>NC_137508.1:25062500-25662500 GCF_041902795.1 Electrophorus electricus
AAGTTGGTAAAGTTACAAAACAAAAGACTTAAGAAGCTCTGGAATTTCTTCACAAGGAACATGTGCAGACCCACAAAGATGTAACTAAATATGATGCCTCAAGAATTTTGTTTTAGTAAGTAACTTAATCATTGTGACTGTCTTGCCGTGAGGTGTATAAATTCATCATTGAATAGGAGCTTTCTGAACAGAACCTTTGAACCCAGGCCAGCTGGACATTACTTATATACCCTACAGCATCTCAGATTTCATGTCTGATACCTGCCCATAGGCTGATGCTGCAGATCTATTTTTGTCAATATGCTTTGTTGCTTCACCATTTAAAGGGAACTGTGAATCTACTGTCCTTATTCGTGTGTTAGTGAAAACAGGTTCATAATGTCAATCTGCAAAGCATGACAGTAAATTATATTGTTTATATGATTAAGATGTGTATTGACCTGAATGTGAGTGTGGTGTTAGCCTCTGGGTATTTTGTTACTTGCCCCCAGAAGCCAGTGTTTCATTGGTTTGTAGCATTTTATTATAGTGAAGGCAGTGCGTCAGTCATTGTTGTGCATGAAGGTCTTAGCAGTTTTGTTGGTGTGAACCATGCTGTGTCTGCAGAATGAGGCTCGTAAGCTGAATCACCAGGAGGTGGTGGAGGAAGACAAGAGGTTGAAGTTGCCCTCTAACTGGGAGGCGAAGAAGGCCCGCCTCGAGTATGAACTTGTGGTGGACCAGAAGAAGAAGGTAATATACCTAAAGATGTGAAGGGTTTACTGCTGTGGAGAAGGGATGCTTAGCACTGGGTCAGATACAATGCTTAGTAATTAACCTATGTTATTGTGGTCCTTATTGAAAGCTCTCAATGAGGAAGGGGCTAATGAAGGAATATGGGCTAATGTTTAGGCAAACCAATGGGGTTTCACTTCTACATAAGTCATACCTACCTGCACAGAGGTTATACCTACCTGTACAGATGTCATACCTACATGTATGGATCAACTGAAACCACTATTTCAGAGCTGAAATTGATTACCAGAGCTTAACACACTACCAACACCAATTACACCATTTTCTGTCATTTTGTGTGCTATATTTGCATGCAGATGAGACAGTCCAGGCCATGATAGCCTACTGATATAATGCCACATTTTACTGTAAGCTGTTATTAGATAGTCATTTTCAGTTACATGAGTACGCTAGTGCTAGTATTGATCACAGTATTGGTTTTGATATTAATGCGTCATTGTTCGTTTAAAATGGGTTTTCGCATGATCATGCATGTGTAAAACAGTTTGGAGTTGAACCGTAAGCACAGATACTGTGTGTGCCTGGGTCAGGAGTGTGCAGCACAGGGTGAAGACTACGAGCGTGTGACTCTGCTGGAGGTCAGTGCTGAGGATGCAGACAGATGGGAGAGAAAGAAGAAGAAGAAGAACCCTGATCCTGGCTTCGCAGGTGAGGGATTCTCAAAGGGTTGATACACTCCATTAAAACTCAGTTTTATCAAGATTCATAATGCTTAACACTCTGTGGGCTGGAGACCCCTCAGACTCTTGTTGTTTGTGGGCTGTGTGTGAGTGAGCACTGGGCAGCTACTGTAATAAACCTAAGGGAACTGCAGAAACTGTGTTTTGTAGTAAATCTATCCATGTGACCCAGTCAGTCAGACACCCATAATCATTGAGGCGAGGCAGGTCTTGTTAATACACCCATCATCGTCATCATTATCATCATCGAGGTGAAGCAGGTCCTGTTAAAACACCATAAGCCTCACGTGCATGTCCAGTAGTCAGACTTCCCCTCAAACTGGTGCTGATCTCAACCACTGAGTGAACCACTGGGAGATACCAATGTACCTCTGGTTTGCAAGATAACATTCATCTAGCTGTTTTCAAATAATGTGTACAAAAACCAGACAGCAACACTGAGGGCGGTGTAACAATCCCACTACTGTTGTACTTGCACATTCTGTATTGCGTTGCCACATTAAGTAGAATATGTTCACATCTCCAGCTGTTAAATGTCAACTGCATGTCACCTTCCTCAGTATACTGTGTTATCAATATCTCATTAAATTCTAATTTTAATCACTTTTGTTTACGTATGTTTAAATGTCATACTTTGGCACTTTTTAGACCTATTTAAATCTGTATATTTAATTAAAGTATTTTTATTATCTGTTTACACTGCACTACTGACCCAGAGTAGATCACGTCTCCTCCTTCTCTATTGTACAGTAGACTCCTAATTCTTCTCTACACTTGTGTGCTGATGAATGACAATAAAGAATCTTGAACCTCTATCAAATGTACTGATGCATTCAGTATTTCTAGTTAAGGGGGATGGAAAGAGAGGGAGGGAGGGAGAGGGAGAAAGAGAGAGAGCACTGTGAGTCCACATCAGTATTGACAGAGAGCTTTAATGTTTAGGAAAACTAAACCTGCTTCCTTCATTACTGATGTTGGAAGGTATGGGTTTTGCACTAATGTATAAAATTGACACAATTTGGTACTAAGCCTCAGGCATTAAAATGTTCTGAGATTAAAATCTTGATATATCAAATATTGTATTTGAGGTAAAAATATTAACACAATATTGGTTTAACTTCACATCATCCAATCCTCGTAAGAGTGTAGTTTTACTTCATACAAAGCATGTCAGCTGAACTGATAGCTCTGTGCATTGGCTGGAGTCACTCTGGGTCTACCTGCAGGGTAGTTTCCATGCGGTGAGATTAAAAGATGTAACAAATGAAACCGTGCAGGTCTTGGGTTCGGGCACCTGTTGGGGATCTGTTCTGGTAATTACAACCTGCCCTCAGTCTCTTGCTGCTGTCCTCTGTCTCGCTTTTATTCATTCATTCTATTCATTCCTGCTGTCATTTATGGTTTTTCCCCCCTCCCCTCTCTCTCTAGGATATGCTGAGGCTCAGCTCAGACAGTACCAGAGGCTCACAAAGCAGATCAGGCCTGATATGGAGGGCTATGAAAGGCAGAAACAGGAGTGGTATGTATTTGCATTCACAACAAAACACCATATACTGTTCCTACACCCTGTATAATGCTACTATTCTTATACAGATGTCATCTAATCTGTTTTATACAATAACAGCATATACTGTTCCTATACAGGATGACCTCTAAAACGTTTTTAATTTTAAAAAAAAACCTTTTCAAGAGGAACCTACAGTTAAATAGCCTGTTAAATATTATTGGACTGCTTACTCTCTCTAATAGTTTTCTTCTTCTAGTACTGATCATGGTGGTGATTAGTAATGATAAGCCTGGGAACTTTGCCATGCTCTGATGGTGCATGTTGTCTGTGTGTGCTGTCAGTGGAGAGGATTTCCACCCGACTTCCAACAGCCTGCTCCACGGGACCCACGTGCCCTCGAGAGAAGCCATTGACCGCATGCAGGAGGACGTGGAGAAACAGTAAGACAGGAGAGAGCTGTGGAGTGTTTTTGTGTCATACAGCCTTGGCTGCATGCATGGGATCGGAGTCACATTTCATGTGTGTGTTTGTGTATGTGCACACATGTCTGTGAGCATTTGTTTGTTAACTCTGTTGTTCTTCTTCCAGAATTGAGAAACGTTCCAAATACAGTCGTCGCAGGGCATACAACGATGATGCTGACATCGACTATATCAATGAACGTAATGCCAAGTTCAACAAGAAGGCTGAGCGCTTCTACGGCAAATACACTGCTGAAATCAAACAGAACCTGGAGAGAGGAACCGCAGTCTAGCTGAACGCGGAGGAGGAACCGCTGTCCAGCCTCCCGTCCTGCTGCCACTGTCTTCATCTTTCTCACCTCAAACAGGCGTCACATAACAGGAGCAAATTCCTGCTGTTTTTTCTGCGTTCTAAACTGATGGATAGAGCCTGCTATTAGCATGTAGAACTTTGGTATTATAAAGCAAACCCAGTGAAGCGTGGTTGTTGGTCATTTTATGCTTATTGATCTCTGTTTTGTCGTGCATTTTGTGCTGTATGTTTATTTTTGAATCATCCATTTGAATAAAAAAAAGTCCAGTTTAAACATGCCTGCTCTTGTAGCTATGTGTGCAAGGGAGCGTGAGAAGTCATTGAGACTAAGTTTAGGGTTATAGCCTCTGGTAGCTGTTGGTGTAGGTACTGTGAGAGAACAGTGAGGCTATTATGTCACCCATCTCCCAGTCAGATCTGACTGCCTCAGAGCAGAGAGATATTACATAAGAGATATCAGAGGAGAGACTTGAACCAGCTTCAAAGTCCACTAGAGCTGTTCCCAGACTGCATTTATTTGTTCTTGCCCATGTTAATGTAAAAACTCCAGCGCCCTCTAGAGGCAGGCAGTGTAAACGACTTTTC
This sequence comes from Electrophorus electricus, assembly GCF_041902795.1. Lineage (NCBI taxonomy): Eukaryota > Metazoa > Chordata > Actinopteri > Gymnotiformes > Gymnotidae > Electrophorus > Electrophorus electricus. The sequence goes on from NC_137508.1 coordinate 25,066,842, forward strand.
TCTAAAAGTAACGTGGGTGGCAGACATTCTCAAATTAGGTCAGTGTAAACTGAGCCACACATTCCTTCAGTAGGACACGCTGCAAACGTGCTGGTGAGGAGTCACTAATACAGTTACTGTGGTAGCCACCAAACCATTCCAAAAGACACTGGTGAGACAGGCAAGGGTACTGAATGGCCTCATGAGGATTTGGGGATCTTCACCAAGAGCTGTGTCGGGGCACAGGATCTGTCTGTATGGTGATAAGTGTGCTTTAAATTATCCTACTAGGCTTCGAGGGAAATTGGTTTTTGGGGGCTGCTTTGATTGTCTGATATGGTGGGTATTATAGTCATGCCTTGTTTAAAATTTCTTTCTCTTGTTCTCAGAAACACCGTCAGCTGGGGTCTGCACTAAAGAGTCCTTTGATATTTGATCTTTACACTGAAAACAAGATGGAGGTAAAGGGCTGAACAGTGTAGGAAGGCAGTTTTAGGAATCTTATTCACCGGCAGCACTTGGCTGAGGGGTGTCTGTGGGTGGACCGCGTGTCACTGTGCCTTGTTCTGAGGGTGGTTGTGTGGTGATGTCACGTGCCACACGTGTCTGCCACTCAGCTGTGGTTCATCTTCAGCTTTCTCGAGTGCAGTGAGCATTCACATGTGAGGGGAGAGAGTCCATTACCATCAGTCCCTCTGTTCCACTCCAGTCAGGCAGGAGTCACACTTACAGCTGTTGGGAGTGATAAATCCCTTTTAGGAAGCACAGTGGACAATGGCCTGAACACAAACTAGACCTTTCGGATGTTTCAGGTGCTCATAGACACTTTCTTACACCAATGTTAATGATAAATATGTTTTAATGTGCAAAAACATTAGCTACTAACCATTCTTATCAGCTAGTACACTATTCTGATCATACTAATCATCTTATATACTATTTGCTAACTTATATACTAACTTCACTAATCGGGTTTCAACAGTTTTACACTGAAGTGATTTTTTTCATCAGTGTTCAAAATTCTATATCAAGACTGGGCTGTGTATTGGTCATTGGTTCTTACTGATAATCCCTTTGCTTAGTGGACTGCCATGTCGTTATTGTTATCTACAAATGTGCATTAAGCTTGGAACATCAGATTCTAATTAAACTCATTACCTTAAATGCAAGGCAGTTATCATAACCTGTTTAGCTGTCATTCCAATGTCTCGTGATGCGTGAAAGTGGTTTATCTCCTCTATATCTTTAATTGTCTCCTGTTGTAGAGTGATGGGGTCTGAAGGTGTGCGTTGTAGAGTGAACGTGTCTGAAGGTGTGCATTCAAATGCTCTGTAATGGTGATGAATGCATTTAATGGTGACATCACTGGGAGCACTGCAGCACCCACCTGTAGGGGGAGTTTACATGGTTACACTCATGTGATAAGCTTGGACGCTTGCCATAGCATTAAGAACAACTAATTCAACATCAAAGGGCTTACAGCCTGCCAGGCGGACTCGGTATTTTTTCTGAAGCCAAATTCAAAAGACGTGTTGTGTGTCTCAGACAATAGTCTCCTTTATGTGCATCTGTAAACATGCAGCAATTTTGTCCTCTTTTTTCTCCTTCTCTGTCTTCTCTCTGCTCTGGGAGGATGTGTCAGAATTCCTCTATGTGGTTTGCCAGGGCGTTACAGTTTTAAAGCCTGTGGAATCTCCCTGTGGCAAAATACAGATCTACAAGAGGATGATGTCCTGAGGACATGTTTGTGTGCATAACTACCCTGCTGTATATGTGGGTAGGTGTGTGTGTGTCATGCCCCCTCAGGTACTGTCATAGCCGTCCTCCAACTGGTCTAAAAACAACAGAAATAAATGAATGAATATTTATCAGTTTGTCCTGCAACAGGGTGCGCAAAGTCTCTCTTGTTATATGCTCTGGGTGAGACAAGCCAGGGACAAGCAGCCTGAGGAGGAATCTTGTGGTCACCATGTTGCCTGGGCAGCTGAGGCAAAGAGACATATGATCTTATGACAGGGTGCGCAAGCTTCTCTTAAAAAAAACTCTTATTGACTCAAGCTAATAAAACCGCCATCTGGGAAGGCTGTGTGAATGTTGGGCTTTGAATAGTGTAACTGACATTATACCACTGTTGAAAATAACAGTGAATAAAATAACCTGAAGTGCAGATAAGAAGCAGAGTTTGTGGAGTGGTGGAATTAAACCTCCACTAAACATCACAGAGTGGGTTACGTGACAGCCTGCCACTGAGACCAGTCGCTTCTCTTTTTGTGTCTCTGACAAGATCTCGGCCTGGGTAAGAAGTAGAGGGACATTGCTCTGCTCAGAGATGAGGCGTATAGAGAGGAGATGGTAGCCACGCGGGATTTACTATGGACAGCTATACAGAGCAGATACTCGGTCTTCTTGGGGAAGTTTGGCAAACAGTCTGCTTTCATTCATTTATTCATGGATGTAAAATCAGTAAACACGCGAGCACCGCTAAATCTCTGCTAATGTCCCAATCCTGTCTGTCGCTTCAACAGTAAATCAGCGTGCTCTCCAGATGATTGTTTTCTATAGTGAGCACACGCAAAACAGGCTAATATAACAGAAATGTACTAAAATGGAAAACTTCTGCCAAGTTTCTGAAATATTTACATAAACACGCGGGCATCTGCTTGGCATGTAATTTCACCAAAACAAGAAATAATACCCGAGCGTAGTTGCAGAGAAATGTCTAGGGCGTTATGGGCAGGTGACAAACGCGCACATCAAAGGCGCAAAACAAGCACGCGCCGACTGTTGGCACGCGCACCCCGGGCCATTTGGGCCGCGGTTTTATGAGCGAGAGAACAGAGAGAACAAAGGCGCTTCGCAGTGCACCTGCCAAAGAAACGCCTTCTCCAGACGCAAACTGCAATTACTGGATGATGTATAACAGCGCTGACTTGATATTACATCAAGCAAAAAATTACTGACTAATTAAAACCGCCAGTCATCAGAGGGAACTCTGATGATTGTCTTTAAAGACGGCAAAGCTTTGATGAGCTGCATGCCCATCATTAAAAGCAACTCATTTTTTAAATCCACGTCTGACGGCATCTGTTCGTCTCAGGAAGTTGAATAAAAGAATATGTGGTAGCGATGACACCCGTGTGGTATGACTCTAACGGCCTATTCACGAGAGAGTGCTGTTTATAGAAAGTATCAAACAAAATCATCTCATTTTAAGCAGCAGTTACCATTCAGTTAGCAGACCAAACAGACTGCGTGCTGCTGGACCATAATTCTGACAATTCTCACTCATTTCTTATTTATTTTTACGCAAATCGATGGGCCATTCAGAGATATCGTATCGAGCTTCAAATCTCAGGCTCAGAGGCTAAACGTTATCTCTGTTACAGTCGTAGCTCATCTTTTAAAACAAAGTCGCCACCCAGCGGTCGTACTTTGCTGGTGTTTTAGCGTTTTTCAAAATGGAAGTACCGAGTAGGTAGGTACCGAGAGGCCGTGCATTATACTGTTTAAATTACAGCCAGAATAAAATTAACTTCTTAAAAATGTCCTAAATCACATCAAATTAAGGAACTCAGTAAATCATTTAACAAAGATTCATTTAGTAATTTGAGTGAAACCACTTATTGTTTTAATAATTGATCAACTTTACCTGCTATTATTTTAAGAATGTTCGGCATTAAGCAGACGCTCTTATCCAGAGCGATATGCCAAAGTGCATTGTCATCGACTATGTAAATGCATCCTAGCCAGTACAATAGGTTAGAGTCCAAAACTCCATTAAACTAAGATAGTGCTAGATACAGAGGTCAATGCTGATGCCTAGGAATAATTACCAAAGGAGCATACCATAAGGTAATACCAAACAGATATAAGCATTGATACCTGGGAAGAAGCATAGTAGTGCAATTTAGAATCTTACAAGACCATATTTCAATACAATTCAAACAACAGAAACACTTAAATCTCCAAATTGCATGTGATCTCAAGATTTTTCATCTTTTGTATGATTTATAATCTGCCTTTTATAGCTTTAAATTTGACCAGAGACAAACATGCACTTACATGTCACAATAAGAACAAAACCAGTTCTGAGTCCTATGTAGCCTCCCCAATTCCTCCGTATAAGTATATACATATCAGTCCAGAAGAACGCAATCCTAAGAACAGCAGATACTGCCACGCTCAACCTCCACACACCTTCAACCTCCACAGACCCTCATCCTCCACACACCTTCAACCTTCAACCCTCAATCTCCACACATCCTCAACCTCCACACACCTTCAACAAGGTAGGCCAGGTGGTTAAAGGTGTGTTACAGGTTTCACTGTTCCTAGGTTTGTACTCTTCTGGACTCAGATTGAAGATGTCATTTCTTGGATCTGTTGGACTCACTCCTCCAGTTTAGGGCTCACAGTTCCAAGCCTTGGAGTTACCAATCCTGGAGTTAACCGTCCATGTTCTTTCTATTACTTCTTTAGTCCCTGATACTTATGCAACTTCTTATATTCCTTCCTCTGTATGATTCCATCAGTTTGGACTGCAACCTCTACCACTGCTACATCTTATCTCCTATTTGGATGGTTATTTACCTTTCTGTCTGGGTCTGGAGGTCTCACAGGATCATGGCCTTTTTCCATCACTCTGTGCAGTCCAGCTCATATGTCTTGCTTTTGTTCCTGTATATGATCCATGCCTCTTGGTCGTGTCTCTGTGTGTGATTTCCCTTTGACCATCTTCTTCTAGTAGGTGATGGATTGTCTCAGAGACTCCTTTATGCAGTCTGTATCTCAGATCTTCTCTGGTGCGATACATCTCTGCTTCAGTCGACCTCATGCTTAGTGCTTGATCTTATGCTGCCATGATTAGTGACTCTGTGCTGTCCTTCCTTCCTGCTATTTCCAGCCATTGGTGTAGGATTGTCTTATGTCAGCTACCTCTGCTGTCAGCGGTACATCCCATGGAGGGCCCTAGTGTTGGGGCGTTCAACACAGTGCATCAAAACTCATATTACTATTGTAAAGCAGGTTCAATACAGGGCATCAAAGCTCGTGTCACTGTTGCAAAGCACACTGGGTGTTTACAACTTGCATTAACACGTTTCATGTCTGGATCATACCTACGTTACGTTTACATTTCTTGCTAGTTTACTCTCCCACATAAAACACATCATTCCCATTTTACTTTACTAATTCACTACTAGCGTATTATATGCTGTCAAATACAAAGAAGCAGCTGAGTCCTCTGCATCGATGGAGATGAAGGGACCACGTGCTGCTTTCACTTCTGCAGTGGTCAGCACCACTAAGGTTACTAAGGACTTTGGTGGTATGAACTGGTGGGAAGGAATTGTGTCGTTTCAGTGACACAGAATACCTGTTAATCCTACACCACTGAAGCACCAACGGAGTATTAACATGCAGAAGTTTCAGAAGACATCCTGTTGTCTCCTTGGGGCTTGCAATATTGTATTTTATTGCATCTTCAGATAAAATGGGAATCATTTACTTTAAAAATATATTGCAGCACTTTAATGATTTAATGTTCATTATATTTTTTTAAATGAAATCAGTGAAGTATAGTTTGTAGCACTACATGGTGTTAAAGCTAGAACTCCCTCATCAGCTCATCCATGGGATTCATGTTTTGTGACTCACTACCAAGCATTTAAAGCATAAAGATACATCTATATGTAAAAACTGCTCTATTATTGTTCATTGTTTTTCTTCAACAGAACATCCTTTCCTCCACACATTACAACAGAACTGACTGCAGATGAAGACACAAACTCAAGACTCTTTATTTAGAAACTTCTCTTTGAACATGTCAAAAAACAAAAAAAATATACAGTGGCTCCCACCTGTTCGAAATCCTCTCATCTTCCTCCAAATTAAATCACTTTACATCTGAAAGAGAATGAGTCTGATGAATTCAATGATCTATTTACACTATTGACAAGCGTCCACAACCTCGCCCAACCAGGGCGGCATGGGCAATCATGATTTGTTAGGAGACGTTTTCTTGACAGGGACCCAGTGTCCATATGGCTTCCTGTTCCCCACGCTGTCCGCTCTGGATGTTACCTTACTCTCTGTCGCATGGAATGGTTGGCTGCTTGATGGTTTGGCAACCATATTCTACAACACAAAAACAGCAATTTAGAATCTCAGAGGGAAAAAATTATTACTTTCAAGATGAACGGCTAAGGATGAGGAGTTAAGTGCTATAGGCTCACATTGATGCTGAAGGCAATTGGCTTTCTTATCGGAGACGTCCTAGGAGCGTGTGAGTCATCCTCATTTGTTTTATCTCCATCCTACAGAGACAAGAAAACAAACAAAGTTTAAAACCAAGACGCTCAATCATTTCATTACATTTGCCTTTCAAACTGAACTTTTTACGTGCATGAGGAAATGAGTCAGACATCAAGTCTAAAGGCCTTCCTAAGTGGTGACAGACACTGTACTGTCTATGTAGGTACACGTTTCTCATTCAAGTGTTTTGAGCTGCCATCAGACACAAACTAAATAATTTCTAATGTACAGATCAAAAAATTAAACACATGAAAGGGGAAAAAAAAAGGAAAAAGACAAGACAGAGTCCGTGTCTGAGTGGAATTCTGAAAGGTTGTTTCCTTTTCCAAACCCAATCCAGCGTTCTGTGAACAAGCTTGGTTAACCAGGACAGAAGGGGAGGGTCTGCTCTTCTCATTTATGGGCCACTAATAGCCAGTCCGTAGGCCTGAGTTTCTTCAGACACATGGAAATGAAGACGACTCTGGTAAATAACAATGCACCCAGTTCAACCATCAACAGTTTTACATCGTCAAGGTCCTGCAGTTTATTTGTAGAGGCCATTACATGTCTTGTACGAGTACATATGAAAATGAATACGTATTACACTCTGTACTATATTGTGGCAGTAAAAAACTAAATTGTGCAAGTAATATACTAAGTAAGAAAGACAATGCACTAGTATTTGCACTGACGTTACTTGACCTTTGTGAGACTTTAGTTTTAAAACCTTGAAAACCCAATGATGTCTCTCCTACTCCCAGGGCTGGAGGAGTGGAGACCACTGTCATGTGATCTACAAGAACAGAGATGATACAAAACAAAGCAAATGAAGCGCACCTAGACACTGCGCAAGGTGTTTAAAAAAAAAAGTTACATCACCTGTACACACCTGAGCACGCACACACACAAATCATTTTATACACTTGTATTTGTACAATTACCTAATCCAGACATTACCAAACGTAGTTGCTGGAGAAGTATTTTTTGCCTTCATCAGGTTTCCATTAATCATGTCTGAGGAGATAATGTACAAGATGAACCCCGGCTCTTTATTGACACAGCCTATTTTCATGAAGTCCAAAGCTCACAGTTAATCAAGCAAAATCCTCATCTAACTGTGCAAGGCTACATGCAGGCTATGCCTGGACAGCTCTTCATCATCCTTCTATTAATTTAGTCACCATCTCCCAGCCAGGCCTCTCCAAAGACTCTCGGCCCTTCTGTCACTACAGGTTAACTCTGCATTCTTGACCTCTGGTTACATAAGGGGGAGCATGTGCATGTTCTCCACTCACCTGTCGTTTCATTGGCTGGCTGTCTGCTCTCACCCCATCATCAATGGTACAGTCTGGTTTCTGCTGCACAGAGCTAATGCTGGCAGGCAGCTCCACTGGCCTCACTCCCAGTACCTTAGCAGCATTCTCTTTAGCTATGTTCAGAAGATCTATTTTTTCTGCACAGAAGCATGAACAGCACAATCAGCTTAGCTCATTTTTTAAAGACAAACATGCTAAAGTACATCATCTCCATTCTAACTCCTAGAAAGGCTTACCCTTCTGGCTGAGGCGAACAGCAGAGTACTCCGGAGATCTTGATCTTTTCCTGTAATCTCTGTAGCTCTTCCTGGAGGAAGGGGAGAATCTGCACCTGTAGCGCCCCACAAACCCATGAGTGCCTCTCCTGTAGCTGGATGAGCGTGAGCGGGACCTCCGTTGTGATCGGCGCTGCCGAGAGGAGTGGGTGCTGGAGGGAGACCGTCTCCTGTACCTGCCATGGGACGGGCAGTCCGGAGACGGGCTGTACGACCTAGACTGGGCCCGGCACCGGTGCCGACTGCAGGAGCGACCTGAAGCCCGGTGACAGCGGGGATGAGAGCGAGACCGTGTGCGAGATGAAGAGGAAGAGGACCGGTGGCGAGGTTGGCGATGATGTGACCTATGGGAGGAGCAGCTACTCTCGCTGCTGGTGTAAGAACTGTCACTGCTACTGCTGCGACTCCGTGAGCCAGAGGAGTTGGGTGTTGCTGTGGCAACCTGGTCAAAAATGAGCTGCATGCCCTCAGTGAGGCAGACGTGCTGGGCCTGGCTAGCCTCACTTTTCATTATTAGACCTGCACAAAACAAAGAGGTTTAAAATTAGCATTCAAACTGAAATGCTACTGAAACACACAAACGAGTCACTACAAATTTAGTTAGTAACTGCCATTTGAAATGTTAAAATAAGTCAATATTTCCCGCAAAATGCCTATATAAAATATCATAATTCTGTTTGCATGTACTGGGGTACTACAAATACGTCGCTCGTTGACAAGCGCGCTTGACCGGAAAGTCCTAGTACGACTCGGAAAAGGGAAGCTTATGAAACTTAAACCCGCCCACATTTTGTTACGCAACATTGAAGAATAAAAACGATTATCCCACAAAGGAGACAAAACAAATTGCAATTTATTCTATACCTGCTTCCATTTTCACTCACTAAAAACGTTTACCTCGTCTAACATTGTTAGTTAGCTATATGTACCAGCTAAGCTAGCTAACTAAAGCTATAACGACGATGAGAACAGCCAGCTAGCGATAACTAGTTAGCTAACCTACGCTAGTTAGCTCATTCTTATCGTGATCACAATAATCATGTTAGCTAGCAGACCGCAATTTCGATTTATGCCATTATTTATTTCATATAAAAACAACGAAGACTAGCTACCCACTCTGATTGTAACACCATTGTTTAACAGACGATGTAACGTTGACGTATAAGCTATCCCTGGCTAGCTAGATAGCTAAGGGTTAAAGCTAAAAGACCAACTAGCTAACGTTAGCTAAAGAGATGGCTACGAGTTCATTATTCGAAATCGAAATAACTGTACGGTATAACGAAATGACATTTTTATCCCCATTTCCCACAAAAGCAAACATTATACCTTGCGATAGTTGGGTTCGTATGTCCTTGTAAAGTCCGCAGGACAAACGCTACTTGTGCCGTTCACGCGCCGAGGCGAAGACTAACGGACTCACGCGCACGCGGAGTACTTTTCCGAGCTGGCGCGTAAGACGTCATCGAGCAAGGATTCGGAAACTTCCAGCAAAGCAGAGAAGCTTCTCCGCCTGAGCCCTGCAATAAACAGGCTGGTTCAGTTTAGTTTGGAGATCAGTGCAATCGGTTTTACTGTTGCAACGGGCGTCTGTAAAAAGTAGGAAAGTGGAATATAAAGACGTTTAAGTTCCATTTAAGTGCAAAGAATGCAAAATTTTAAATATCAATAGTGGGGCAGAAAGTATTTGGATATTCGTGCAACAGGGAACTGTGTGGTAATCAGGCTTATACAATTAATATATGAGAACAAAAACATGTAGACGGCAAAATATTTTCAATAGATCGCGTCAGCACTAGGACATTTTCCGCATGCCGTGTTGGATATATTTACCTTAGAGGGTTTGTGAGTTTTATATGGACAGACGTTTACAGTATTTCAGTTTAGCTGTGCGTATAAAAATGCGGAGGCGAAGTAGGACGCACGCGTGCGTGCCTAAGAAAGTGGCCAGTGAGTGCACGCGCGCGTACACGCGTTTGTAGTCCGTCAACGTATGTTTTATCGCGAGACTGCGTTGCTACGGTTACCTTTGCTCTTGTGCCCTTTCACACAGTTAAACCGTTTAGATCACTGTGAGTGTGCAGTAATAGGTGGCCAACTCGCTTTCCAGCTATAGCTTAAGTGTCTCTCAGAAATGGAGATTTTAGATGTTCTGCCTGCCAATTTTGGCTATGCGATTCTGACATATTTGTACAGTTTTATAATGTTGTTTTACCTCGCAATGAAAGTTGGTGCTGGCCGGAAAAAATATGGCGTGAAAGTAAGTGAACGGTTAAACAAGCTGGCTAAATTGGCTAATTGGGATTTTTGTTTTCTTTTTATATTACCGGCCTTATTTGTTAGTTAGGATCTAGTTTTGAAATTGCCGTTTACACGCTTGTCTGTTCTCTTGCTACTACTAGGTAACATATCGATTAATCTAGCATATTGTTGACCAACTCACTTTTAAATATTACGTTAGATAAAATAGCTAGATTTTCGCCCGGGCCATTACTTTTCTAGCGTTAGCTAGGGGGATAGTCTTCTCTCTAGATTGCTAACCTAGCTAGCATAGTTGACTCAAACCTTAACCCTAACGCGTTTCTTCAATGCTCTGACAAAGTCGCTAGTTTGCTAACTCAAACCCTAACAGTTTGGGCGACTTTCTACAAGCTCTACTGCTCCAATTAACTACCTAAAATCAGCCATTCCTTTTTTAGAAAGGGACGCAACTTTTAGATTTTTTTCAAAAATCGACTTTATTTGCCATTTGATTAGAACTATCTCGTGCATAAGCAAGGGAATGTTTTCTGATAGCCATTTTGACAAACATCAAATTTCGCCTATATGCTTCAAACATTTTGCTTTCTCGTATTGCACACCCCTCAAGTCGAGCACAAGGGAAAGGGAATTTAGGAATCAAACTAACAGTCTTGCATTGAAGTAAACTTCAGATTTTTAAAGATGGATTTAATTTTAAGCACTTTGTTTGAATCAGGTGATTGGTTCTTTTAACGTGGGCACCTTAATTTTCTTGCTTGTTTTTTAGTACCCCACTATGTACAGTGATAAGGAAGTGGTGTTCAACTGCATCCAGAGGGCACATCAGAACACGCTGGAGGTCTATCCACAGTGGTTGGTTTTCCAGACTATTGCTGCACTTGTATATCCTGTGAGTAAACTATCACAGACTCTTCAGAATAGGGAATTTCTTTCTAACAAGTAATTTTTTTAAGTAACAATCCAATATTATGGAAATATGCCAGTTGCTTTTAAATTTTATCACTGTGAAGGATAAGGGTTGTTTCACAGTCCAAGCCACATCCACCAGATGTATGGCACACCTTTTGAAGTAGTTGATCTTTAACAGGGCAATTCAGGGTTAGTGTTTTACTTTACATGTGTATAACAGGGTACCTCAATCCAGCATGCACATGTTAACCATTCCTGTCTGTTTTCTTTCTCTTCAGACTGTGGCCTCTGTTCTGGGGGTTATCTGGGTGACTAGTAGGTTCTCCTATGCATGGGGCTACTACACTGGTGGTAAGACTTCTTTTATTCATAGTTGCAATGTCTGTATCCAGCCCTGAGGCACTAGACTGCAGCTTGAACTCCTAGCATACACATCGTTTACATTGAGTACTCTTCTGAAGACAAGCCTTCAAATACCTTCAATTTTAGAAAACTGAAAATACTCCCATTTTGGAACCTCAATTGCATTTAATTTCAGTCTACACACACCTGTCACTCATGTTCATAACAGTAGGGGGCTACACATGTGCATTTTGTTGTTCAACAGTGACAAATATTATCCAACATTATTTTTCTGTCATCTGCAGTGTGTACTACATCCTCATTGGTCTCTGTTCTCATTTTGACCCTTTTAGATCCTGCCAAGAGAATGAACGGTGTTTATGGGTACATTGGCCTTTTTGGAGTGATCATCCTGTCTATATATATTGCTCTCCAGCTCCTTGAAGTCTTTTAAGTGCTTACGACTGACCACTGTGGATCATTTACAGCACTGACCAAGTGTAAAACCTTAGTCTTTTTTTTTTTTTTTTTGGAACCTATTTTAATATCAATTTTTATTCCTTCTTCAGTTATGCAGAACATGAAAGTAAATTCTTTCTCTAGACTACTATATTAGTCCACTTGTTTGTCTCTTTGTCATGTATATGATTGATTGTACTGCTGAATCGGAATAAAACCGGACATCTGTTTAGTGTTGAAGTACTATATGGGTGAGTTTGTTGGGTTGGTGGGTTTCTATTGTTAATTGAAGCTATGTATGGTCAATATCACTTTTAATGTCTAATTTCTGATAATTGATCATTTCTGATGCTGATAGTTGTACAGCATTTTATGATGTTCGTGTTCACATCTAATGTAGAGGATAATTTGCCAAGACAGTAAATGACTGAGTAAGGTGGTGCTGGAAAATATGCCTCTCCACCTGTTTGCAAGCAAAATATTCTAATGAGAGAATTTTTAAATTGGTGGCAGCAGTTTTCACATATAATATGCTCATGTGAAACTGGGGATTATGTCCTAAACTAGCTGAGTACTGGAGGTTTGGGGGGTGTGTGGATAGAGAAGAAAGTCTTTAATAGTGTAATGGGAATGTTAACGGGGAAACAGGAGAGGGTGCTTTAAAATGCATTTAGAGAAGCAGCCATATCTGGGTGGTTCGAGGCCACATTAAATATATTTTCATTCTCAACACTTCTCTGGGACCACCATCATGACCTTTACAATGCAAGAACCATGAAACATTTTTGGAGGGTTATGGGGCCATTTGAGGAAGGTTGATCTCTCCCTAAGAAAAGTAGATCTACAGCTGGTGATACAACAAAGGGGCATATTTCTCCCATGTTCTCAGGATTTACTTTTAAGATAAGCTTAATGACCTTCGAGTGCCTTCATGGGTCTCCTCCTGCTGTATATCAGTGAAGTGATTATTAGGCATGTTCCAAGAGCTCTTGGGTCTACCAAAATGTTATGGTGCTAAGATGTGGAACTCCCTGCCTAGACACACAGCAGGGCTCTTGAAAAGCACTCTTAAGAGAGTTAAAATAGATTTGTTTAGATTATCTTTAAATTAACCTGTGATTTGTTACTGTATTTTATTCAACATTTTTAAAAAAATATATTTATTCTTTTGTTTGCTTTTTCTGCAGTTTTAGTTAAATCCATTTGGAGCCGTTGTCGAAGGCCCTTCACACTATACCAGTAGGCTCACACGCTACCTGATTTGTGATCTGTTTCTCTGGTCATGTTACCGTATAATCTTGTTTGCATATGATCCTACTCATTGACATTCCCATTGTACTGCTGTTTTCTATTTATTAGCTACATTTACATGTATCTGCTATTACTCTAAGCTGCAGTGCTATGTTTCTCATACACCTCATAATATTTAAAACCCGTAGACTATATGTGTAATAATAAAATGTAATTACTATTTATGCCCTTATTTGCTGGATCTATTAGTTTACTGACGTGAATCAAAGTTTTATTCACTCGTCAGTATTTGCACGGTGCAATCATATTACCTATTGCACATGTCACGTATGTACCGCTTAACGATTGCAGAGTAGGTTCGTGGGAGAGTCGCGTGGAAACGAAGGCCGAACGGGAGCGCGTGCAGTGAGCATGCGCGTCGCTGAACGTCCGCACGAAGAGAATTGTTTGTTTGGCGCTACGGACGACGCATTTACTGTAAGGTGAGATGACTGGCATGTGAAACATCTACATATATATGTCGTTTGAGTCATTCAACTCGTGGAGGTAAAGTGGATTGATTTCTTTGTCGGCTGTTTCGTGAATGTTTGACGGAGCGATTGTTGGCCAAACAACACATCCCAACTAGCTGGTTAGCTAGCTGCTAGGCTAAGATAGGCAGGTTAGACAGGGTGCTAGCTAGCTTGGGATGGCTACATACCGACTAGTATTGGTGCTGGGTCAGTATTTACGCATTTAGCTGACGCTTTTATCCGAAGCGACTTACAATCGTGACTGAAAGCTGTTGGTCAACATACGGCAGCACCTGTTTAAAAAGGTGTATTTTCCACTATTTGTACTTTTGACATTTTCCACTGAGCCTTTGGCGTGAAGCCAGTGACTTTTATAATCGGGACTAAATCAGTCAGCTAGTTCAGCTAGTCGCCTTGGAAGTAGAGTTAGGAAGCTTGTTAGCTGGTTATGTACTGTAGAGTCGGCATGACAAAGTCTACTCATCAGTTCTACAAGTCTGTTTAAGCAGATCTTGTCTTTGGCGTGGCGTACTGTCATCACCTGTGTGTATTCTGCGAAGAAGATGAAAACATTGTTCGCCTTCTTCCGGAAATGTTTCTACACGTCCGTCTTATTTGTGTTATGAAGGTTTTACGTAATTTCGTTACGCACTAATTATGTTGAGTGCACGTACACTGTTCATTTGATTGTTAAAAATATATGAATGCAGTAATTTGTGTTTTTGTACTCTAGCTAAATGTCGGTTTCACTTGCGTTCAGGACGATGTCAGGTTTCCTGGATGGTATCAGATGTGGTGACTGCGAGTGCAGTGTTGACTGGGCAGAAAAGAGAAACACCATCGCCTCCATAGCAGCCGGCGTACTGGTATATGGGTTTTATATAGCTATAAGTTATACTTCCTGTTTTCCATGTGTTGATTTACTTATGTGCTCCTGTGACTGATCAACCAGTGTCACAAACGTATTCACTTGTGTGTAGTTTTTCACAGGTTGGTGGATCATAATCGATGCAGCAATAATGTACCCTAAGGAAGATGATTTTCACCATGCTTACCACACCTGTGGAGTCATCGCTACAATCGCATTTCTTATGCAAGTGAACCATGCTACTTGTTTGTACAAGCTATTCATCTGCAATAATGTAGTGCTCTCATGCTCCGTTGTGGAGCTTTAAGTAGTGATATGGCTAGACAAGAATAGCTCACGTATTTTAAAGATTTTAAAGAATGTTTGTAGCTTGTCCCAGATATTCTCACCTATTATCTAACACAGATAGTGTTGCATGGAGCAGTCAGTTTCTGTTTTTATGGCCCTCATTGAGAAGAGCGGCACAGCCGGTCTAAATGAAGGGATTCTTGCTATGTCTGATACAGGATCAACGCTGTGTCAAATGGGCAGGTGAGAGGTGACAGCTACAGTGAAGGCTGCATGGGGCAGACAGGTATGTGTTTTTGTATGAGGACAGTTGAGCTACTGTTGAAACTCCAGACAGTGGTGTAATTCCCTATCATTAAATTACCAGTAATGAGTAATTTACTGAATCTTTGATAGTCCTGTTTGAAGTTTAATTTGTTAACTCGCTAAACTGATTTATAACTGTAGGAGAGATGACTGTAAATAGGCTGGCCAGAGCAGACAAACTTGTTTGTCCAAATATGCTGCAGTATCTGGACAGACACATGCACATGAGGAGCTGTCTGAGGCTGAGGGTGTGCAGAGAGGATTGGGCATGTGTAGTATTGTAGAGCTATGCTGAGAGAAACTGTATTACATAGAACTGTGCAGCACTGCATAGGTTCTGCCTGTATGCTCTCTGCATCCTGTAAGTGCAGCCCACACAGTGTCTGTGACGTGTGCTGATGTGTTGGGTGCCGGAGTGCGACGTGTGCTGATGTGTTGGGTGCCGGAGTGCGACGTGTGCTGATGTGTTGGGTGCCGGAGTGCGACGTGTGCTGATGTGTTGGGTGCCGGAGTGCGACGTGTGCTGATGTGTTGGGTGCCGGAGTGCGACGTGTGCTGATGTGTTGGGTGCTGGACCGTGACATGTGCTGATGTGTTAGGTGCCAGAGTGTGGCTCTTCATTGGGTTCATGTTGGCCTTTGGCTCTCTCATCGCTTCCATGTGGATCCTTTTCGGAGGTTTTGTTGTGCCTGGTAAGTTTTTCTTTCATAAACTTCACTTCTACATTCTCTATTGATCTTTTGATGTCGCTAAAATATTAGCGTATGTGCACACTGACCAGTCTATCATGTCGAAATCCTGACTGAATGGAACATCAAATCATCTTGCCTTACCATATACCGTACACCTTACTGTCTTCCACTGGGGGATCTTCCCTGCTGATGTTTTGTTGTGGTTGACAGCAAAACCAGCTGTGTACCCTGGGATCGCAGTGTTCTTCCAAAATGCGTTCATCTTCTTTGGGTATGTTTTTAGACGTGTAAAAGCATACTTTAGAATTCCTGAAATTTTACAGTTCCTTAATAGGAAGAATACATTAAAACACTAACTTTTGTTTGTCTCTGAAGCTGTGTATTTGGGCCTTTGTTCTTGTTTTTAATCTGTAGGGGTCTGGTGTTCAAGTTTGGACGTACAGAGGACCTTTGGCAGTGAAGAGATTGAACATCCCTGAGCTTGATTAACCACGTGTGTTTGATTTATTTCATCCTTCTGTTTCTCTCCTGCTCTTTCCTGCTCTTAAATACTGTCCCTCTTTGCTGTGACGGCTGGTGCTCTGTGGCCGTATAAGTAGGTGGAGCTTCAGCTTCACCACGCCCCCCCAGGACACATCCCTCTTCTTTTGAAACGTGATGTATTTGCTTCATGACGCCCTCAGGCCCAAACATGTGTAACATCAACATGCGGATAATCTGGAACCCTACCAATCAATACTCTGCTCATACTGAAATCACCTCATATAGGGTTGTTTTTTGTTTTTGTTTTTTGATGGATATGATGACCACAGAAGTAAAAGAAGGAGGCGGTGTTGTGACAGCACACTGCCGTGGTGACCAGGACAGCTCGGTTGTGCTGACAGAAACTCTCCACTGTAACCTATTCCCAGCTCCATTCCTCCCTGCAGAACTGCACTGCCTTCGTGTTTGTTTTGTAGCCACCGTCTTCTTGGACTCTGTTTAGCTCTTGCTCTGCAATACTCACTCAAATGAGTCCTGGTTACCCTGTAGATGTGATCCGAGGGAGCTTTGTTCCCAGCGGTTTCACCGGGGTTTTCCATACGGAGTTCACAGGGGACTGAGCAAACTTGGCTTTAAAAGGGGAAACTAATATGAGATTTTTCTTTTAATATACCTATATGTACTTTTTTGTAATTAGATGTGAGGATGGGGCTAATCAGATCCATAATCAAAGCTACTTGTACAGGGAGATTAAAAGCTAGTGTTTCTGAAAACGGCTTTTTCATTTTCAGTTTTGTGTGCATCTCAGATGCTTGCACAAGTTTAGTGTCACATTTGTTTCTGCATCAATTTGTTTGGAATAGTCATACATATTCTGAAAGAGTTTCCACCAGTGTCTTGTTCCTAACTGAGCTCTTGGCCAGTTCAGTTCATTCTCACCCCCACCCCCTTTTTGTAGAAAATGCAAATATACAAACTCATGTTTGTTGAACAGCACTGGAGGTTGTTCCTGTGTAGGTCTTTGTAACTATATTCTTTATTATTTGATTTTGTACTCTTTATTTCATGAGGTTCTGTATCTTTTAGCTTTGTTTGCACTCTGTTTATGTGGCTACCTTATAGAAAAGATGACAATAAGACGAGCACAGTTTCTCTATTTGTGTAGTCAGAGAGCTGACGTCTGTGGGAGAAGCAGATTTGGTAGCACTAACTCATTAATGGTGTTTGTTAAGAAACACACTTTCACTATACTTTAGACAAAAAGAGTAAAGATATTTGATAGCTAAAGTGATGCATCAAAATTAAAAAAAAAAAAGGCTGTTGGATGTTGGCACTATATTCAGCTTGTGATGTATTTTTATTGAGCACATAACTAATGATCACGTTTTGTGTTTCATTTACCACACATCTAAAAAGTCACATTGTACTACTATAAAAGTCACATTGTACTACTATAATTTATTTGCTGCCTAATAAATTCAGTTAAGATCTAACAGTGATGCTAAGCTTTCTATCTCTCTTCTCTTTAACATTGGAATTTGCACACAAAGAAGTTAACCAAGACTGTATTATAGACACTGGATGAAGGCCTTTCTCTCTTATGTAGTGCGTTTGTACACTCTGGCACTGTTTAACTGAAAGTTGTGTGTGTTTACATTGGTAGCATTTAACTTAAGGACCTGTTTGTATACTCTGGCAGCATTTAACTAATTCAGTCGGCCTTCGGTTTAGCCAGGTCTGGGTTATCCTGTTGTGTCGGTTGTGGTAATCAGTGCATTTCTGTAATGTCGGAGGTATGTTTATTTAGACACTTCACACCCATAACCACACATACATAAAACCTTGTTTGAGTCTTCTTGGTTTTCCTGAATAAGCCACTGTTTTCTTAATTGTGCACTGCTAAGTGTGGGAACTGCAAAAGACACATCCAAAAACAAGTGAGAGATAAACAGTAAAATACAAATGAATTTGATTAATGACTATTTTTTTTTTCTATTTGCACTAATCTGAAATCTTTTTTTCCAAAATGTTTATGGTATGTCTAAGACAGGGCAGGCTATATGATTATGTGGAGTGAGGTTTAAAACCTACTCACCTCCCAGAATGCCTGATCATCAAAACACTTCCTGTCTTGCTGAGGTTTCCAAAATTTCAATTTCAGGAGGAATCCTGTAAATGTATATATATTCATAGTAGTCTGAAGTTCAGGGGAACATGTAGATAAGGCAATCTAGTAGGCTTGTTGTCTAATTAATTTTGCATATGTATTAAGCATGCAGTTTATTAAATCTAACTATCAAAATTATGTGAGTATTGCAAATGGGTTTATAAGTAATGGTTTAAAGCTCAGTGGTGTTTTCTGAAACTTGATGGAACTTTATGGAATTCTGTTGGGCTTTACATATATCTACACTGCTATAACACTGATGAGTTATATCATCTTCAAATCAGATGTGAAACACATTTATAACCACATATTGTATGAATAGCTGTCTCATTATAAACACGCCTTCAGTTTTGCAGGTGGGTGTTCCAACCTAGATATAGGGTTGTACCTTGGCGACATACCTGTGATGGTGCCTGTAACCAGGCTCATACTGACGGAGATGAGTAAAATACAGATGTAATGCACTGCAAACCTGATGGCTCTGAGGAAGATGTGCGCACACACACACACACACATACACATACATATATATATATATATATATATATATGATGGAGTATACGTTTCTGTGACTGAACATATTAGACCACTATAACAAGAAAAATACTAGACTTCCTAGTTTTACATAATGTTTTACTTTAATGTACTTTACATTACATAAGTATTGCCATGGTAAATGGCATGTAAAAATCCATCCTAAAACGGCTGCATAATATGAAATGTAACTTTACATTGTGGCATCATCAGTGTTGACCAGCTGTAGGAAAAGATCAGCAAACCATCCCAGAATTCCTGGTATAGCATGTACACTCAGGACACCACAGGTATCATGACACTCAAAAGCAAACAGCATGTGATCCTGGGAGACATAGGGTTAATTATTGATGACTGACAAAACACAGATCTACAATGAAATCACTTCCCCTGGAAAATTGCTAGTAACCTAATCACTGCAATTCTCAAAGTTGTACCAATATAACACATATAAGCCATATATAAAATGTATATTAAATTTAAAGTAGAAAACATCTTTACACCAACATGTCAACATGATATGAACAAATGTGATTGAAGTCTGTCTCCTAACCAAAGCAAGGCTATCAAATCTGTTTGCTTTGGACAGACTCATTGGTCCTGTAATCTGCACTTACCTACCTTCATATATCGAAATCCCAGAGTGGACAAAAGAGTAGCACACATGCCAATCACCATGGCGACCCATGGATCAAGGACTGTTCTGATTGCTCCAATAGCAACCCCACCTGCCAGGGCGGCACCCTGCACATGCACCTGGTGGAAGACACATGGAGTCAGAAGAGTGTAAGAACGTCTTTAGACATCTTACACAACCAATTTTAACTATGTAAAAATGTATTTTACCTGAAAAGCATTTATCTGTCTTTTAGATTAACTTACTAAATTGGATGTGGTGAAATGTTAGCGATAGCTAACATATTTTCTGAGAGATTTCTCTGAGATAATTCTCCGAGATATTCTCTAAGATAATTCCTATAGGTAGGGGATTGTATCACAGTGCAGGAATATACTAGTATATCTTAATCTTCAAGTAAATCACTCTTAAATTAAGCATTTATTTAATTTAATTTAGATTCAGATTAATGTATCTTAACCTTAAAACTATCTTAGTCCATCTTAAAAGTTAATATCTGAAAGAGAAGCTCCGCAGACTCACCAGGTTGATTTTCCCTTTGGGACTCAGCAGCACAGAGAGCGCCATGGCTGTTACTGCACTTACTGCCAGGGACAGATATGTGCTATACATGATCCTGATTTCCTGAGCTTCCACAAAGTTAATACTAGGCCAGAACATCCACAGTAACAGCATCCCTAGGGGTAGGAGCAAGAGCAATTTTAATTAAGTCACATAAAGCTTAAGTAACGTCCTGTCACAGAACAGGCAGAGGAGCCTTTTGACTTTCATTTATTATATTCTTTGTCAGTAAAAAATCAGGCAGAGAAGGCAAATCCGTGGACAAGAAAAAACGGTTATTGTGAATTTCTGCTTAAATATCAGGTGTTTTATTTAATTGGATTAGGTGTGTTGCTTGCTCACCTAGTGTAGAAAACAAGCCAGTTTTGCTGTCAAACTTTTCCTTCTCGTGCCTTGGCTCAGCCTCACTGCGATAAAGCACCCAGGACGTCATCACTCCAAAAAGAGCACCAAACACATGCAGCTGCATTGTGGTGTTGAATGTGTCATTCTAATAAAGAACAGTGATCATCTTAGTGAGAACTTAAAGTATAAACTGCATTTAAGCAATGTTTGACTGAATATATCTGCGCTGTTTAAGTCTCTAAGAATGTAAGTATTTCGTTCAGAACAGAGATGGGAAAATTAGATTCTTCAGGATGTATGTGAATACTCTTTGCTCAGCCTTTGAAATATCCCTCTAAAGCACATTTCAGATGTTTGCTTTTCCAGAAAGCAACTGAAAAAACTAAAGGAAAATATCCAAGTGTGCCTTGGATACGGAACTTCTCACCTTGAAAAGTTTTTTTATGAGCCCCTGGTTCACCACAAGCCCTGTGACCTCAAGGAGCCCCAGCAGGAGCAGCTGTGCAGGGTTGGTCTTACCGTGGACTGCACCCATGGCAACAAGAGCCGAGGCTGCACACAGCTCTGCATTAACCAAGCTGGTGGAGGAAGAAAGAGGAATCATTTGGGTGAAAATAATCATTTGGGTGGGAGGAATCATTCTGGTTGGGTAATGGAATACTAAACGTGACCACCACATGCTGAATCTTCTGAAAGTCAGAGGCAAACAAATCTTTCCTTTGCATTACTGGACATGTAGTTAGAGAAAAGCAGTCCATGCTGACAGATTCTAAAATCTGTTTTGCTTTTCCCAGACTGCTGGAGCTGTTTTACTGATTTGAGAGTGAATCCTTAGTTTGTCTGCATAGTGACAAATTATGACAGACTGTGAAAGTGTCATTATGATGTGTCTGAAAGGGTGTCCCACATGCGTCATGATGACGTGTCTAAAAGGGTGTCTTGTGTGCGTCATGATGACATGTGTCTGAAAGGGTGTCTCACATGCGGTATGCTAAAGTGTATCTGTGGTCATGGTACGCAGTGTTCCTCAAAAGAACTTTATCTATAGTGAGTCTGCAAGTGGAGAGAGGAAACTCCTCTCTGTTTGTCTAAGGTCTAGTTCTGGTGCCAGGTTTGCAGGAAAAAGAACCAGAACCGAGCACTCTTGTCTTATAAATGATCATACCCACACAAGTATGTCCTTGCCTATTCAGGTTGATTTGGACTGGCCATTTGAAATGGCTGGAGTGGAAAGATGACAGGAAGGCATTGATGAAGGTGGCCCACTGGACTACCATTGCGGCCACCAGCAACCCAAAGCCTGTCCCGCTGAAGCCATACCGCACCAGGAACATGGACA
Organism: Electrophorus electricus; assembly: GCF_041902795.1. Lineage (NCBI taxonomy): Eukaryota > Metazoa > Chordata > Actinopteri > Gymnotiformes > Gymnotidae > Electrophorus > Electrophorus electricus. The sequence goes on from NC_137508.1 coordinate 25,088,661, forward strand.
TGAAGCCAAAGCCCAGGAACACTATCACATGAACATCTTGAAAGTCTGTGTGGAAAGAAAGGTGGGTAAGTTACATGTGCAAAAGCAGAATTGTGTGTGATTATAGTAAGTAATTTCTTTAATTCATTTTTAAAAAGTCAGTATAATCTGTCCTGTCTAACACAGGCCACTGTGTGTCTCCCAAATTTACTGATTTATTGACCTGAAAGCCAACACTCTTTTTAGCTGTTGCTGTAACAGTAAATACAATGCAGTAGATGTTACTGTTACTTTCCATCTAAAACCACTAGAGGGCGAGTTGTACTTTGTTGTCCACATTATTTAGACATGGCCCTGTTAATCAGGCAGTATAGGTGCAGTTGTCGAGGAATCTGGGAATGTCTCCTTTAGTTTTGGGACTGGGAGGCTATGGATAATGCAGCCGATCATGTCTTTCATTTGATAAGTGTTGTTAAATCTAAGGATTCATTAAAACTAAAAATCATTCAATGCCCAGATATGTTTTAATAACAGATTATCTGATGAACAAACCACTTACCTGCTTTCTGCCAGAAACCCAGTACTACTGAAGGAGTAGCAGCTGGGAAATTAGGGCAAATCATTCTTCATTAGCAGATGAATGTTTGCAAACATGGTTAAAGGGTGGAGGGTTTCTTATCACCCGAGACCAGCAGAGCTTGCCATCCCCACCCAACAGCGAGGGCAAGGACAAGCCTCCACTTTCTTAAACACCACACAGACTAATCAAGCTGGATGCTGCAATACACTCGAAATGATACATTTTAAATGTCAGACTGCCTGGAGAAGAGTTTGCCTTTCCAGGGCAGACGCACATTTAAAAACTGAGTTATTCATTCACACCTGACTGAAGCAGATCGTATATGATAAATTAATACCAGAGGTACATTAACTTATTTGCTCATCCACGATATTACATGTGTATGCATGTGGTTGGTTTCTTTCTTCAAACACAGCATAAAGCAGAACGTATAACACAACCTAAATACACACACACACTATATATATATATATATATATATATATATATATATATATATATATATATATATATATATATAATGAATAAAGACTTACTTGCATATAAGTAAAGAAACTCTTGATTTTTCGTCTTTTTAAATTCCTCTGTTTCCACAAAAAAAGCAAAAAGCACAATGAAGATGATCTCTAGCATCAGAGCCATGGCTGGCAGCCGGGCCCAGAGACTGGGAGCGTAGTGAGGGGCCATGAGTGAGCGTTCAGCACTCTGTGGGTCTGTGCATGTCTGAGCAAAGCTGAGCTGGTTCTACTCTACTGGCCAGGGAGAGGAGCACATGCAACCAGTCCTCTGAACTGTGAGCACCAGGATGTTCCATGCAAGTACCCAGAGGGACCTGCGTGCCAGAGATATGTTCCATTTAGGCTGTTTTTTTTTGTTTTTTTTTTCCCAAGTGAAGTTGCTGCTGATTATCTCATGTTTTAACTAAAGGAAGTCTAAATTTTGGCTTTCATTATACAAATTATTAAATCAGAGGTTACTAAAAATGTCACTTGTGCGGTTCTTGAGTAGTTATTAACCATGATGGTAACATGCAAAAATATAATGTAATATAATGCATTTCTAGTCTACTATTGTTGCAGTGGCTCACACCTCTTGGCCTTATCACGGTGGCAGATATCTCACTAAATCCTCTCCTCAAGCCTTTTGTATCAGCAGCCACTAATAAAAAAGCCTGAACTATCAAATGGAACATGCTGATAATTTATAACGTTTGACATTAGTAGTTACTTAAGCAAGCCGATTTTCTTGTCGGTGGAGTTAAATATTGTTACAGCTATAAACAATATCACGCAAATATTTCAAACATTTTACTCGCGTGTGAAATACTGAACGAAATATTCTATTGTTGGTTGTCCTGTCAAAGCTTGGTAGAGCAGGCAACGGTCATGGAGCGTAGAGCTACGATTTGTACGCAAGTAGCGTAAGCAGCTGCGACAGCCCGCCTCACAGTCATCCCAATGAGCACGCAAGTAGCGTAAGCAGCTGCAACAGCCCGCCTCACAGTCATCCCAATGGGCACGCAAGTAGCGTAAGCAGCTGCGACAGCCCGCCTCACAGTCATCCCATTGGGCACTTAAACCCTACCTGAAATGTCCACAAAGGAAAAGATTGGACGGGTGAAACGCGACGATCATACGGTTGTCCGTACGTTGTCAGTCGCAGTAGATGTCGTTTTCTTTTGGAGCCGTGACAAACCAAGGCAAATGGCTACAGCTCGACTATGTCGCTGGGTATCTTTCAGTGTTACAGCTTAACGGAAAACGGTCGGTGGTGATTGGTCTGGGCGCGTGTCTGACAGCCTTGTCTGGGTAAACTGTCGAGAGAAAGAGGAGGGTCTTTCACGGAGCCTTTTATTTATTTCTTTGTTTCCAGTGTGAGGGGAAAAAAATAATAACAACAGCTAGCTAGCTAAGCTAGCTGTATTCGTTGCGGAACTTCAATGTGGCTCCGTTCGACTGCGACAGAAAGCTGGACCATATTGCGATAGGCGTTAGAAATCCAAAGCGAAGGGAAGGAGGATGAAGCGGCGCAATGCGGACTGCAGCAAGCTCCGACGGCCGTTAAAACGGAACCGGATCACCGAGGGCATATACGGCAGGTAGGGCACGCTTACACACCGAGGGCATATACGGCTGGTAAGGCACGGTCGCACACCGAGGGCATGTACGGCTGGTAGGCTGTGGTCAATCTCGGCTAGCAACGTAGCCTGAGCTTGACAGGCTCGTTAGGTTAGCGCTATCATTTCTGCGATACTGGGAATGCCTTCCGCGTTGGGCAGACACACAGGTGTTGGGTGTACCTTTATAGCTAGTACTGTAGATATAATACTAGATAGGTAAGACACCCAGCTCAGGGTTACACTTGTTTTGCTCGCCTGTTAGCAACCTTAGTTGATCTGGGTTAGCATCAGTGATTTCTGGCTAACGCTAAATCAGCTAAGCTAGAGCCCTTTAGCCACGGTAGTCTGCTTAGCTAACGCTGGCTAGCGTAGATAACTTTAATTAAGTTAGCGTATTGTAGCTAGATGTAGGCCTTGAACCTTACATCATACGACGTGCACAAATCACACTGACTTAAACGTCCATGGTGTCTAGGTAACTAACTGCTGTAATTTGACCTGTGCACATTTATATCTGTAGGTTAGGTCAGCTAGGCTAGCTAGCGCGAATATAGGATAGCAACATGAGCCACAACTGACCTGCTGTGACAGTGCAAACAGCTATCAAGCCTTTCTAGCAATGTTCACTATATGGCTAAAGCGCAACATTATTAAAATTAAAAAGTATTTTGGCTGGTCATTGTAGAACGTCGTAGAAAGATACTGCTGGTCCACACGGAAAGTAACAAGCATAACTGCAGTGGATTTGCAAACTGATTTGTGAGCTTGGGAAGTTTGCTTGTCATTCTGAATGTTTTCTTCAGACACCAGTTATTGCCAACCACCAGAAAACAACTTGTCTAAAGTTTATTATCTATTTTTTGGTTGAACCAGGCACACCACAGCCTTGCTTCCATGGTCTTATTTCACATTAACTATTTCCAAATGAAACACCCTGCAATGCAACTTTCCTTTCATATGCATGTATAATTACATGTGTAATTACATATTGTAGCTATATATTGTAATGATCAGTTTGTTAGCCACCTTTTGACATGTTCATCTCTACACAGTTTAGGGCCAGAGGACCACTGTTGACTGGTTACTATTTGGATCGTGGGCTATTCTAGGGCAGTGGTAGCTCAGTGGTTAAGGTACTTGACTTGTTGGAAGGTTGCTGGTTCAAGCCCCACAACTACCAAGTTGCCACTGTTGGACCCCTGAGCAAGACCCTTAATTGCTCAAGTTGTACTCAGTCAAAAAAAATGTTTTTTTGGATAAAAAGAATCAGCTAAATGCCGTAAATGTATTCTCAAACCAGACGTGACACGGTATTGATATGGTAGTGGGTGTTGGGTCATGAGCCATTCTCAACACAGCAGTAACATGGTAGTGGCAATGGTATGAGTGTATCAGATACATTCTCAAAAATCTGTTCCACTCTGAACAAGGTTTCATAATACCCTCTTTGTAAGAAAAGTAGTGTCTTGTACCTGGGTAATATTTGAGAAGTGGTCTTGAAGATGGACAGGTACTTTGTGCAAAGTACAGCCAGAAGGCCATCATTAGAAACTGGCTTAGGTCTGAGCACTCCAAACAAACTCAGTGGTTTGATACTGTTCAAGAGAGATTTCACATGGTAAAAATCTTCTGGCAAAAATGGATGGCTTTTATGAATAATTAACTCTTTTAAAGACTTCATAAAGGCACCTATAGACATGGTCACCATTTATTTTAGGACTGTCCCCTAAGTGAAGTGTTTGATATACTTTAACATTGTACTGAATTTGTAACTCCTGCAAGCTACTGTTACTGTTCTAGATACTGCTGTACCACTGGTTTTCTATGTCTTAAAAAATGCACAATTTTTTGTAAAGGTATGTCAACGTGTATACAATTACTTCCTGAACTGAATGTCAAACCACCTTAAATCTTCTTGAAAAATGTATTGAACTACACAATACTTAATTATTATTATATGATATGCTCAACTCCTTCTCAATGTAGTTAAAGGTCTGTTAGGAAATAAAACACAGAATAAGATTTTTGAAGCAATACCTGGTGAAGTGCCAAATCTAATCTGTATCTGAAGTTTCTGGGTTGACATTTATATTCTTATGTTTGATTTAGTGGGATTTGTTTTTGCTCTCCATAGCAGTGCCATTAACAGTAGGATTATCTGGAATGCACAGTACATGTAAATATGTCATCAGTCCGGATCTGCAACTCGCTGATTGTTGGCAAGTCATAGCGCACCTGTGGATGTTGGCACATTCACTCAGTGTGGTGGTGGTGGTGGTGTTGGTGGTGTTGTTTAAAAAAAAAAAAGTTCTAAGATCCATGCTGTGTGTGTGTTTGTGTTTTGTGTAAATCCCCACTGGCCTTTCCTTCAAGCTCCGGTCCTCTACCAGAGGCCTGGGAGCCTGAGATCCTGTGTAGTATCTTGGCTGTTCCTAGGACAGCACTCTTCTGGACCGATATCTTGGATGTTGTTCTTGGTATCTGTTGGAGCCATTCTCCCAGTTTGGGGATTACAGCCCCTAGTGCTCCAATTACCATGGGAACCACAGTTGCCTTCACTCCCACCCCCCACTCCCCATCTTTTCTAGCTCTTCCTTTAGCCATTGGTATTTCTCGAGCTTCTCATGTTTCTTTTTCCTGATGTTGCTATCACTTGGATTGCCACATCTATAACTATGGCCCTCTTCTGCTGTTTGTCCACCACTATTATGTTTGGTTGGTTAGCCATTACCATCTTGTCTGTCTATATTTGGAAGTCCCACAGGATCATAGCATGGTCAACTTCCACCACCTTTGGGGGCATATCCCATTTAGACCTTGGAACCTCCAGACTGTACTCAGCACAGATGTTTTTGTACACTATGCCAGCCACTTGGTTATGGTGTTCCATGTACACCCTGCCTGTTAGCATTTGCACCCTGCTGTTATGTACTGGGTTGTCTCAGGGGCATCTTTGCACAGCCTGCATCTGGGGTCCTGCCTGGTATGGTAGATCCCAGCCTCCACTGATTTAGTATTGAAAGCTTGTTCCTGTGCTGCCATGATTTGTACCTCTTTCAATTTTGTGTGTCTTTCAATCCAGCCTTTTCCAGCCATTTGTAATATTTCTCCATATCAGCCACTTCCACTACCGGTGGTACATACTATGTAGGGGTTTTCCCTCCCATGATGGTCCCTGGTTGTCCTCATTTCCATCCTCCAGGGGTTTCTGCTATCTGATGTACTCACTAAGCAGTTTGTGACTTGGGGCCATTATCTTGGTGTATTCCTGGTTCTTGGTTGTTTCATCCTGGCTCTGATACTCATTAGTCCATGGCCCCCCCTCCTGCATAATGTACATTCTCAGAGTGCTTGATTTGGATTGAAATCCTCCATGCATTGTGAGGAGTTTTCTTGTCTTGATGTCAGTTGTTTCTATCTCCTTCTTAGGCCAGCTTTTTATGCCAGTGGGGTACCTGATGACTGGGCACAGGTGTTGATAGCTCGGATCTTGTTTTTCCCATTCAGGTGACTTTGCAGGTATATTTGGTTGTAGCTCCTTTCCTTGTGGCCTCTTCATGATTCCCATTTGCCTGTGAGATTCCAAGGTACTTGTAGCTGCACTCAGAATTTGTTACATTACCCTTTGGTAGTGTGATCCCCTCTGTTGTAACCACCTTCCCTCTCCTTGTAACCATATGACCGCACTTATCCAATCCGAATGATATTCCTGTGCTGTTGCTGTATATCCAGGTGATTAGTGGATTAGTTAGTTGATGTCTCATTCAATTCTGCCATATAGCTTGATGTTATCCATGTAGACGAGGTGGCTGATAGTTGCTCCATTCTGCAGCTGATATTCGTAGCCACTCTTTGTGATCTCACTGTCAGGGTTCAGGCCAGTGCAGAACAGCAGTGCGGACAGGGCATATCCTTAGTAAATCTCGCACTTGATGGTGGCTCGTGCTATTGGCTTGATGTTGACCTCTAAGATTGTTTTCCACAGCCCCACTGAGTTCTTGATGAAGGCTTTTTGAGTCTTGTTTATGTTATACAGCCTCAAGCATTCCAGGACCCATGTCTGGGCCACTGAAACATAGCTGTTTTTGTAATCAATCCAGGCAATGTTTTATCCACCAGTAGCTGGTGCACTGGCTCCTCTGGTGTTCTTACAAATGCCCTTCTGGGCCTTGCTGATGTATTGAGCCGTGTGCCTGTTTATCTTGGCCACAATGATGCCTGACAGGAGTTTCCACAGAGGCAGGTTTTCAGCCGGTAGTTGGAGGGAATTGCCCCTTTCTGGGGGTCTTTCAGGATCAGCACAAAATACTTCTGGGTGTCTTTTGTGCTTCCAGGTGCTCATGGAGAGCAGTCAGCTTCTTCAGCCAGTAGGCATGGACCATGTCAGGGCCTCGAGCTTTTCTTGGACGTCTACTAGTGTGATGGTTACTGGATCCTGTTCAGGGAGATTACTGTGGTCTTCTCAGGTTCTCTAATCGCTGGGCATTGTTGTTGTGATGCCTCCTTCTCCCATATGCCTTTACAGTATTGTTCAGTCTACAGCTTTGGTGGATCTGTTCTTATGCTGTTACCCTGCCACTGAAAGTACACTTTGGATGGCTCATGGGAAAACATCCTGTTTATTCTTGAGGCTTCTACTTGTCGCATGTATCTTTTTTTTTTTTTTCTTTTTTTTTTGTGTGTGTGTGTGTGTGTGTGTGGCCTTCTTTTATAATTTACTAAGCAGTTTACTAATGCAGTTCTACTTGTTTGTATGTGCTAATGAATTAAAATCCAGGTTGATGTAAATGTGTGCTGTGTGAAAACATGCCCGACATGCTCTTTAAGGAGCTTAGTCTTCATGCTTAAAGCCCTTTGTCTGTTAAATAGGGAAGAAATTGTGCATAAATCCTGAGTTAATTACACTGAAGGACTGTTTGGGAACTTGGTTCTTCTATTTTCGATGGAGAGCCTTGTCATGTGCTTGCTACGTTGGTCGGTCTGTCTGTCTGTCTTTTTTGAGATCTGTTGGATGAAAAGGGCACACTACTCAATTACTCATGAACATGTTATCTGATTCCTAGATTCTCTGCAAAAATATTACACCATATACATATATGAAACCAACACATCATATGTTCTTTTTAGACAGTATTTCCTATAAAATGAATCATATTTGTACAGTGTCTTTATTCCTACCAGTATGAGGGCATGCAGAATGAGTGAGGGATCCTCATAGAGAGATGTAGTGTGGTAAGCCACTTCCTTATGCTTGCTTTTAAAAGTTCAGCCCTGCACATCAGTGCTTGATCCCTCTAAATTAAATGGCGGAATAACTGAAAAACTGAAAAACTTCTTAAACCACTTGCATCTATTATCTTTCCCTCTCCTCTCTCTCTCTCTCTCAGTACCTTCCTGTACCTGAAGTTCCTGGTAGTGTGGGCCCTGGTGCTGCTTGCAGACTTTGTGCTGGAGTTCAGGTTTGAGTACCTGTGGCCATTCTGGCTCTTTATCCGGAGTGTGTACGACTCCTTCAGATACCAGGGCCTGGTGAGCCACTCCGCTTGTCTTGCACAGTTAATACTGTATGATGCTGCTCAGAGAAAAAGCTGTGAAATATTGTTTCTCCTTGCTGAAATTGATGTTGTATTTAAATGATATTGAAATGGATTTTAAGACTGATAAACAGCTCAATGATGTCCTCTCCCTCCCCTTCTCTCTCTCTCTCACTCTCGCTCTTGCTCTCTCAGGCTTTCTCAGTGTTCTTTGTATGTGTGGCGTTTACATCAGACATCATTTGCCTGCTCTTCATCCCGGTGCAGTGGTTGTTTTTTGCTGCTAGCACCTACGTTTGGGTGCAGTATGTCTGGCACACAGGTAAGGCCAGTACCCCTTTGCCGCACAGGTTAGGCCTGCACACCTGGAACCCTGCCTTCAAATCCTTTATTTTCTTGCAAATTTTGCCACACAATTTTAATTTTCGTGCAAAAACTGTCTGCATTGAATATAAGACTTGAGGATATCATAGGCTTAAGGTTTTTCCACTGTGTTTTTTGAGTTTTGATCTAAAAGTGCATAATTTAATCATGTGATCACAAGAAACAGTGTTACATTACATCAGATTAAGTTGATCCAAGCAGATTTTGCTGTATGTGTTGCATTGTTGTGCATGCATTTGAGCACCTGTGAATGCTGGTATCTCTCTGATTTTTTTAAATTTTTGTTCCACACCACCTTCTTCCTCAGTGGTTTTGTCAAAATGTGACTTTTGAGCATTCTGCTGATCTGCTTGTCTTTCATCATCCAATGATATGGCAGGGGAAAAAAAAAAAGGTTTTTTGTATATTAATGAAGTATTGTAACATACCCCAGCTGTGTATTGTAACCGTATTAATGAAGTATTGTAAGAATCAAGACAAACATTTGTCAGATAATCTTTTAATGTTGTCTTCGGTTTGCATCTCACTTTCAAAGATTTTATCCAAAACAGAGACAAAGCCTTTGAACTTTGAGTGGAAACACCCTGGATGACCTCTCTTCTCCCTAGTGTTTTAGAACATCAGGTGTGAGGGCTGAAATTCCTGACTGGCTTTAGGGCAGGTCTAAACCACCTTCCACAGTGCCGCACTTTTGAAGTTCTTTGGTAGCACTTACATGATGGGCATTTTGGACTTGGTTAAAAAGGTTTATGCTAGGCATTTTTATCACTCAGTAAGGTACATTGATCATGGAAACCATGCGTGTTTTTGACACTATAATAATACTGTCCTAATCCAGGACCCATCCTGGGTATTTCCTCACTGAACACACACAAATCACAGCAGACAGGCCTGGTTATTTCTGCATGTGTGACAAACAGTATTTGATCTCCTTTTGTCCACACCTGGGCTGTGTCTCAAATGACTCACTCAGTGCATGTTCCTCTGTGGCTCACTGACAGTTGAGTATGGTATGTGAGTGAGTGTTCATCTGTATTTATCTTTATTGCAAGTAAACAGCTGTCATTCAGTCACTGAACTCAGACTGTAATCTACAGGTTTTTCTCAGCTAAAACTTCATTCTGGTAGTCAGCATTTCATTTAAAATCTTAAGAATTAAATTCTGTTTTATCCAGACTGAGAGCTGTTTTATGACTATCCTCTCAGCCCATCTGGTCAGAGTGGTCTACTTTTTAACAAATTTCTCAGTTTTCCTTCATTGTTGGAGTGCGTTGTGTGTTCCTCTGCACAGCTGGGGTATGTACTGTTTTAGGGTCTATAGGAAATACTGAGACTGGAGCTCTAGAAGGAAGGCTTCTTCTCCACCTTTGGAAACTCCTCCTCCTCATTTGAATAGACCCTGGGCAGTAAGAACAGTGTGGGTGAACTTGTAAGGTGACATAAGTCAGTGCGTCCAGGGCTGTGGCCAATGCAGGGGCATGATTCCAACATCCAGAAATAAATCATGAACTGAAACTGCAGCAGGTCACTTTTATTGGTCGATGCCATTGCTTTTAGTGCAGGTGTCTAGCAGCATAACCTGTGTCCATGTGAGAGCAGTGTGTTCTCATCACTGTTGTCAACTGTATTATATTAACCACTCCCCCTCTCCCTCTCCCTTACAGAAAGAGGGGTCTGCCTCCCCACTGTGTCGCTATGGATACTCTTTGTTTATATAGAGGCAGCTATAAGATTCAAAGATCTGAAAGACTTCCATGTGGATCTCTGTCGTCCATTCGCAGCACACTGGTGAGAGAAATCAGGCGTGACCTTTAGACTGACCTGGGCAGCTCTGTTCATTCAGCGTGTAGTTTAACACTAACTGTACAGTGCATTCTGGCGTTCTCATCCTAATGTGTCACCCTCCTAACACAAATGTGATTCACACTTGGTGTGGAATTTGAGGTGGAGCTTCAGTTGGCCACCATGTTGGATAATAAGCCCTTGAAACCAATCCATTATCCCCCCCCCCCCCACTGCCTAAATAGTATCAGTGCAAATGACTTTGTGCTTCTGGGAAATGAAGACTTTCTAAATGGTGGTTTTCCAGCTCAGAGGATCTGGATTTACTAGGTTCACTGAATTAGTCTGTTGGATTGTTTCAGGGTCATCACTGTGTTGAAGTGACAATAACTCTCACACTTCCTCACTCCACAGAGCTTTTCTTCTTCCTGCTTGTTAAGCTCTTCGAGCAGGAAACGTATACTAGACAACCCTTGAGAAATTTGTGTTTTGATGTGTGAGATTTTAAATCAGTACAGCAGGAAAGTGGAAGAGTCCCTAAAGTTAGTGTGTGTGTGTGTGTGTGTGTGTGTGTGTGTGTGTGTGTTAAAATGCACATACACACATAAACACAGTTATAGAGAATTTGCACACTCATGATGAGATTGCATTGAACCTTTCCCAAATATTCCTATGGCATTTCAGCTTTGTGTGTAGATCTAACCATATAGCCCTTACTCTTAACTGGACAGACCACTGCAAACTGTACAGGTACTAGAAGTCTTTTCACTGCTGGATGAACCATTAGAGATATTGTGTAATGTGTCAATGCATCTGTGTGTCTAGTATTGGCTACCCTGTGGTGACCCTGGGCTTTGGCTTCAAGAGTTACGTGAGCTATAAGATGCGTCTGCGGAAGCAGAAGGAGGTGCAGAAGGAGAATGAATTCTACATGCAGCTGCTGCAGCAGGCGCTACCTCCAGAACAACAGATGCTGCAGAAACAGGAGAGAGAAGCAGAGGGGGGTAAGTGGAGCCAAGGGATGGTGAGGGAGGGGGGTAAAGGGGTGAGTGGTGGGAAAGGGAGGTGGTGCATGGGCCAATATTTAGGACTTGGCAAATAATTAAAAAAAAGAATTTTGTGACTATTAATATAGTCTCATATGATTTGGATATTGTAGGGGTGAAGTATGATCTAACTGTATAATTGAATTGTAGAATGCCAGAGGGAGTCTTCTGTGATTCTATGTCTCCATGTTCGATTTGACTCTCCTAGCTGCTGCAGCCAAAGGCGTCCACGACACCGACTCTCCTCCTGTAGCTCAGAACGGCTCAGCTGGCGGCAGGAAACCCACTCCGAGTCCGTTACCAGAGCTGGAATACCGGGAGAAGGAGCGTGCGAAGGCAGAGAGCAGGGAGTCCAAGAAGCAGCTCAACCAGAACCAGAACCAGAACCATCACAGCGTCAGCAGCGTCCTGTCTGTGGCGGACTGCCGGACCCAGGAGCTGGAATACATGGAGAACCACGTGGGTGGGGAAAGACTGAGCAGCTCCAAGCTGCTGGGCAGCACTGAGAACCTGCTCCTTAAAGAGGACAACTCTTCATCATCATGCTCCTCCTCTTCGTCTAACTCCTCCAAAAATTATAAAAACCATGCCACCGGAGGGGGTGTGGCCGGGGGGAACTCGTCACCCCGTGGACATGGAACAGCCAATGGCAGCGTTCCCTCATCCACGGTGACGCCCTCGTCATCCTCTTCCTCAGGGAAAGGGGAGAAGAAACAGAAATGTGGGGGAGGGAAAGGGGCAGGGTCACACCGGGATCCAGTGGACAACTGCATCCCCAATAACCAGCTCAGCAGGCCTGAGGCGCTGGTCAGGTACATATACACACCATACTGTACATATACACCCCTTTACTGGTCAGGTACATATACACACCATACTGTACATATACACCCCTTTACTGGTCAGGTACATGTACACACCATACTGTACATATACACCCCCTTACTGGTCAGGTACATGTACACACCATACTGTACATATACACCCCCTTACTGGTCAGGTACATATACACACCATACTGTACATATACACCCCTTTACTGGTCAGGTACATATACACACCATACTGTACATATACACCCCTTTACTGGTCAGGTACATGTACACACCATACTGTACATATACACCCCCTTACTGGTCAGGTACATATACACACCATACTGTACATATACACCCCTTTACTGGTCAGGTACATATACACACCATACTGTACATATACACCCCTTTACTGGTCAGGTACATATACACACCATACTGTACATATACACCCCCTTACTGGTCAGGTACATATACACACCATACTGTACATATACACACCCTTACTGGTCAGGTACATATATACACCATACTGTACATATACACCCCCTTACTGGTCAGGTACATATACACACCATACTGTACATATACACACCCTTACTGGTCAGGTACATATACACACCATACTGTACATATACACACCCTTACTGGTCAGGTACATATACACACCATACTGTACATATACACCCCCTTACTGGTCAGGTACATATACACACCATACTGTACATATACACCCCCTTACTGGTCAGGTACATGTACACACCATACTGTACATATACACCCCTTTACTGGTCAGGTACATTTACATCCCCTTACTGGTCAGGTACATATATACACCATACTGTACATATACACCTCCTACTAGTCAGGCACATATACACACCCTACTGGTCTGGCATATATGCACCCCCTACTGGTCAGGTACATGTATACACCCTACAGTACATAACTTGCATGAGACAACTTGCTGGTCAGGTACATATACACACAGCCCACCTAACAACATTTGCTGCAGTGTCCAGCTATGGGAGGCTATCTTTGATTTGATACTTTGATGTCTGAGTGCATGTCTGAGTTTTCAGAATGCCTTGTAGATGAGGGACTTGTGCTTACTGTCAAATGTTTCCCCAGTTAGTGTTTGGTAGTCCCCCTCAGACAAACAGATTTTAGTTAGTACACTTTTGCTTTGAAAAGTGCTGTGGATAGGAATTTGGGTTTTGAATTAAATTCAGCTCCCTCTCAAATTTGCGTTCCCTTTACAAAATCATGTCTTGGCGAGCATGCATTCACTGAAAAGAAATCAGCGCTGTGAAAGGAAGGGGGTCACAAATGCTTTTATGGCCGTATTTGTCAAGCCTGTCAGCATCGAACAATACAAGTATCGGCACTTAGGGTTTAAAATAGATCAGTAGTACAACTGTTGGCTATTTATTTTGATTATAAAATAATTTGTTTCCTTTCATGAAATGTCAGCTGTGTTTCTTATCTCTGCATTGTGACAAAATATAAGCACGAACATTTTCTGATTGTCATTAGGAACATAATACATTCCATTTTATTGACTAAACCAAGCAGATTATTGCAGGAATAAGTACTGAATAAATTAAGCAAAGACAGCGTGTAGAGGACACTGATCATTTCAGAGTACTTTCAAAAAGTGGTGGGAGACACATTCCCAGCATGAACCATGCTATGGGATGGTAATATGCTGAACTTTTTCCAAATTAGTTTTTTGTCTTCAGAAAATCAGTAGGCTTTTAAAGATTATATTGTGGCTGTGAATGTATATAGTTTTTAGGTTCTTTGTGAATCAGTAACCTCTGATTCTGATTTTCAGGCATTTGTTACATGGTGCCATGAGGTTTGGTTGACAAGGATATCTGCACTGTGGAAACACACATTTTTCCCTTCTTGTGTGACCACTTCAGTGTTGTTTTGCTGTTTTTGCAGTGTCATACTTTAGTAAAGTCTTTTTGCCAGGTCAGACATGTAGCTCACAGGATGGTTTTGGTTACAGGTGAAAACATGCAGTTTTCATAAGCGCTGTATGTCTGAGAGCTGATGAACCTAAATGTGTTTTAATAGGTGTGGGTGTGTGTGTGTGTGTGTGTGTGTGTTTGCATGTGCGTGCGTACACATGCATGCATGGGTGTTGGTGTGTATGTATGTGTCCTGCTGACAGGCTGGAGCAGGATGTGAAGAAGCTGAAGGCAGACCTGCAGGCAAGCCGTCAGACGGAGCAGGACCTGCGGGGCCAGCTGGGCTCTCTGGGTAACGCAGAACGCAGCGTGCGTGTGGAGCTCAGCCAACTCCGCCATGAGAATGAGCTGCTGCAGAACAAGTGAGCAACATCTGTACACCTCACACACCCCACTCACATACCCCATGCACACCCCACTCACACTTGCACACCCCACACACACACACTCTTGTACCCCACTCACACACCCAACTCACATTCACGTACACACTCACATACATTACTCACACACCCCACTCACACTCGCACACCCCAGACCTCACTCACCCACCACCGTCATACTCACGAAACCCACTCAGACTTGCCCACCCTCACACGCTCCACACACTTTCACACTCACAAATGTATTACTTGTCAGAAAATGTCATTTTTGAAGATTTTTGAAGCCATTATGTTGATTCTGGTAAAATAGTGGCTATGTGACTTTGGGAACTGTGGTACAGTCTAACCAGTCTTTACTCATGAATTATATTAATATTCCTCTCCAAATTGTCTTCTAATATAATACTGTTTTGTGTTGTAGTAAAAACACAAAATCACACCCTACTCCCACTCCCACACTTACAATACTCACACACACACACACCACACTCACACACTTCTACACATACACCACACACACACACACACACACACACACACACACCCCACTCACACTCCTACACCTCACACACACACACACACACACACCCCACTCACACTACCATTCACACCTCAGTCACACAGCCAAAGGCATTTATATAGATTTACTTACTGTATAGTCCAGTAGAAGTAAATCACAGCAGTTTTGGCCGATGGTTGTGGCTATGGGGCGAGTGATCTGATGTAGACCAGTCACCTTGACTGGATATTACTATTACTATATTACTTTCTGTTTATACAAAGCATGCGAACCCTTGTGTGTACATGTTGCAGCTGTAATAGTAATAGCTGTAATAATGTGCACGTGTGGGTGTACATGTGTATGCATGTAAATATGTGTATGTGCGCATGTACCTTTGTGTGGGTGTGTGCTTGTGCGTGTGTGTGGGTGCACGTGTGCATGTCTGTGTGCATGTGTGTGATATAGGCTCCACAGTGCTGTGCAGGCCAAGCAGAAGGATAAGCAGACGTTGGGGCAGTTGGAGAAGCGTCTGAAGGTGGAGCAGGAGGCTCGAGCGGCAGTCGAGAGGCAGCTGGCCGAAGAGAAGAAGCGCAAGAAGCTGGAGGAGGCAACAGCTGCACGTGCCGTAGCCCTTGCAGCTGCCTCCAGGTACGCTGCCCCGCCCCGTGCCCCACTCCTAACACACCCCCTGCCCTACCCCCCCACACCAAGCCCCTTAATAAACATGCACATCACATAGTGGAAACTTTACAGGGAATTGGTATTGGCTGGTTAGCTGGTTTCTAAACAGTAGTCTATAATACCTAAATACTAAGGATGGTAGTGTGTAAAACTGTAGAGAAAGCCTAATTTTACAATGTACATGTACACCATAGATGGTGAAATAATATTTCCAAATCCCTTCCATTCTTTTTAAACAATTATTTTCTCACACAATTGTTGGTGAAGTGATGATCTTCGGCCCATTTTTGCTCCTAAAGACCTGGGTCTTTCCTGAGTGCTGCTTTTGGAAGACATCATTATTACAGTCAACTGTTGACAGCACCTGTTTTAGGCCACATCAGTTCCTACTTAGTTTAACTCATTTAGCAGCTCTAAACTGCTCCATCACAACTTTATTTTGAAATGTGTTGCTTGTCTGAATGGCAGGAGTGGATGCATATTTACAAATGATACAAAGCTGACAAGACAAAACATGAAATAGCTTCTGCTCATACTGTCTGAAGTCAAATTCAGAAATCACTGCTTTCTTTTCCATACTATTCCAGGTGTGTGTGTGTGTGTGTATGTGTATGTGTATGTGTGTGTGTGTGTGTGTGTGTGTGTGTGTGTGTGTGTGTGTGTGTGTGTGTGTGTGTGTGTGTGTGTGTGTGTGTGATATTAATTTTGGTTAACCGGCATTGTGCTTTTCAGAGGTGAGTGCACAGAGTCTCTGAGGAGGAAAATCTCTGAACTGGAGACAGAGTGTAAGAAACTCACACTGGACATTAAAGTCAAAGAGGATATGATCCGGGAACTTGAACTCAAAGTCCAGGTGGGTGTTAAGTCCACAATTTCTTAAACCAGACTGAATGCACCTGCAGGAGATGTCACTGTTGACTTCACATACCTGGCCAAACCCCCAATCACAGCTGTGCATTTCACTTGATTTTTAAGCTTCCTGTGAAAGTACCAGCATGCTGCCTTGTGCCCCACAGGAGCTGCACAAGTATAAGGAAAACGAGAAGGATACGGAGGTGTTGATGTCAGCCCTGTCAGCCATGCAGGAGAAGACGCAGCACTTGGAGAACAGCCTGAGTGCAGAGACCAGGATCAAGCTGGACCTCTTCTCAGCTCTCGGTGATGCCAAGAGACAGCTGGAGATTGCACAAGGTCCGCACGCAGTGTCCCGCTGCAGGGACCTCGTGAGACAATCACTCACACAAAATCACAAAAGCTTTAGTGTTCCCACAAATACACCTGTAAAACTGACTAATTAAAAGCTCCTGAAGCTCATCTGGAAGAGCAGGATGGTAGTGACACCTAGGTCATGGGTTAGATTTCCAAGGAGCACATATGTACTGTCATACTTATAAATATATAAGCATGTTCTGTGTTTTAAAAAAAAGGCTGCCAGATGCTATAAAATGTAAGAGAAGTGATGAGGCATGTAAGAGACTGTCATTTGTTCATAGAGCCACCTTGCTTGGCTCAGGGCTGTTAGGGGCTTGTGTGTGTCTGTGGGTATTTTGTTTAAATGGAGGGAGGAATGTTGTAAAGATTTCTCCTTGTACAGAAACCTGACATGTTCCCATGCTGTCTTCAGGTCAGATCTTGCAAAAAGACCAAGAGATAAAAGACCTGAAGCAGAAGATTGCGGAGGTGATGGCCGTCATGCCCAGTATCACTTACTCGACAGACACCAGCAGCATGAGTCCCGTCACCCCTCACTACTCCTCCAAGTTTATGGACACCAGCCCTTCCAGCCTGGACCCCAATGCATCTGTTTACCAACCTCTCAAAAAATGAATGCCCACCAGTCCAGCTCACAACTCACCATCCACCCCCACCTCTCTCTCTCTCTCTCTACCCCCCCCTTCTGGTATTTCTGAAGCTCCATATGTTTTGGGACTTTTTAGGCGTGTTCCCCTACTGCTGCTTCTCGCCTGGTCAGAAGGATGTTGTATTGTGTGACTGTAATTGTTGTAGTAAAAAAATGAATGGAAAAAAAAGAGACTTTTAAGGGACATCACCTGTCGAGTAGGATATCTGCTGATGATTTTAAGGGACATCACCGGTCGAGTAGGATATCTGCTGTTGTTTTTTTTTTTTTTCTCTTGTAAATGTTTATAAACCTCACAGTAGTTGGCGTGCAATCCCCCCCTCATTTAGTGCAACTTCAGCCTCCTCTCGTTCATCCCACAGTTATATTTGACTTTGAATCGTTAATGTTGTTTTGTTTCTTTGTTTTTTCCTTCTTAAAGGAAGGTGGGGGCAAAGTGTCCGTTGTTCAACTGGAGGTCCTACAAGCTGGAAAGCTCCATGCTACCTTAGAATTCCTGAATGTTCTGTTTAGGAAAGTGAGTTTTCTGGAAGAACGTCATCACCTAATGATTCAAATGGATTGCAGTGTTTTCACACCCTTTTCTCTAAAATGTGATGTGTATATAAAGGTTGTTTTGTTGTCCATTTTTACACATGAAAGGTGCCACCATACCAACAAATTAGAATTATTTTTTTTTTTTTTGTTAGTGGGAAATATCTAAAATGTAATTAGAAAAATACTTTTAGGTCCAGCAGCCCCAAACAGTCTTGTCTTGCAGTCATAGATAACCAGTGCCTTTAGTTGGGACCTCATCGTTGGACCTGTAGGACATTGCCCCCTGCTCAGCCCTGCCCCTTACTATGACCGTATGACTCTGCCCCGCCCCTTCATAAGACTACACACCATTGTTGGAGAACAGATCTAGATACATTGTCATAACACCACTCCCGCACTTCGTTTCCACTACAGAAACTTAACTTGATTTGCCCTTGTTTACATTTATTTATTCAGTTACATTTGCACTGTGCTTCAATGTAGATTAGAAGGGAAAAGGTAAATTTAGGTGGATATTGTGCAGTGTTCAGAGAGACCTGGAGCATGTTCGATTACTCTTGAGGTGTACTACACTGGCCAGTCAGTCTATCTGATGAGTGCTAAAATGTAGTCCAGTGCCATGTACCTAGGGCTATAATTTTGTTTATCCAGATTTTGAATGCTAGGGTAATGCCAGAAGCAGCCATCAGAATTGTTAAAGTGTATTTTTCTCTTTTGATGTCTTGGTAGCAGAGAGCTGTTTGGTGTTGCCACATGATGGCGCTGTTGTACATAGGAAAGTATTTGGATTAACGTTCTCAGTGTTGCAGAGTTCGCACCCTGCTAAGGAAACAAGTGTTAAGGAAAGAATGCCTCAGTCAGAAGCCAGCAGTTACCCTCTTCCTCAAGACCCTTCTCACAGATTTTAAACCTGTTACAGGTGCTTGCAGACCCTCCATTCAGTCCCACCTGCATGTTGACTGGCTGCTGATTAGTTTATTAGTTCGTGTTCAGTGGGGAACCTTAGAGTGTCCCACAGGTTTGTGGCATCAAGAGACGCGTGCCAGCAGATAAACACGCAGTGATGCGTGAGGACGGAAGACAGCTGGAATCCTGGAACCCCTGACCAGGAAGGGGTTCTAGAATCCTGGCAGATTGGCTGGAGAATCCACAGAAGCGATGGTGATGTAGAGGGATCCAGGGAAGGCAAGTTATGTTTTGGCTTTGGGTGTTGCGGTTTCAGTCCCATGAAAATGAATGCCTTGCTCTTTGCTGGTATTACTGCTTCAGTAGTACAGGAGTGAAATAGCTGGAGTGAGTCCTATGTGGTGTTCTAGTGTTCAGCAGTGGCTACGAGTTATACAGGTGAGTGTGTTGTTTAAATTCTGGTGTCAAGGAGTAGTTTCAGCAGACTGCAGGGTTTGTCTGTGGGAGAACTAGTGAGAAATGTAGAAAGTTAAAATGAGAAGAGGAGAAAGCACTGGTTTGTGTTCTTGGCCCTACATCACCTCTCCCTCTCCTTTCTTTACATCTAACCGTGACTGCATTCTCACTCTGTGAGGTTTTTGAGGAATAAAGTTTTTTTTTCTGGCATCTTGGAAGCTGTCTTGTCGTCATGCTCTATATGGCTGTGAAAGGGAAAGTTGTTAATGCACAAAATTACTGCATTTTATTGCACATTTAGTAGGGTATTGAAATTTGTTTCTGTGCTGATTTTTCTTTTTGAATGTTCTGGGGATTTTGTCCCGTTCCATGAAGTAGAAAACTGAATATAATTCATTTTTATAGTTTTTGTTAAATGACATCTGAAATAGAGAGGGAGGTAATCTGCTCACCACTAGGTGTTGATAGACACCACATTATCAGCAATGTGTCAGTTATGTGGCTCTGGCACTCTACTTTTCATTTCTAGTAGTACCATGTGAACAAACTGCAGTTCTGAACTGGAGTCAGTCTTTCCTATTTTGGTATGAGAATTATCAAAAGTTTCAATAAATGTATAATTTTACCAAGTAAAATAGGGAACAGGTTGGTGCCAGTCGGTGCTTCTGTGACACTGTAAATTGCAACAATCAGCTATGCCAGAGCCGCATGGTCTGGAAGAACTCAAAATGGCTGGCTTCAAGACATCTGATTGGTGTTGGTGTGAATGAACGCTATTCTGTTATTTCTGTAAAAATGCATTACAAAGCACATACAGCAAAAGCAGCTCTCTGATAGCTCATAGACCAGTCTTCCTCAGCCTGGTTGGAAGGCAGAAATAAGAGTACTTGCTAAGAATCTAGAGCTCAGTTCTATTGGCTATGCATGAAAGGTTATTAACTGAATAAATGACCAGTCTGTTTTCAATCCTGATATTTTAATATCTACTGCACATGAATAACCTATTTAACCTGGTATACAAGCAAGGACAGACTTCTTATGTTGCTTAGCTACACTCTCACTACAGTGTGCACTAGGTAATGTGAAAATACCAGCACTATTTGCAGAACAGAGCAGTGCAAGATACAATGGCCCAGAGCCATTCATAAGTATCAGGATGATGTGTACCCCTGTGAACACCCAGTAGGCAGGGCTAGATGAGAGAGACTGATCGAGAACTTCAGTCGGCAAGATCTCTTAGGACAGATCATCATTTTGCCCTGCATGGATGACCCAAGATCAGATAACAGTGATGTCCAGTGTTCTGTACTAATGGCATTACATGTGTATGATGAGCATATGAACACAATAATAATCTATGGGTGTGCTTCATTTCATATGCAAGATCATTATCGTTATTGAATATTTGATTCAGGTAACAACATGTACCATGCCTCCTACTAAACCTCATCCACAGCTTAGATGAAATGAACATTGAAAGAACAAAATAAATTAGAACAGAAATATCTGCTAAATATCAGCCTTTTATCTTCTAGACTAAAGCCAGCTAATATGGAAATTCTGTAGTTTTTATTCTAAGCACTGATTCTGTTTCCCTTTCACGTTTGCACAGAAGTAAAATTCTGTGAAGCAAAACATGTTGCTGCTTAAATGTTTCTCCTAATTCATAATGCATTCCTAACCTCTAACCCTAACTCGGTTTACATATGTAGTTCCAAGTTCAAGTTTGGTTTATTTGTCACATACATAGTCATACACAGTATAACTTGCATTGAAATGGTTTGAGAGTGCTCTGTTCAAACTGAGGGAAAAAAATGGGTACATAAGGAAATATCTATCTATCTATCTATCTATCTATCTATCTATCTATCTATATAAAACAATGTATGTCTAATATGTTTATATACACAATGTACAATGTATATGTGGATGTATGTATGTATGTACACAATGTAGTTTCAGCTTACAAATTTACATATTTACAGTCACATGGTGGTGGTCCCCACAGTTTATCAGTTTCCCTGATTCAGGGCCCGAATGGCCTGTGGGAAGAAGCTCCTCTTCAGTCTCTCTGTATTGGTCTTTGGGGAGCGAAAGCGCTTCCCTGACCTCAACAGAGAGAAGAGTCCATTGTTGGGATGGGTGGGGTCCTTCACAATCCTGGCCTTGGTCTGGCACCACTTGTAATAGATGGTCTGCAGGTCAGGAAGTTCCGTATGAGTGATGCGCTCTGCTGAACGCACCACTCTTTGGAGTGCTTGTTTTGTCCTGCTTGGTGCTCTTCCCAAACCAGACTGTGATATTCCCCGTGAGGATGCTCTCGATAGTGCAGGTGTAGAAGTTCCGCAGTACGTTGGAGGGCAGTCTGAAGTCTCTTAGGCGTCTGAGGTGGTAAAGACGCTGACGAGCCTTCTTTGCCAGGGAGTTGGTGTGGCAGGACCAGGACAGGTCCTGCGAGATGTGAACTCCAAGGTACCTGAAACTATCTACTCTCTCCACCGTGGTTCCACTGATCCTCACAGGTTGGTAGTGCCGCTCCTGCTTTTTGCTGCAATCCATGATCAGCTCCTTTGTCTTGCTGACGTTTAGGAGATTATTTTCCTGGCACCAGTTTTCCAGGTGTTTCATCTCTTCCAGGAAGGTCCTCTCATCGTTGTCCGTGATCAGGCCCATGACGAAGGTATCGTCAGCAAACTTGACAATGACGGTGAAGCTGGAAGTGGCTATGCAGTCCAAGGTGTACAGTGAGTAGAGCAGGAGGCTTAGGACACAACCCTGAGGAGCTCCAGTGCTGAGGGTGAGGGTGGATGAGACAGTTGCCTAGCCGTACTGATTTTGGTCTGTCTGTTAGGAAGTTGGAGATCCAGTTGCACAGGGATGTATGCAGTCCTAGATCCTCCAATTTAGTAGTGAGTAGGGAGGGGATGATGGTGTTAAATGCTGAACTGTAGTCGACAAACAGCATTTGAACATAATTACCCCTCCCTTTGTCCAGGTGGGTCAGTGTGGTGTGGAGCAGATGTGCAATTGCAGCATCAGTGGAATGGTTGTGGCGGTATGCAAACTGCAGTGGGTCCATGGAGGCTGGCAGTGAAGATGTGATGAAGTCTCTGACTAGCTTTTCAAAGCACTTCATCATGACTGATGTGAAGGCAACAGGGCAGTAGTCATGGAGGCCAGAGGGTCGAGGTTTCTTCGGGACGGGAACGATGGTGGATCGCTTGAACCCGGATAGAATGATACGGAGAGATTGACGCTTGTATTTCTAATTCCAGGCTGTGAGTCTCTGAGTATAATTTGATCTGATCTTTGTAAGCCTGGTGACTGCAGTGCACCCTTCAGGGTTGAACGTAATTACGCTTTTTTTTTTTCTTTCCTGTCTTTGGAGAGAGACCCAGGCCATCTGTGAGATTTGCTACTGTGTTGGTTTTGGCTGCAGAGAGATTATGTGCACACCCTGTGTAGCTGGGTGATTATAAGATCAGAGTGAGAATTGTTTCTACATGGTTGACAGCCAATCAGAAGACACATGCTGGGGTAGTAATCACCGTGACAATTTTGCTGAAGTAGCCAGTGATAGTTGTAGTTTGCCCACTTATTGGCATGGAATTGTAGGGGGTATGTATCTATGAATTTAGAAGCATGAACAACTTGCCCAGTGATGTCCTGTGATATAAATAGGTTCAAATGGATTACTTTTTTTTATCCTGACCACATGCTGCTGCATTGGTTGTTTCATAGAGGTTGAACTGCATCAAACGAGTCATCGGAGCAGAGAAGAGAGCTTTGCCTGGGGGTGTTTCCTGAGTAAAATCAAAGGCTATCTGCAGCAACTGATCCAGTTCAGAGGTAGAACTGTAAAGATGCCTGAAAATAGAGAGACAGCATTCACACTATCTCTCTCTCTCTCTCTCTCTCTCTCTCTCTCTCTCTCTGTGTGTGTGTGTGTGTGTCTTCCTTCTCCACAGGAAGCTTTGCAAGAGTTTATCATTCCGGGCAGGTTTCTCCAACCTGTTATGCAACATGTCATGTCCAGTCTGTCAGAAAGCAACTATAAAAAGGGTCTTACTCACAAGCATACTCAAATAATAGCCTCTTTCTTCTGGGGACTCTTGTGGCTTTGTCTGCGCTGGAAAATCATTCATGACATGAATGATTCATGATAAAAAAAAAAAAAAAAGTTAAGTGGAAGACATTTACACTTTAAAATTCTTCTGATCCATAAAGCATGTTTGAAACAACAGCAGCCAATAGTCACAACGTTGTATTTATTGGTTATTTTACTCTAAGGATAATGACTTTTAAGATACTCTCAAATTGAACTTTTTGCCCATTATTGTCTATTTTCCCCACTATTTGCTGTCAAACTCGTCACACGGTGTCGCGCTCAATCCACACCCACGCCAGCACTGTACACGCGTGCCGTGGTTTCAGCGCTCACGTCATGACATATTCTGTTTAATTTACAAACGTAACCCCGCCCTCCCTGTCCAACATGATCATCCGTCCACCATGAATTTTCTTCAAAAAACAAAAAGGGAAGAAAATTTAGCTACATGCCAAACTCACAAGCTCTTCTAGAGGGTGGACCATCGGGGCAGACGCTGCGAGACACTGTCGATGAGAGCTAGAGATCTGTGGGCTCTGTCCACGCATTAAGGATTACAAATTATGGATGCTTTGATATCGGCAGGACGGGCAATAATCCGGAGTCCTAGTATCGCGAAACCGTCTTGGAGTTCTGGAAAACATAAGAGTGAGTGCACGTCTCTGTAGCTAGTTAGCTATCTTAATGTTCCTAAACTATGAGTTGTCATGAGACGTCCGCCACAGTAACTACGATAGAAAGTATGAAAGAAGTTCTCTTTGAACGGTGTTTTCTTTTTCGTCCAGAATACTCAGTTTAGCTACTTCACCTGGTTAATGAAGTAACAAAGTTACGTTAACAGCCAGTTAGTTGACGCTGGCTAACCGGACATAAATGTCCCTTTTGTATTTTTTAACTTTACGGTTTGACTAGCTAGTTAAGATAACTAAGCTAACTAGTTAGCCAGTAAAGTGCACACACTGGCCTATACCCGCTTACATTGTCTTGGTGAAGTTGGGAGATAACGTAGATACTCGGTGTTATGTGAAAGTACATTAAACTGTACATTAATCTGTAGTCTTGAGTAAAAAAAATGCGGCACATTGCTACGCTTCATCGTGTCTCTAAAGGCTTAGTTAGCCAACCGTTAGCTAACCTAGCTGGCTAGCTAACCTAGCTAAGAGCAGTAACTGACGTTTCGCACGCTAAACTCCTGTCATAAACTTATTTAAACTCCTATAAACTTAAATATTGGCTTTATATTAGAAACGTTTACTTAACTAACTACTTCCAAGAGGTGTAACTAACCGTCTTAACCTAGCTAGGTGTGGTGTTAACTGGCCAACTAACGTTACTAATCTAGCGAGGTTACTTTCTTGTAAATAATTAATTACTCATATATATTGCTGAAGATCGGATACATTTCTTAAGATCAAGTTACCCTGACGTTTTTAATTAGACAGATGGATTGCTAACGGATGATTTGGTTTAAGCCAAATTGAATTGATCACTCTTAGTTTGGATTTCATTGCTCTGTGATCAGACTAATTACGCTCAGTGGTTTGTCAAACTGGATGTAGTCCTGTGTTTATTGATCTGTTGATCTCGTCAGGTCACCGGCAAGAATGCTTGTCTTGCAACTTTTTCGAGAAAACGCTTTAAATGTTCATGGGTGAAGCATGCAGCACATCTGGCGGGAACTGGAAATGAATTGTCAGCTTGACTCTAGCATAATGTGTTTTGAAATGTCAAATAACTGCAGAATTTTGTAGTTAAACAGAACAAATGTTTACTGTCATTTTTAAAAAAATGTTTCAACTGATGCTTTTCTAACTCTTTAAAACGTTAATTAAAAAAAAGTATCACTTTGGTTCCGATTCGGACCGCTTGCTGGGCTACCAGCACCGCTCTGTGCACCTTGACTGTTACCTTAGGTTTCATGGCATCGGTTCTGCTTGCAGTGCGTGTACTGCTGGGCCACAATGATTGCACAGTACCCTGTATAAAATTATATATTTTATGTGGGAGTATATGTTTTTCTTTCTTATTTATGACCTTCTACATTTGTTCAGATTTCTTTTATTATTATAATGGATGTTTGACATACGAAAGGCCTTAAAATACCCACTGACAGCAACCAACCCCTATTGTGTAACCAGTGAGTCAATACAGCGATCGGTTTGGGAAAACTGTCAGGCTTGTTGCTGCTGCTGTAAGATGCTGCCTGTCCCATGGGATTCTGCAGAAACTTTGATCTCCAGCTCAGCGTGTTCCTGACAGCAGCGCGCGGGCAGTCAGCTGGTTTTCACAAAAAGAAGCTTCACCCTTTTGTTTAGGAAACACCACGCGCAATGCCATACCCTTTTCCACACACCGAAAGCCGTTGGTGGCCGGCCAAACTGTTGCACTGCTCGTGGCAGTATGATGGGCCATTAGATGTTTTGTTTATGTTCTCTTGCTTTGGTTGTTGAGGTCAGCTTTTTAAAGAGAATTGCTACTGGTTCCTGAACTCTTCTGGAATGAGGGATGGACAGAAGCCAGTGCCCAGCTAGTGTCATCTACAAGTATGCAGCATACACTGTAAACAGGAAACTGTGATGGCGTGTAGAACATACACTGTAAACAGGATACTTGTTAGAGTATACAGCATACACTGTAAAAAGGAAACTGCTAGAATCTAAAGCATACACTTCCCAACTTCCCAAGTGTTGTTACTGCATGAAGAGATCTAATATTCTTGTGTTGCCATGTGTAGGTGAGGTTGGGTTGGCTTGTATAGATGCCATCATGTTGGCTTGCCCAATTGTGTGTCTTTGTGGTGCTCCAGCCACTGGTGTTGGCAAGGCAACAGTGCAGCTCACACTAGCTATACTCTGCCACTTTAAAAGGTAGTATCACACCACAGATGCTCACAGCTTGAAGAACACCTGGTATCACTACCTCCTCACAGTTCAACTGCTGTTCCCGGCTCCCACAGCTGTGTCATGGTGCCTGAGAGCTCTTGGTGAAAGGTCCATTTGTGTATATCAGACTGCTGTCTAGCTGTCTGCTTTGTAGCTGTGTTGAGAGTCCAGATTCCTTTGATTCACATGATTTGGATTAAACATAAGACACAGAGTTTTTGTCACCAATTGCAATATTACTCTTATCCTGTTTACAGTGTATGCTGTATACACTAGTAGTGCTTCCTGCAGGAAAAAAAGTATTGTTCCACAAAAGGGAATCAGATAATTTTAATAACTCATTTTGGATTTTTTTTTTAAAAAGTCCAAGCCTAACTGGCAGTGTGTGAACTTGATGTTGAGGCTATTCACATTCTTCACCAATCGAGTGCCAATCAGATTTAATTCTTATATTTAAACAAGGGCACTTATTGGGCCAGGCTCTGTAAGTCAGAGGACTGGCATCAATCCGCTTCTGGCAGTGTGACGTGACAAAAGCATTAAAGGCGGATCCTAGTCTCAGACTAACTCTAGGATAAAAATAATTTCCAATAGTGATTCTTCACGGGCACTATGATTTAGTCCAGGTCTAGTCCATGTCTGCTAAACCAGCCCTAAGATTAAGCAGAGTAGGCTACAGACCAGGTCTAACCCATGCTCAGGACCAGGACCAGTTATGGACTTCCTGAGTGTTTGGTAATGAGTAGTTAAACATATGATGATGCTGTGTTAACCGACTGGGCCAGTGGGAAACCACAAAGTAAGACATGTCCCATGTGGCATATGTGACCACAGGATACAGGTACAACAAGCTATTACCAAGAAATCAAACTTTGTAAAAGAGAGCACTGTCGTTAATGTCAAGGAAAACAGCTGTTTTATAAACAGAATGTTTCAGGTGTGTATTAATTAATTAATAGTTTAGTTACATAAAGGATAAGTTTTTGTCTTTGTTGATTCCTTTTAAATAAAATGTCTCACAGCCTCATTCTCAGTCCAACCTGTATTTCATGTGAGGGTGGGATTTATGATTTATGGCCCAAACACCATATTATATGCCATGACAAAGTAGTAGAGTCTTGATATTAACACTTATCTAAAACCCATGAGAGCAATACAGATTTTATAGCTTCACACCTTCCCAGCTTGATAGAATTAGCATGAACAGATATTCTATAGCTGTGTTTAGGGTTTTGTTTCAGTTGATTAGGTTTATTATTTATTTGCACCAGACTAAGCTAACCTAAGCTTTAGAAAATATTTTGTAGTATATATCTGCATGATGCATTACATATATTTGCTCCTTTTTCTCAAAAGTGATAGTATGGACTAAACTGCCCATAAGGTTGACGTGTCCAGTAGTTCAATAACAGAAATAAATTATTTCCATAAGCAGAGTAATGTTAACATTTTAAGGGTCACATGTCAGATGTCTTCCCTGCTTCTTGATGGTTCTTCTTAGATCTGTTCATGCACACTTTACCATAGACCCTAGTGGGAAAGTCTAAAGCCAGAACAGCACTTCCTGCAGCTGCACGCATCTTATGTTGAGTTGCTCTGTGCTTAGCTTCATGGAACTGATTCTGGTTTTCATGTAAGGCCTTATGCAAAACATCCTTCTCCCTTCTCATACCATGAGATTGTTATTTATGTCTGCAAATGCTAAAGATAAATTTGACTTTGTGGCAGTTGTATAGCCTGGAGCAATCTTGTATCTTGCGTGTGTGTGTTTGTATATGTCCAAGTGCTGACCATATGGGGGCTATTTACAGCAACTATTCACCTTTAGAATCCCATTAAAACAACAAACTCTTTGTAGAGACTATTCACAGGTACTGTAAGTGTATTGACTTTCTGCTGTCTCCTCTGCAGTGTTTCTCTGGTCCCTTTCTCTTGACTGTTAGTCTTCAGCCATACCTACAGCACCATCATTCCACTGGCTGTGGCTGTAGAAAGTGTCTGGTTTCAGGTTGATGCAACTCAGTGAGTTTTGCTCCAGTATGCTGCTAATGCACTAATGTTTAAACCCTCAGTGTGGTGTGTTTCACTGTGGCGCCCCTCCTCTGGGTAACAGGTTGTCTGGACCTTTGGCCTCTGAGCTTATTCATGCACATCACCACATTTAGACCCATGTAGAGCTGTGAGGTATGGACCACAATATTGTGCAGTGATTATACTACTACATATTATGATTACAACATCCTATATTAATACACTCAGATGTAGTGATATAAGCAAACATTGGCCTGTTGAATTTTTAATATACGGTGCTTTAGTGATGTGAGCTGGGTAAAGACTAGATGTGTTCTTTCAACCAAAATGATTGGTCAGGACGCTCACAGAACAACAAAAATCTGTGATTTGGTATATGCCTCATTTGAATATTACCATGTTAGTATTGCACAGGGTAATGTTGTCTTTTTTTGTAGAGTCCTGGGCTAATGGATGTCATCTGAATCATGTAGGCTTTCACTCTGTTCTGCAAGGGTTGTGTCTGCCATTCCCAAGTAAACAACCAATTCTGTATGTGGGCTTCACTGAAAACCTCCCCAACTTTGGCTGTTCTCTTTCATCGGTTTCCTCTTTCATCTTTGTGCCCAGTATTACTGCATTTACTACATCTGTTTGCCATCATGAGCTGACTGCTTTAGATGGGTGTGTCTTTTCCTGCAGCACACAGAGGGTGGAGTCAAATGCAACAGGTTACTGAGGGGATAAGGACAAAGTGGAAGTATGTATTATAATGCATTCTGTAGAGTATGTAGTAAGAACTGGGAAACTAAAAAATAAGAGTTTCGTTTCCTGTTCTGACATCTGTTCAAATTAAAAGTGGCCCGATCGCTCATCCTCACTATGGAAAACTGTTTCTCAGTAATTCCTTCCTTGTTGTATCTTATGTGTGTGAGGGTGCATTTATGCAGTATCAAGTTGTCCAGAGCTCAGAGGAGCATTGTGTTTTGTACTGGTGGGAGAGGGAGATATGCATGTGGGCTAATGAGTGTTCTGGATAGACAAAGCCTCATTCACTATCACCTGTTCTAACCCAGTGCGCAGAAACAATCCTCACATCCACATCCCCCCCGCCCCCTTAAGCAGCGCTTAAGACGAGCGCTTAAGACCCACGGAGAGGCTTATTTTATAATTGTGGAGCAGGACTGTAACAGGAGGAGTTGTGGTAGGGGTCGTGTATAGGGCACTGCAACCTAATCTTATTGACATTTAAAGTTAACCTTCAGAATGAAAGAAGCCATTACGCTCTGCCTTCTACTTCTGATGCAGATGTCAGTCTGGGACATGGTTACCTCAGAATGGGGAACATTCTATCAGGGGAAATCGGATCTGGCTCAGCGAGGTTGTTTCTGTTTATGTCAGCGACTCTGGTGGATGTGGAGCAGGCTCAGTTCCAAATTGTCTGCACCAGCTGCTCCCGCCGTGGCCGAGGAAGGAAGGGTCAGCCAACGTGCACCCGAACACACTCTACAGCCAGCATGCCGCACCTGAGTGCATATGCTACATCCAGTGTCCCGCACCTGAGCGCATATGCTACAGCCAGCTAGCTGCACCTGAACTGTAGACTGCCTTCTCATTCTGTGGTTGATAGATAATCTCCTCCTGACTGACTAACAAACTCGGTCACGGAACTGCGTGCCTTAAACAGTAAAGTGTACCAGGGGTTTTAACTTAGACTGCTGACACACACATAATGTCGCTGCTTCAGTCACTGGGTCTTCAGAGGCAACAGATACAGGACAGAAGCGCTGCTACCATAATGCAGTCAAACAGAAAAGGAAGAGATGGATAGAGAGGGAGAGAGTATTTTATTTTTCCCCAAGGGGAGATGAGGGTTGCTGACTGAAACCCAGATTCAGTAGACCACATTCTCGTCTTTTACCGAATGACGGGGGAACCTACAGCCAGTGGTGGTGATGATGGACAGGGCTCTTAAAGGGTCTGCATACCTATTTTGGCCTCTGTATTTCCAAGTATTTCCAGGCACTTCCAATCTCAATATTCTGAGTTATGCTGTTAGCTTTGGTGGTCTGAATAACAGTTAGCATTAGGCTGACTTCTGTTATTATGTTGCCCCAGAATCAGATTGCAACTTCCAAGGATGAACATTTCAGAACATTTTTATGGACAAATAAATGAGTGACTCATTGCATATTAATAGCAGTACTATAATCCTCTGTAGTCTTTGTGAATTGTAACAGAACAGTACCAGGAAGTTGTAAAAAAAGAAATTTGAAAGTTGAGGCATCAGTTTGCTGGGGGGTTGTTCATGCACTAATAATTTCAGATCAGAACATTTGTCTGTGACAAGTTCACCTAAAAATCAAATTGTTCTGTGTGTCCCAATTCAGTCTGATCTGCCTGTCAGAGATTGAGAGAAGGATAAGATGGGAGGGAGAAGTGTTTTTGAAATGCTGCAGAAACTACTTTCCAAGACATTAAGGTGGCTTTTTATCTTTGACAGTGTAGTAAGGTCAAACCGTTTTTCCAGTTCAGCATGGTCAGTGCAGGCATTCTGTGTTCTGGGATTTGTTAGTGCACTGTAGATCAGTCGGAATGTGTCTTTGCACTTGCAAGATCTTTTTTGTAAACTGAAGTTTTCACAATGCTTGTAGTGAAAAATGCACAAATGCACAGTACATAGAAATGTATGGGTTGCTGTGACAATGGTTTGGGCTCCTATCTTCCACTGGCAGATTACCTAGGCTGAAGCAGCTCCTGTAGTTCCGTACTACGTCTGCAGCCTTTACTAAGGTATACAGCTACCGCTGTCAAATCCACCTGCTCAATCAAAACAGTCCTGTGCAAACTTGATCTGCTGCTGCCTCATAGTTCATGACTCCCAACTAAACTAAGTACAACTAATCAGTACACACTGTGCCATGTGTGAACTGATTGCTTGTACCTAACTGTATTTATCAGAATGTGCTTAAGGGTGATGGGGTTGCACAGCACACGTGTTGGGTTGGTTTGATGGAGTGTGTTTCGGGGTGGGTCAGGTTACTTTATATGAACATGAAGGGATAGTGGTGGCTCAGTGGTTAGGGAGATTGGCTTGTGATTGGGAGGTTGCTGGTTCAAACCCTGCCACTGCCGAGTTGCCACTGTTGGGCCCCTGAGCAAGACCCTTAACCCTCAGTTGCTTCTGTCTAGGGTTGGGTTGCCTGGCAGTATCCTAGCCCACACCTGTCGCTGGCGTTGATGGTGTGGCAGTCAGCAGTCTGTTCTACTCTGTTCTTCTGTGTTTGATGGAGATGGCTTTGTTGTGATTCAAGGAAAATGTGTTTGAAATACAGATTGTACATTTATAGAAGTGAAATATGCAGGGCAAAAGCACATTTGGGTCATTGGCAGTTAGAGGTAAAGTCTTGCCTCCCATTTGTGTGTGTGCGTGCGCGCGATTGATTGATTGATTTTAATCCTCTTTGTCTCCACAGAGCTCCCAGAGAACTGGACGGACACCAGGGAAACGTTGCTGGAGGGGATGGCCTTCCAGCTCCGGTATCTGGGTGTGACACTCGTGGAAGAGCCAAAAGGCGAAGAGCTGTCTGCTGCGGCTGTCAAGAGGATCGTCGCTACGGTGAGCTCCCCATGGAAACTAACACACACGATGGCAATCAGCTGATGGGGTGTGGATGCTGTTTTGTTTGGCAGTCTTTTACAGGGTTGAGAGCAGCATGCGTGTTTTGGTCATTTGAGCTTTGACTGTTTTGGTTTTGCGTGTGTAAATGTGTAAAGTATAGCGAGTTGTGAATAAGAGGCAGTTGTCTTTATAAACGTGCAAGAACACAGCACTTCTGGCTAATGGAATCAGATTAGCATCAACCTTCTCACTGAGTCAAGCCAGAGAACAAACTAGAGACTAAACACAATGATTAATAACACCTCTCACCCTCTATCTTTCTCCCTCCCTTCCTTTGTGTGTGCCTCTCTCTCTCTCTCAGGCCAAAGCCAGTGGGAGGAAGCTACAGAAAGTCACATTAAAGGTCTCTCCAAGAGGGATCATGTTGTATGATAGTGCATCAGATCAGCTGATAGAAAACATCTCTATTTACAGGTCAGAGACAACCCCCCAATCTCTGTCTCTGTCTCTCTCTCACTCTCTCTCACTCTTCCTCCTTCCTGCTCATCTTATAGGCACATAGCAGTTGGCTTCCATTGTTCCAGTTAAGGGTTACACTCTCATAGTGTTACACTCTCATACCTGCAAGGATTAAACACACTGGGATCTGTTTACCTCTAATCTAGTGTGTTGGGTCAGAATTGGTGGGGTGGCATGAGGGCTCTTCCTGCAAAAGTGTGGAACTGTCAGACTGGGGGCAATAGTGGAGTAGAGACACTGGATCCTCTGAATTATGAGATCCATCATCTGGGTTGTCACACTGCAGTGTTCTACAGGTTCACAGCTTGATGCTTTCAGCTCCTGTAGTTAAATATCCAATGAAATATTTCTTACCAACTAAACTAAATCCAACTAATCAGTAAACAGAGACATGGGTGAACTGATTGGTTTAACCTATTTATACTGGTCTGAATGTGCTGCTGAAGTCAGCAGCTGTTGATGGTTGAAAATGTGAAAATTAAAAACTAGTGATCTACAGTCTGCGCCAGCTAATTCATTAATTCATTATGTTCGGCTCTAGGGTCATAGGGTCAGCTCTAGGGTTCTGCAGCCAAGCGAGTTTCTGGGAGCACAGTGAGTAAGCAAGTGTTCAGAGAATCACCACCCATTAGAGAGTCACATAATCTACACACACACACACTCACACCCACACGCAGTTTCTTGGAATGCAGTGATGCATGAGAGAGCAAAACACAGCTGTGCACAAGTGCCACAACACAAGCAGGGTGTGAAGTCATCATCTGCAAACATGTATGTGTGTGTGATTTGTCTCACTGGGTGTGGAATAGAAATTGCAAGGTTAAAACCATGACTGGAGAGCTTAGCAGGTCTTGTCTTGTGGAAACTGCAAAGCTCTGTTTAGCTCTGAGGCAGGTCTCATGCAGTGTAGGAATGGCCTCGGTATGGATGTGGACTATATGTGGGAGTGGTCTCAGTATTATAGTGGCCTCTGTGTGGGAATGGCCTCTATGTGGGTGTGGTCTCATTATTATAGTGGTCTCTGTGTGGGAGTGGCCTCTATGTGGGTGTGGTCTCATTATTATAGTGGCCTCTGTGTGGGCGTGGCCTCTATGTAGGCGTGGTCTCGGTATTATAGTGGCATCTGTGTGGGAGAGGCCTCTATATGGAAATGGTCTCAGTACTATAATGGCCTTTGTTTGGGAGTGGTTTCTGCTCTCATGCCTCTGTGCCCCCCTGTTCTGTTAACTCTGTAGGATATCCTACTGCACAGCTGATAAGATGCATGATAAAGTGTTTGCGTACATCGCTCAGAGCCAGCACAATGAGACACTGGAGTGTCATGCCTTCCTCTGCACCAAAAAGAAAATGGTGAGTTTTTTCTTTGTGTGTATGTGTGTGTCTGTGAGTGGGTGTGTGTATATATGGGTGTAAGTATGTTTGTGTGTGCATGTCTACAGGGTTTCATGGGGGTATGGTTGTGTAAGTATGTGTGTGTGTATGCAGTTGCTTGTTTGTGTGTATATCTGTATGCGTGTGTGTGATCTCTGATGTGATGTTTATATTGATACTCCCTTTCCTTCCACTTACTAGTTTAACTGTGAAGCTGAACTTCCTCTGACAGAGAGATGAGGAAGAACTTGAGGATCACTACTAAGTGATTTTCTCTCTGTCTCCCTTTTTCTTTTGTTAAATGTCTGACTGTCTCACTTTTTTTTTTTTTTTTTTTTTTTTCCTCCTGTCTCTCCTGGTCTCCCTCTCTCTTTCTCTCCTCTTCCCCTTTCTTCCCTCCCTTCTGTCTGTCAGGCTCAGGCAGTGACGTTAACAGTTGCACAAGCCTTCAGGGTGGCGTTTGAATTCTGGCAGGCTGCCAAAGAAGAAGGTACGCCAAGGTACTTTGTTAATAAAGAAGGTACGCTCTGCTTGGTTGAACTCCATACCAGGCAAGTGATGGACATCCCAGTGTGTCTTCTGCCTCACAGTTGTATGACTTTAGTTACTGCCATTTCTAGGAGGGAGAGAGAGAGAGAGAGGATGAGGGAGAGCGAGGATGAGGGAGAGCGAGGATGAGGGAGAGCGAGGATGAGGGAGAGCGAGGATGAGGGAGAGCGAGGATGAGGGAGAGCGAGGATGAGGGAGAGCGAGGATGAGGGGGAGCGAGGATGAGGGGGAGAGAGGGAGGGAGAGCGAGGGATGAGGGAGAGCGAGGATGAGGGGGAGAGAGGATGAGGGAGGGAGAGAGGATGAGGGAGAGGGAGGGAGGGAGGAGGATGAGGGAGAGGGGGGGAGAGAGAGGATGAGGGAGAGACGGAGAGAGAGAGGATGAGGGAGGGAGAGAGAGAGGATGAGGGAGAAGGATGAGGGAGGGAGAGGGAGAGAGGATGAGGGAGGGAGAGGAGAGAGGATGAGGGAGGGAGAGGGAGAGAGGATGAGGGAGGGAGAGAGGATGAGGGAGGGAGAGAGGATGAGGGAGGGAGAGAGGATGAGGGAGGGAGAGGGAGAGAGGATGAGGGAGGGGAGAGAGAGGAGAGGGAGAGAGAGAGAGGATGAGGGAGGGAGAGGATGAGGGAGAGGGGGGGAGAGAGAGGATGAGGGAGAGACGGAGAGAGAGAGGATGAGGGAGAGAGAGGGAGGGAGAGTGAGGGAGAGAGGATGAGGGAGGGAGAGGGAGAGAGGGAGGAGGGAGGGAGAGGGAGAGAGAGGAGGGAGGGAGGGAGAGGGAGAGAGGATGAGGGAGAGAGGAGAGAGGAGGAGGGAGGGAGAGAGAGGGAGGGAGAGAGGATGAGGGGGGAGGAGAGAGGGGAGAGAGAGAGGGAGAGGAGGGAGAGAGAGAGGGGAGAGAGAGAGGATGAGGGAGGAGAGAGAGAGAGGATGGGAGAGAGTGAGGGAGAGTGTGGGGAGAGAGAGAGGAGGAGGGGGAGAGAGGGGGGGAGGGAGAGAGAGGGAGTGAGGATGAGGTGAGAGGTATGTGGGTGGGGGGGGAGAGAGGATGAGGGAGAGAGAGGTTGAGGGATGGGGGGGAGAGGATGAGGGAGAGAGGAGAGAGGAAGGATGAGGGAGAGAGAGAGAGAGGGAGGAGAGAGGATGAGGAGAGGGGAGAGAGGATGAGGAAGAGGGGAGGGATGAGGGAGAGAGAGGATGAGGAGGGGGAGAGGATGAGGGAGAGAGGGATGAGGGAGGGGGAGAGAGGATGATGAGGAGAGAGAGGGAGAGAGAGAGGGATGAGGGAGGAGAGAGAGAGAGAGAGGGAGGGAGAGGGATGAGGGAGAGGGAGAGAGGATGAGGGAGAGGGAGAGAGGATGAGGGAGAGGAAGGATGAGGAGGGGAGAGAGGGATAGGGAGAGAGAGGATGAGGGAGGGGAAGGGATGAGGGAGAGAGAGGGAGAGAGAGAGGATGAGGGAGGGAGAGAGAGAGAGAGAGGGAGGGAGAGGGATGAGGGAGAGGGGAGAGAGGATGAGGGAGAGGGGAGAGAGGATGAGGAGAGAGAGAGGGAGGAGAGGATGAGGGAGAGGGGGAGAGAGGGAGAGGGAGGGAGAGGGAGAGAGAGGATGAGGGAGAGAGAGGGAGAGAGAGGATGAGGAGGGGGAGAGAGAGAGGGAGAGAGGATGAGGAGGGAGAGAGAGAGAGGATGAGGGAGGGAGAGAGAGAGAGGATGAGAGAGAGAGGATCGGAGAGAGAGGGAGAGAGAGAGGATGAGAGGGAGAGAGAGAGGATCGGGGAGAGAGAGGGAGGGGGATGAGGAGGGAGAGAGAGAGGATCGGAGAGAGAGAGGGAGAGAGAAGGGATGAGGGAGAGAGAGAGAGGAGGGAGAGAGAGAGAGGGAGGGAGAGGGAGAGAGGGATGAGAGAGAGGGATAGAGGATGAGGGAGAGGGGGGGAGAGAGAGAGGGAGAGGATGAGGAAGAGAGAGGATGAGGGAGGGGGAGAGAGGATGAGGGAAGAGGATGAGGGAGGGGGAGAGAGGGATGAGGGAGAGAGAGAGAGAGAGGATGAGGGAGGGAGAGAGAGAGAGAGAGAGAGAGGGAGGAGAGAGGATGAGGGAAGGGGAGAGAGGATGAGGAGAGGGGGAGAGAAGGGATGAGGGAGAGAGAGAGGAGGGAGAGGATGAGAGGGGGAGAGAGGGAGAGGAGGGAGAGGAGAGAGAGGATAGAGGGAGAGAGAGGAGAGAGAAGGATAGGAGGGAGAGAGAAGGAGAGGATGAGGGAGAGAGGGAGAGAGAGGGAGAGAGAGAGGATGAAGAGGAGGGAGAGAGAGAGAGAGGGGATGAGAGAGAGAGAGGATGGGAGAGAGAGGAGAGAGGGGGATGAGGAGGGAGAGAGAGAGAGAGGGATGGGAGAGAGGGAGAGAGAGAGGATGAGAGAGAGAGAGGAGGAGAGAGAGAGGAGGAGAGGAGAGAAGGATGAGGAGAGAGGGATAGAGGATGAGGAGGAGGAGAGAGAGAGGAGAGAGGATGAGGAAGAGAGGATGGGGAGGGAGGGATGGGGAGAGAGGATGGGGAGAGAGAGAGGGATGGGGGAGAGAGAGAGGAGGAGGAGGGAGAGGGATGAGGGAGGGAGAGAGAGAGAGAGAGAGAGGGAGGGAGAGGGATGAGGGAGAGAGGGAGAGAGAGAGGATGAGGGAGGAGAGAGAGAGAGAGAGAGAGAGAGGGAGGGAGAGAGGATGAGGAGAGGGGGAGAGAGGATGAGGGAGAGGAGAGGAAGAGGATGAGGGAGAGAGAGAGAGGGAGGAGAGGGGATAAGGGAGAGGGGGAGAGAGGGAGAGGGAGGGAGAGGAGAGAGAGAGGATGAGGAGAGAGGGAGAGAGAGAGGATGAGGAGGGGGAGAGAGAGAGGAGAGGGAGAGAGGATGAGGGAGGAGAGAGAGGGGGAGAGGATGAGAGGGAGAGAGAGAGGATGAGGGAGAGAGAGAGAGGATATGAGGGGAGAGGGAGGAGGGAGAGAGAGAGGGATGGGGAGAGAGAGAGAGGATGAGGGAGAGAGGGAGGGAGAGAGAGAGAGGATGAGGAGAGAGAGAGAGGATGAGGAGAGAGGGAGGAGGAGAGGAGAGAGAGGATGAGGAGGGAGAGAGGGATGAGAGAGAGAGAGGGAGGGAGGGAGAGAGAGAGCAGAGGAGAGGATGAGGGAGAGGGAGAGAGGGAGAGGGAGGGAGAGGGAGAGAGGATGAGGGAGAGAGAGAGGATGAGGGAGAGAGAGGGAGAGAGAGAGGATGAGGGAGGAGGAGAGGAGGGAGAGGGAGAGAGGGAGGGATGAGGGAGGGAGAGGATGAGGGAGAGAGAGGGAGAGAGAGGATGAGGGAGGGAGAGAGAGAGAGAGAGGATGAGGGGGGGAGAGGGAGGGAGAGGGAGAGGATGAGGAGGGAAGAGGGAGAGGATGAGGGAGGGAGAGGAAGGGAGGAGAGAAGGATGAGGAGAGGGGAGAGAGAGAGGGAGGGAGAGGGAGAGAGGATGAGGGAGAGAGAGAGGATGAGGGAGAGAGAGGGAGAGAGAGAGAGAGGATGAGGGAGGAGGAGAGAGGAGAGAGAGAGGATGAGGAGGAGAGGGAGAGAGAGAGGATGAGAGGGAGAGAGAGGGAGAGAGAGGATGAGGGAGAGGGAGAGAGGATGAGGGAGAGGGGGGAGGGAGAGGGAGAGGATGAGGGAGGGAGAGGGAGAGGGATGAGGAGGGAGGAGAGAGAGGGAGGAAGAGGATGAGGAGAGGGAGAGAGAGAGGGAGGGAGAGAGAGAGGATGAGAGAGAGAGAGAGGAGGGAGAAGGATGAGGAGGGAGAGAGAGAGGGAGGAGAGGGAGAGAGGGATGAGGGAGAGAGAGAGGGATGGGGAGGGAGAGAGAGGGAGAGGGAGAGGATGAGGGAGGGAGAGGATGAGAGGAGAGAGAGGATGAGGGAGGAGAGGGAGAGAGAGAGAGGATAAGGGGGGGAGAGAGGAGGGAGAGAGGGATGAGGGAGAGAGGGAGGGAGGGAGAGGAGGGAGAGGGATGAGGGAGAGAGAGGATGAGGGAGAGAGGAGAGAGAGGGAGGAGGAGGGAGGGAGAGAGGGAGGAGAGAGAGGGAGGGAGGGAGGGAGAGAGAGGAGGGAGGGGATGAGGAGAGGGAGGAGAGAGAGGGAGGGAGAGGGAGGAGAGGGGGGATGAGGGAGAGAAGGGGATGAGGGGAGAGGGAGGAGAGAGAGAGGATGAGGGAGAGAGAGGGAGGGAGAGAGGATGAGGAGAGGGGGAGAGAGAGGAGAGAGGGAGGGAGGGAGGGAGAGAGGATGAGGAGAGAGGGATGAGGGAGAGAGGGAGAGAGAGGAGGGAGGGAGGGAGAGAGGGAGAGAGAGAGGAGGAGGGAGGGAGAGAGAGAGGGAGAGAGGATGAGGAGAGGGGGAGAGAGAGAGGGAGGGAGAGGGAGAGAGGATGAGGGAGAAGGATGAGGGAGAGGAGGGAGAGAGAGAGAGGATGAGGAGAGAGAGAGGGAGGAGAAGGATGAGGAGGGAGAGAGAGAGAGAGGGAGGAGGGAGAGGGATGAGGGAGAGGGGGAGAGAGAGAGAGGGAGAGGGAGAGAGGGAGAGAGGATGAGGGAGAGAGAGAGGATGAGGAGGAGAGAGGGAGAGGAGAGAGGATGAGGGAGGGAGAGGATGGGGAGAGAGAGGGATGAGGGAGGAGAGAGAGGATAAGGGGAGAGGGAGGGAGGGGGATGAGAGGGAGGGAGGGGGAGAGGGAGGGATGAGGGAGAGAGGATAGGGAGGAAGGGAAGGGATGAGGAGGAGGAGAGAGAGGGAGGGAGAGAGAGGGATGAGGGAGGAGAGGGAGAGAGAGGAGGGAGGGGATGAGGGAGAGAGAGAGAGGAGGAGAGGGATGAGGGAGGGGGAGAGAGAGGGAGGGAGAGGGAGAGAGGATGAGGAGAGAGAGAGGATGAGGGAGGGGAGAGAGAGAGGAGGGAGAGAGGATGAGGAGGGAAGGATGGGGAGAGAGAGGATAGGGAGGAGAGAGAGAGAGGATGAGGGGGAGAGAGGAGGAGAGAGGATGAGGGAGAGAGGGAGGGAGGGAGAGGGAGAAGGATGAGGAGAGAGAGGATGAGGAGAGAGAGGAGAGAGGAGGAGGAGGGAGAGAGAGGAGAGAGAGAGAGGAGGAGGGAGGAGAGAGAGGGAGGGAGAGAGAGGATGAGAAGAGAGGAAGAGAGAGGGAGGGAGAGGGGAGAGAGGATAGGGAGAGAAGGGATGAGGGAGAGGGAGGAGGGAGAGAGAGAGGGATGAGGGAGAGAGAGAGAGAGGGAGGGAGGGATGAGGAGAGGGGGAGAGGGGGAGAGAGGGAGGGAGGGAGAGGGAGAGGATGAGGGAGAGAGAGAGGATGAGGAGAGAGAGGGAGAGAGAGAGAGGAGGAGGAGGGAAGAGGGAGAGAGAGAGAGAGGAGGAGGGAGAGAGAGAGAGGGAGGGAGAGAGGATGAGGGAGAGGGGGAGAGAGAGGAGGAGAGGGAGAGAGGGATGAGGGAAGAGAGGATGAGGAGAGGGAGGGAGAGAGAGGATGAGGGAGAGAGAGGGAGGGAGAGAGGATGAGGGAGAGGGGGAGAGAGAGAGAGGGAGGAGAGGGAGAGAGGGATGAGGGAGAGAGATGAGGAGAGAGAGGACGAGGGAGAGAGGATGAGGAGAGAGAGAGGATGAGGAGGGAGAGAGGGAGAGGGATGAGGAGGGAGAGGATAGGGAGAGAGAGGGAGAGAGAGGAGGAGGGAGGAGAGAAGGGAGGAGAGAGGATGAGGGAGAGAGAGGATGAGAGGGAGGAGGATGAGGAGAGGAGAGAGGAGAGGGAGGAGAGAGAGGATGAGAACGAGAGGGATGAGGGAGAGGGAGAGAGAGAGGGAGGAGGAGGAGAGAGGGATGAGGGAGAGAGAGGATGAGGGAGAGAGAGGGAGAGGGAGGGATGAGGAGGGAGAGGGATGAGGGAGAGAGAGGAGAGAGAGAGGGATGAGAGGAGAGAGAGAGAGGATAGGGGGAGAGAGGATGAGGAGAGAGAGGGAGGGAGGGGAGAGGGAGAAGAGGATGAGGAGAGAGAGGATGAGGGAGAGAGAGGGAGAGAGAGAGGAGGAGGGAGGAGAGAGAGGGAGAGAGAGAGAGAGGAGGAGGGAGGAGAGAGAGGAGGGAGAGGGATGGGGAGAGGGGGAGAGAGAGAGGGAGGGAGAGGAGAAGGATGAGGGAGAGAGAGGATGAGGGAGAGGGAGGGAGAGAGAGAGGATGAGGAGAGAGAGAGGAGGAGAGAGGATGAGGGAGAGGGAGAGAGAGAGGAGGGAGAGGGAGAGGATGAGGAGAGAGAGGATGAGGGAGAGAGAGAGAGGGGATGGGGAGAGAGGGATGAGGGAGAGAGAGGATGAGGGAGAGAGAGGATGAGGGAGAGAAGGATGAGGGAGGAGAGAGGGAGAGGATGAGGAGGAGGATGAGGAGAGGAAGGGAGAGAGGAGGAGGAGGGAGGAGAGAGAGGGAGGGAGAGGATGAGGAGGAAAGGATGAGGGAGAGAGAGAGGGATGAGGGAGGGAGGAGAGAGAGAGGATGAGGGAGAGAGGATGGGAAGAGGATGAGGAGAGAGAGAGGGAGGAGAGAGGATGAGGAGAGGAGGAGAGAGAGAGGGAGAGAGGAGAGAGGATGAGAGAGAGAGGATATGATGAGGAGAGGGAGGAGGGAGAGAGAAGAGGATGGGGGAGAGAGAGAGAGGGGAGGAGAGAGGATGAGGAGAGGGAGAGAGAGAGAGGGAGGGAGAGGAGAGAGAGGATGAGGAGAGAGGATGA
This sequence comes from Electrophorus electricus, assembly GCF_041902795.1. Taxonomy (NCBI): domain Eukaryota; kingdom Metazoa; phylum Chordata; class Actinopteri; order Gymnotiformes; family Gymnotidae; genus Electrophorus; species Electrophorus electricus. The sequence goes on from NC_137508.1 coordinate 25,130,070, forward strand.
GGAGAGAGAGGATGAGGAGAGGATGAGGAGAGAGAGGATGAGGAGGGAGAGAGAGAGGAGAGAGGGGATGAGGAGGGAGGAGATAGAGAGAGAGAGGAGAGAGGAGGAGGGAGGGAGAGAGGGAGGAGGGAGAGAAGGATGAGGAGAAGAGAGAGGATGAGAGAGGAGGAGAAGGGATGAGGAGAGGGAGAGAGGAGGGAGAGAGGATGAGGGAGAGAGAGAGAGGGAGGAGGATATGTGAAGAAGAGAGAGGAGAGAAGGAAAGATAAAGAAGGGACAAAAGAGAGAAAGAGAAGAGAGAGAGGAGAGAAGGGATGAGGGAGGAGGATGAGGAGAGAGAGGAGAGAGGATGAGGGAGGGAGAGAGAGAGAGAGAGGATAAGAGGAGAGAGGATGAGGGGAGAGAGGGAGGGAGGGAGAGGGAAAAGGGATGAGGGAGAGAGAGGATGAAAGGGAGAGAGAGGGAGGAGGAGGGAGGGAGAGAGGGAGAGAGAGAGGGAGGAGGGAGGGAGAGGGGAGAGAGAGAGGAGGAGGGAGGGAGAGAGAGAGGGAGGGAGAGAGGATGAGGGAGAGGGGGAGAGAGAGGGAGGAGAGGGAGAGAAGGGGATGGGGAGAGAGAGGATGAGGAGAGGGAGGGAGGAGAGAGAGAGGGATGAGGGAGAGAGGGAGGAGAGGATGAGGGAGGGAGAGAGAGGGAGGGAGAGGGAGAGGGGATGAGGAGAGAGGATGAGGGGAGAGAGGATGGGGAGAGAGGATGAGGGAGAGAGAGAGGGAGGGAGGAGAGGGATAAGGGAGAGGGAGAGAGAAGAGGAGGGAGAGGGAGAGGATGAGGAGAGAGGATGAGGAGGAGGGAGAGAGAGAGGATGAGGGAGAGAGAGGGAGGGAGAGGATGAGGAGAGAGGGGAGAGAAGAAGGAAAGAGAGAAAGAGAAAGGATGAGAGAGAGGATGAGGAGAGGATGAGGAGGAGAGGATGAGAGAGAGGATAGAGAGGAGAGAGGAGAGAGGAGAGAGGAGGAGGGAGAGGAGAGAGAGGGAGGAGAGAGGATGAGGGAGAGAGGATGAGGAGGGAGGAGAGAAGGGATGAGGGGGAGAGGGGGAGAGAGAGGGAGGAGAGAGAGGATGAGGGAGAGAGAGAGAGAGGAGGGAGAGGATGAGGGAGAGGAGAGAGAGGGAGGGAGAGGGAGAGAGGATGAGGGAGAGAGAGAGGATGAGGAGGGAGAGAGGGAGAGGGAGAGGATGAGGAGGGAGAGGATGAGGAGAGAGAGGAGAGGATGAGGAGAGAGAGAGGATGGGGGAGAGAGGATGAGGAGAGAGGGAGGGAGGGAGGGAGGGGATGAGGGAGAGGGGATGAGGGAGAGAGAGGGAGGGAGAGAGGGAGGAGGGAGGGAGAGAGAGAGGGAGAGAGAGAGGAGGGAGGGAGAGAGAGGGAGGGAGAGGATGAGGAGAGGGGGAGAGAGAGAGGGAGGGAGGAGGGAGAGGATGAGGGAGAGAGAGGATGAGGGAGAGGGAGGAAGAGGATGAGGGAGAGAGAGAGAGAGGGAGAGGATGAGGGAGAGGGGGAGAGAGAGAGAGGGAGGGAGAGGGAGAGAGGATGAGGGAGAGAGAGGATGAGGAGAGAGAGGATGAGGGAGAGAGAGGATGAGGGAGAGAGAGAGAGGATGAGGGAGGGAGAGAGAGGAGAGGATGAGGGAGAGGAAGGGATAGAGAGAGAGAGAGGGAGAGAGAGGAGGAGGGAGGGAGAGAGAGGAGGAGAGGATGAGGGAGGGAGAGAAGGATGAGGGAGAGAGAGAGGGATGAGGGGAGGGGAGAGAGAGGATGAGGAGAGAGGAGGATGGGGAGAGAGAGGATGAGGGAGAGAGAGAGAGGGAGGGAGGGATGAGGGAGAGGGAGGGATGAGGAGAGAGAGGGAGGGAGAGAGAGGATGAGGAGAGGGGGAGGGAGAGGGAGGGAGAGGGAGGGAGGATGAGGGAGAGAGAGGGAGAGAGAGAGAGGATGAGGGAGGGAGAGAGAGGGAGAGGGAGAGAGGGATGAGGGAGAGAGAGAGGATGAGGGGAGAGGAAGGGAGGGAGAGGGAGAGAGGATGAGGGAGGGAGGAGGAGGAAGAGGATGAGGAGAGAAGGATGAGGGAGAGAGAGGGAGGGAGAGGGAGAGAGGATGAGGAGGGAGAGGAGGGAGAGGATGAGGAGGGGAGAGAGGGAGAGAGGATGAGGGAGGAGAGGATGAGGGGGAGAGAGGGAGAGAGGAGGAGGGAGGGAGAGAGAGGGAGGAGAGAGGATGAGGGAGAGAGGATGAGAGGAGGAGAGGATGAGGAGAGAGGGAGAGAGAGAGGAGGGAGAGAGAGAGAGGATGAGGAGAGAGAGAGGGAGGAGAGGATGGGGAGAGAGGAAAGAGAAGAGGAAGGGAAGGATGAGAGAGAGAGAGGGATGAGGGAGGGGAGAGAGGAGAGGGAGAGAGAGGGATGAGGAGGGAGAGGATGAGAGAGGGAGAGAGAGAGGATGAGGGAGGGAGAGAGAGAGGGATGAGGGAGAGAGGGAGGGAGAGAGGATGAGGAGAGAGGAGGGAGGGAGAGGGAGAGGATAGGGAGAGAGAGGATGAGGGAGAGAGAGAGAAGAGAGAGAGAGAGGAGGAGGGAGAGAGAGGGAGAGAGAGGGAGGAGGGAGGGAGAGAGAGGGAGGGAGAGAGGATGAGGGAGAGAGAGAGGGAGAGAGAGGGAGGGAGGAGAGGGAGAGAGGATGAGGAGAGAGAGGATGAGGAGAGGGAGGGAGAGAGAGGATGAGGGAGAGAGGGAGGGAGAGAGGGATGAGGGAGAGGGAGAGAGAGAGAGGGAGGGAGAGGGAGAGAGGATGAGGAAGAGGATGGGGAGAGAGAGAGGATGGGGAAGAGGATGGGGGAGAGAGAGAGGATGAGGGAGGGAGAGAGAGGGAGAGGGATGAGGGAGGGAGAGGATGAGGGAGAGAGGGAGAGAGAGGGAGGAGAGAGGGAGGAGAGAGAGGGAGGGAGGATGGGGAGAGAGAGAGAGGATGAGGAGGGGAGAGGATGAGGAGAGAGAGAGAGGATGAGGGAGAGAGAGAGGGAGGAGAGAGGATGAGGGAGGGGAGAGAGAGAGAGGGAGGGAGAGGGAGAGGATGAGGAGAGAAGGGGATGGGGAGAGAGAGAGAGGGATGAGGGAGAGGGATGAGGGAGAGAGAGAGAGAGGATGAGGGAGGGGGAGAGAGAGAGAGGGAGAGAGGATGAGGGAGGGAGAGGATGAGGGAGAGAGAGGGAGAGGGAGAGAGAGGAGGGAGAGAGAGGGAGGGAGAGAGGATGAGGGAGAGAGAGGATGAGGGAGGGGGAGAGAGGATGAGGGAGAGAGGGATGAGGGAGGGGAGAGAGAGAGGATGAGGGAGAGAGGATGGGAGAGAGGATGAGGGAGAGAGAGGAGGAGAGAGGATGAGGGAGAGGGGGAGAGGAAGGGAGAGGGAGGGAGGAGGGAGAGAAGGGATGAGGAGAGAGGGAGGGAGAGAGGATGAGGAGAGGGGAGAGGGAGAGGGAGGGAGGGAGAGGATGAGGAGAGAGAGAGGATGAGGGAGGGAGAGAGAGAGGAGAGGAGAGAGGATGAGGAGAGAGAGAGAGGATGAGGGGAAGAGGGAGGAGAGGGAGAGAGGATGAGGAGGGAGAGGGAGAGGGATGAGGAGGGAGAGAGAGAGGAGGGAGAGGGATGAGGGAGAGGGGAGAGAGAGAGAAGGAGGGAGAGGAGAGGATGAGGAGAGGATGAGAGGGAGAGAGAGAGGATGAGGAGGAGAGAGAGGAGAGAGGATGAGGGAGGGAGAGGAGAAAGGATGAGGGAGAGAGGGAGGGAAGAGGATGGGGAGGGAGAGAGAGGGAGGAGAGAGGATGAGGGAGAGAGAGAGAGGATGAGAGAGGGAGGGAGAGGGAGAGAAGGGATGAGGGAGGGAGGGAGAGGATGAGGAGAGGGAGAGAGAGGGAGGGAAGGATGAGGGAGAGGGAGAGAGAGAGGGAGGGAGAGGGAGAGAGGGATGAGGAGAGAGAGAGAGGGAGGAGGGGATAAAAAAGGGAGAGGGGGAGAGAGAGAGGCAGGAGAGGGAGGGATGAGGGAGAGAGAGGATGAGGGAGAGAGAGAGGATGAGGAGGGAGAGAGGATGAGGAGGGAGAGGGAGAGAGGATGAGGGAGAGGAGAGAGAGAGAGAGAGGATAGGGAGAGAGGGAGGGAGGAGGAGAGGATGAGGAGGGAGGGAGAGAGAGGAGGGAGAGAGGATGAGGGAGAGGAGGGAGGGAGAGGAGAGAGGATGGGAGAGAGAAGGGATGAGGAGAGGGAGGGATGGGGAGAGGGAGGAAGAGAGAGGATGAGGGGGGAGAGAGGGAGGGAGAGGAGAGAGAGGATGAGGAGGAGAGGGAGGGAGAGAGAGGGAGGAGAGAGGATGAGAGGGAGAGAGGGAGGGAGAGGGAGAGAGGATGAGAGAGAGGATGAGGGAGAGGGAGAGAAGAGAGGGATGAGGAGAGAGAGAGAGAGGGAGGGAGAGAGAGGGATGAGGGAGAGGGGGAGAGAGAGAGAGGGAGGGAGAGGGAGGGATGAGGGAGAGAGAGAGAGGGAGAGAGAGAGGATGAGGGAGGGGGAGAGAGAGGGAGGGAGAGAGAGGGAGAGGAGAGAGGATGAGGGAGAGAGAGAGGGGATGAGGGGAGAGGGAGGGAGAGGGAGAGAGGATGAGGAGGGAGAGGGAGGGGGAGAGGATGAGGGAGGGAGAGGATGAGGGAGGAGGGAGAGAGAGAGGGAGGGAGAGGGAGAGAGGATGGGGGAGGAGAGAGAGGGAGGGAGGAGAGGATGAGGGAGAGGGAGAGAGAGAGGCAGGAGAGGAGAGAGGGATGAGGGAGAGAGAGAGGATGAGGAGAGAGAGAGAGGATGAGGGAGGGGGAGAGAGAGGATGAGGAGGGAGAGGGAGAGAGGATGAGGAGAGGGGGAGAGAGAGAGAGGATGAGGGGGAGAGAGGAGGAGGGAGAGGGAGAGAGGATGAGGAGGAGGGAGAGAGAGAGGGAGGAAGAGAGGATGAGGGAGAGGGAGAGAGAGAGGGAGGAGAGGGAGAGAGGATGAGGGAGAGAGGATGAGGAAGGGGAGAGAGGATGAGGAGAGGAGAGAGAGAGATGAGGGAGAGAGGAGAGGAGAGGGAGAGGATGAGGAGGAGGAGAGAGAGGAGGGAGAGAGGATGAGGAGAGGGGGAGAGAGAGGGAGGGAGAGGGAGAGGGATGAAAGGGGAGAGAGGATGAGGGAAGGGAGGGAGAGAGAGAGGGATGAGGGGAGAGAGAGAGAGAGGGAGGGAGAGAGGATGAGGGAGAGGGAGAGAGAGAGGGAGGGAGAGGGAGAGAGAGAGGATGAGGGAGAGAGAGGGAGAGAGAGGATGAGGGAGGGAGAGAGAGGAGAGGGAGAGAGGATGAGGGAGGAAGGGGATAGGGAGAGAGGAGGGAGAGAGGATGAGGGAGAGGGAGAGAGAGAGGGAGGGAGAGGGAGAGAGGATGAGGGAGAGAGAGGGAGAGAGAGGATGAGGGAGGAGAGAGAGGAGAGGGAGAGAGGATGAGGAGGAGAGGATGAGGAGAGAGGAGAGGGATGAGGAGGGAGAGGATAGGGAGAGGGAGAGAGAGGGACAGAGGGAGGGAGAGAGAGAGAGGATGAGGGAGAGAGAGAAGGATGAGGGGAGGGAGGGAGAGGGAGAGATGAGAGGGGAGAGAGAGAGAGGATGAGGGGAGAGAGGGAGGGAGAGGGAGAGGATGAGGGAGGGAGGGAGAGAGAGGGAGGGAGAGAGGATGAGGGAGAGGGAGAGAGAGAGAGGAGGGAGAGGGAGGAGGATGAGGGAGAGAGAGGGATGAGGGAGAGGAGAGAGGATGAGGGAGAGGGGGAGAGAGAAGGATGAGGGGGAGAGAGGAGGAGGGAGGGAGAGGATAGGGGAGGGAGGGAGAGGGAGGGAGAGAGGATGAGGGAGAGGGAGAGAGAGAGGAGGGAGAGGGAGGGGGATGAGGAGAGAGAGGATGAGGGAGAGGGAGGGAGAGAGAGAGGATGAGGGAGAGAGAGAGAGGGAGGGAGAGAGGATGAGGAGAGAGGGGGAGAGAGAGAGGGAGGGAGGAGAGGGAGAGAGAGGATGAGGGAGAGAGGAGAGAGAGAGAGGATGAGAGGGGGAGAGGAGGGAGAGGGAGAGAGGATGAGGGAGGGAGAGGATGAGGGAGAGAGAGGGAGGGAGAGAGGATGAGGGAGAGGGAGGGAGAGAGAGAGAGAGGGATGAGGGAGAGAGAGAGAGAGAGGGAGGGAGAGAGGATGAGGGAGAGGGGGAGAGAGAGAGGGAGGGAGAGGGAGGGGATGGGGGAGAGAGAGAAAGGGAGGGGGATGAGGGAGGGAGAGAGAGGGAGAGGAGGATGAGGGAGGAGAGGATGAGGGAGAGAGGGAGGGAGAGGATGAGGAGAGGAGAGAGAGGAGGGAGAGAGAGAGGATAGAGAGAGAGGAGAGAGAGAGGATGAGGGAGGGAGAGAGAGGGAGAGGAGAGAGGATGAGGGAGGAGAGGATGAGGGAGAGGGGGAGAGAGAGAGAGAGAGGGAGAGGGAGAGAGGATGAGGGAGAGAGGGAGAGAGAGAGGGATGAGGGAGGGGGAGAGAGAGGGAAGGGAGAGAGGATGAGGGAGGAGAGGGATGAGGAGAGAGGGAGGGAGAAGGGATGAGGGAGAGGGGGAGAGAGAGAGAGAGGGAGGGAGAGGGAGAGGATGTGAGGGAGAGAGAGGGAGAGAGAGGATGAGGAGGGAGAGAGAGGGAGAGGGAGAGAGGATGAGGGAGGGAGAGGATGAGGAGAGAGAGGGAGAGAGAGAGGATGAGGAGGGAGAGGGATGGGGAGAGAGAGGGAGAGGGGGATGAGGGAGGGAGAGAGAGAGGGATGAGGGAGAGAGAGAGAGGATGAAAAAGGGGGGAGAGAGGGAGGGAGAGGGAGAGAGGATGAGGGAGGGGGAGAGGGAGGGAAGGGATGAGGGAGGGAGAGAGGAGGGAGAGAGGATGAGGAGAGGGGGAGAGAGAGAGAGGGAGGGAGGGAGAGAGGATAAGAGGAGAGAGAGGATGAGAGAGAGAGAGAGGGAGAGAGAGAGGATGAGGGAGGGGAGAGAGGGAGAGAGAGAGAGGGATGAGGGAGGGGAGAGAGAGGGAGAGAGAGAGGATGAGGGAGGGAGAGGGAGAGAGGATGAGGGAGAGGGGGAGAGAGAGAGAGGATGAGGAGGGAGAGGAGGGAGGGAGAGGGAGAGAGGGATGAGAGAGGGAGAGGATGAGGGAGGGAGAGAGGGAGGGAGAGAGGATGAGGAGAGGGGGAGAGAGAGGGAGGGAGAGGGAGAGAGGGATGAGGAGAGAGGATGAGGGAGAGGGAGGGAGAGAGAGAGAGGATGAGGAGAGAGAGGATGAGGAGAGGGAGGGAGAGAGAGGGGGACAGGGAGAGAGAGAGAGGAGGGAGAGAGAGGATGAGGAGAGGAGAGAGAGAGAGGGAGGGAGAGGGAAGAGGATGAGGGAGAGAGAGGATGAGGAGAGAGAGAGGATGAGGGAGGGAGAGAGAGAGGAGAGAGAAGGGGATGAGAGAGAGGAGGGAGGGAGGGAAGGGATGAGGAGAGAGAGAGGATGAGGAGAGAGAGAGGATGAGGGAGGAGGAAGAGAAGAGAGGATGAGGGAGGGAGAGGGAGAGAGAAGGATGGGGGAGAGGGGGAGAGGGAGAGAGGATGAGGGAGAGAGGAGGGAGAGGAGAGAGGATGAGGGAGGGAGGAGAGAGAGGGAGGAGGAGAGGATAGGGAGGGGGAGAGAGAGAGGAGGGAGAGGGAGAGAGAGGAGGGAGAGGGAGAGAGGATAGAGGGAGGAGAGAGGATGAGGGAGAGGGAGGGAGAGAGAGAGGATGAGGGAGAGAGAGAGAGGGAGGAGAGAGGGATGAGGGAGAGGGGGGGAGAGAGAGAGAGAGAGAGGATGAGGGGAGAGAGGGAGGGAGAGGGGGAGAGAGAAGAGGATGAGGGGGAGAGAGGGAGGGAGAGAGGGAGAGAGGATGAGGAGGGAGAGAGGATGAGGGAGGGAGGGAGAGAGGGAGGGAGAGGATGAGGGAGAGGGGGAGAGAGGGAGGAGAGGGAGAGGGATGAGGGAGAGAGAGGATGAGGAGAGGGAGGGAGAGAGAGAGAGGATGAGGAGAGAGAGAGGATGAGGGAGGGAGAGAGAGAGAGGATGAGGAGAGAGAGAGAGAGGGAGGGAGAGGATGAGGAGGGGGGGAGAGAGAGAGGGAGGGAGAGGGAGAGAGGATGAGGGAGAGAGGATGAGGAGAGGGAGAGAGAGGATAGGGGAGAGAGAGAGGAGGGAGAGGATGAGGGAGAGAGGGGAGAGGAGAGAGAGGGATAGGGGGAGAGAAAGGGAGGAGAGGGGGTGAGAGAGAGAGAGAGAGAGGGATGAGGGGGAGAGAGGGAGGAAGGGAGAGAGAGGGAATGAGAGAGGGAGAGAGGGATGAGGGAGGGAGGGAGAGAGAGGGAGGGAGAGAGGATGAGGAGAGGGGAAGAGAGGGAGGGAGGAGAGGGAGAAGGATGGGGAGAGAGAGGATGGGGAGAGGAGGGAGAGAGGATGAGGAGAGAGAGAGAGGATGAGGGAGAGGGAGAGAGAGAAGAGGGATGAGGAGAGAGAGAGAGAGAGGGAGGGAGGGAGAGAGGATGAGGGAGGAGAGGGGAGAGAGAGAGAGGAGGAGAGGAGAGAGGATGGGGAGAGAGAGAGAGGGATGAGGGAGAGAGAGAGGGATGAGGAGGAGAGAGAGGGAGAGAGAGGATGAGGGAGGGAGAGGAGAGAGGATGAGGGAGAGGGGGAGAGGGAGAGAGGATGAGGGGAGAGAGGGAGAGGGAGAGAGGATGAGGGAGGGAGGGAGAGAGGGAGGGAGAGAGGATGAGGGAGAGGGGGAGAGAGAGAGGGAGGAGAGGGAGAGAGGGAGGGAGAGGGAGAGAGGATGAGGAGAGAGAGAGGATGAGGGAGAGGAGGAGAGAGAGGAATGAGGAGAGAGAGAGAGGAGGGAGAGGATGAGGAGAGGGAGAGAGAGAGAGGGGATGAGGGGGAGAGAGGGAGGGAGGGAGAGAGGATGAGGAGAGGGAGAGGGATGAGGGAGGGAGGGAGAGAGGGAGGAGAGAGGATGAGGGAGAGGGGGAGAGAGAGGGAGGGAGAGGAGAGGGATGAGGGAGAGAGGATGAGGAGAGAGGAGAGAGAGGGAAGGGAGAGAAGGGAGGAGAGGGAGAGAGGATGAGGAGAGAGGGATGGGGGAGGAGGGAGGGAGAGAGAGAGGATGAGGAGAGAGAGGGAGGGAGAGAGGATGAGGGAAGGGGGAGAGAGAGAGAGGATGAGGGAGAGAGGGAGGGAGAGGAGAGAGGATGAGGGAGGGAGGGAGAGGGAGGAGGAAGAGAGAGAGGAGGGAGAGGGAGAGAGGAGGGAGAGGGAGAGGATGAGGGAGAGAGAGGATGAGGAGAGGGAGAAGAGAGGATGAGGGAGGGAGAAGAGAGAGGGAGGGAGGGATGAGGAGAGAGAGGGAGAGAGAGGGAGAGGAGAGAGGGATGAGGGAGAGAAGAGGGATGAGAGAGGATGAGGGAGGAGAGAGAGGAGAGAGAGAGGATGAGGAGGAGAGGGAGAGAAGGATGAGGGAGAGGAGAGAGAGGATAGAGGAGAGGAGGAGAGGAGAGGATGAGGGAGGAGGGAGAGAGGGAGGGAGAGAGGATGAGGGAGAGGGGGGGAGAGAGAGAGAGAGAGGAGGGAGAGGGAGAGAGGATGAAGGGAGAGAGAGGGGATGAGGGAGAGAGAGGATGAGGGAGGGGGAGAGAGGAGAGAGAGGATGAGGGGAGGAGAGGGAGAGAGGATGAGGGAGAGGGGGAGAGAGAGAGGGATGAGGGGAGAGAGAGGGAGGGAGAGGAGGGATGAGGAGGGAGGGAGAGAGGGAGGATGAGGAGAGGGAGAGAGAGAGAGGGAGGGAGGGAGAAGGATGAGGAGAGAGAGGATGAGGGAGAGGGAGGAGAGAGAGAGGATGAGGGAGAGAGAGAGAGGGAGGGAGAGAGGACAGGGAGAGAAAGGGAGGGAGAGAGGATGGGGAGAGGATGAGGAGGGAGGGAGAGAGAGGATAGGGGGAGAGAGAGAGAGAGGAGGAGAGGATGAGAGGAGAGAGAGGAGGGAGAGGGAGAGGGATGAGGAGAGAGGATGAGGGAGAGAGAGGATGAGGAGGGAGAGAGAGAGGAGAGAGAGAAGGATGAGGAGGGAGAGGAGAGAGGATGAGGAGAGGGGGAGGAAGGGAGAGAGGATGAGAGGAGAGAGGAGGAGAGGAGAGAGGATGAGGGAGGAGGAGAGAGAAGGGAGAGAGGATGAGGAGGAAGGGGGAGAGAGAGAGGGAGGGAGAGGGAGAGAGGGAGGAGAGGGAGAGAGGATGGGGGAGAGAGAGGATGGGAGAGGGAGGGAGGGAGAGAGAGGATGAGGGAGAGAGAGAGAGAGGAGGAGAGAGGGATGAGGAGAGGGGGAGAGAGAGAGGATGAGGAGAGAGGGAGGGAGAGGAAGGATGAGAGAGGGAGAGGATGAGGGAGGAGGGAGGGAGAGAGAGGGAGGGAGAGAGGTGAGGGAGAGAGGGGAGAGAGAGGAGGAGAGGAGAAGAGGATGAGGAGAGAGAGGATGAGGGAGAGGGAGAGAGAGAGGAGGGAGAGGGAGAGAGGGAGGGAAGGGAGAGAGGATGAGGAGAGAGGATGAGGAGGAGGGAGAGAGAGAGAGAGGATGAGGAGAGAGAGAGAGAGGAGGAGAGGATGAGGGAGAGGGGGAGAGAGAGAGGATGAGGGGAGAGAGGGAGGAGAGGGAGAGAGGATGAGGGAGGGAGGGAGAGAGAGGGAGGAGAGAGGAAGAGAGAGAGAGGGAGGGAGAGGAGAGAGGGAGGAGGAAGGAGGAGAGAGGATGAGGAGAGAGAGGATGAGGAGAGGGAGGGAGAGAGAGGATGAGGGAGAGAGAGAGAGGAGGGAGAGGATGAGGGAGAGGGGGAGAGAGAGGGAGGAGAGGAGAGAGAGGATGAGGGAGAGAGAGGGATGGGGGAGAGGGAAGGGATGAGGGAGGGGGAGAGAGGGAGAGAGAGAGGGATGGGGGAGGGAGAGGGAGAAGGGGATGAGGAGAGGGGGAGAGAGAGAGAGGATGAGGGAGAGAGGAGGGAGAGGGAGAGAGGATGAGGGGGGAGGGAGGGAGAGAGAGGAGGGAGAGAGAGGGATGAGGGAGGGGAGGGGGAGAGAGAGAGAGGGAAGGGAGAGGGAGAGAGGGATGAGGGAGAGAAGGATGAGGGAGAGAGAAAGAGATGAGGAGGGAGAGAGAGGGAGAGAGAGAGGATGAGGGAGGGAGAGGGAGAGGATGAGGGAGAGGGGGAGAGAGAGAGAGAGGATAGAGGGAGAGAGAGAGGAGGGAGAGGGAGAGGATGAGGGAGGGAGGAGAGAAGGGAGGGAGAGAGGATGAGGGAGAGGGAGAGAGAGGAGGAGGGAGAGGGAGAGAGGATGGGGAGAGGGAGAGATGAGGAGAGGGAGGGAGAGAGAGAGGATGAGGGAGAGAGAGAGAGAGAGGGAGGGAGAGAGAGGATGAGGAGGAGGGAGAGAGAGAGGGAGGAGAGGGAGAGGATGAGGAGAGGATGAGGGAGAGAGAGGATGAGGGAGGGAGAGAGAGAGGGAGAGGATGAGAGAGAGGATGAGGAGGAGGATGAGGAAGGAGGAAAGGAAGGGATGAGGGAGAGGAGAGAGAGAGAGAGGATAGGGAGAGAGGAGGAGAGGAGAGGATGAGGGAGGGGAGGGAGAGAGAGGGAGGGAGAGAGGATGAGGAGAGGGGGGAGAGAGAGAGGGAGGAGAGGGAGGGGGATAAGGAGAGAGGATGAGGGAGAGGGAGGGAGAGAGAGAGGGATGAGGGAGAGAGAGAGAGGGAGGGAGAGAGGATGAGGGAGAGGGGGAGAGAGAGGGAGGGAGAGGAGGATGAGGGAGAGAGGATGAGGGAGGGAGGAGAGAGAGGAGAGAGGATGGGGAGAGAGAGGATGAGGAGAGAGAGAGGATGGGGAGAGGAGAGAGAGGGAGGAGGGGATGAGAGGGGGAGAGAGAGGGAGGGAAGGGAGAGGGATAGGAGAGAGGATGAGGGAGAGGAGGGAGAGAGAGAGGATGAGAGAGAGAGAGAGAGGAGGGAGAGAGGATGAGGAGAGGGGGAGAGAGAGAGAGGGAGGGAGAGGGAGAAGGGATAAGGGAGAGAGAGGATGAGGAGAGAGAGGGGATGAGGGAGGGAGAGAGAGGGAGAGGATGAGAGAGAGGATGAGGAGGGAGAGGATGAGGAGAGAGGAGAGGATGAGGAGAGGGGAGAGAGAGAGAGAAGGAGATGAAAGAGAGAGGGAGGAGAGGGAGAGAGGATGAGGGAGGAGGAGAGAGAGAGGGAGGGAGAGAGGATGAGGGAGGGAGAGAGAGAGGGAGGAAGGAGAGGATGAGGGAGAGAGGATGAGGGAGAGAGGGAGGGAGAGAGAGGGATGAGGGAGAGAGAGAGAGAGGGAGGGAGGGATGGGGAGAGGGGGAGAGAGAGGGGGAGGGAGAGGGAGAGGATGAGGGAGAGAGGGATGAGGAGGGGGAGAGAGAGGGAGAGAGGATGAGGGAGAGAGAGAGGGATGAGAGAGAGGATGAGGGGAGGGAGAGAGGATGAGGAGGGAGAGGATGAGGGAGAGAGAGGGAGAGAGAGGATGAGGGAGGGAGAGAGAGAGAGGATGAGGGAGAGAGAGGATGAGGGAGAGGGGGGGAGAGAGAGAGGGAGAGAGAGGGAGAGAGGATGAGGAGAGAGAGAGGATGAGGGAGAGGGAGGAGAGGGAGAGGATGAGGGAGGAGAGGGAGAGAGAGGATGAGGGAGGGAGGGAGAGAGAGAGAGAGGAGAGGATGAGAGAGGGAGAGAGAGAGGGAGGAGAGGAGAGGATAAGGAGAGAGAGGGAGGGAGAGGAGAGGATGAGGAGGAGAGGGAGAGGGATGAGGAGGAGGAGAGAGAGGAGGGAGAGAGGATGAGGAGAGGAGAGAGAGGAGGAGAGGAGAGAGGATGAGGGAGAGAGGGATGAGGGAGAGGGAGGGAGAGAGGATGAGGGAGAGAGAGAGAGAGAGAGGGAGGGAGGAGAGGGATGAGGGAGAGGGGGAGAGAGAGGAGAGGGAGGGAGAGGGAGGGAGAGGATGAGGGAGAGAGAGGGATGAGGAGAGAGAGAGAGGGATGAGGGAGGGAGAGAGGAGAGAGAGAGGATGAGGGAGGGAGAGGGAGAGAGGATGAGGAGAGGGGAGAGAGAGAGAGGATGAGGGGGAGGGAGGGAGGGAGGGGAGAGAGGATGAGGGAGGGAGGGAGAGAGAGGGAGGGAGAGGGGGATGAGGAGAGGGGAGAGAGAGGGAGGGAGAGGGAGAGAGGATGAGGGAGAGAGGATGAGGAGAGAGAGAGGATGAGAGGGAGAGAGAGGGAGAGGATGAGGGAGAGAGGATGAGGGGGAGGAGAGGATGAGGAGGGAGAGGAGAGAGGGGATGAGGAGAGGGGGAGAGAGAGAGAGAGGATGAGGGGGAGAGAGGGAGGGAGAGGGGAGAGAGGATGAGGAGGGAGGGAAGAGAGGGAGGGAGAGGATGAGAGAGAGAGAGAGAGGGAGGAGAGGAGAGGATAGAGGGAGGAGAGAGGATGAGGAGAGGAGGGAGAGAGAGGATGAGGAGAGAGAGAGGGAGGGAGAGGATGAGGGAGAGGGGGAGAGAGAGAGGGAGGAGGGAAGGGAAGGGATGAGGGAGAGAGAGGATGAGGGAGGGAGAGAGAGGGAGAGGATGAGGGAGAGAGAGAGGATAGAGGGAGAGAGAGAGGATGAGGGAGGGAGAGAGGGATGAGGGAGGAGAGGATGGGGAGAGAGAGGAGAGAAGGGATGAGGAGGGAGAGAGAGAGGATAGAGAGAGGATGAGGAGAGGAGAGGAGAGAGAGAGAGAGAGGAGAGAGAGGGAGAGAGGATGAGGGAGAGAGAGGATGAGGGAGAGAGGGAGGAAGGGAGAGAGGATGAGGGAGGGAAGGGAGAGAGAGGATGAGGGAGGAGGAAGAGAGAGGAGAGAAGGATGAGGGGAGAGGGGAGAGAGAGAGGGAGGAGAGGGAGAGGATGAGGGAGGAGAGAGGGAGGAGAGGGAGAGAGGATGAGGAGGAGAGGGAGAGGATGAGGATGAGGGAGAGAGGGAGGGGATGAGGAGGAGAGAGAGAGAGGATGAGAGAGAGGATGAGGAGAGGGGAGAGAGAGGAGAGAGAGGAGAGAGGATGAGGAGAGAGATGAGGAGAAGAGGAGAGAGGAGAGAGGATGAGAGGAGAGAGAGATGAAGAGGAGGGAGGAGAGAGAGAGAGAGAAGGATGAGGGAGAGGGGGGGAGAGAGAAAGGAGGGAGAGGGAAGAGGATGAGGAGAGAGAGGGAGGAAGGGAGAGAGAGGATGAGGGAGGAGAGGGAGAGAGAAGGATGAGGGGAGGAGGGAGAGAGGGAGGGAGAGAGAGGATGAGGGAGAGGGGGAGAGAGAGAGAGGGAGGGAGAGGGAGAGAGGATGAGGAGAGAAGGATGAGGGAGGAGGAGGGAGAGAGAGAGAGGATGAGGGAGAGAGAGAGAGAGAGGGAGGGAGAGAGGGATGAAAAAGAGGAGAGGGAGGAGAGGGAGGGAAGGGAGAGAGGATGAGGGAGAGAGGGAGGGAGAGAGGATGAGGGAGAGGGAGAGAGAGAGGGAGGGAGGAGGGAGGGATGAGGGAGAGAGAGGGATGAGGGAGAGAGAGGATGAGGGAGGGAGAGAGAGAGGGAGAGAGGATGAGGAGAGAGGATGGCGAGGAGGGGAGAGGATGGGGAGAGGGAGAGAGGATAGGGAGAGGGGGAGAGAGAGGATGAGGGGGAGAGAGGAGGGAGAGGAGAGAGGATGAGGGAGAGGGAGGGAGAGAGGGAGGAAGGGATGAGGGAGAGGAGAGAGAGGAGGAGAGGAGAGGATGAGGAGAGGAGAGGATGAGGAGAGGAGGAGAGAGAAGGGATGAGGAGAGAGAGAGAGGAGGAGAGAGGATGAGGAGAGGGGGAGAGAGAGAGGGAGGGAGAGGGAGAGAGGATAAGGAGAGAGAGGATGAGGGAGGGGAGAGAGGGAGAGGATGAGGGGGAGAGAGAGAGACAAGGGAGAGAAGGGGGATGAGGGAGAGAGGGAGAGAGAGGATGAGGGAGGGAGAGGATGAGGGAGAGAAAGGGAGAGAGAAGGGATGGGGAGGAGAGAGAGAGAGGATGAGGGAGAGAGAGGATGAGGAGAGGGAGAGAGAGAGAGGGAGAGAGAGGGAGAGAGGATGAGGAGAGAGAGGATGAGGGAGGGAGAGGGAGGGAGAGGGAGAGAGGGATGAGGGAGGGAGGGAGAGAGGATGAGGGAGGGAGGGAGAGAGAGGGAGAGAGGATGAGGGAGAGGGGGAGAGAGGGAGAGGGAGGGAGAGGGAGAGAGGATGAGGGAGAGAGAGGATGGGGAGAGGGAGGAGAGAGAGAGGATAGGGAGAGAGAGAGAGAGGAGGAGAGGATGAGGGAGAGGGGGAGAGAGAGAGGAGGAGAGGGAGAGAGGATGAGGAGAGAGGATAGAGAGGAGAGAGGATGGGGAGGGAGAGGGAGAGAGAGAGAGGATGAGGGAGGGAGAGGGAGAGAGGATGAGGAGAGGAGAGAGAGGATGAGGAGAGAGGGAGGGAGAGGGAGGGGGGGATGAGAGAGGGAGGGGAGGAGAGAGAGGGAGGAGAGAGGGATGAAAGGGAGAGGGAGAGAGAGGGGGAGGGAGAGGGAGAGGATGAGGGAGAGAGAGGATGAGGGAGGGAGGGAGAGAGAGAGGGATGAGAGGGAGAGAGAGAGAGAGGGAGGGAGAGAGGATGAGGAGAGGGGGAGAGGGAGAGAGAGAGAGGGAGGGAGAGGGAGAGAGGGATTAGGGAGAGAGAGGATGAGGGAGAGAGTGAGGATGAGAGGGAAGAGAGGGAGAGAGGATGAGGAGGAGAGAGAGGATGAGGGAGGGGGAGAGAGGGAGAGAGGATGAGGGAGAGAAGGGATAGGAGAGAGAGAGGATGAGGGAGGGAGAGAGAGAGGGAGAGAGAGGATGAGGGAGGGAGAGGGAGAGAGGATGAGGAGGGAGGGATGAGGGAGAGAGGATGAGGGAGAGAGAGAGGGGGAGAGAGGGAGAGAGAGAGGAGAGGATGAGGAGAGGGATGAGGGAGAGGGAGGATGAGGGAGAGAGAGAGGATGAGGGAGGGAGAGGAGAGAGAGGGATGAGGAGGAGAGGATGAGGAAGAGAGGATGAGGAGGGAGAGAGAGAGAGGATGAGGAGAGGAGGATGAGGATAGGGAGAGAGAGAGGGAGAGGAGGAGAGAGGATGAGGGAGAGAGGATGAGGGAGAGGGAGGATGAGGGGAGAGAGAGAGGGATCAGGAGGGGAGAAGAGGGAGAGGGAGGGATGAGGGAGGAGAGGATGAGGGAGAGAGGGAGAGAGGATGAGGAGGGAGAGAGAGAGGATGAGGGAGAGAGAGGATGAGGGAGAGGGAGGGAGAGAGAGAGAGAGGGAGGAGAGAGAGAGGATGAGGGAGAGAGAGAGGGAGAGAGAGGGAGGAGAGGGAGAGAGGATGAGGAGAGAGGATGAGGGAGAGGAGGGAGAGAGAGAGGATGAGGGAGAGAGAGAGAGGGAGGAGGAGAGGATGAGGAGAGGGAGAGAGAGAGGGAGGAGAGGGAGAGGGATGAGGAGAGAGAAGGATGAGAGAGAGAGGATGAGGGAGGGAAGGAAGGGAGAGAGGATGAGAGAGGATGAGGAGAGAGAGAGGATGAGGAGGGGGAGAGAGGAGGGAGAGGAGAGAGGATGAGGGAGGAGAGGATGAGGGAGAGAGAGGAGAGAGAGGATGAGGAGGGAGAGAGAGAGGATGAGGGAGGGAGAGAGGATGAGGAGAGGGGGAGAGAGAGAGGGAGAGAGAGGGAGAGAGGATGAGGAGAGAGAAGGATGAGGAGAGGGAGGATGAGGGAGAGAGAGGATGAGGAGAGAGAGGAGAGGAGAGGGAGAGAAGGATGAGGAGGATGAGAGAGGAGGATGAGGGAGAGAGAGGATGAAGGGGAGAGAGGGAGAGGGAGAGAGGATGAGGGAGGGAGAGGATGAGGGAGAGAGGGAGAGAGAGGATGAGGGAGGGAGAGAGAGAGAGGATAGGGAGAGAGGATGAGGAGAGGGAGGGAGGGAGAGAGAGAGAGAGGAGGGAGAGAGGATGAGGGAGGGAGGGGGAGAGAGAGGGAGGGAGAGGGAGAGAGGATGAGGAGAGAGAGGACGAGGGAGAGGGAGGGGAGAGAGAGAGGATGAGGAGAGAGAGAGAGGAAGGGAGGGAGAGAGAGGATGAGGGAGAGGGGGAGAGAGAGAGAGAGGAGGAGGGAGAGAGGGATGAGGAAGAGAAGGGATGAGAGAGAGGATGAGGGAGGGGAGAGAGAGGGAGAGAGGATGAGGGAGAGAGAGAGAGGATGAGGGAGAGAGAGAGAGAGAGGATGAGGAGGGAGAGGGAGAGGAGAGGATGAGGGAGGGAGAGGATGAGGGAGAGAGAGGAGAGAGGATGAGGGAGGGAGAGAGAGAGGATGAGGAGAGAGGGATGAGGAGAGGGAGAGAGAGAGGGAGAGAGAGGGAGAGGATGATAGGAGAGGATGAGGGAGAGGGAGGATGAGGAGAGAGAGGATGAAGGGAGGGAGAGAGAGGAGAGGGAGAGAGGATGAGGGAGGAGAGGATGAGGGAGAGAAGGGAGAGAGAGGATGAGGGAGGGAGAGAGAGAGGGGGATGAGGGAGAGAGGATGAGGGAGAGGGGGGAGAGAGAGAGGGAGAGAGAGAGAGAGAGAGGATGAGAGAGGATGAGGGAGAGAGAGAGGGATGAGGATGAGGGAGAGGGAGGGAGAGAGAGAGGATGAGGGAGAGAGAGAGAGAGGGAGGGAGAGAGGATGAGGGAGAGGAGAGAGAGAGAGAGAGGAGGAGAGGAGAGAGGATAGGGAGAGAGAGGAGATGAGGAGAGAGAGGATAAGGGAGAGAGAGGGAGAGAGGGAGAGAGGGATGAGAGGGAGAGAGAGAGGAGGATGAGGGAGAGAGAGAGGATGGGGAGGGAGAGGGAGAGGGAGAGGATGAGGGAGGGAGAGGATGAGGGAGAGAGAGGAGGAGAGAGGATGAGGGAGGAGGGAGAGAGAGAGGGATGAGGAGAGAGAGGATGAGGGAGAGGGGGAGAGAGAGAGGGAGAGAGAGAGGGAGAAGATGAGGGAGAGGATGAGGAGAGGGATGAGGAGAGAGGATGAGGAGGGAGAGAGAGGGAGAGGAGGGGGATGAGGGAGGGAGAGGATGAGGGAGAGAGAGGGAGAGAGAGGATGAGGAGGGAGAGAGAGAGAGGATGAGGAGAGAGAGGGATGAGAGGGAGAGAGAGAGGGAGAGAGGAGGATGAGGGAGAGAGGGAGGATGAGGGAGGGAGAGAGAGGGATGAGGGAGGGAGAGAGAGGGAGGGAGAGAGGATGAGGGAGGGGATGAGGGAGAGGGAGAGAGGATGAGAGGGAGAGAGAGAGGATGAGGAGAGAGAGGATGAGGGAGAGGGAGGGAGAGAGAGAGAGAGAGGGAGGGAGAGAGAGAGGATGAGGGAGAGGGGGAGAGAGAGAGAGGGAGGGAGAGGAGAGAAGGATGAGGAGAGAGAGGATGAGGGAGAGAGAAGGGGGGATGAGGGAGGGGGAGAGAGAGAGGGAGAGGAGAGGATGAGGGGGAGAGGGAGAGGGAGAGAGGGATGAGGAGGGAGAGGATGAGGAGAGAGGGAGAGAGAGAGGAGGGAGGGAGAGGATGAGGAGAGAGAGAGGGAGAGAGAGGATGAGGGAGGGAGAGAGAGAGAGGATGAGGAGAGAGAGGATGAGGAGAGAGGGAGAGAGAGGGAGAGAGAGAGAGAGAGGATGAGGAGAGGGAGGATTGGGGAGAAGGATGAGAGAGAGAGAGGGAGAGGGAGAGAGGATGAGGGAGGGAGAGGATGAGGGAGAGAGGAGAGAGAGAGGATGAGGGAGGGAGAGAGAGGATGAGAGAAGAGGATGAGGAAGGGAGGGAGAGAGAGAGAGAGGGAGGGAGAGAGAGGGAGAGAGAGAGGGAGGGAGAGGGAGAGAGAGGGATGAGGAAGAGAGAGGATGAGGGAGAGAGAGAGGATGAGGGAGGGAGAGAGGGAGAGGGAGAGAGGATGAGGGGGAGAGAGAGGGAGAGGAGAGAGGGATGAGGAGGGAGAGGATGAGGGAGAGGGAGGGAGAGAGAGAGAGAGGAGGGAGAGAGGATGAGGGAGAGGGGGAGAGAGAGGGAGGGAGGGAGAGAGGATGAGGGAGAGAGAGGATGAGGGAGAGAGAGGATGAGGAGAGGAAGAGGATGAGGAGAGGAGGGAGAGAGAGAGAGGAGGGAGAGGATGAGGAGAGGGGGAGAGAGAGAGAGAGGAGGAGAGGGAGAGAGGGATGAGGGGAGAGAGAGAGGATGAGGGAGGGAGAGAGGGAAGGAGAGAGGATGAGGAGAGGATGAGGAGGGAGAGAAGGATGAGAGAAGAGAGGATAGGAGAGGATGAGAGGAAGGAGGAGAGAGAGAGAGGGAGGAGAGAGAGAGAGGATAGAGGAAGAGAGAGAGGGAGGGAGAGGGAGAGAGGGATGAGGGAGAGAGGATGAAGGAGAGAGAGAGAGGATGAGGGGGAGGGAGAGAGAGGGAGAGGGGGAGAGAGGGAGAGGAAGAGAGGATGAGGGGGAGAGAGGAGAGGGAGAGAGGATGAGGGAGGGAGAGGATGAGGGAGAGAGAGGGAGAGAGGGAGGATGAGGAGGGAGAGAGAGAGAGGATGAGGGAGAGAGAGGATGAGGAGAGGAGGGAGAGAGAGAGAGGAGGAGAGAGGATGAGGGAGAGGGAGAGAGAGAGAGAGAGGGAGGGAGAGGGAAGAGGATGAGGGAGAGAGAGGATGAGGGAGGGGGAGAGAGGAGAGAGAGAGGATGAGGGAGGGAGAGGATGAGGGAGAGGAGAGAGAGGATGAGGGAGGGAGAGAGAGAAGAGGATGAGGGAGAGAGGATGAGGAGGAGGGAGGGAGAGAGAGAGAGGAGGGAGAGAGGATGAGGGAGAGGGGGGAGAGAGAGAGAGGGAGGGAGAGGGAGGATGAGAAGGGGGATGAGGGAGAGAGAGAGGATGAGAGAGAGGATGAGGGAGAGAGGGAGGGAGAGAGAGAGAGAGGAGGGAGAGAGGGGGATGAGGAGAGGAGAGAGAGAGAGAGAGGAGGGAGAGGGAGAGAGGATGAGGAGAGAGAGAGGGATGGGGAGGGAGAGAGGGAGAGGGAGAGGGGATGAGAGGAGGGATGAGGGAGAGAGGGAGAGAGGATGAGGGAGGGAGAGAGAGAGATGGGGAGAGAGGATGAGGGAAGGGAGGGAGAGAGAGAGAGAGGAGGGAGAGAGGATGAGGAGAGGGGGAGAGAGAGAGAGGGAGGGAGAGGGAGAGAGGATGAGGAGAGAGAGGATGAGGGAGAGAGAGGATGAGGAGGAGAGGATGAGGAAGGAGGGAGAGAGAGAGAGAGGGGGAGGGAGAGAGAGGATGAGGGAGGAGGGAGAGAGAGAGAGGGAGAGGATGAGGGAGAGAGAGGATGAGGGAGAGAGAGAGGATGAGGGAGAGAGAGGATGAGGGAGAGGGAGGGAGAGAGAGAGAGGGGGAGGGAGAGAGGATGAGGGGGGGAGAGGGGGGAGAGAGAGAGAGGGAGGGAGAGGGAGAGAGGATGAGGGAAGAGAGAGAGGATGAGGGAGGGGGAGAGAGGGAGAGGGAGAGAGGATGAGGGAGGGAGAGGATGAGGGAGAGAGGGAGAGAGGATGAGGGAGGAGAGAGAGAGAGGATGAGGGAGAGAGAGGATGAGGGAGAGGGAGGGAGAGAGAGAGAGAGGGAGGGAGAGAGGATGAGGGAGAGGGGGGAGAGAGAGAGAGGGAGGGAGAGGGAGAGAGAGGATGAGGGAGAGAGAGGATGAGGGAGAGAGAGAGGATGAGGGAGGGGGAGAGAGAGGGAGAGGGAGAGAGGATGAGGGAGGGAGAGGATGAGGGAGAGAGGGAGAGAGGATGAGGGAGGGAGAGAGAGAGAGGATGAGGGAGAGAGAGAGAGGATGAGGGGGAGAGAGGGAGGGAGAGAGGATGAGGGGGAGAGAGAGGAGAGGATGAGGGGGAGAGAGGATGAGGGAGAGAGAGGATGAGGGAGGGAGAGGATGAGGGAGAGAGGGAGAGAGGATGAGGGAGGGAGAGAGAGAGAGGATGAGGGAGAGAGAGAGAGGATGAGGGGGAGAGAGGGAGGGAGAGAGGATGAGGGGGAGAGAGGGAGAGAGGATGAGGGGGAGAGAGGATGAGGAGAGAGGATGAGGGAGAGAGAGAGAGGATGAGGGAGAGAGAGAGAGGGAGAGAGAGAGAGAGAGAGGGAAGAGGGAGGGAGAGAGAGAGGATGAGAGAGGGAGAGGGAGAGAGGGGGGAGAGGGAGAGAGGATGAGGGAGGGAGAGGGAGAGAGGATGAGGGAGGGAGAGAGAGAGGATGGAGAGGGAGAGAGAGAGGATGAGGAGAGAGAGGAGAGAGAGAGGATGAGAGAGAGAGAGAGAGAGGATGAGGGGAGAGAGGAGAGAGAGAGAGAGAGGATGAGGGAGAGAGGGAGAGAGAGGATGAGGGAGAGAGAGAGAGAGAGAGGCTACCTGTAAGCATGAGTCTGTCTGATTGTTGGGTATATTAAAGGAGGTGATGTGCTCTCTTTGTATAGAAGAAGTCTTAAACTCTGAGTCCACATGTGCTTCCGTTTCTGGGTAGGACTGTGAAGATCTTGGATAGGTTGTAATGGAATACATATAACTCCATTAAACAATCAGGATATTTAAAAAAGATCTTGCATTGCAGTTACAGAAAAAGGCATTAATAAGATTACTGGTGCATTTAAAAAATATTTTGATTCCTAGGAGGATTACATTACCACTTAAAAGGAGTGATCCTTGTTATCATTCTTCTAGTGAAATAATTTCTTCTAGGGTTCTAGTGGCTTGAATGGTTCCTCTTTTCTAAAGGGTTCTAGTGGGATTTGAGATTCCTTAGGAAAGAGCCTTCTCCCCAGTGCTGGTCTGCTGGGAAAGGGACTTGTTTATATAGACAACCTTTACATATCTGCTGAGTTGTTCCAGATCCTGTCCAGAAAAAATACAGGAGTTTGTTGCTGGCTATACTGACTGTCACTGTAGGGGACCATTGTTCTGAAACTCTTTGGTAATTAATGTGTTAAAAATAAATACAAAAAGATTAATAATAACAATTAATATAGTAAGCCATAGGTTTCAGATTAGGTTACAGATGCATTTATTAATTTGTTCATTAAGGTTAGACACACACACCCCACTGCTGACGGTGCATCCAACAAATAATATTACACTTTACACTAATTTTACACTTCGCTTTTTGACTTCTGCAAGTAAAGATAAGAGAAATTGTAGCTGCCCTGAAGATGCCAAGCAACACATGACCTTATGACCTTATGGCTTTGGTAGCTGGAGAACCCTGCAGATAATGTCCTACTAGGATGGCTCTGCTTTCATAGCCCCAGTGCTGATGGGTGCCTGCTCTCATGCAATTGGTATTGACATGAGCATTTGTGAACAAACTGATCCTTCCATCTGATCAGAATATAGAGGATGCAAAACAAAGATGTGTGTGCATGTTGGGATGAATATGCACATTCATTTATGTCTCTGCTTTGATCTTTTATACTGATACATACATATACACACACACACACACACACACACACACACACACAGTTCAAACAAGACTCTTTCCACAGAAGGAAGCCCCAGCTATTCTAGTACTAGAATGCTAAAATGCATGGCAGAACTGCAGACATAACCACTAATCACATTAGGCTGTTTCTGTGTGTTTATTGAAATGCTTTCTGTACTTTGACCTGACCACTAGCAGTTATTTATGCTTAATGTTCTAACAACATCCAGTTACTTTAGCAGTGACAAGCTCTCAAAACAGTTTTAAGTGTTGGTTCTTGCACTGAAGCGCGATTTTCAAAGTACAAGTGTTTTTACTGTGTGTTCTACACACTAATATAGTTTTGTATAAACTGAAAAACAGGTAATTGGACATTTACATCATGAAATTCAGAGCTCCTATTATAAAGCAAATTAATTTAATAATAGTGCTGGATCAAAATGCTACATAAAACTCCAAAATACCATCTGTCTGTCTGTGTATCTAATCTGGATTTATTCCAGTGGTTTTCTTGTGTGTGTATTAGTCCTTCATGAAGCGTTAGTCACGCTCTGTTTCTGCTCCCAGAGAAAGAGAAGCAAGTGAAGGCAGGAATGGATGGACAAGCCTCCAGCAACTCCGTGCTGGACCATGGAGCCATTCTCAGAGGAGGAGGTGAGACTCTCTTTCTCTCTCTCTCTCTCTCTCTCTCTCTCTCTCTCTCTGTGTGTGTGTGTGTGTGTTCATCCTTCTTTACTCGTTTCTGCCTGACCAGGGTAAGGGCACAGAGCCTATCTCTTATCCTGCTGTCTCTAATCCTGATAGCACCGCATTGCCCATACAGGCATTATGTGGTAGAGATTGCCCAGGCACTGAGTGGTGGAGATTGTCCATCATCTTGCAGCCCAGCCTTAGCTCCTTCAACTTTGGAGGGATCTGCTGTCAGAGGCAAGAGGTGGACTTTTCCATTTCCCGGCAAGACGTGGACTCTAACATCTCCAGCAGGACAGCAGACCCTCTCATAGGCCCAGAGAGCGATACTATCCTCCTGGAAATCGTAGAGTCCTCCTTTCACCTCTGCTGGAGATGGTAGAGTCCAGTCTCCAGCAGTCATGTGACTCTCTGGGCCCATGAGAGGTGGACTCTATCAGTGTCCCTGTTTTCAGTACAAAGTGCCAGGGCCTTCTCTAACCTTACAGTATATGGTCATTACTGGTGAGTTTTGGACTAGTATGCTCCAAGGTATGTTCTTCTCAGTGGTAGACTTGCTGTGTTTTTTGCAGGAGCTGTTGGATAATCGTAAAGCCATTTCTACTAGCATGGTGCACTTATGGTACATCTTTGGTGCTTATACAGGCTAGATGTCTTAGGTCCATCCTTGGTGCTTCTTTAAGCTGGAAATCACGAGTCCATTCCTGGTGCCTGTAGTGCTAGGATCTGGTTTCTCTGAGTTAGCTTGAAGGGGTGTTTTTGGCTGGGTAATACAGGGCAATTCAGTAGTAGTGAAACTCTACTCTAAATGTAAACCTAACCTCATACAAATATCTCAATCCTTGGCAAGTGTAGTTTGTTTAGATTTCCATCACCCAAAATGTAGACCTACCTCTATACTGCCAACAGTAGAGGATAAGATACAGAGCTAACCGACGAACCGCCTGATCTCCTCTCAGTCAAACAAGCTCTGCTGTGTCTTCTGAAACAAATGTTTCTTCATGAAAACAAATAATTAAAAAAATTCTTTTTACAATAAATATTCATAGAAAACCCACCATTTGTGCTTCACGAAATATAATATTCGGATTTGGCTCCACCCCTACTATGCACGCTCATAGACAGTGACTATGACTATGTATGTATGACTGTATTGTTCTGTATGTGACTGATTGATTGTGTGTGTGTGTGTGTGTGTGTGTGTGTGTCTGTCTACGGTCTGTAGAAGTAGCTACAGGGAACCTGCTGAATTTAGAGCATGGAGCTATGTATTCAGGGCATAAAGACACACACCCAGCACAAAACAGTACCACTGTACTGGTAAGAACACGCTTGCACGCACGCACACACACCACCCACCCAAAACAGAACAGTACCATTGTATTGGTTAGAACACACACACACACACACACACACACACACACACCCCAGACAAATGCTGTAAATTTAAACTGTTTGTATTTCTTTTTGTTTTTATTTTACTTAATTTTTTAGTGGTTCTTAAAAGAAGAAAAAAGCTACCAAACTACTACTTACTTTAACGTGTGTCATAAATAAATAGATAGATAGATAGATAAAAATAATTGTTTAATTTTATATATAATAATTATTATATACACACACCATCCTAACCTATATATGAAAATGATATAATTCTTAGGATTTTGTGCATTTGTGTCTCATACAGGAGCTTGATGATGATCTGGATGAAGCATTCTCAAGGTTAGTCATCTTCCAATGTAGCACTGAATATCTGCTGCTCTTGGTGCAAACATGCAGGTGGTCTCATGTGAAGGCACATGATATGCCATCTGGACACTGTGTCTTGCATTCTGCACTCAGGACCATGGAGTCAGCAGAGCTGACTGTGAGAATAGCTCTTCTGTGGGTTGCCCCAACTTTTTAAAGGGATAACAACACACAAAGTTCAGATTTCTAGATGTGGAGATAAAACCAAAAGCTCTTGGCAAAATACATTTAAAGCTCTGACTTTATATATTGGATTGCAATAGGATAAAGTGTCCTTGAGCTCTTAAGACATATGCTAGAAAGTGCCTTCTTGTGCATTAAAATGGCTGTAAAATTAAATTTGAAATTACTTTGTAGCATTAAGACACACATTCAGACTTCTGAACTTGTTTTGTGAAACCCCTGACCAATCTAACCCAGGAAATCTCTGTAAGGTGAATTAAACCCCAGCCAACCTAACCCAGGACAGCAACGCTCTGAAGCACAGTGTACCTCCACAGCCCCCTTCAAGGACTGTTTCTAAGACACGTTTTGTACAAAGTACTCATTTCTTAGTAGCATAGCAGGTCCCTAAAGCCTGCGAGGTTAAGGCTGTTGGGGCAGAACCAGTCTCCATTTCACCTTGTCTCACTCTAACCCTAAACCTATAGGGTCATGCCATGGCGTATGGCATGGTTTTCTTTGTCACTGCCAATACAGAGGGAGAAAAAAAAAAAAATGACAAGCTGTTGTTTCCACGGTGCTGTAGAATGTTAGGGACTGCTGATTCAAAACTAGTAACCACTAACCTGTTCCTAAGTGGCATTTAGCTCTCCGACACATGATATTTACTATTTATAATGTTATTTATCGAATGCAATTACTTTTTGTACAATATTAACAACACATGTAGAAAGCTGTGCAATGATACACAATTACAATCAAATGGACACGTTCCCTCTGAGGGTGTCAGACATTGTCTTGAGGTGTTGTGTTAAAGCAGTAGGGGTCTGTCTCAGCTCCCCTCTGCACAGAATGTTCGTGTGTGTGTGTGCTGTAATTAAAGCCACTGGCGCCTTAATTAAATGCAATAGGTTTTTTTTAATGTTTTTTTCTTTTTTTATCTCCATGGTGATCATAGAGGAATTATCCCCTCAGAATATGGAGGAGCAGGTCTGAACAAATGCCTAACAAGGCTTTGTGTAATTAGAGAGTAAGTGGGAGTGCTTTACAGCTAAAGAGTAAACCATTTGGAATCAACAGCAGTCCTGTAGTCCTACATTCAAAAATAGCAACCAGACTGCTTATGAATTGCTTATGAACTTGGGGGTTTTCTTTTTTTTCCCCCCTCAGTCAGTATGTTTATCTCAGTGACATTTCTTTAAGAATTTACTTGGACAATAACAGGTGTGCTACACTGAATAGAAGCTTTTACAGCTAAGGTATCTTCACATAGATCTCAAATATGAGATTAAGCCTAAAATACTCAGTTGCCAATATGTCTGTTTTAAGATGTTAACCTTCCTTACCAGCACAATTCTAGTATTACATGCATCATTGGACCTCTGTAAAACATTTACCACAATACTTCTGTAATTCTCTGTAACAGTACCTCTGTAATTCTCTCAAATTGTACCACAGTAACCTATCTATGTAATTCTATAAAACAGTACCACAGTACCTCTAATTCTCTCTAACAGAAAGACAGCGCCTCTGTAATTCTCAGGACTAATTCATCCAGGATAAGACATCTATTTCAATATAAATAATGGAGAAGGGAGTGGCTGTAGTGTATGCATTGCTGTCAGACAACTAATTCATCTATAATACATAGCTGCATAAAATATTAATTAAACATATATCAATGGCTATTATGAACCAGAAAACTTGGTTTTGGTTTAAATTCCTCACTCACTTGTCTGTCATCCTACACACATCTTTTACACAAAGTACTGATATTTAGTAAAACAGCTTATAGTAACAGTAACTTTGGTTTTACTTCTATGATGTAGTACTGTTTACTTTTATAATGTAGTATTGTTTACCTAAAGTGTCGATCCTCTGAGAATGCCTTTGGCAAGCAAAAGCCAAGTATGAGTAGAGTAGAGTGCTTCCTTGAGTGCTTCTATGCTTGAGAAAAAGCACACAAACAGGATACAACTGAATATTTACTGACATGGCAAGTCACACAGGATTAAAATAACCTGGGGCCATTATATAGTAGGTAAGAGTTACCAGAATCTACTGACCCAGGAGCACACAGTCCATAAAAATGGCTGATAGCGGATTTGAATGGGACGAAAATCATTACATTATCCCCAAGTAAAACTAGTCACATCCAAACAGGGCTTTAAACCACATTCAAAAACTTAGTATTAAAAGCATTCTAAAACCACACCGAAAAGAAGGGGGGAAAAAAAGCTCCTTAAAGATTTTATTTTATTTATATTTTCATTACATATCTCTAAATATTAAATATCAAGTTAGAAGAACACTGATTCCTTCATTTTCAATGGGCTAATTCCACTTGGGCTGGCCTGAGATGTCTCGCAGATAAGGCCTTTTGTATACAGTCTGTGGTCTTAGCACAGTGCTTATCCTACCTCTGTTAAGCCTCTGTCAGCTCCTCTGATTAGCCTTCTGATTAGTAAGGTTGGCTCTTTCCTCAGACTGACTCTGTCAGGTCATAAGTCAAACCTAACAGCACTCCTTCCACCTTGGATCACTTTGTTTGGAAAGCCCACTAACTGACATTCACCAAACGTTTGTCACTGAATCTTTTGAAGAGGGCGCAAAACTGCCTTGCATGTAAGATGCTGAATATCTGCACCACCTGCTGGCTAAAAAGGAATACATGCGCATTAGAGAAGGTTTGCAGTTGTAGTTGGTTTTCAGTGGTTTATATACCATCTAAGTTTGGTATGTGTTCTGCATCCCAGTCTGATGATGTTTTGGAAACCTTTACTAATGTTGACTTTACTAATTTTTTTTCTTTTGCTGATATCTTTCTCTTCAGCCACAGTTTGGATAGTTTTGATACGTGCTCAGGTAAAAAAAACAAACAAACAAAAAAAACCTATCTGGTCTTGCATGTATTGCTGTCTTCCTGCTCCAGAGAGAACTCTCTTGCACCCTGTTACCTCCAACACCATTATTCATAGCGTCAGTGTCCAATGACAATCCTCCCCGTAGATGTGTAGAATTCTCCCATGTTCTGCTGTAGCAGTCCATATGATGGCTTAGAACCCTGTTCAACCATAAAATGTCTTAAAATAATTTCAATTTTTTATTTATTTCAAAAGGAGAATCTTCAAAAAAAAAAATCTTTCAAAAGTCGCAATGGGCAGGGTTCTTGGCCTCTAGAGGTAGTACTTATTCTTCTATGTTTATCCACTTTGTGCCACTTGTTTACTTTAATGCTTACTTTTTGTTCCCCGTTTGTTCCCACTGTATTGCTGCCTCAGGGAGGGCATTGCCATGACAATGGGGAGCTGCTGTGCAGCGTTATAATAGTTCTGGTGTTCTAGATTGTCACCTGTTTTGGTGTCTTTAGCAGCTGAACCACAAATGTCTGATTCATAAACCATGTGAGGTGCCTCTCCACACCCATGGAAGCTTAACAGATCTGGAGTTAGTTCTGACATTGTTAGTCCTGAATCTACTGAAAGTTACTTTTCAGTTTGTTGTAGGCACAAAGTTGTTAACCGATTTAGAGCTTATGGGAACCATATACATTCAAATTGCTCTGCAGTTTCCCATGTTCTGTAGGAGCAGGTTCATGTCATCCTCTGTTACATTTGGAGAACATGTCAAAATTATAGAAAGCAGTGCTATAGTGTGTTGTATTGTGTTACAGTGCTGTAGTGCATGCATATTTCTGCTCACACTACTCATATGATGTTACGTTGGGTGGGGTGAGTAGAATCATCACCGCCACACCCCTAAATTTGAAATGAAATGTACACCACCGCTATAGCGTGTTAAATATTTCTATGAACTCATCAGGCCTCTGACAACACTGACCCACCTGGGCTAGGAAAATAAATGTAGTTCTGTAAATGTGTTTTACATTTTTATGGCATTGGCTGATGTTCTGATCCAAAGTAAATGAACTCAGTTTGAGCAACTGAGGGTTAATGGCCTTGCTCAGGGGCATAACAATGGCACCTTGGCAGTGGTGTTTGAATTGGCAACCTTCTAATTACTAGTACGTTAACCACTGAATTACCACAGCCCTGAATCATGTTTCTTTTCTTCTGACCTGGCAAACAGAGCAGCCTTCTTAAACCCTACAAAGACTTAGTGGAGCAGTGACATACAGATTAAATCACTGCAGAAGTGACATGCAGGTGATGTCATTGTAGTTATGTTCATAACCATGCTGAAAATCTGACTGAAACTATTAGGACATTTTATAAATTCCTTATTCATTTATTTTTCAGCATGGAACATTTCTAGTTGTGTTCATCTGTGACCATTTATGTCCTGTTTCTGTGCAACACTGTGCTACTCTTGCTCAACCCCTGACTATGCTGATTAAACAGGTGTGTCTAGTTGACTGTTGCCTGTGTGTGTGTGTGTGTGTGTGTGTGTGTGTGTGTGTGTGTGTGTGTGTGTGTGTGTGTGTGTGTGTGTGGTCCATAGGCTCGCTGAGTGTCGTGCTAACCCCCAGGTCCTGGACACTGGGCTGAAACCTCAGGACTACAACCATGACGAGTGCAGTTGGGCCAGGACAGGTGGCGAGGTGGGAGAGCCAGAGGATGAGATTGGCTTCTGAGAATACAGATGATATCATTGATGATGTGATTGGCTTATGAGAACAAAGAAGGTGGGGCAGGTGGGACGGACACATACAGAAAGAGGAAAGAGGCTGGTACTCAGGAACAGAGGAGATTGCACATGGCCAGTCTAATGCAAAACTGCATCCAGTACTCAGACCAAAGCAATGCAGAGTAAATAAATGCGTTTTTATTTGCTTTTGAATAATTTTGTATTTTATCCTTATACTTTATAGTCTGTAACTTTTTGTCTTTTGGTTTGCTTTTTCTATCTTCTATTTATGTGTTGGTTATGTTTCTGCAAATGTACGTAGCACATCTGCAAACATTACAAGAACTGTATTATAATAAGATCAAGTGCTTCTGGGGATTTTTATTTTTGGTGGGGTGACTTTATGACTGTGTATGCAGTATAACATTGTGTAATATTCTGTCTTAGAGATGAACACAACCCTGTTAATTATTAAGACTTTAAGATATGTGTGTGCTGAGGGTGTAGCTGTTTGGCATGGCTATATTCTGGGTTAGATTTCTTTACTTACTAAACTGTTAATAGCTATGCAGCTGTTAGATGCAGCTTGGAGATATTATGCCAAAGGAGAGACTGACTGAATTAAGTAAATGAATAGTGAGGTGAATATTGCTTTTATGAGAGGATAATTTCCTATTTTATAGCTTAGCGAGTTTTATAGATCAGATGAACTAGCATCCCACCCAAATTTATTTTCAAAGATAATATTTTTTCTATTAAAAAATGTATTTTTGCAATCCCCTCCAAGACTAATTTTCGAGGCACATGATTTAATTCCAGGTAAATGACTCCTAAATAATTACATTCCATTTCATGTTATCACTACTGCTTATTTAACCGTCTTTTGGATAAAAAAAGTTATAAAAATGTAATATTAAAGTTTGGTCATTTTCAAGAAAATTATTACATTTTGCTGTCACTCGCATTTACTAGTGTTTAAAACAGAAAGATGCAACCAGAACCTTTGTTACTTTAAATGCCTTTGAAATATTCATTCATGTTAATGTGAGTGCATATCAACATGAGTTTACTAATGTATCTGCTCTGTTACACATATCAGGTTTGACCCTGGTTGAGGGTGAAATGTAGTAACCCAAGCTCAGCTTTAGTCTTGGGGATTTTATTTGTTACATATTTCTGCATTCATTTCAGTGCTCATGCATTTTAACTGCATCATGTAATATCCTTTTTAATTAAAGAACACAATCAAAGATTGTGTAATGGTGTTACTGTGATTTAGCCTGTAATATGACCAGTTTAGCTATAAATTATTTAGCTCCGAGTGTGTTGAATTAATGTGTAAAACAAATAACGCTATATTTCCCACTAGTTTCTAATTTATCAACTGTTACCTTCTGAAATGAAATGTCTGGGAAATCTGTTGGGAATATTGCTGCAGAGACACTTGAATTAGGCTGTACAAACTACATATTCTTCTAAAAAGCTGGTGTTAGTGGGTGTAGGCCACTTCAGCATGCATGTAAATTAATGATTTGGCGCAACAAAATATCTAGGTTAAAGCAATAAGTCATCGGGGGGAAAAAAAAAAAAAAAGCCCAGTCAGCAAGCCAGTTGTAGAGATTCCCAGAGGTACTGCCATTGGATTAGCTCTTCACTCTTATCTTTGAAGCTGTGTAAACCTACAGATTGGTTCCTTTGACAATATAACATTTAAGATGATTGTTTTGGAGCCTGGTACAGCTTTTTCAACGTGTTGTAGCTAGAAACATTGTCTTCACTTTCAAAGTATTTAAAGAGCATAAGAAGCGAAATTTGTGTGTTCTTTCTAATTAGCTTAATTTTGGTGTTCTGGGGACACAGTAAGTTGTGTTCTTCCTTTTGAGTAAAGCACTGTAACCTTAGCTAGACACAAAGTATAATTAGCATGCTTGGGGTGGCTCTTCTTGGGGCAATTGCATGGGTGTGTCATCAAACTTAAACATTGATTGTAATGTTTGTACATGTGGATGTGTAGTTTATTTTGGTCATTTTCTTGGAGTAACGGATTCTGTGCAGCCTCAGACGTTTTATATATATATATATATATATATATATATATATTTGTGTGTGTGTGTATATATATATATATATATATATATGTATATGTGTATATATATATATATATATATATATATATATTTGTGTGTGTGTGTGTATATATATATATATATATATATATATATACACACAAATATATATATATATTTGTGTGTGTGTGTGTGTATATATATATATATAGATAGATAGATAGATAGATAGATAGATCAGCCTAACATCATTAATGTATTTAATCACTGATTTTGGCAGAAAAGATAATACAACATGGGAAAAAATTCATGACTAGGTGTAGCCAAATAATGGGCAACCAACAGAATCAACAGTCATGACATGCACGCTGCTAATTGGGTGTAATTGACTCATTAAATGAAAGAGGCGTGTTCAAATAATAGCAGTGTGGAGTTCAATTAGTGAAGTCATTCATTCTATGAAGAAACAGGAGTACTTCAACCCCAAGTATGGCTCGGCTTGAAATACTTTGCTTCAGGTCTCATGGACGACAAGCATTGAGACTATTTTCTGTCTTGGCTCCAAGATGGTAGAATGAACTCTCACTTGCTGTCCGGACAGCAGAGTCCCTTGCAGTCTTCAAACGCAGACTAAAGACCCATCTATTTGCAGAATGTTTAAAGGACAGCTGACACTGCTCCTTTACTGACTGACTAATTTAGTACTTATTGTAGGGTATTGTTTATTATGATGTTGTTTAACAAACTCTAGCACTTATAGTTTATAGCACTTCAAAGTTCAAGTTCAAAGAGGTTTTATTGTCATTTCAGCTATATACAAGTACACAACAAAAACGAGAATGTTCCTCCAGGGCCATGGTGCAACACAAAAAGAACAGTGCAACAGACAACATGCTACACAAGTGCAAACAGTCCAATATAGTGCAAAATGTCATTAAATAAACAATAATAAGTACAGGACAAGACAAATACAAAATGAGTAGACAGTGCAATTATTTAGTACAGTATACAGTACTGGGCATATGTAAAGCGAGTTGTGCATAGCAATCAGTGACATGCTACTCCAAACATAGCAGTCACCGGTAGCAGCCAGAACAGTTCAGAGTACAGTGCTGGTTTAGTACAGTACTCTAGCAGCAAGTAGGATAATGTGCAAGACTGCAACAGGAGTGCATAGTTTATTTTTGTGAGGTTTGACTTCAGCACTAGTCCGATGCAAAACAATGTGTGTGTATGTATAGATATGTATGTATGTACGTATGTGTGTGTGTGTGTGACTGTCTATAAGCATGTATAAAAGTGCCAATTTTGGAATCTGAATTGGAATTGGAGTTAGCCAGAGTTCAGGAGTCTAATGGCTTCTGGGAAGAAGCTGTTGCACAGTCTGGAGGTGCGGACTGGATGCTGCGGTACCTTCTTCCAGATGGCAAAAGGGTGAACAGTTCATGTGAGGGGTGTGTTGGGTCTTTCACAATGTTGGTGGCTTTCCGGATGCAGCGTGTTATGTAGATGTTCGTGATGGAGGGAAGAGAGACCCCAATGATCTTCTCAGCTGTTCTCACTATTCTTTGGAGGGTCTTGTGGTCAAAGGCAGTGCAGTTCCCAAACCAGGTAATGATGCAGCTGCTCAGGATGCTCTCTACTGTACCTCTGTAGAAGGTAGTGAGGATGGGAGATGGGCTTCCCTCAGCTTCCGAAGGAAGTAAAGACTTTGCTGGGCTCTCTTGGTGATGGAACTGGTGTTCAGGGTCCAGGTGAGGTTCTCCGCTATGTGAACACCAAGGAACT
The DNA here is from genome assembly GCF_041902795.1 of Electrophorus electricus. NCBI lineage: Eukaryota > Metazoa > Chordata > Actinopteri > Gymnotiformes > Gymnotidae > Electrophorus > Electrophorus electricus. The sequence continues at coordinate 25,163,885 of NC_137508.1, forward strand.
TGATGTTCTTGACGATCTCCACTGAGGAGCCGTTGATGGCAAGCAGGGAGTGATCTCGCCTTGCTCTCCTGAAGTCAACAACCATTTCTTTTGTCTTGTCAACATTCAGATACAGGTTGTTGACCTTACACCAGCTCACCAGTTCTCACACCTCCTCTCTGTATGCTGACTCGTCTTTGTTGAGGAGACCCACCACGGTCGTGTTATCAGCAAACTTGATCTGATTCGAACTGTGCATCGCTGCACAGTCATGAGTCAGCAGTGTGAACAGCAGCGGGCTGAGTACGCTGCCCTGGGGAGCACCAGTACTCAGTGTAGTGCTGCTCCCAATCCGGACAAACTGAGGTCTACCAGTCAAGAAATCCAGGATCCAGTTGCAGAGGGAGGTGTTCAAGCCCAGTAAGCTCAACTTTCCAATCAGATGCTGAGGCACAATGGTGTTGAATGCTGAACTGAAGTCTATGAACAGCATTCTTACGTAGGTGCCCTTTTTATCCAGATGTGTGAGTGCCAGATGAAGTGTGGTAGAGATGGCATCATCTGTAGAGTGGTTGGGGCGGTACGCGAACTGCAGGGGGTCCAGAGAAGGGGGAAGCTGGGTCTTGATGTGTCTCATGACAAGTCTCTCGAAGCACTTCATGATGATGGATGTGAGTGCGATGGGACAGTAGTCGTTGAGACACAACACCGTGGTCTTCTTAGGCACGGGGAAGATGGTGGTGGTCTTGAAACATGTTGGGACCACGGCGCAGCTTAGAGAGATATTGAAGATGTCTGTCAGGACATCTGCAAGCTGGTCAGCACATTCTCTGAGCACACGACCCAGGATGTTGTCTGGTCCAGCAGCTTTCCGTAGGTTAACTCCACGCAGAGTACGCCTCACATCAGCCGCCGTCAGGCACAGCACCTGGTCATTTTGCGGAGGGATGGACTTTTCTGCTGCAACGTTGTTCTGCGCTTCAATCTGTGCAAACTGACTTATCATTGTTTAAGAGAGACCTTATGTATTTTGTACTTCTAGGTATCAGCATTCATCCCTGTATTCTACAGTATTCTAGTTCATTGGTATGTTTGATTCTAACCTACTGTACTGTACTAGGATATATTTTATGAGTTAACGACAAAGCACTTTTGTAAGTCGCTCTGGATAAGAGCATATGCTAAATGCTGTAAATGTAAATGTAAAGCCGTTATCACAAATAAAGGTTATACAACTACATAGTTCAGTGATCAACAAAAAAGCTAAATCTGTAAACAACTTTCAGTTTATACTGTAAATATTCGGATTTGTAAAAGAAAATGACGACAGTTATTTTTTTGAACGGCCCATTATTCTTTTTTCTTCATTTTCAGTTTAAAAATTGATATTTCGTTTATGTTTTCATTTGGAATTGAATGTGCATTGCGCCCAGTGCCTTTGTGAATATGGAAATAAAAGCTCTTATGAGGATTGAGCTTTTTCTCAGTTGTTTGAAACACACTGCTATTATTTTGCACATAACTGTTTGTATGTGTGTGTGTGTGTGTGTATGTGTATATATATATATATCTCAAGCTTCTCTTGTTTCTTTTTCTTGATGTTGCTATCACTCTGGAAGGCCACATCTATTACTATGGCTCTCTTCTGCTGTTTGTCTACCTCTACTATGTCTGGTTGGTTAGCCATTACCATCTTGTCTGTCTGTATCTGGACGTCCCACAGGATCTTAGCATGGTAATTTTCCACCACCTTTCAGGGTATATCCCATTTACACCTTGGAACTCTGTGCCAGCCACTTGGTTATGGTGTTCCATGTACGCCCTGCCTGCTAGCATATCCATTACCAGCTGTCCAGCAGCAGGTTCATTTGTGCTGCCAGGCACTCATGGAGAGCAGTCAGCTTCTTCAGCAAGTAGACAAAGACCATGCCAGGGCCTGGAGCTCTCCAGTTCCTCATGCTTCATTATGTCTGCTAATGTGATGGTTACTGGGTCCTGTGCAGGGAGATTCTTTTCACTCTCAGGATCTCTAACTACTGGGCATATGCCTTTCCATTATTGCTCAGTCCCCCGTGGGTCTGTTCTTATACTGTTGCCCTGCCACTGAGGGTACTCTTTGGATGGTCTGAACATCCTGTTTCTTCTCATAGCAGCCTGTGCTGTTAATCTTTGTCTGGCTTTTTCTGGGGCCTCAGGTGTAGAAAGCTTGTTGTACTTCTCATGTACCTTTCTGCATTTCTGACAGCTGGCTGACTGCACTCCATGTGGCCTTGATCTTGGCCTCCAACCTCCTTCTCCCTGAAGGATACTGCTCCTTGATGATGGTGTTCATCTTGTAGCCAAGCATCTCAAGTATCACTGTTGCTGTGTCATATATCATACATCAGCTTGTCGGTATATCATAACACTGAGCCACAAGTTGTTTAGTAGTTAGTCTAGATCTCGGGTTTCGAAGCATCCATAGTTAGCACATCCTCTGCATATACCCACTCACCCTGGGGATTCTTGCTTAGTAGCATGCCATCAGTCCTCTATTCTCCTTTTTTTCTCTCGTGGACACCAGAGGGCAGATCCAATGATGTTAGCTAATTTTTGCGTTTTCCATTATTCACATTGTCACTTGTGGCGCAGGCAGGTATGTCAAGTATGTCAACCTCCCCCACAGGCAGATATGTCTGATTAGAGCGTGAGGGGGCTTTGATGTGCCAGTGGAATGCCGCAGGCGCGTGCATCACAGAAAGTATTAGTGCTTATATTATTAGACTATGAAGTTGTAATGTTTAGGAATAATAATATAAAGTTATAAGTTATTCATTTTGTCATGCAAATTAAAAAGATTTACTACATAATCAGATTCATTCAGGTGTGGGAACAGTAGCATCAGGAAAATTCCATATAATTGTCAGAATAAATGTGGTATTTCTGGTTTGCATTTCATCTGTACTGGAATGCATCAAGTAATGGCAAAGACCCATTATTCAGTTAGATATTTATCCAGTTCTTTCAGCGTCCTATGTTGTGGTACATCTTATTTCTATAACTTTAATCTATTAAGGTTACTGGTTACCTGCTTTGTCCACTTGTACAGCTCATAAGCCTTAAACTCACCATAGATCATCAGTGTTAAGAATTCCCAGCCAAACAATAAACTTGAAGATGTTTGAATCATCATGGTAACAGTTGTTAGAAGTAGTTGTTATATGTTTTGTTCTGTTTATTGAATTTTAACACACACACTGGTGCTGAAGTCTTGGGGATCTTACAGGAATGTGTTCTAACAGTGACACGGGTGAATGATCGTGCAACGTAACAGTCTTCTCTCATTGCCTCTTCACTAACCCAGTTCAGCAAATCTATGGTCAGAGCACAAATGATAGCCAGCACCATGGTGTTTATGCATCCATGAGTTTGATCCTCATCATTCTTACTTTTCATGGTCATTTTAGTGAAGGCCTTGGTAACTTTTTACTCTTGCCATTCTCAAATACCATAAAAGTAATGTCATAATTACAAGTAATTGTAGAAAGCAATGTGTATATGTACCCCTGTTCATGCAAATGACACACCCCTTTTTACATCCTAATATCAACCTCAAACTTATCAGACAGATTTATTTGATTCATCACATTGATTTGATCTATTTGCTTGAACATCAACTGTGTAGAAACAACTTTGCAGCTCATATCAGTTGCTTTGTCCATTTTCTATTCTGGATTCATAATAACTGCAGGGGTCAGACACATAAAAATGTAAGTTCATTTCACCCACAAAGATCCCTCTTGCTTCAATGTATGTCTGATAAAGATATTTAAAACAACCCCAACTATGATTATAGTTATATCAATCGCTATTTTTCACTCAGTAATGTAGTCAGACACCCTCAGCACAATTTCCAGAGCTCTTTCCAGCTATCTTAATCAAACTTCTCTCTTTCATCAGCATGCACCCACCAGTGATCACCATCACTGATAGATTGAAAAGCACACCTTTGTTGTCATCAAAAATAAAACTAACAACACACCCATCCGTCAGATCTCAATAATTAATCGTATAAAGGACAAAGTTGTTTTATTTTTTTCCAAGGTTTTCACAGCCTTTTGTGGAGCATGTGAACATGCATCCACTGTTGACAAGATGCGTAAGTCACAGTACAAGCACATTGAGAGAGACATTTTCTCTGTCCCATTAATACTTTTTACACACCATAAAGGAGGAGTTTTGCTTGAGGTTATGCCAAAACAACCTCTAGAGGTAGATCAGCTTCAAAGTTCATTTATATCTCATGTCTTTGTCCAGCTGGGATGACACAAGAGAAGGGAAACCCACAAGGGGGCCCCAATTGCTGATGTGGTCCATGGTGCAAAGTATGGTATATCATTGGAACATGGAATGTGAGAGGGATGAGCATCGGAAAGCTGGAAAATGTAATGTTGGAGAGGTGTAAAACGAACACAATTGCGAAGTGCCGGTGCCTTGGACATGAGACGGAACTGAACTAAATAGGGAAACCATAATAGAAGTGACAGATGGAATAGAATAACTAAATAATAAGTTTAATAACAGACGCAGACTAACAATACAGAATAGAACAAAGAAAAAACACATAAGATTACATAAGATTAACAGGCTGACAGGGTGAGGGCGAGAACTAGGTAACAAGGGAATTAAACATTAAGGAAAGACTAACATAGAACAATGAAGAAGTATAAAACTAGGACATACATGGAGAACACTGAACTGGACTACATACGATAGACAAACAACAATCAAAACCAAAACACAAGTAATCATATCTCAAAAGAAAAACCAGATTGCACTTGCGTATATAAAAAGGGGAAAACAAAAAGAAGTGAAGTGATGAGAGAAAACCTAATGAGGAAGTAGAGGATTCAGACAAGTGAATACAAACGGGGAAAGCAGTGTAGACAAAAACACAGAGAGACAGTACAACAGACTAGTGAACAGAAGAAAACAAGTGAACATGAACAAGAAAAGTAACACAGACAGAGAGGGTAACTGGACCTGGTACACAGGGAGAAAATACATGTAATACATGGGCAGTGGTAGCTCAGTTAATGTACTTGACTTGTAATGGATTGCCATGGCTGTCAAGTTGCCACTGTTGGGCCCCTGAGCAAGTCCCTTAACCCTCAATTGCTCAAGTTGTCCTCAGTCATAATTGTAAGTTGCTTTGGATAAAAGTGTCAGCTAAATACCATAAATGTAAATTTAATCTAGAGAGCTCAAGCCAGATATAGCAAAACAATGACCAACAAACAAGAGATGCAGGAACAAGATTTAAATAGGAACTTGGAACAGCTGGAGATAAAGGGGAGGAGACAGGGAACTATGGAAACAGATGAAAACTGGAAAACATGGAAGTGACTAGCTTGCCAGGGAAACAGGGAATGCTCTGGTCTGTGGGCGTGACAGATACTATCAAGAGGGAAACGGAAAGGATGAGTATGGGAGTGGGAGTCACTGAATTGCACTGGATTGGATCTGGGGAATTCCACTCAGACAACTACACCATTTACTAATCAGGAAACAAGACGGAAAGGAGAAAGGGGGTTGCCATTGTGGCCAAGGTGTGTATAAAGCTCCAAATACATCAGCGATAGGATCAAGTCCATCTGCATCTGAGGGAAACCTCTGAACGTGACCAACAGCAGATGCATCAGAGCAGGAAATTGAGGACTTCTATGCCCAGGTCCAGAGCGCACTCGACAGAACCTCAAGAAAGGACATCGTCTACATCATGGGTGATTTCAACACCAAAGTTGGAAAAGGAAAAGATGCAGAACCACCTTGTGCACCTTGTATTGTGCGAACAATACAAAACCAGGTAGATAAATTTAAAAGGGGCAGGCAAAAATCAGAGATGAGAAACACAAAAACTAGAGTTGATACACAGAAAGGTAATCAAGGAATAAATGCTTGGTATGCTCAGACTAATACTGGTGGCAATACTTCGCAATGTAATGAAGCTTTAGACAGGCTTATATACAGAATCCTAAGAGAACACAGGTGACTTCAATACTCTGGTGATGATCTAATTGGACGTTCATGGTTGGAGGAATTGTTGGCCCAGCGACGAACAGACTGTAGTCTATCAGGGGGTTGGGCGGTATGACACCCATAAAATCATAAATCATAAAATCATGGTATTGTCTGAACTAATCCTACTCAATGTATTGTATTTTTTATTCTTTTTTCTAAGTTACTATTACTCATACTCAACTGTTTTAGCTCAGGTTATTTTCTTTATTCATATTTTCTAATTGTATTATTGTTGAAATTTGTTAATGTTTTACCCTTATGTATGTATCTGTCATAGAAGTTCTAATGTTACGGAACCCTCCCCTTCCACTTGTCATGTGGTATGGCCCACCGCGTGCAGACACACCACAACGGGATGTCTACTCACTTGATGGGAAACGGACCTCCTGCAGGGATGTGTTTAGGGCATCCCGAGCTGCTGCCTGGATCCCTGGATATTGGGGAGAGGACCGTGACCGGTGTTTGTGGCCACTCCGGAGAAGGAGGGGAACGCCCCCTGGAATTTCTTGTGGTGGGGCCTAGGGCTACCAAGCCAGGACTGTGGAGAGCCAAGGGGTTACAAGGGGACAGTGGTGAAGGTGATTTGGTGGAGCCGGCAAGGTCTCTGTCTAGCAAGGATAGAGCCCAAGTTCTTCCTCTTTCATGGACATGACAGAAATACTGGATGCGTCCACCCAAAGCTCAGGAGATGGACTGCCCCTGGGGCTCTCCTTGGGTGGTGGGCAATGGGAGGACCATAATGAGGAGTAGCATGTTTGTACCCCTTTGTGTGTCCACTGGGGCCAAGGACATGCTTCCAGCGGGCGCAGCATTGAAGTGCCTTTTGTGTGTCTACAGGTGCATCTGTATGTACTTGTGCCTTTTTGTGTGTGTACAGGCGCATCTGTTTGTATGTACTTGCATCTTTTTTGTGTGTGTATAGGCACATCAACACACTGTGTTATGGAGCGTACTGGACTGCCATGGGAGAGGCATGGACTCTGCCTTTCCCATTCATGACCTGAGAGACCTCCCTTGTTGGAGGCTCCTACCCTGCTCTGTGGTGGGTGGGCACCAGGCTTTGTCACGTTGTGTTTTGTGTGTATGTGCACGGCAGCCTGGGGTTTGCTCTCCTGGGGATGGACGTGTTGGGAGCTGTGCCCCTTTGGAGGGGGTACTGTCATGGCTCACTGTGTGCAGTGGGAGTTCTTCGTTAACTGTGTATTGTTTGTAACCACGCCTATATTGTTCAGCACACACCTGCACCGGTTTAGTCTTGTCATGTTTGTGGTTATTTAAACACTTGTCAGTGTGTGCATGATTGTCAGTCATTATTCATATTCATGTTCCTGTTCATATTTGTGCCTCTGTTCACCATCTCAATGCCTGTGTTTGTGATCACTGCTTGTGTTACATGTGAGTTCTGATGTCTTAAGTGTTCGTTAATAAACATCTGTCACTGTTGAGCAATTCTGTACGTCCTGTCCCTTGCCCTGTGGCACTCGGGCCGTTACATCTAACACCTAGGAAAAATACTCCCTTAAATTTGAGTGACAAAACATTACTTTTGAGGATATAATGGCATTTTGAGCAGAATATTCTCTGCAGTATGAGTGTACCCTTAGTATTTGGTGCACGCCACTTGGAAACTGGTGTTCACTAGATATTTATTTGAAAATGTATACCATGTCCCTTCAGAGGCTCCATAAATTGCTATTCATATCACAGCACTTTACTGTGGATTGGTACACTTCTTTTGTGGCATTAATTTCATTTATTTGATCTAATAGAAAAATAATAGTATAATATTTTTATATTTTGTGTGGCAAAATTGACAAAATATCATTATTATGATAGGCCTCAAAGATTATTGGCTGATACCAAGGCCTCGTCTTATTGAATTTACTGCTTTGCTCTAAAAGGCCCTAATGCATGTTTATAGTGTCATATGGTATGTAAAAAGCAACATAGTTTCATTTTCTATGTAAAAAGAAAGGGCAACATCTAATGGCAAGGCAAGTTTATTTATATAGCACCCTTCATACACTACAATCTTTCAAAAGTGCTTTACGAAAGAGAAAATACAAAGACCTGTAGGAGAATAGGAAAAAAAGACATAAAAATGATTAAAACATTTGGTGCAGGGGGTTTGGTTAAGACACCTGATGTGTGTAAGCTAAAAAAATACAATCTCACACCATTATAAACTTGTGAGAGTGAAGGACGATTATTTCTACAGCAATGCGGGTACTGAATTGGTTGACAGTTTTATGGGGCCCCTATGTCTTAGGACTGTCAAACAGGTTAACCCAGTATTCTACACTTTACAGCTGCTGCCTACATCCCATATCTCACCTACTTTTCAGGTTTCTTTGTTGAAGTCTGCTCAGGCATTGGCTGGGGATCCCACACGGCCTATCGACCCTCCTTTTCCATTGGACGAGGGAATTCCTGCTTACCTGGTCCATGCCCTTTTGGAGTCCTAGTGCCTAAACAAGCTCCAACTAGTTCAAAATGCAGCAGCCAGAGTTCTTAAAAGAACTAGAAAGTTTGATCACATTACTCCTATCTTAGCTTCAATATGTTGGTTCCCAAAATTTCTTATTGTTCATAAAATACTTCTAATGACCTATAAAGTACTGAATGATCCCGAACTCCTAGTGCACTATGCCCCACCATGTCTGCTTAGACCAAAAGATGCAGGCTCTTTACTAATACCAAGATTAAGAAAATCTACCAAAGTGGGCAGAGCCTTTTCCTATAATGCTCCCATACTATGGAATAACCATCTTGTAAATGTTCAAGACTCAGACACAGTCTCAATATTTAAGGCTGGACTGAAAACCTATCTGTACAGTCAGGCATTTTATTAAATTCTTCTCATCTTAGGTAAAGGCGTAGATCTGGGGGTTCATGAACATGGTATTATGGCAAACTGGGATGTTATGATGCTGTCACTTCACTTCTTTTGTCACCCGAGTTTGTTGACTGAGAGTGGCAGAGTGCTGATGTTCCAGGGAGCCCTCATGCCTGTGTTCCTTTCTGGCTCTATCCTTTTAGCTCTGCTGCCATAGCTACATTTGCTGGAGTCCATCATTGACTATCCTTTGTCCTTTGTCCTACTCCTTGTAATCACTTTATTCTTGCTCACCTTCCTTTTGAGCACCAGCCTTTTCAATGTTTCCTTCAGTTTTACAAGAAAACTGCTGTTAAGTTTTGTCTGATGAGAGAAATATTTGATCAACTTCTGTGTTGCCATTTCCCCTTTGATGAAAGATATGTTAAACTATATTAAATTCCTTTTACCTCAAGATCTTCCATTGACAGTGAGGTTGTTCTAAATCCATTTGTGCAAATCTGGCAGCTGTAGCTCAGTGGTTAAGGTACTTGACTTATAACTGAAAGATTGGTTTTTCAAACTCCACCATGGCCACATTGTGACTGTTGGGGTCCCTGAGCAAGGCCCTCAATTACTCAAGTTGTACTCAGTCATAATTGTAAGTTGCTCTGTTTTGGTAAATGGCTGTTTTTCCCATTAGATCTCTGGTCCATAAAGCAATCTTTAAAAAAGACCCCTTGACCCCTTGTCACATCATTAACAGGATTAGATTTGGAATCAATGTAGTTCCACTGAGAAAAGATAGTTGTATCTCTGATTGTGATGTTTTGTATCTGGCATGCTGATTAAAAATGTATTTTAATACTGACTGACTGTCTGTCCAGAACATGGAACGACTCAAGTGAAGCTGTAGACTTGACAAGAGCAGCTTATCCACTTTTGTTGACAATACAATAGCAGTAAGTTCCAGTCTTGGTATTGTCATTCTTTTGAAGGGTGCCACATGTCCTTTCCCCATTACTAATGTGATATGAACGTTGTTGTTTTCACAATCTTCAAGTAACTTACAGTGCCACAGCCTTGGTCACGGGTGTCTGCAAAATGATGCAACTGTGCATGCATAATCAACATAAATACTTGAGCCTTGAAGCATCATTGCACCTTAAAGTCAGAGATCTTATTCAGCCCTGATGTCAATTTAAACCATTTCTTATGGATGGTCACTGTTACCTGTACATCCCCAGCCTAAATTCATCTTACACTATTCCTGTAACAAACCTTTACCTGATAGTGTATAGGGAGTCAAGAAACCAAGGGGATCATACATTTAACAGACCATTGATAACATTCCTCTTCTTGTGAGTATTAGGGTGCACATTGAATGTGAAGTTATCACTCTCAGTGCACCAGTGTAGACCTAAGGCCCTTTCTGTTGGGAGTTTATGTCTAGATTTAATTCCTTCATTTCTTTTGTACTTTCTTCAGCAGGAATGGAAGACAGCACTTCTTGAGTGTTAGTAGCCCATATGGAGAGACAAAAGCCTCTTCTTTGGCAAAGAGCAGTGACATAACTAACAATCGGTATTGCACTTGCCATCGATGATTCAGACGTTAAAAGATCATCAGCATAAAGGTTAAGCAGAACTGTATCTATTACCTCAGGCTCAAAGTGCTCTCTGTTGCCTTCAGCTGTTTTCCTAAGTGCATACTTTGTGCAACTAGGAGATAAAGTTGCACCAAAGACAACCTTTATCCTATGTACCACTGTTGGTTGTGACACATCCCTTTCTGGCCACCACAGAAACCTCAAGAAGTCACATCACTGTCTGGGACCTTCACTTGATGGAACATGGCAATAATATCTGCCATATAGGCTCCAGTTGCAACCTGTTGAGCACATTTATGAGATTATAAGTCAAATCAGGACCTTTGAGTAATCCTGAACTCAATGACTTCCCATAGGTGGACACACCACAATCAAAAACTACTCTTAATGTCCCTTTTTTTGGATGGTATACTCCATGATGATGTAGATGACACACTTTACCATCCTTTCTTGTTAGCTACCCCTCTGGCACTATTTCAGCATATCCTTTAGTGATCATGTCATTCATAAATGTAGTATATTCCCTTTTAAATGCTGGATTTCAAATGTAGCACAGCAATGCAAAGATTTTTAGGAAGCACTTCCTGTCTAAAAGGCAGTTTTAGATTAACCTCCTACTACACCTGTGCCCTCTACTGATCTGGCATAATCAAGCAAAATCACTTGATAGCCTCAAATATTTTTTAAATACAGTACATGTATCAATACAAAATTTCTTAGGGCTAATATAAGTATGTTCTTACCAATTTTCAGCCATCTAAGTACAACTGTTTCCCAGAAATCTGACACTGAATGCATCATGTTTTTGGTAAATTTCCACAACAATTGTGCCTGTCCATTTAAATGGCCTTTTAAAACATGCTTCTAGTATAAAATAACTTGAGATTTTATCATAGAAAATTCAGTTACTGTCAATGCAACTGTGTGACATGTTTAAATAGTATATAGAATGTTAGTAACAAAAGTTTGTTTGCTTGCTCACATCTTTGTACAAAAACACATGTTCCTTTCCTTCATAACCTAACACAAAATATGCTGACACTAGCTGCTATTCCTGTTCCAAAGAAATCTGGCTGTGCTGCAGACAACCTTACAAACTATTTCTAATTTTTAATTCATGGTATGTTTTTTTGGCTCAACTTCAAGGACTGATACAGTATAAATTTCTAGCTTGTCCAATTTATATCATTCCTGTATGTTCACAGGTCACTTTAACTTGTTTAACTTCAGTCACTATACAGCATATCCCTGAGACGATCTCTAACGTTGACTACTTGTATACTTGACAATTTTCCTACTAATATCTTAAATATTTTCAGGCTCTGTGTTCCGCAATTACTATGTTTAATTCATAACACTCCTAGCATTGTCCAACTGGATCTGAAACTAGTTGCTATTCCTGTTCCAATGAAAACTGGCTGTGCTGCAGATGACCTTTACAAATTATTTAGAATCTAGCATTTCTGGTAGGCATTTTGGCTCAGTTTCAAGAACATCTGATACAGTATAAACGTCCTTGCAGAAGCAGAAGAACCGTTTCAGTTGTGAATGATCCTTATTTTCTTGTACATTAGTGTTATTGTGTATCGCTTTCTACTATTAGGGCATGTGGAGAAATGGTTACGTATATTGGGAACTGTGCTTATTTACCTGACTATTCAGTTCCTGCTTGTCAGTGATTTAATTGCAACGTCCTGCGTCCACAAGGTGTGAGTCTCCTACTAAAAGGAGAAGCTAGTGTGGGTAGGCTGCTGGTAATCACACACAGGTACAACCATTTGTCACTCACTAATTCATCTGAATTGTCTTTCCGTCTGTAACACAGGAGGGGGTGGAGAGCAAACACACGTGCGAAATGACGATGCCATAACGAACCAAACTGACTGAATAGAATAAATAAATAATAAGTTTAATAACCGACACAGACTAACAATACAGAATAGAATGAAGAACAAACAGGCTAGCAGAAGAGTAATATGATAACAGGGTGAGCGCGATAAATGGGCAACAAGGCAATAAAACATTAAGGAAAGACTAATGGAGAACAACAATAATAAACATAACGGTGAGCATAAAGACAGATAAACGGGAACAACACAGAACCGGGCTACATAAGATGAACAAACAATACTGATGACAAAGATACAGAACTAAACAAGGAAAGCAACATGCAGCAAGGGTAACCAAACACAGAGCACAAACAAGATTGAACTAGAAACACAATGACATGACCATGAAAAACACTCAGACAAAGACAATGACCAACAAACAAGATACGTATGGACAGGGTTTTTATAACACTACAATCAGGGACAAACTAGGAACAGCTGGCATGAAAGGGGTGGAGACAGGGAACCATGGAGACGAATGAAAACCCAGAAGTGATTTGGTTGCCATGACAATGGCGGAACGCTCAGGTCTGTGGATGTGACACCATCCTGTAGACAGCACTCAGTATGCCCCTGCTACCACATTCTCATTATCTTAAAACATAATCCTCACACACATCAAGCCTGCTAATCTCATAATCCTGAAACACATCAGACCTGCTCCAGCAACACAAGATTACTCTTTACTCTTCTTCAGACTTATGTACCTCCTCCTTTTCATCAAAGGCAATTTAATCCTGTGTTTGACAGGTGGAACCCTATTTGTTTTTCATTTTCTGGCACAATTTTAAATAATAAAAAAGGTATAAGACATGCAATGGTATCTGCACATGATAGCATTTAAGTTTGGTTAGTCATCTTTATTTAGGTAGAGCAGTTTCCCAAATGACACATCCAGAAAACACCATCTGCCTTTTTGAATCCTAGTGGCATGCTCCACAATTGAATATGCCAGAGTGTGTGCATCATTGTAGCACCTCTTCTCTGCAATATGAGGTTTAGAGAATTGGGTAAAGAGCCAGTGCTTAATGGAGTAGCCCCTGTCACTTGCATAAGTAATGCAGAGTTTACACCTGCTATGACATGATTAAAGCATAGGCACATGTTTAAAGTCAGAAGTATTTCAACATTGCCCAATAAGTTTTAAATGGCCAAGAAGCCAGCCATTCCAGATTCTAATTGGTTTCCTATATTGCTGTGGTTAATCATGAAGGAATCCTGTGTTGAGCCAGGGTTGGAGTCCTTGTGGCATCACAAATTACTTGGGCCTTTAAAGAATGATATTGTTTTCATTTGACAAAAGCAGATTCATTCAGTGCCCTAATATCAAGGAGTACAGGCAATTGCTCCAATTACATTTGGGAAACTGATCATTGTTGTAAATTGTGCATTGATGTTGACCTGTTCACCCACCATGTAAGGAAATCTCATGTAACAATAAAACACGTGTTCAATTGTCGTGTGCTTAATTATTTCAATTATTTCATATTAACAAATTAAGACAAATCATACAGAAACATACACAAGCATGTTATGTTCAGTTATACCAGTTATATCATTTAATATATATATTTTTCTAATTAAACTTACTATCTAGTATCAGTAAAATGGAAAAATAACATGTAGTGATAAAATTGATTCTAAGAAATTAATATATATATATATATATATATATATATATATATATATATATATATATATATATATATATATATATATATATATATATATTTATATATAAACCCACATAAATACATTTTAATAGATTTTAACATATACATTTTGAATATAAATATATTGTTGTGTGTGGAAAAGATGTTATTATAGTAATCAGAGGCTTTGGAGTTTTTGTTATAGATGCACTCATTTTCTGTTCAGTTGATGCAGTGGAAGTGGTCAACATTGAAGAAGATGTAATTAATGTGGATGCACTGCAAATGTTGCTGCATTTGTTGCGGATCCAGCTGTTCTGTGAGGAAAAGATGTAGTTATAGCTTTCAGAGTTTTCAAAGTTATTGGTGTAGATACACTGGTTTTCTGTTGAGTGGATGCAGTATAAGCGGTCAACGTGGTTGGAGTTGTAATTGGTGCAAAGACACGCACTGCTTGTCTTTGATGCGGAAACAGTGAAAGTTGACATTTTTGTACCTGTTGTTTCTGAAGTGGTTGCAGTCAAAGTTTCTGAAGTTAGTTTTGAAGAAGTACTAATCTGTGATGTAGATGTCATAGAGTTAAAAGTATTTAGAGTGTTTTTTTTGGTGTGGAAGCACTGATTGTCTGTTGTGTGGATGCAGTTGGAATAGACATTGTTGTGGGGGTCTGTGCTGTGGATGAAGCCAAGGCTTCAGACGTTTTTGATGCTTTACTTAGTGTGGATGCAGTTGTTGTGTGTGAAATAGACATAGATATAGCAGTCAGAGGCTCTGGAGTTATTGTTATAGATGCACTAGATTTCTGTTATGTGGATAATGTTGAAGTAATCAACACTGATGAAGTTGTCATTGGTGACGATACACTGCTTGTGTTTGTTGGTGTAGATACAGTGGATTTCGACTGTGTGGATGCAGTTGGAGTAGACTTTGTAATGAGTATCTGTGGTGAGGATGAAGCTAATGCCTCAGAAGTTCTTGGGATTGTAGTTGGTGTGGATCCAGTTGTTTTGTGGGGAATAGACGTAGTTATTATAGTCACAGTTTTTGGTGTTTCTGTTGTAGATGCACTGGTTTTCTCTTCAGTAGATGCAGTGAAAGTATTCATTGAGGATGAAGATGTCATTGCATTGGATGCAGTGGAATGTAACATTGTTGAACAGGTTCTGTCTGAAGTGGATGAAGTCAACTTTTCTGACATTTTAAAATAAGTAATAATCTTTGAGGTAGAGTTTTTGGAGGTGTTGAAGTAGATGCACTGTTTGTTTTTTTTGTGGATGAACTATGAATAGTACATTGTTGTGAATGTCTGATTTGAGGAAGAAGTTAATGCGTCTGAAGTTTGTGGAGCTGTAGTTGCTGTGGATCCAGTTGTTGTTTGGGGAATAGAGGAAGTTACAGCAGTCACAGTTTTTGGAGTTGCTGGTGTAGATGCATTGTTTTTCTGTTGAAAGGATGCAGATGTTGTTGTTAGTGACTGTGTTGAGGATGAAACTATTGCCTTTGAAGTTTGCGGTGCTGTAGTTAGTGTGAATCCAGCTGTGTGAGGAATAGACATATTTATATCAGTCAGAGTTTTTGAAGATGTTGCAGTAGATGCCCTGTTTTTCTGTTGAGTGGATGCAGTGGAAGTAGTCAACGTGGATGAAGTTGTCTTTGTTGTTGATGCATTGGTTGTCTGTGATGTGGATGCCATGGAAGATGGCATTATTTTACCTGTTATAACTGACGTTGATGTAGTCAATGTTTCTGAAAGTGTTGACTTTGAAGAAGTACTTATCTGTGACATAGATGTTGCCAAAGAGCTCAAAGTAATCTCTGTTTTTGTTGGCATGGATGCAGTGGTTGTCAATTGTGTTGATGTGGTTGGAATAGACATTGATGGGAATGTCTGTGTTGAGGAAGAAGCTAATGCCTTTAAAGTTTGTGGAGCAGTAGTTGGTGTGGAAACAGTTGTCTGGGGAGTAGACATAGTTATATCAGTCAGAGTTTTGGGAGGTGTTGCTGTAGATGCACTGGTGTTCTGTTGAGTGGATGCAGTTGAAGTAGACATTGTTGTTAGTGACTGTGTGGAGGATGAAGCTAATGCCTCTGAAGTTTGTGGAGGTGTAGTTGGTGTGGATCCCGTTGGTGTGTGGGGAATAGACGTAGTTATGGCAGTCACAGTTTTTGGAGTTGCTTGTGTAGATGCACTGTTTTTTTGTTGAGTGGAAGTGGTCAACGTGGATGAAGATGTCATTGTTGATGATGCACTGCTTCTCTGTGATGTGGATGCAGTGGAAGATGACATTGTACTGCTTATCTCTGAAGTCAATGTAGTCAATGTTTCTGAAGGTGGTGGTTTTGAAGAAGTAGTTATCTGTAAGATAGATGATGTCAAAGA
Source organism: Electrophorus electricus (assembly GCF_041902795.1). Classification (NCBI taxonomy): domain Eukaryota; kingdom Metazoa; phylum Chordata; class Actinopteri; order Gymnotiformes; family Gymnotidae; genus Electrophorus; species Electrophorus electricus. Next base: position 25,180,269 of record NC_137508.1, read on the forward strand.
GGTCAAAGTAATCTTTGTCTTTGTTGCTGTGGATGCAGTTGCAATAGACATTGATGTGAGTGTCTGTGTTGAGGAAAAAGCTAATGCCTCTGAAGTTTTTCGAGCTGTAGTTGGTGTGGACCCATTTGTATTGGGAATAGAGATAGTTATATCAGTCAAAAGCTTTGGAGATGTTGCAGTAGATTCACTGGATTTCTGTTGAGTGGATCCAGTTGAAGTAGATATTGTTGTTAGTGACTGTGATGAGGGTGAAGCTAATGCCTCTGATGTTTGTGGAGCTGTAGTTCGTGTGAATCCAGTTGTGTGGGACATAGATGTAATTATATCAATCACAGTTTTTGGAGTTACTGGTGTAGATGCATTGCTTTTCTGTAGCGTGGATGCAGTAGAACTAGATATTGTTGTTAGTAACTGGCTTGAGGATGAAGCTGATGCAACTGAAGTTCTTGGTGTTGTAGTTGGCATGGATCCAGTTGTTGTGTGGGGAATAGAAGTAGTTATAGTATTCACAGTTTTTGGAGTTACTGGTGTAGATGCAGTGCCTTTATGTTGAGTCGATGCATTTGATGTAGATGTTGTTAGTGACTGTGTTGAGGATGAAGATAATGCCTCTGAAGTTTGTTGAGGTATATTTGGTGTGGATCCATTTGTATGGGGAATAGAAATAGTTAATTTAGTCATAGTTTTTGGAGATGTTGCAGTAGATTCACTGCTTTTCTGTTGAGGGGATCCAGTTGAAGTAGAAATTGTTGTTATTGACTGTGTTGAGGAGGAAGCTAATGCCTCAGAAGTTCTTGAGATTGTAGTTGGTGTGGATCCAGTTGTTTTGTGGGGAATAGATGTAGTTATTATCATCACAGTTCTTAGAGTTTCTGTTGTAGATGCAGTGGTTTTCTGTTGAGTGGATGAGGTGGACATTTTCAACGTGGATGAAGTTGTTACTGTTGCTGATGCATTAGTTGTCTGTGATGTGGATGCAGTGGAAGATGATGTTGTTGTACCGGTAGTCTCTGGTGTCATTGTAGTCAATGTTTCTGAAGGAGCTGGTTTTGAAGAAGAACTTATCTGTGATATAGATGATGTTAAAGAGGGCAAAGTAATCTTTTTCTTTGTTGGTGTGGAAGCAGTTGCAACAGACATTGATGTGAGTGTCTGTGATGAGGAAGAAGTTAATGCCTCTGAAGTTTGTGGAACTGTTGTTGGTGTGGATCCAGATGTTTTATGGGGAATAGAGGTAGTTATAGCAGTCACAGTTTTTGGAGATGTTAGAGTAGATGCACTGGTTTTGTGTTGAGTGGATGCAGTTGAAGTAGATATTGTTGTTAGTGACTGTGATGAGGATGAAGCTAATGCCTCTGAAGTTTGTGGAGCTGTAGTTGGTGTGAATTCGGTTGTGTGGGGCATAGATGTAGTTATATCAGTCACAGTTTTTGGAGTTGTTGCAGTAGTTTCACTGGTTTTCTGTAGCGTGGATGCAGTAGAAGTAGACATTGTTGTTAGTAACTGTGTTGAGGATGAAGCTGATGCATCTGAAGTACTTGGTGTTGTATTTGGCATGGATCCAGTTGTTGTGTGGGGAATATAAGTAGTTATAGTATTCACAGTTTTTGGAGTTACTGGTGTAGATGCACTGCTTTTCTGTTGAGTGGATGCAGTTGAAGTAGACATTGATGTGAGTGTCTGTGTTGAGGATGAAGCTGATGCCTCAAAAGTTCTTGGTGTTGTAGTTGGTGTGGATCCAGATGTTGTATCAGGAATAGAGGTAGTTATAGCAGTCACAGTTTTTGGTGTTGCTGCAGTAGATGCAATGTTTTTGTGTTGAGTCGATGCAGTTGAAGTAGATATTGTTGTTAGTGACTGTGTTGAGGATGAAGCTAATGCCCCTGAAGTTTGTGGAGCTGTAGTTGATGTGAATTCGGTTGTGTGGGGCATAGATGTATTTATATCAGTCACAGTTTTTGGAGTTGTTGCAGTACTTTCACTGGTTTTCTGTAGCGTGGATGCAGTAGAAGTAGACATTGTTGTTAGTAACTGTGTTGAGGATGAAGCTGATGCCTCTGAAGTTCTTGGTGTTGTAGTTGGCATGGATCCAGTCGTTGTAGTCAATGTTTCTGAAGGAGCTGGTTTTGAAGTAGTACTTATCTGTGATATAGATGATGTTAAAGAGGTCAAAGTAATATTTTTCTTTGTTGGTGTTGAAGCAGTTGCAACAGACACTGATGTGAGTGTCTGTGATGAGGAAGAAGATAATGCCTCTGAAGTTTGTGGAACTGTTGTTGGTGTGGATCCAGATGTTGTATGGGGAATAGAAGTAGTCATATCAGTCACAGTTTTTGGAGATGTTGCAGTAGATGCACTGGTTTTTTGTTGAGTGGATGTAGTTGAAGTAGATATTGTTGTTAGTGACTGTTTTGAGGATGAAGCTAATGCCTCTGAAGTTTGTGGAGCTGTAGTTGGTGTGAATTCGGTTGTGTGGGGCATAGATGTAGTTATATCAGTCACAGTTTTTGGAGTTGTTGCAGTACTTTCACTGGTTTTCTGTAGCGTGGATGCAGTAGAAGTAGACATTGTTGTTAGTAACTGTGTTGAGGATGAATCTGATGCATCTGAAGTTCTTGGTGTTGTAGTTGGCATGGATCCAGTTGTTGTGTGGGGAATAGAAGTAGTTATAGTATTCACAGTTTTTGGAGTTACTGGTGTAGATGCACTGCTTTTCTGTTGAGTGGATGCAGTTGAAGTAGGGATTGATGTGAGTGTCTGTGTTGAGGAAGAAGCTAATGCGTCTGAAGTTTGTGGAGTTGTAGTTGGTGTGGATCCAGATGTTGTATCAGGAATAGAGGTAGTTATAGTATTCACAGTTTTTGGAGTTACTGGTGTAGATGCACTGCTTTTCTGTAGCGTGGATGCAGTAGAAGTAGACATTGTTGTTAGTAACTGTGTTGAGGATGAAGCTGATGCCTCTGAAGTTCTTGGTGTTGTAGTTGGCATGGATCCAGTCGTTGTAGTCAATGTTTCTGAAGGAGCTGGTTTTGAAGTAGTACTTATCTGTGATATAGATGATGTTAAAGAGGTCAAAGTAATATTTTTCTTTGTTGGTGTTGAAGCAGTTGCAACAGACACTGATGTGAGTGTCTGTGATGAGGAAGAAGTTAATGCCTCTGAAGTTTGTGGAACTGTTGTTGGTGTGGATCCAGATGTTGTATGGGGAATAGAAGTAGTCATATCAGTCACAGTTTTTGGAGATGTTGCAGTAGATGCACTGGTTTTTTGTTGAGTGGATGTAGTTGAAGTAGATATTGTTGTTAGTGACTGTTTTGAGGATGAAGCTAATGCCTCTGAAGTTTGTGGAGCTGTAGTTGGTGTGAATTCGGTTGTGTGGGGCATAGATGTAGTTATATCAGTCACAGTTTTTGGAGTTGTTGCAGTACTTTCACTGGTTTTCTGTAGCGTGGATGCAGTAGAAGTAGACATTGTTGTTAGTAACTGTGTTGAGGATGAATCTGATGCATCTGAAGTTCTTGGTGTTGTAGTTGGCATGGATCCAGTTGTTGTGTGGGGAATAGAAGTAGTTATAGTATTCACAGTTTTTGGAGTTACTGGTGTAGATGCACTGCTTTTCTGTTGAGTGGATGCAGTTGAAGTAGGGATTGATGTGAGTGTCTGTGTTGAGGAAGAAGCTAATGCCTCTGAAGTTTGTGGAGTTGTAGTTGGTGTGGATCCAGATGTTGTATCAGGAATAGAGGTAGTTATAGCAGTCACAACTTTTGGTGTTGCTGCAGTAGATGCAATGGTTTTCTGTAGCGTGGATGCAGTAGAAGTAGACATTGTTGTTAGTAACTGTGTTGAGGATGAAGCTGATGCCTCTGAAGTTCTTGGTGTTGTAGTTGGCATGGATCCAGTCGTTGTAGTCAATGTTTCTGAAGGAGCTGGTTTTGAAGTAGTACTTATCTGTGATATAGATGATGTTAAAGAGGTCAAAGTAATATTTTTCTTTGTTGGTGTTGAAGCAGTTGCAACAGACACTGATGTGAGTGTCTGTGATGAGGAAGAAGTTAATGCCTCTGAAGTTTGTGGAACTGTTGTTGGTGTGGATCCAGATGTTGTATGGGGAATACAAGTAGTCATATCAGTCACAGTTTTTGGAGATGTTGCAGTAGATGCACTGGTTTTTTGTTGAGTGGATGTAGTTGAAGTAGATATTGTTGTTAGTGACTGTTTTGAGGATGAAGCTAATGCCTCTGAAGTTTGTGGAGCTGTAGTTGGTGTGAATTCGGTTGTGTGGGGCATAGATGTAGTTATATCAGTCACAGTTTTTGGAGTTGTTGCAGTACTTTCACTGGTTTTCTGTAGCGTGGATGCAGTAGAAGTAGACATTGTTGTTAGTAACTGTGTTGAGGATGAATCTGATGCATCTGAAGTTCTTGGTGTTGTAGTTGGCATGGATCCAGTTGTTGTGTGGGGAATAGAAGTAGTTATAGTATTCACAGTTTTTGGAGTTACTGGTGTAGATGCACTGCTTTTCTGTTGAGTGGATGCAGTTGAAGTAGGGATTGATGTGAGTGTCTGTGTTGAGGAAGAAGCTAATGCCTCTGAAGTTTGTGGAGTTGTAGTTGGTGTGGATCCAGATGTTGTATCAGGAATAGAGGTAGTTATAGCAGTCACAACTTTTGGTGTTGCTGCAGTGGATGCAATGGTTTTCTGTAGCGTGGATGCAGTAGAAGTAGACATTGTTGTTAATAACTGTGTTGAGGATGAAGCTGATGCCTCTGAAGTTCTTGGTGTTGTAGTTGGCATGGATCCAGTCGTTGTAGTCAATGTTTCTGAAGGAGCTGGTTTTGAAGAAGTACTTATCTGTGATATAGATGATGTTAAAGAGGTCAAAATAATATTTTTCTTTGTTGGTGTTGAAGCAGTTGCAACAGACACTGATGTGAGTGTCTGTGATGAGGAAGAAGTTAATGCCTCTGAAGTTTGTGGAACTGTTGTTGGTGTGGATCCAGTTGTTGTATGGGGAATAGAGGTAGTCATATCAGTCACAGTTTTTGGAGATGTTGCAGTAGATGCACTGGTTTTTTGTTGAGTGGATGTAGTTGAAGTAGATATTGTTGTTAGTGACTGTGTTGAGGATGAAGCTAATGCCTCTGAAGTTTGTGGAGCTGTAGTTGGTGTGAATTCGGTTGTGTGGGTCATAGATGTAGTAATATCAGTCACAGTTTTTGGAGTTGTTGCAGTACTTTCACTGGTTTTCTGTAGTGTGGATGCAGTAGAAGTAGACATTGTTGTTAGTAACTGTGTTGAGGATGAATCTGATGCATCTGAAGTTCTTGGTGTTGTAGTTGGCATGAATCCAGTTGTTGTGTGGGGAATAGAAGTAGTTATATTATTCACAGTTTTTGGAGTTACTGGTGTAGATGCACTGCTTTTCTGTTGAGTGGATGCAGTTGAAGTAGACATTGATGTGAGTGTCTCTGTTGAGGAAGAAGCTAATACCTCTGAAGTTTGTGGAATTGTAGTTTGTATGGATCCAGATGTTGTATCAGGAATAGAGGTAGTTATAGCAGTCACAGTTTTTGGTGTTGCTGCAGTAGATGCAATGGTTTTGTGTTGAGTGGATGCAGTTGATGTAGATATTGTTGTTAGTGACTGTGTTGAGGATGAAGCTAATGCCTCTGAAGTTTGTGGAGCTGTAGTTGGTGTGAATTCGGTTGTTTGGGGAATAGAGGTTGTTATATCAGTCACAGTTTTTGGAGTTGTTGCAGTACTTTCACTGGTTTTCTGTAGCGTGGATGCAGTTGAAGGAGATATTGTTGTTAGTGACTTTGTTGAGGGTGAAGCTAATGCCTCAGAAGTTTGTGGAGCTGTAGTTGGTGTGAATCCAGTTGTGTGGGGCATATATGTCGTTATATCAGTCACAGTTTTTGGAGTTGTTGCAGTAGTTTCACTGGTTTTCTGTAGCGTGGATGCAGTAGAAGTAGACATTGTTGTTAGTAACTGTGTTGAGGATGAAGCTGATGCCTCTGAAGTTCTTGGTGTTGTAGTTGGCATGGATCCAGTTGTTGTGTGGGGAATAGAAGTAGTTATAGTATTCACAGTTTTTGGAGTTACTGGTGTAGATGCATTGCTTTTCTGTTGAGTGGATGCAGTTGAAGTAGACATTGATGTGAGTGTCTCTGTTGAGGAAGAAGCTAATACCTCTGAAGTTTGTGGAGTTGTAGTTTGTGTGGATCCAGATGTTGTATCAGGAATAGAGGTAGTTATAGCAGTCACAGTTTTTGGTGTTGCTGCAGTAGATGCAATGGTTTAGTGTTGAGTGGATGCAGTTGATGTAGATATTGTTGTTAGTGACTGTGTTGAGGATGAAGCTAATGCCTCTGAAGTTTGTGGAGCTGTAGTTGATGTGAATTCAGTTGTGTGGGGAATAGAGGTAGTTATATCAGTCACAGTTTTTGGAGTTGTTGCAGTACTTTCACTGGTTTTCTGTAGCGTGGATGCAGTAGAAGTAGACATTGTTGTTAGTAACTGTGTTGAGGATGAATCTGATGCCTCTGAAGTTCTTGGTGTTGTAGTTGGCATGGATCCAGTCGTTGTAGTCAATGTTTCTGAAGGAGCTGGTTTTGAAGAAGTACTTATCTGTGATATAGATGATGTTAAAGAGGTCAAAGTAATATTTTTCTTTGTTGGTGTTGAAGCAGTTGCAACAGACACTGATGTGAGTGTCTGTGATGAGGAAGAAGTTAATGCCTCTGAAGTTTGTGGAACTGTTGTTGGTGTGGATCCAGTTGTTGTATGGGGAATAGAGGTATTCATATCAGTCACAGTTTTTGGAGATGTTGCATTAGATGCACTGGTTTTTTGATGAGTGGATGTAGTTGAAGTAGATATTGTTGTTAGTGACTGTGTTGAGGATGAAGCTAATGCCTCTGAAGTTTGTGGAGCTGTAGTTGGTGTGAATCCAGTTGTGTCGGGTATATATGTCGTTATATCAGTCACAGTTTTTGGAGTTGTTGCAGTAGTTTCACTGGTTTTCTGTAGCGTGGATGCAATAGAAGTAGATATTGTTGTTAGTGACTGTGTTGAGGATGAAGCTAATGCCTCTGAAGTTTGTGGAGCTGTAGTTGGTGTGAATTCGGTTGTGTGGGGAATAGAGGTAGTTATATCAGTCACAGTTTTTGGAGTTGTTGCAGTACTTTCACTGGTTTTCTGTAGCGTGGATGCAGTAGAAGTAGACATTGTTGTTAGTAACTGTTTTGAGGATGAATCTGATGCATCTGAAGTTCTTGGTGTTGTAGTTGGCATGAATCCATTTGTTGTGTGGGGAATAGAAGTAGTTATATTATTCACAGTTTTTGGAGTTACTGGTGTAGATGCACTGCTTTTCTTTTGAGTGGATGCAGTTGAAGTAGGGATTGATGTGAGTGTCTGTGTTGAGGAAGAAGCTAATGCCTCTGAAGTTTGTGGAGTTGTAGTTGGTGTGGATCCAGATGTTGTATCAGGAATAGAGGTAGTTATAGCAGTCACAACTTTTGGTGTTGCTGCAGTAGATGCAATGGTTTTCTGTAGCGTGGATGCAGTAGAAGTAGACATTGTTGTTAATAACTGTGTTGAGGATGAAGCTGATGCCTCTGAAGTTCTTGGTGTTGTAGTTGGCATGGATCCAGTCGTTGTAGTCAATGTTTCTGAAGGAGCTGGTTTTGAAGAAGTACTTATCTGTGATATAGATGATGTTAAAGAGGTCAAAATAATATTTTTCTTTGTTGGTGTTGAAGCAGTTGCAACAGACACTGATGTGAGTGTCTGTGATGAGGAAGAAGTTAATGCCTCTGAAGTTTGTGGAACTGTTGTTGGTGTGGATCCAGTTGTTGTATGGGGAATAGAGGTAGTCATATCAGTCACAGTTTTTGGAGATGTTGCAGTAGATGCACTGGTTTTTTGTTGAGTGGATGTAGTTGAAGTAGATATTGTTGTTAGTGACTGTGTTGAGGATGAAGCTAATGCCTCTGAAGTTTGTGGAGCTGTAGTTGGTGTGAATTCGGTTGTGTGGGTCATAGATGTAGTAATATCAGTCACAGTTTTTGGAGTTGTTGCAGTACTTTCACTGGTTTTCTGTAGCGTGGATGCAGTAGAAGTAGACATTGTTGTTAGTAACTGTGTTGAGGATGAATCTGATGCATCTGAAGTTCTTGGTGTTGTAGTTGGCATGAATCCAGTTGTTGTGTGGGGAATAGAAGTAGTTATATTATTCACAGTTTTTGGAGTTACTGGTGTAGATGCACTGCTTTTCTGTTGAGTGGATGCAGTTGAAGTAGACATTGATGTGAGTGTCTCTGTTGAGGAAGAAGCTAATACCTCTGAAGTTTGTGGAATTGTAGTTTGTATGTATCCAGATGTTGTATCAGGAATAGAGGTAGTTATAGCAGTCACAGTTTTTGGTGTTGCTGCAGTAGATGCAATGGTTTTGTGTTGAGTGGATGCAGTTGATGTAGATATTGTTGTTAGTGACTGTGTTGAGGATGAAGCTAATGCCTCTGAAGTTTGTGGAGCTGTAGTTGGTGTGAATTCGGTTGTTTGGGGAATAGAGGTTGTTATATCAGTCACAGTTTTTGGAGTTGTTGCAGTACTTTCACTGGTTTTCTGTAGCGTGGATGCAGTTGAAGGAGATATTGTTGTTAGTGACTTTGTTGAGGGTGAAGCTAATGCCTCAGAGGTTTGTGGAGCTGTAGTTGGTGTGAATCCAGTTGTGTGGGGCATATATGTCGTTATATCAGTCACAGTTTTTGGAGTTGTTGCAGTACTTTCACTGGTTTTCTGTAGCGTGGATGCAGTAGAAGTAGACATTGTTGTTAGTAACTGTGTTGAGGATGAATCTGATGCCTCTGAAGTTCTTGGTGTTGTAGTTGGCATGGATCCAGTCGTTGTAGTCAATGTTTCTGAAGGAGCTGGTTTTGAAGAAGTACTTATCTGTGATATAGATGATGTTAAAGAGGTCAAAGTAATATTTTTCTTTGTTGGTGTTGAAGCAGTTGCAACAGACACTGATGTGAGTGTCTGTGATGAGGAAGAAGTTAATGCCTCTGAAGTTTGTGGAACTGTTGTTGGTGTGGATCCAGTTGTTGTTTGGGGAATAGAGGTATTCATATCAGTCACAGTTTTTGGAGTTGTTGCAGTACTTTCACTGGTTTTCTGTAGCGTGGATGCAGTTGAAGGAGATATTGTTGTTAGTGACTTTGTTGAGGGTGAAGCTAATGCCTCAGAAGTTTGTGGAGCTGTAGTTGGTGTGAATCCAGTTGTGTGGGGCATATATGTCGTTATATCAGTCACAGTTTTTGGAGTTGTTGCAGTACTTTCACTGGTTTTCTGTAGCGTGGATGCAGTAGAAGTAGACATTGTTGTTAGTAACTGTGTTGAGGATGAATCTGATGCATCTGAAGTTCTTGGTGTTGTAGTTGGCATGAATCCAGTTGTTGTGTGGGGAATAGAAGTAGTTATATTATTCACAGTTTTTGGAGTTACTGGTGTAGATGCACTGCTTTTCTGTTGAGTGGATGCAGTTGAAGTAGACATTGATGTGAGTGTCTCTGATGAGGAAGAAGCTAATACCTCTGAAGTTTGTGGAATTGTAGTTTGTATGGATCCAGATGTTGTATCAGGAATAGAGGTAGTTATAGCAGTCACAGTTTTTGGTGTTGCTGCAGTAGATGCAATGGTTTTGTGTTGAGTGGATGCAGTTGATGTAGATATTGTTGTTAGTGACTGTGTTGAGGATGAAGCTAATGCCTCTGAAGTTTGTGGAGCTGTAGTTGGTGTGAATTCGGTTGTTTGGGGAATAGAGGTTGTTATATCAGTCACAGTTTTTGGAGTTATTGCAGTACTTTCACTGGTTTTCTGTAGCGTGGATGCAGTTGAAGGAGATATTGTTGTTAGTGACTTTGTTGAGGGTGAAGCTAATGCCTCAGAAGTTTGTGGAGCTGTAGTTGGTGTGAATCCAGTTGTGTGGGGCATATATGTCGTTATATCAGTCACAGTTTTTGGAGTTGTTGCAGTAGTTTCACTGGTTTTCTGTAGCGTGGATGCAGTAGAAGTAGGCATTGTTGTTAGTAACTGTGTTGAGGATGAAGCTGATGCCTCTGAAGTTCTTGGTGTTGTAGTTGGCATGGATCCAGTTGTTGTGTGGGGAATAGAAGTAGTTATAGTATTCACAGTTTTTGGAGTTACTGGTGTAGATGCATTGCTTTTCTGTTGAGTGGATGCAGTTGAAGTAGACATTGATGTGAGTGTCTCTGTTGAGGAAGAAGCTAATACCTCTGAAGTTTGTGGAGTTGTAGTTTGTGTGGATCCAGATGTTGTATCAGGAATAGAGGTAGTTATAGCAGTCACAGTTTTTGGTGTTGCTGCAGTAGATGCAATGGTTTTGTGTTGAGTGGATGCAGTTGATGTAGATATTGTTGTTAGTGACTGTGTTGAGGATGAAGCTAATGCCTCTGAAGTTTGTGGAGCTGTAGTTGATGTGAATTCAGTTGTGTGGGGAATAGAGGTAGTTATATCAGTCACAGTTTTTGGAGTTGTTGCAGTACTTTCACTGGTTTTCTGTAGCGTGGATGCAGTAGAAGTAGACATTGTTGTTAGTAACTGTGTTGAGGATGAATCTGATGCCTCTGAAGTTCTTGGTGTTGTAGTTGGCATGGATCCAGTCGTTGTAGTCAATGTTTCTGAAGGAGCTGGTTTTGAAGAAGTACTTATCTGTGATATAGATGATGTTAAAGAGGTCAAAGTAATATTTTTCTTTGTTGGTGTTGAAGCAGTTGCAACAGACACTGATGTGAGTGTCTGTGATGAGGAAGAAGTTAATGCCTCTGAAGTTTGTGGAACTGTTGTTGGTGTGGATCCAGTTGTTGTATGGGGAATAGAGGTATTCATATCAGTCACAGTTTTTGGAGATGTTGCATTAGATGCACTGGTTTTTTGATGAGTGGATGTAGTTGAAGTAGATATTGTTGTTAGTGACTGTGTTGAGGATGAAGCTAATGCCTCTGAAGTTTGTGGAGCTGTAGTTGGTGTGAATCCAGTTGTGTCGGGTATATATGTCGTTATATCAGTCACAGTTTTTGGAGTTGTTGTAGTAGTTTCACTGGTTTTCTGTAGCGTGGATGCAATAGAAGTAGATATTGTTGTTAGTGACTGTGTTGAGGATGAAGCTAATGCCTCTGAAGTTTGTGGAGCTGTAGTTGGTGTGAATTCGGTTGTGTGGGGAATAGAGGTAGTTATATCAGTCACAGTTTTTGGAGTTGTTGCAGTACTTTCACTGGTTTTCTGTAGCGTGGATGCAGTAGAAGTAGACATTGTTGTTAGTAACTGTGTTGAGGATGAATCTGATGCATCTGAAGTTCTTGGTGTTGTAGTTGGCATGGATCCAGTTGTTGTGTGGGGAATAGAAGTAGTTATAGTATTCACAGTTTTTGGAGTTACTGTTGTAGATGCACTGCTTTTCTGTTGAGTGGATGCAGTTGAAGTAGACATTGATGTGAGTGTCTCTGTTGAGGAAGAAGCTAATACCTCTGAAGTTTGTGGAATTGTAGTTTGTATGGATCCAGATGTTGTATCAGGAATAGAGGTAGTTATAGCAGTCACAGTTTTTGGTGTTGCTGCAGTAGATGCAATGGTTTTGTGTTGAGTGGATGCAGTTGATGTAGATATTGTTGATAGTGACTGTGTTGAGGATGAAGCTAATGCCTCTGAAGTTTGTGGAGCTGTAGTTGGTGTGAATTCGGTTGTTTGGGGAATAGAGGTTGTTATATCAGTCACAGTTTTTGGAGTTGTTGCAGTACTTTCACTGGTTTTCTGTAGCGTGGATGCAGTAGAAGTAGACATTGTTGTTAGTAACTGTGTTGAGGATGAAGCTGATGCCTCTGAAGTTCTTGGTGTTGTAGTTGGCATGGATCCAGTCGTTGTAGTCAATGTTTCTGAAGGAGCTGGTTTTGAAGAAGTACTTATCTGTGATATAGATGATGTTAAAGAGGTCAAAGTAATATTTTTCTTTGTTGGTGTTGAAGCAGTTGCAACAGACACTGATGTGAGTGTCTGTGATGAGGAAGAAGTTAATGCCTCTGAAGTTTGTGGAACTGTTGTTGGTGTGGATCCAGATGTTGTATGGGGAATAGAAGTAGTCATATCAGTCACAGTTTTTGGAGATGTTGCAGTAGATGCACTGGTTTTTTGTTGAGTGGATGTAGTTGAAGTAGATATTGTTGTTAGTGACTGTTTTGAGGATGAAGCTAATGCCTCTGAAGTTTGTGGAGCTGTAGTTGGTGTGAATTCGGTTGTGTGGGGCATAGATGTAGTTATATCAGTCACAGTTTTTGGAGTTGTTGCAGTACTTTCACTGGTTTTCTGTAGCGTGGATGCAGTAGAAGTAGACATTGTTGTTAGTAACTGTGTTGAGGATGAATCTGATGCATCTGAAGTTCTTGGTGTTGTAGTTGGCATGGATCCAGTTGTTGTGTGGGGAATAGAAGTAGTTATAGTATTCACAGTTTTTGGAGTTACTGGTGTAGATGCACTGCTTTTCTGTTGAGTGGATGCAGTTGAAGTAGGGATTGATGTGAGTGTCTGTGTTGAGGATGAAGCTGATGCCTCAAAAGTTCTTGGTGTTGTAGTTGGTGTGGATCCAGATGTTGTATCAGGAATAGAGGTAGTTATAGCAGTCACAGTTTTTGGTGTTGCTGCAGTAGATGCAATGGTTTTGTGTTGAGTCGATGCAGTTGAAGTAGATATTGTTGTTAGTGACTGTGTTGAGGATGAAGCTAATGCCCCTGAAGTTTGTGGAGCTGTAGTTGATGTGAATTCGGTTGTGTGGGGCATAGATGTAGTTATATCAGTCACAGTTTTTGGAGTTGTTGCAGTACTTTCACTGGTTTTCTGTAGCGTGGATGCAGTAGAAGTAGACATTGTTGTTAGTAACTGTGTTGAGGATGAATCTGATGCATCTGAAGTTCTTGGTGTTGTAGTTGGCATGAATCCATTTGTTGTGTGGGGAATAGAAGTAGTTATATTATTCACAGTTTTTGGAGTTACTGGTGTAGATGCACTGCTTTTCTGTTGAGTGGATGCAGTTGAAGTAGACATTGATGTGAGTGTCTCTGTTGAGGAAGAAGCTAATACCTCTGAAGTTTGTGGAATTGTAGTTTGTATGGATCCAGATGTTGTATCAGGAATAGAGGTAGTTATAGCAGTCACAGTTTTTGGTGTTGCTGCAGTAGATGCAATGGTTTTGTGTTGAGTGGATGCAGTTGATGTAGATATTGTTGTTAGTGACTGTGTTGAGGATGAAACTAATGCCTCTGAAGTTTGTGGAGCTGTAGTTGGTGTGAATTCGGTTGTTTGGGGAATAGAGGTTGTTATATCAGTCACAGTTTTTGGAGTTGTTGCAGTACTTTCACTGGTTTTCTGTAGCGTGGATGCAGTAGAAGTAGACATTGTTGTTAGTAACTGTGTTGAGGATGAAGCTGATGCCTCTGAAGTTCTTGGTGTTGTAGTTGGCATGGATCCAGTCGTTGTAGTCAATGTTTCTGAAGGAGCTGGTTTTGAAGAAGTACTTATCTGTGATATAGATGATGTTAAAGAGGTCAAAGTAATATTTTTCTTTGTTGGTGTTGAAGCAGTTGCAACAGACACTGATGTGAGTGTCTGTGATGAGGAAGAAGTTAATGCCTCTGAAGTTTGTGGAACTGTTGTTGGTGTGGATCCAGATGTTGTATGGGGAATAGAAGTAGTCATATCAGTCACAGTTTTTGGAGATGTTGCAGTAGATGCACTGGTTTTTTGTTGAGTGGATGTAGTTGAAGTAGATATTGTTGTTAGTGACTGTTTTGAGGATGAAGCTAATGCCTCTGAAGTTTGTGGAGCTGTAGTTGGTGTGAATTCGGTTGTGTGGGGCATAGATGTAGTTATATCAGTCACAGTTTTTGGAGTTGTTGCAGTACTTTCACTGGTTTTCTGTAGCGTGGATGCAGTAGAAGTAGACATTGTTGTTAGTAACTGTGTTGAGGATGAATCTGATGCATCTGAAGTTCTTGGTGTTGTAGTTGGCATGGATCCAGTTGTTGTGTGGGGAATAGAAGTAGTTATAGTATTCACAGTTTTTGGAGTTACTGGTGTAGATGCACTGCTTTTCTGTTGAGTGGATGCAGTTGAAGTAGGGATTGATGTGAGTGTCTGTGTTGAGGAAGAAGGTAATGCCTCTGAAGTTTGTGGAGTTGTAGTTGGTGTGGATCCAGATGTTGTATCAGGAATAGAGGTAGTTATAGCAGTCACAACTTTTGGTGTTGCTGCAGTAGATGCAATGGTTTTCTGTAGCGTGGATGCAGTAGAAGTAGACATTGTTGTTAATAACTGTGTTGAGGATGAAGCTGATGCCTCTGAAGTTCTTGGTGTTGTAGTTGGCATGGATCCAGTCGTTGTAGTCAATGTTTCTGAAGGAGCTGGTTTTGAAGAAGTACTTATCTGTGATATAGATGATGTTAAAGAGGTCAAAGTAATCTTTTTCTTTGTTGGTGTGGAAGCAGTTGCAACAGACATTGATGTGAGTGTCTGTGATGAGGAAGAAGTTAATGCCTCTGAAGTTTGTGGAACTGTTGTTGGTGTGGATCCAGATGTTTTATGGGGAATAGAGGTAGTTATAGCAGTCACAGTTTTTGGAGATGTTAGAGTAGATGCACTGGTTTTGTGTTGAGTGGATGCAGTTGAAGTAGATATTGTTGTTAGTGACTGTGATGAGGATGAAGCTAATGCCTCTGAAGTTTGTGGAGCTGTAGTTGGTGTGAATTCGGTTGTGTGGGGCCTAGATGTAGTTATATCAGTCACAGTTTTTGGAGTTGTTGCAGTAGTTTCACTGGTTTTCTGTAGCGTGGATGCAGTAGAAGTAGACATTGTTGTTAGTAACTGTGTTGAGGATGAAGCTGATGCATCTGAAGTACTTGGTGTTGTATTTGGCATGGATCCAGTTGTTGTGTGGGGAATATAAGTAGTTATAGTATTCACAGTTTTTGGAGTTACTGGTGTAGATGCACTGCTTTTCTGTTGAGTGGATGCAGTTGAAGTAGGGATTGATGTGAGTGTCTGTGTTGAGGATGAAGCTGATGCCTCAAAAGTTCTTGGTGTTGTAGTTGGTGTGGATCCAGATGTTGTATCAGGAATAGAGGTAGTTATAGCAGTCACAGTTTTTGGTGTTGCTGCAGTAGATGCAATGGTTTTGTGTTGAGTCGATGCAGTTGAAGTAGATATTGTTGTTAGTGACTGTGTTGAGGATGAAGCTAATGCCCCTGAAGTTTGTGGAGCTGTAGTTGATGTGAATTCGGTTGTGTGGGGCATAGATGTAGTTATATCAGTCACAGTTTTTGGAGTTGTTGCAGTACTTTCACTGGTTTTCTGTAGCGTGGATGCAGTAGAAGTAGACATTGTTGTTAGTAACTGTGTTGAGGATGAATCTGATGCATCTGAAGTTCTTGGTGTTGTAGTTGGCATGAATCCATTTGTTGTGTGGGGAATAGAAGTAGTTATATTATTCACAGTTTTTGGAGTTACTGGTGTAGATGCACTGCTTTTCTGTTGAGTGGATGCAGTTGAAGTAGACATTGATGTGAGTGTCTCTGTTGAGGAAGAAGCTAATACCTCTGAAGTTTGTGGAATTGTAGTTTGTATGGATCCAGATGTTGTATCAGGAATAGAGGTAGTTATAGCAGTCACAGTTTTTGGTGTTGCTGCAGTAGATGCAATGGTTTTGTGTTGAGTGGATGCAGTTGATGTAGATATTGTTGTTAGTGACTGTGTTGAGGATGAAACTAATGCCTCTGAAGTTTGTGGAGCTGTAGTTGGTGTGAATTCGGTTGTTTGGGGAATAGAGGTTGTTATATCAGTCACAGTTTTTGGAGTTGTTGCAGTACTTTCACTGGTTTTCTGTAGCGTGGATGCAGTAGAAGTAGACATTGTTGTTAGTAACTGTGTTGAGGATGAAGCTGATGCCTCTGAAGTTCTTGGTGTTGTAGTTGGCATGGATCCAGTCGTTGTAGTCAATGTTTCTGAAGGAGCTGGTTTTGAAGAAGTACTTATCTGTGATATAGATGATGTTAAAGAGGTCAAAGTAATATTTTTCTTTGTTGGTGTTGAAGCAGTTGCAACAGACACTGATGTGAGTGTCTGTGATGAGGAAGAAGTTAATGCCTCTGAAGTTTGTGGAACTGTTGTTGGTGTGGATCCAGATGTTGTATGGGGAATAGAATTAGTCATATCAGTCACAGTTTTTGGAGATGTTGCAGTAGATGCACTGGTTTTTTGTTGAGTGGATGTAGTTGAAGTAGATATTGTTGTTAGTGACTGTTTTGAGGATGAAGCTAATGCCTCTGAAGTTTGTGGAGCTGTAGTTGGTGTGAATTCGGTTGTGTGGGGCATAGATGTAGTTATATCAGTCACAGTTTTTGGAGTTGTTGCAGTACTTTCACTGGTTTTCTGTAGCGTGGATGCAGTAGAAGTAGACATTGTTGTTAGTAACTGTGTTGAGGATGAAGCTGATGCCTCTGAAGTTCTTGGTGTTGTAGTTGGCATGGATCCAGTCGTTGTAGTCAATGTTTCTGAAGGAGCTGGTTTTGAAGAAGTACTTATCTGTGATATAGATGATGTTAAAGAGGTCAAAGTAATATTTTTCTTTGTTGGTGTTGAAGCAGTTGCAACAGACACTGATGTGAGTGTCTGTGATGAGGAAGAAGTTAATGCCTCTGAAGTTTGTGGAACTGTTGTTGGTGTGGATCCAGATGTTGTATGGGGAATAGAAGTAGTCATATCAGTCACAGTTTTTGGAGATGTTGCAGTAGATGCACTGGTTTTTTGTTGAGTGGATGTAGTTGAAGTAGATATTGTTGTTAGTGACTGTTTTGAGGATGAAGCTAATGCCTCTGAAGTTTGTGGAGCTGTAGTTGGTGTGAATTCGGTTGTGTGGGGCATAGATGTAGTTATATCAGTCACAGTTTTTGGAGTTGTTGCAGTACTTTCACTGGTTTTCTGTAGCGTGGATGCAGTAGAAGTAGACATTGTTGTTAGTAACTGTGTTGAGGATGAATCTGATGCATCTGAAGTTCTTGGTGTTGTAGTTGGCATGGATCCAGTTGTTGTGTGGGGAATAGAAGTAGTTATAGTATTCACAGTTTTTGGAGTTACTGGTGTAGATGCACTGCTTTTCTGTTGAGTGGATGCAGTTGAAGTAGGGATTGATGTGAGTGTCTGTGTTGAGGAAGAAGGTAATGCCTCTGAAGTTTGTGGAGTTGTAGTTGGTGTGGATCCAGATGTTGTATCAGGAATAGAGGTAGTTATAGCAGTCACAACTTTTGGTGTTGCTGCAGTAGATGCAATGGTTTTCTGTAGCGTGGATGCAGTAGAAGTAGACATTGTTGTTAATAACTGTGTTGAGGATGAAGCTGATGCCTCTGAAGTTCTTGGTGTTGTAGTTGGCATGGATCCAGTCGTTGTAGTCAATGTTTCTGAAGGAGCTGGTTTTGAAGAAGTACTTATCTGTGATATAGATGATGTTAAAGAGGTCAAAGTAATCTTTTTCTTTGTTGGTGTGGAAGCAGTTGCAACAGACATTGATGTGAGTGTCTGTGATGAGGAAGAAGTTAATGCCTCTGAAGTTTGTGGAACTGTTGTTGGTGTGGATCCAGATGTTTTATGGGGAATAGAGGTAGTTATAGCAGTCACAGTTTTTGGAGATGTTAGAGTAGATGCACTGGTTTTGTGTTGAGTGGATGCAGTTGAAGTAGATATTGTTGTTAGTGACTGTGATGAGGATGAAGCTAATGCCTCTGAAGTTTGTGGAGCTGTAGTTGGTGTGAATTCGGTTGTGTGGGGCATAGATGTAGTTATATCAGTCACAGTTTTTGGAGTTGTTGCAGTAGTTTCACTGGTTTTCTGTAGCGTGGATGCAGTAGAAGTAGACATTGTTGTTAGTAACTGTGTTGAGGATGAAGCTGATGCATCTGAAGTACTTGGTGTTGTATTTGGCATGGATCCAGTTGTTGTGTGGGGAATATAAGTAGTTATAGTATTCACAGTTTTTGGAGTTACTGGTGTAGATGCACTGCTTTTCTGTTGAGTGGATGCAGTTGAAGTAGGGATTGATGTGAGTGTCTGTGTTGAGGATGAAGCTGATGCCTCAAAAGTTCTTGGTGTTGTAGTTGGTGTGGATCCAGATGTTGTATCAGGAATAGAGGTAGTTATAGCAGTCACAGTTTTTGGTGTTGCTGCAGTAGATGCAATGGTTTTGTGTTGAGTCGATGCAGTTGAAGTAGATATTGTTGTTAGTGACTGTGTTGAGGATGAAGCTAATGCCCCTGAAGTTTGTGGAGCTGTAGTTGATGTGAATTCGGTTGTGTGGGGCATAGATGTAGTTATATCAGTCACAGTTTTTGGAGTTGTTGCAGTACTTTCACTGGTTTTCTGTAGCGTGGATGCAGTAGAAGTAGACATTGTTGTTAGTAACTGTGTTGAGGATGAATCTGATGCATCTGAAGTTCTTGGTGTTGTAGTTGGCATGAATCCATTTGTTGTGTGGGGAATAGAAGTAGTTATATTATTCACAGTTTTTGGAGTTACTGGTGTAGATGCACTGCTTTTCTGTTGAGTGGATGCAGTTGAAGTAGACATTGATGTGAGTGTCTCTGTTGAGGAAGAAGCTAATACCTCTGAAGTTTGTGGAATTGTAGTTTGTATG
The DNA here is from genome assembly GCF_041902795.1 of Electrophorus electricus. NCBI lineage: Eukaryota > Metazoa > Chordata > Actinopteri > Gymnotiformes > Gymnotidae > Electrophorus > Electrophorus electricus. Next base: position 25,199,020 of record NC_137508.1, read on the forward strand.
GATCCAGATGTTGTATCAGGAATAGAGGTAGTTATAGCAGTCACAGTTTTTGGTGTTGCTGCAGTAGATGCAATGGTTTTGTGTTGAGTGGATGCAGTTGATGTAGATATTGTTGTTAGTGACTGTGTTGAGGATGAAACTAATGCCTCTGAAGTTTGTGGAGCTGTAGTTGGTGTGAATTCGGTTGTTTGGGGAATAGAGGTTGTTATATCAGTCACAGTTTTTGGAGTTGTTGCAGTACTTTCACTGGTTTTCTGTAGCGTGGATGCAGTAGAAGTAGACATTGTTGTTAGTAACTGTGTTGAGGATGAAGCTGATGCCTCTGAAGTTCTTGGTGTTGTAGTTGGCATGGATCCAGTCGTTGTAGTCAATGTTTCTGAAGGAGCTGGTTTTGAAGAAGTACTTATCTGTGATATAGATGATGTTAAAGAGGTCAAAGTAATATTTTTCTTTGTTGGTGTTGAAGCAGTTGCAACAGACACTGATGTGAGTGTCTGTGATGAGGAAGAAGTTAATGCCTCTGAAGTTTGTGGAACTGTTGTTGGTGTGGATCCAGATGTTGTATGGGGAATAGAAGTAGTCATATCAGTCACAGTTTTTGGAGATGTTGCAGTAGATGCACTGGTTTTTTGTTGAGTGGATGTAGTTGAAGTAGATATTGTTGTTAGTGACTGTTTTGAGGATGAAGCTAATGCCTCTGAAGTTTGTGGAGCTGTAGTTGGTGTGAATTCGGTTGTGTGGGGCATAGATGTAGTTATATCAGTCACAGTTTTTGGAGTTGTTGCAGTACTTTCACTGGTTTTCTGTAGCGTGGATGCAGTAGAAGTAGACATTGTTGTTAGTAACTGTGTTGAGGATGAAGCTGATGCCTCTGAAGTTCTTGGTGTTGTAGTTGGCATGGATCCAGTCGTTGTAGTCAATGTTTCTGAAGGAGCTGGTTTTGAAGAAGTACTTATCTGTGATATAGATGATGTTAAAGAGGTCAAAGTAATATTTTTCTTTGTTGGTGTTGAAGCAGTTGCAACAGACACTGATGTGAGTGTCTGTGATGAGGAAGAAGTTAATGCCTCTGAAGTTTGTGGAACTGTTGTTGGTGTGGATCCAGATGTTGTATGGGGAATAGAAGTAGTCATATCAGTCACAGTTTTTGGAGATGTTGCAGTAGATGCACTGGTTTTTTGTTGAGTGGATGTAGTTGAAGTAGATATTGTTGTTAGTGACTGTTTTGAGGATGAAGCTAATGCCTCTGAAGTTTGTGGAGCTGTAGTTGGTGTGAATTCGGTTGTGTGGGGCATAGATGTAGTTATATCAGTCACAGTTTTTGGAGTTGTTGCAGTACTTTCACTGGTTTTCTGTAGCGTGGATGCAGTAGAAGTAGACATTGTTGTTAGTAACTGTGTTGAGGATGAATCTGATGCATCTGAAGTTCTTGGTGTTGTAGTTGGCATGGATCCAGTTGTTGTGTGGGGAATAGAAGTAGTTATAGTATTCACAGTTTTTGGAGTTACTGGTGTAGATGCACTGCTTTTCTGTTGAGTGGATGCAGTTGAAGTAGGGATTGATGTGAGTGTCTGTGTTGAGGAAGAAGGTAATGCCTCTGAAGTTTGTGGAGTTGTAGTTGGTGTGGATCCAGATGTTGTATCAGGAATAGAGGTAGTTATAGCAGTCACAACTTTTGGTGTTGCTGCAGTAGATGCAATGGTTTTCTGTAGCGTGGATGCAGTAGAAGTAGACATTGTTGTTAATAACTGTGTTGAGGATGAAGCTGATGCCTCTGAAGTTCTTGGTGTTGTAGTTGGCATGGATCCAGTCGTTGTAGTCAATGTTTCTGAAGGAGCTGGTTTTGAAGAAGTACTTATCTGTGATATAGATGATGTTAAAGAGGTCAAAGTAATCTTTTTCTTTGTTGGTGTGGAAGCAGTTGCAACAGACATTGATGTGAGTGTCTGTGATGAGGAAGAAGTTAATGCCTCTGAAGTTTGTGGAACTGTTGTTGGTGTGGATCCAGATGTTTTATGGGGAATAGAGGTAGTTATAGCAGTCACAGTTTTTGGAGATGTTAGAGTAGATGCACTGGTTTTGTGTTGAGTGGATGCAGTTGAAGTAGATATTGTTGTTAGTGACTGTGATGAGGATGAAGCTAATGCCTCTGAAGTTTGTGGAGCTGTAGTTGGTGTGAATTCGGTTGTGTGGGGCATAGATGTAGTTATATCAGTCACAGTTTTTGGAGTTGTTGCAGTAGTTTCACTGGTTTTCTGTAGCGTGGATGCAGTAGAAGTAGACATTGTTGTTAGTAACTGTGTTGAGGATGAAGCTGATGCATCTGAAGTACTTGGTGTTGTATTTGGCATGGATCCAGTTGTTGTGTGGGGAATATAAGTAGTTATAGTATTCACAGTTTTTGGAGTTACTGGTGTAGATGCACTGCTTTTCTGTTGAGTGGATGCAGTTGAAGTAGACATTGATGTGAGTGTCTGTGTTGAGGATGAAGCTGATGCCTCAAAAGTTCTTGGTGTTGTAGTTGGTGTGGATCCAGATGTTGTATCAGGAATAGAGGTAGTTATAGCAGTCACAGTTTTTGGTGTTGCTGCAGTAGATGCAATGTTTTTGTGTTGAGTCGATGCAGTTGAAGTAGATATTGTTGTTAGTGACTGTGTTGAGGATGAAGCTAATGCCCCTGAAGTTTGTGGAGCTGTAGTTGATGTGAATTCGGTTGTGTGGGGCATAGATGTAGTTATATCAGTCACAGTTTTTGGAGTTGTTGCAGTACTTTCACTGGTTTTCTGTAGCGTGGATGCAGTAGAAGTAGACATTGTTGTTAGTAACTGTGTTGAGGATGAATCTGATGCATCTGAAGTTCTTGGTGTTGTAGTTGGCATGAATCCATTTGTTGTGTGGGGAATAGAAGTAGTTATATTATTCACAGTTTTTGGAGTTACTGGTGTAGATGCACTGCTTTTCTGTAGCGTGGATGCAGTAGAAGTAGACATTGTTGTTAGTAACTGTGTTGAGGATGAAGCTGATGCCTCTGAAGTTCTTGGTGTTGTAGTTGGCATGGATCCAGTCGTTGTGTGGGGAATATAAGTAGTTATAGTATTCACAGTTTTTGGAGTTACTGGTGTAGATGCACTGCTTTTCTGTTGAGTGGATGCAGTTGAAGTAGACATTGATGTGAGTGTCTCTGTTGAGGAAGAAGCTAATACCTCTGAAGTTTGTGGAATTGTAGTTTGTATGGATCCAGATGTTGTATCAGGAATAGAGGTAGTTATAGCAGTCACAGTTTTTGGTGTTGCTGCAGTAGATGCAATGGTTTTGTGTTGAGTGGATGCAGTTGATGTAGATATTGTTGTTAGTGACTGTGTTGAGGATGAAGCTAATGCCTCTGAAGTTTGTGGAGCTGTAGTTGGTGTGAATTCGGTTGTTTGGGGAATAGAGGTTGTTATATCAGTCACAGTTTTTGGAGTTGTTGCAGTACTTTCACTGGTTTTCTGTAGCGTGGATGCAGTTGAAGGAGATATTGTTGTTAGTGACTTTGTTGAGGGTGAAGCTAATGCCTCAGAAGTTTGTGGAGCTGTAGTTGGTGTGAATCCAGTTGTGTGGGGCATATATGTCGTTATATCAGTCACAGTTTTTGGAGTTGTTGCAGTACTTTCACTGGTTTTCTGTAGCGTGGATGCAGTAGAAGTAGACATTGTTGTTAGTAACTGTGTTGAGGATGAATCTGATGCCTCTGAAGTTCTTGGTGTTGTAGTTGGCATGGATCCAGTCGTTGTAGTCAATGTTTCTGAAGGAGCTGGTTTTGAAGAAGTACTTATCTGTGATATAGATGATGTTAAAGAGGTCAAAGTAATATTTTTCTTTGTTGGTGTTGAAGCAGTTGCAACAGACACTGATGTGAGTGTCTGTGATGAGGAAGAAGTTAATGCCTCTGAAGTTTGTGGAACTGTTGTTGGTGTGGATCCAGTTGTTGTATGGGGAATAGAGGTATTCATATCAGTCACAGTTTTTGGAGATGTTGCATTAGATGCACTGGTTTTTTGATGAGTGGATGTAGTTGAAGTAGATATTGTTGTTAGTGACTGTGTTGAGGATGAAGCTAATGCCTCTGAAGTTTGTGGAGCTGTAGTTGGTGTGAATCCAGTTGTGTCGGGTATATATGTCGTTATATCAGTCACAGTTTTTGGAGTTGTTGCAGTAGTTTCACTGGTTTTCTGTAGCGTGGATGCAATAGAAGTAGATATTGTTGTTAGTGACTGTGTTGAGGATGAAGCTAATGCCTCTGAAGTTTGTGGAGCTGTAGTTGGTGTGAATTCGGTTGTGTGGGGAATAGAGGTAGTTATATCAGTCACAGTTTTTGGAGTTGTTGCAGTACTTTCACTGGTTTTCTGTAGCGTGGATGCAGTAGAAGTAGACATTGTTGTTAGTAACTGTGTTGAGGATGAATCTGATGCATCTGAAGTTCTTGGTGTTGTAGTTGGCATGGATCCAGTTGTTGTGTGGGGAATAGAAGTAGTTATAGTATTCACAGTTTTTGGAGTTACTGTTGTAGATGCACTGCTTTTCTGTTGAGTGGATGCAGTTGAAGTAGACATTGATGTGAGTGTCTCTGTTGAGGAAGAAGCTAATACCTCTGAAGTTTGTGGAATTGTAGTTTGTATGGATCCAGATGTTGTATCAGGAATAGAGGTAGTTATAGCAGTCACAGTTTTTGGTGTTGCTGCAGTAGATGCAATGGTTTTGTGTTGAGTGGATGCAGTTGATGTAGATATTGTTGTTAGTGACTGTGTTGAGGATGAAGCTAATGCCTCTGAAGTTGGTGGAGCTGTAGTTGGTGTGAATTCGGTTGTTTGGGGAATAGAGGTTGTTATATCAGTCACAGTTTTTGGAGTTGTTGCAGTACTTTCACTGGTTTTCTGTAGCGTGGATGCAGTAGAAGTAGACATTGTTGTTAGTAACTGTGTTGAGGATGAATCTGATGCATCTGAAGTTCTTGGTGTTGTAGTTGGCATGAATCCATTTGTTGTGTGGGGAATAGAAGTAGTTATATTATTCACAGTTTTTGGAGTTACTGGTGTAGATGCACTGCTTTTCTGTTGAGTGGATGCAGTTGAAGTAGACATTGATGTGAGTGTCTCTGTTGAGGAAGAAGCTAATACCTCTGAAGTTTGTGGAATTGTAGTTTGTATGGATCCAGATGTTGTATCAGGAATAGAGGTAGTTATAGCAGTCACAGTTTTTGGTGTTGCTGCAGTAGATGCAATGGTTTTGTGTTGAGTGGATGCAGTTGATGTAGATATTGTTGTTAGTGACTGTGTTGAGGATGAAACTAATGCCTCTGAAGTTTGTGGAGCTGTAGTTGGTGTGAATTCGGTTGTTTGGGGAATAGAGGTTGTTATATCAGTCACAGTTTTTGGAGTTGTTGCAGTACTTTCACTGGTTTTCTGTAGCGTGGATGCAGTAGAAGTAGACATTGTTGTTAGTAACTGTGTTGAGGATGAAGCTGATGCCTCTGAAGTTCTTGGTGTTGTAGTTGGCATGGATCCAGTCGTTGTAGTCAATGTTTCTGAAGGAGCTGGTTTTGAAGAAGTACTTATCTGTGATATAGATGATGTTAAAGAGGTCAAAGTAATATTTTTCTTTGTTGGTGTTGAAGCAGTTGCAACAGACACTGATGTGAGTGTCTGTGATGAGGAAGAAGTTAATGCCTCTGAAGTTTGTGGAACTGTTGTTGGTGTGGATCCAGATGTTGTATGGGGAATAGAAGTAGTCATATCAGTCACAGTTTTTGGAGATGTTGCAGTAGATGCACTGGTTTTTTGTTGAGTGGATGTAGTTGAAGTAGATATTGTTGTTAGTGACTGTTTTGAGGATGAAGCTAATGCCTCTGAAGTTTGTGGAGCTGTAGTTGGTGTGAATTCGGTTGTGTGGGGCATAGATGTAGTTATATCAGTCACAGTTTTTGGAGTTGTTGCAGTACTTTCACTGGTTTTCTGTAGCGTGGATGCAGTAGAAGTAGACATTGTTGTTAGTAACTGTGTTGAGGATGAATCTGATGCATCTGAAGTTCTTGGTGTTGTAGTTGGCATGGATCCAGTTGTTGTGTGGGGAATAGAAGTAGTTATAGTATTCACAGTTTTTGGAGTTACTGGTGTAGATGCACTGCTTTTCTGTTGAGTGGATGCAGTTGAAGTAGGGATTGATGTGAGTGTCTGTGTTGAGGAAGAAGCTAATGCCTCTGAAGTTTGTGGAGTTGTAGTTGGTGTGGATCCAGATGTTGTATCAGGAATAGAGGTAGTTATAGCAGTCACAACTTTTGGTGTTGCTGCAGTAGATGCAATGGTTTTCTGTAGCGTGGATGCAGTAGAAGTAGACATTGTTGTTAGTAACTGTGTTGAGGATGAAGCTGATGCCTCTGAAGTTCTTGGTGTTGTAGTTGGCATGGATCCAGTCGTTGTAGTCAATGTTTCTGAAGGAGCTGGTTTTGAAGAAGTACTTATCTGTGATATAGATGATGTTAAAGAGGTCAAAGTAATATTTTTCTTTGTTGGTGTTGAAGCAGTTGCAACAGACACTGATGTGAGTGTCTGTGATGAGGAAGAAGTTAATGCCTCTGAAGTTTGTGGAACTGTTGTTGGTGTGGATCCAGTTGTTGTATGGGGAATAGAGGTATTCATATCAGTCACAGTTTTTGGAGATGTTGCATTAGATGCACTTGTTTTTTGATGAGTGGATGTAGTTGAAGTAGATATTGTTGTTAGTGACTGTGTTGAGGATGAAGCTAATGCCTCTGAAGTTTGTGGAGCTGTAGTTGGTGTGAATTCGGTTGTGTGGGTCATAGATGTAGTTATATCAGTCACAGCTTTTGGAGTTGTTGCAGTACTTTCACTGGTTTTCTGTAGCGTGGATGCAGTAGAAGTAGACATTGTTGTTAGTAACTGTGTTGAGGATGAAGCTGATACCTCTGAAGTTCTTGGTGTTGTAGTTGGCATGGATCCAGTTGTTGTGTGGGGAATAGAAGTAATTATAGTATTCACAGTTTTTGGAGTTACTGGTGTAGATGCACTGCTTTTCTGTTGAATGGATGCAGTTGAAGTAGACATTGATGTGAGTGTCTCTGTTGAGGAAGAAGCTAATACCTCTGAAGTTTGTGGAGTTGTAGTTGGTGTGAATCCAGATGTTGTATCAGGAATAGAGGTAGTTATAGCAGTCACAGTTTTTGGTGTTGCTGCAGTAGATGCAATGGTTTTGTGTTGAGTGGAAGCAGTTGAAGTAGATATTGTTGTTTGTGACTGTGTTGAGGATGAAGCTAATGCCCCTGAAGTTTGTGGAGCTGTAGTTGGTGTGAATTCGGTTGTGTGGGCCATAGATGTAGTTATATCAGTCACAGTTTTTGGAGTTGTTGCAGTACTTTCACTGGTTTTCTGTAGCGTGGATGCAGTTGAAGGAGATATTGTTGTTATTGACTTTGTTGAGGATGAAGCTAATGCCTCAGAAGTTTGTGGAGCTGTAGTTGGTGCGAATCCAGTTGTGTGGGGCATATATGTCGTTATATCAGTCACAGTTTTTGGAGTTGTTGCAGCAGTTTCAGTGGTTTTCTGTAGCGTGGATGCAGTAGAAGTAAACATTGTTGTTAGTAACTGTGTTGAGGATGAAGCTGATGCCTCTGAAGTTCTTGGTGTTGTAGTTGGCATGGATCCAGTCGTTGTAGTCAATGTTTCTGAAGGAGCTCGTTTTGAAGAAGTACTTATCTGTGATATAGATGATGTTAAAGAGGTCAATGTAATATTTTTCTTTGTTGGTGTTGAAGCAGTTGCAACAGACACTGATGTGAGTGTCTGTGATGAGGAATAAGTTAATGCCTCTGATGTTTGTGGAACTGTTGTTGGTTTGGATCCAGATGTTGTATGGGGAATAGAGGTAGTCATATCAGTCACAGTTTTTGGAGATGTTGCAGTAGATGCACTGGTTTTTTGTTGAGTGGATGTAGTTGAAGTAGATATTGTTGTTAGTGACTGTGTTGAGGATGAAGCTAATGCCTCTGAAGTTTGTGGAGCTGTAGTTGGTGTGAATTCGGTTGTGTGGGGCATAGATGTAGTTATATAAGTCACAGTTTTTGGAGTTGTTGCAGTATTTTCACTGGTTTTCTGTAGCATGGATGCAGTAGAAGTAGACATTGTTGTTAGTAACTGTGTTGAGGATGAATCTGATGCATCTGAAGTTCTTTGTGTTGTAGTTGGCATGGATCCAGTTGTTGTGTGGGGAATAGAAGTAGTTATAGTATTCACAGTTTTTGGAGTTACTGGTGTAGATGCACTGCTTTTCTGTTGAGTGGATGCATTTGAAGTAGACGTTTTTAGTGACTGTATTGTTGAAGTTAATGCCTCTGAAGTTTGTCGAGGTATAGCTGGTGTGGATCCATTTGTATGGGCAAAAGACATAGTTGTATCAGTCAGAGTTTTTGAAGTAGACAATGTTGTCAGTGACTGTATTGAGGATGAAGCTATTGCCTCTGAAGTTTGTTGAGCTGTACTTGGTTTGGATCCAGTTGTGTGGTTTATAGATGTATTTAATTCAGTCATGGTTTTTGGAGATGTTGCAGTAGATTCACTGGTTTTCTGTAGAGTGGATGCAGTAGAAGTAGACATTGTTGTTTGTGACTGCTTTGAGGATGAAGCTAATGCATCTGAAGTTCTTGATGTTGTAGTTGGTATGGATCCAGTTTTTGTGTGGGGAATAGAAGTAGTTATAGTATTCACAGTTTTTGGAGTTACTGGCATAGATGCACTGCTTTTCTGTTGAGTGGATACATTTGAAGCAGATGTTGTTAGTGACTGTGTTGAGGATAACGATAATTCCTCTGAAGTTTGTTGAGGTATAGTTGGTGTGGATCCATTTGTATGGGGAATAGATATAGTTAATTTACTCATTTTTGGAGTTGTTGCAGTTGATGCACTGGTTTTGTGTTGAGTGGATCCATTTGATGTAGATATTGTTGTTAGTGACTGTCTTGAGGATGAAGCTAATGCCTCTGAAGTTTGTGGTGCTGTAGTTGTTGTTGATTTAGTTGTTGTGTGGGGAATTGTCATAGTTATAGTTGTCACAGTTGTTGGAGTTGTTGATGTAGATGCATTGGTTTTGTTTTGTGTGGATACAGTGGAAGTCGTCAACTTGGATGAATTTGTCATTGTTGTCGATTCACTGCTTTTCTGTGATGTGGATATGGTGGAAGATGACAATGTTGTACCTCTTGTCTCTGAAGTCGATGTCAATGTTTCTGAAAGTGTTGGTTTTGATGAAGTATTTATCTGTGATGATGATGTGAAAGAGGTCAGTGTAATCTCTATCTTTGGAGTTGTTGTTATAGATGCCCTGGTTTTCTGTTGCTTGGATGCAGTGGAAGTTGTGAATGTGGATGAAGTTGTCATTGTTGTCAATGTAGTGCTTGTCTTTGTAGTGGATGCAGTGGCAACTAAAATTGTTGTACCATTTGTCTCTGAAATGGGTGGAGTGAAGGTTTCTGAAGTTGTTGACTTTGAAGAAGTTTTAATCTGTGATGTAGATGATGTCAAAGAAGTCTGATTGTTTGTTGTTGTGGATCCAGTGGTTGTCTGTTGTTTGGATGCAGATGAAGTAGGCATTGTCAGTGTCTGTATTGAGGATGATACCAATGGCTCTGATGTTTTTGTTGCTGTGGATCTAGTTGTTGGTGTGGATCTAGTTGTTATGTGAGGAATAGATAAAGTTATAGTAATCACAGTTTTTGGAATTGTTGGTGTAGATGCACTGTTTTTTTTGTTGTGTGGTCATCATTGATGGAGTTGTTATTGGTGTGGATGCATTACATGTCTTAGGTGTGGATGTCCTTGTAGTTGACATTGTTGGAGTTGTGATCAGTGATGTGGATCGAGTCAAACTTTCCAAACCTCTTGGTTTTGAAGATGTGCTAATCTGTGATGTTAATGATGTCAAAGATTTCATAGTAGTCGGAGACATTTTTGGTCTATATGTAGTGGTTGATTGTTTTGTGGAGGCAGTTGAAGTAAACATTGTTATTGTCTGTGTTGATGATGAAGACAATGCCTCTGAGGTTTTTAGCACTGATGTTGGTGTGGATCCAATTCTTGTGTTAGGAATAGACATAGTTAGAGTAATCAAAGTTTTTGGAGTTGTTCGTGTAGATGCACTTATTGTTTGTTTTGTGGTTTCAGTCAGAGTGGTCCCTAATGTGGATGGAGTCAAACTTTCCAAACTTCTTGGTTTTGAAGAAGTGCTAGTCTGTGATGTTAATGATGTCAAAGAATACAAAGTAGGCAAAAAAGATGTTCGTGTGTATGCAGTTGTTGTCTTTTGTGTATTTGCAGTCGAAGTGAAGTATGAGTGTGAAGTAGGTGTAGTTATAGCGGTCAAAGTTGTTGGAGTTGTTAATGTAGATGCATTGAATGCTTTTTGATTGGCTGCAGTAGAAGTGGTCAATGTGGATGGAGTTATTATTGGTGTGGATGCACTGCATATCTTTGAAGAGGATACAGTGGAACTTGATGTTGTAATTGTTGAGCCTGGTGTGAATGTAGCCAAACTATGTGAATCTGTTGGTTTTGATGAAGAACTAATCTGTGATGTAAATGATGTCAAAGAGATCAAAGTAGTAGGAGTTGTTGTTGGTGAGGTAGCAGTGTATGTCTTTTGTGTGGATGCAGTTGGCATTGTCAGTATCTGTTTTGAGGATGAAGCCAAAGCCTCTGAGGTTTTTGGTTTGGATCCATTTCTTGTCTGTTGATTAGAAGCAGTGGAGGTTGACATTCTTGTCAGTTTTGTTTGTGATGTGGATATCAGTGGAGTGGATTCAGTTGAATTGACCAAAGGTGGTGCCATTGTTGTTGTGGTTGGAATCCCAATACATATCAACCATACATACACTGTTACAAAAATACAAAACAAAACAATAATTATTCCAATGTTGCTTTTTATCCTTTAGGAGTAAACCTTATTAACAATTCAGAAATATCTATCAAATGCTAATTCTCAAAACCTTTCTTGTTCAATTGGTTAACAATTTACTGATAAGAATTTCACCAGCAAGCACCATTCAGAACGTGAATTCAGCTCAAATTATATATGAATTTAATTTGTAAAAAATTAACCAACATTTTAATTTTGGAACTTTTGTGGGTTTATTTTTTAAAGATGCTATCTGCTGTTTCATATTTTATAAATACAATTTTTACTACAGTTGTCATTGTTTGGTAAGTTTAAACACTATATTAATATTCAGTGATACTGAAATCAACCTTCTTTCAAAATGCTTAGGAGTTTACACACAATCCTTTAATTTCTATTTTTTCCTCTCCTTTTTTAAACTGAGTATTACAAGTTTAATAAACATTAATTGTCAAATACAATTACTACATCAGCATAGAAAAACACTTCAATGACAGCAAATATGCCTTTCAGTTCTTTGGCTAGAAAGTAGTAAGTAATATTTTTATACAATGCCACACCATATGACAAATATGCTTTCCTATTTTTCTTTTGTCATTTGGGAAGTATAGAGAAGTGATTTGATGTGTTCTGTGTAACATTTGATGTGTTTGTAATGTGTTTCTATGCAATGTGTACTTTGTAACATTTTGTAATGACATAGGATGCCTGGGATTGTTTTATGACCTAAGCAAAGATTCTACAGTCACATCTTTTGTGTAGTTGGTGACCACTGTAATAATATTATTCTCTGTAACAATTGTTAAATTTTAAATGTGTTTGTTTCTAATTGGCATATGAGATTCATTTTGGCCAAAATAATAAATGTAGTGACATAGCTGTATTGAAGTATTCAAAAGTTATATAGGTGTATTATAGTATATGGCTGTAATGCTCTGAGCACAAGCAGTGACGTAGTGACATGCCGTTTATTAGAGAACACGAGTGTAATCCAGAGAACATAAACCAATGTCGAAAATCCTATAGCAGTCAACGAGGTAAAAAAAAAAACCCAGATGGTAAACAGGTAAAGAGGGTAATCAAAAAGCAGGCAGAGATCCAATAAACCAGAGAAACAGACAATAATAAACAAAGGCTCAGAAACGTATCAAACAATGATGAGACTCTACAATGACTGAACACAAACACGGTGTTTAAATACAATGACTAACAAGGACTAACGAGTTACAGGAGATTACAATAGCAGGTAATGGAACTAACTAGGAGGAAAATAAACCAAAACAAGCCAACACGAGGAAACAAAACCAGGAAATAAATAAACATAAATAAAAAGTAACATTTTTATTTTATCAATAAACCATATTGATTTTGCCACTGTGGTTAATCTGTGTAGTATGGAATCCCCGAAGGTCAATGTAAAAAATAAATTTAAGCACACTCTGTTATTGTTATGTCCGCCTGTGTCTCTCTTCCCTGTGTTCCAGGTTTTGCCTCTGCCTCTCCGGTATCCCCCATCCTGATACACACCAGGTTTTCTAGTGAGCAGAGCACCACATAAAAGGAAGAGGAAGAGACAAACGGCTCGGCTTAGGACCCATTTGAGAAGAGCTTGGTGTTGATAGTGTTTTGGCTTGTTGCTGGTCTTTGATCTCGTTTGTTTTGTTTTTTGTGTATGACTTTGGATACGCCCCTTGATATATGGTTTGCTTTGTGCCTTTTGGTTTGATTGCTGGATAAAATTGCTGGATTCTTGATTGCTGGATTCTTGTATCTTGTGTGTGTGTATATATATATATATATATATATATATATATATATATATATATATATTCCTGTATATAGTTACACACTGCTGGTAGGGAGTGGTTGCCATTTTGTTTGGGTGACGGTTTATCTTTGTACTCAGAGTAGTCATTGTATGTTACTTTTTGTTAGCTTAGTCAGTTGTCTTTTTGTTTCTAATGTGGTTTTGTTTGTTGTGTTGGCCTTGGTCACTCCTGATGTGATTGCACCAGTTTCTTGTCTTTAAACACCAAAACTTATAAATACTTTGCTGTTAACTTTATTGTCTGGTTATTCATTCCATTACTCATTTCTACTGCTGTAACACTCAAACCTTATGTTACGGTCTGCCAGCCTTCTCCTTCAATTTTTTTCTTCTGTACTCTAGCTGTCCAGAATGGTGTAGAACTATATTAAAACATCCCCCAAAGTTTTAATCATTTATTGAATATAATTGACATTTGGAAATTTCAGCACCATATTAATTATTTTTCCCTGCTATCCATAAGTAACACTCCAGAACAAAGGTTTTTTATTTTATTTATTTATTCTTTTTTTTTTCTGAGATAAATTCTCTCTTACTAGAAGTTATCTAAATTTGGACCTGGAGCCAAGTAAGCCAACTTCTCAGCTGCCATCTTAAAGGCTCACAAGAAAGTAGAGCTATGCTCAAAATAAAATTTAGTGCAGGTACTTGATTACTAAACCTGTAGAGATTAAGTAATTTATGTAGTTTTACCAAGAACTGTAAAGCTGTAGGAGTGTTGTAGATTACAAATAGCCATTGCAAATTTTCTCTGCTCCCAAAGCTTAGTGCTTCACAAAAAATATAAATTAAATGCTGATATAAGCAGTTGCAACTATTAAGGGCTTCCCTAACAGCAAAGCTGCTCTAGTTGATGGTACTTGCATAGAATCCTATAAAATCTTCTCTGGTCAGGTAGCTCTATTTTTGCTAATAATCTTTAAAATCTAGAATAAGTTTAAATATGTCATTCATTTCGAAATGAAAAAGATAATAAGGATTTAGACCCATCTTCCTGTAGACCAATTGCTTTTCTTGGAAATGATCATAAAATTTCCAATAACACTCTTGCCAGCAGATTAAATCAGTATATTTCCAGCATTATACACAGTAACCAAACAATTTTCTTTAGTGAGAGGTTTTTAAACCAAATAGGCTTATGAACATTGTTAAGAAAATATGAAAATATGAGCCAGGAGGACTGAGAGAGAATGGTTGTTTATGTGCATCTGAATTGTGTGTGTTTTGACATACATTTTAAGTACTGGCAAGTCTTGGTGGTTATATTAGCAGGTTACCATCTCATTTTAGATGCATTCTTGGCTGCAAGATCAGGTATATGAGTATTACTGGCAAAAATCTATCATCAGATCTAGCCTGATTGTTTTTTTCCTTCTTTGTTACTGCTTTTCTGTGAACACCCACATTTCCATTCACCCCAAGCCCAGTGAGTATAGATAAGAACAGGTGCACCTATATGTCTTATATTAGAAGGTCGCTGTCTAGAGCGCCACACACTGTATTGGATAGGGGAGGTGTGAATGGTTAGGCAGGGTAGTCATATTTTGTTACTTTCATTAGTTTGGCACTCTCCATAGTCCTCCTGGTCTCTTTGTAACACCCTCATATGCTGCTTATATATTTTGTTCTGTGTACATGTGTGACAATTGGCCACCCTCCTGGTGTCCCTGTTTTTTTATTTCTCTGTCATGTCTTTGTTTTTCCTTCTCTTCCTTGTTCCACTCCTTGGTTTCATTTTCTCCACCCCTCGTCTGTTCTTTCATTCCAGTCCGTGTTTTGGTTCCCCCTGTTCCCATGTTCACCTGAGTCTGTTTAGTGCCTGATTGTCTTGGTTATTTGAGCCCTGTGTTTTGTCTTCTAGTTTGTTGGTTATTTTGTTAAGTCTGATTTGTTCTGTTGTGTTTAAATTGCACTTGCTACATTGTGGTCGCCCTTGCTTTTCTGTTTGTCTAGTTCATGTATTGTTCTACTCCAGTGTTTTCCCCTTTCCCCTGTTTATTTTGCCCTCAGTGATTGTGTTTTCCTCATTTAATAAACTGCCCCCCATGTGGCTGCATTCTGCCTTTCGCCTGTTCCTATGGGAAATGTTATAACATGAAACAGCCAAAACAGCATTTCGAGACTTGGTCTCCTGCATACATATGATGTTGAGTCTCCCCTTCACCTAGAATATAATAATAATAACAACATAATACACTTATAAAAGTTGCTTTTTAAGACTTAAGAATTGACTAACAAATTTTGGTAGAGGTCTTCAGATTCTGTTAGTTATTAGTTCTTAACCTCCAAGAATCAAGGCGCTATAATCATTGTCCTAACAATAATTGGCACTATATTTAACACACACACAATCACCACAATCACTATATATATATATATATATATATAAAATACTTGTGGATAACAGTTGTGAATTTTCTGATAATATATGATCCTCACACATTAGCTCAGGTTTTCATTGGGGTTAGGTCAAGGACTGGGGTATTCATTGCAAAAGCCTGATTTTATGGACAATGAACTGTTTTGTGTAAGATTTGTAGGTATACTTTGGATTGTTGTTGTGCTGACAGAGCTTACCCATATATTAGCCTCCTGGCAAAAGCACACAGTTTTATAAAATTGCCTAGTACTTGATGGATTTCCATGAGTCCATTTATCCTAGCAGGATGGCTTTTGAAGCCTGCTCTATGACCACAAATTCTACTTTCTGATGCACATGCACAAATACCAGTGTAATGTGTTTCACAACATAGTGTATGATTTAAGATTTGTATGAGATAATGCATATATCATTCACAATATTTACCACAGTTATTGTCACGGAACGCTCACCCCCCGCGAGGCACGTAGTTTGGCCAGCTACGTGCAGTGGGAGGACCTTCGTTTGTGGCCATGCCTGCACACACCTGTACTTCGTTTGTCTATGAGTATTTAAACCCATGTCAGGGTGTGCAGCGTTGTTGGTCATTGTTGACGTAACGTGTTAATGTGGTGTGTTGTTGATAGTAATAATGTTAAATGTTATACTCATTGTTAGATGTATTTATCGTGTTTGTTTAATGTTAATCGTGTCCTTTGTTTGTAACACGTGTGAGTGCCGTTGTCTTTGTGTTTGAATAAATGTATGTCCCAGACGTTGGAGTCTGTATGTCCTGCCCCTCGCCCTACGGCACATGAGCCACCCCGCGTTACAGATATGCAACCCTAGCTATACACCTTTTGATATAATAAGAAAACTCACATGAATTCAGCCTTGCAAGCAGCAGTGTAAAGTAGAGCATTTTTTAGCTTACAATAATATGTCAACAGCACACCATACAGCAGAATGCTTGATCATAGTTGACTGATTTCATCATTGCATAGGCACAAACTAATATACACCGTGTCACCATTTGACTAAGTTATATTTACTAAACACTAGCAGCTGGCCATTTGAGGGCAGCACAATTAAGTGATAGACAATGAAGCTGGTTTCTCAATGAAAGAAGGAGATGGTGATTTACCAGCCTGTTCAGATGACCTTGTCAGGTCAGATGAGCAGAGACAGAGTTGAATGCAGGTAAAAAGTTTTAGTGATGTAGAGGGCAAATCCAAAGCCATAGTCACATAACAAGCAGAGGTGATAACAAGCACACAGGCAAATAACAAACAAACCCAAAGGGAACAGGCAATTGAGTAAATCCAGGAAACAGATATCAATAACCATAAAAGCAGTAAAACAGCTAAATGAGACTTCATAATGACTGACTAGAAGAACAAAGCTTATACAGGTGAGCTAATGAGAGATAATTAACAGGTAGATTTAGTATTCAGATGATCTGGACCAAAATAGGGGCCTGTGGGTAGTGTAACGAGTATTGGGCTGAATCAGAGTGGAAGGTGTATCTGTATATTATCAAGGTTGGCCAGTCATCAGCCAGGAGGGACACGCCTACTCCAGAGAGGGGCCATACTTCACTCCTGCCATGCTCTCAATCACCAAACTATTTTCTCACTTTTCTCCACTATTTAATCCTACAGGTCCCAGGAGAGGACGCTGCACATTAACGGACTACTGCCGTGAGTATAGCCACTTATTGCACAACTACAAGGAACCTTCATGTCTAGTATCTTTTGTTGTTTGTGGATTTTCATTTGATATTATTTGAATAGAAAATAAAGAGCATTTCAGCTCGAACTTGGCCTCTCATTTCATCTGTGCCGCCAGCATCACATATCTCATTTGCTATGCTACTGGTGTTGATTTTATATATTTTTATACAATATTTACTGTTAAATATGTCTAAATAGTCTATTTCGTATAATTGCCACTGAGACATGATACCAGATTTCAAGAGCAAATATTACCTCACCACTTTTTCGAGGTTAGGTCACCTCTGGAAATTACATAATTTTGAGATAAAGGCCACATCACCTCCTTCTGTAACGTGGTAGCTGACATAACTGGACATAACTATGAAGTCAAAGAGATTTTATTAAAGTGACACAACAGTATAGACTTAAAAACAAAAGAAAGATCAAACAATAATGAGGAAAACCAACCAATAACCGCACGCAAAAACACAACAAACTGAGTAAGCATAGATAAAGTCACATAGGTGACACAAGATGGAACGTACAAAGATAGACAAGTCATACATGCTACTAATGACAAAGCGATTTCTGCCTAATATATATATATATATATATATATATATATATATATATATATATATATATATATATAATTTTTTAAGAGAGGATCAAAATTCACACAAGCATATTTGCACAAAAATAAATGTATGATGTTAAACTTAATGGTTATTATAGAATATATAGAATATGTAATCATTTATCAGATGATGATAGCAAAATGTTTAATTCTGTTTTCTTCCAATAGATGGCAGAACATGAATGTTAACAGAATTTAACAGAATGTTAAGAGTCTTCATAAATACTGATATTGGCCACAAGATGGTGCTTACAACACAGCCTAATTCAGTGGAAGAGTTATTCACCATACAATAGAAATTCAAACCTTGATTTTGATTTCATCCTACAATATGAAGACCCTGACTTTGGGGGATAGCTTTGCATTCTGTCAGACATTACAGAACTACTTCAGAAGGGTGTACTGAAAGTTTTCAGGTCGGAGTGATAAAATCTCAACTGTTTTCCTTTTTCAACTTAATTAGTGCATCAGTTACATTCAGGTACCAACTACAGTTCCTTAATGTATGGATCAATGGAACTAGAGATTCAGTTAATTGACTCAGAGTTCAAATGAACTTGTTCAATAAAAAAGAATTGAACTTCCCATCAAAATCAGATCCTGTCCATGGTAAAATCTTTTGACTGTACTCATCACATTTTTGTGCTCCTGTTAGTTTAAACCTGCTTTAGTGATTACAATGTTTACAATGTTATAGTGCCACGTTTTTAATGTATGGTAGGAATTTGAAAGATTTACATGAGTGCTCAGAAAGCCTTATTAATATTTAGTTTTTGAATATTATTTTTTCCTTTCAGTTAAAATGTGTTCCATTTGGGCTTAGATGTGTATATAATATTGAAATAACAGATGTGTTCATAGGTAAAGAAATGTACATAGAAAAGTTTTAGTAGCTTGTATCTTGTCAGGTTAATATGGACATGTGTTCCAAGATTTACAGTAAAATCTAAATCAATGCTTACTGAATTGTTAAAAAAATGCTCATTGTACCAGATTTGTTTCCTTGTTTTATATTTAGATTTTGTAAATGTATTTTTTTGAGCTATGTTTACTGAATTACTTTGAGGTAATTAGTTTCCTTAATAATTATAAAAGTAATAATTAATAATTAAGAGCCTATCTGACACACATTTTAAAATTTAAACCTTATACAATTATTTGACTATACTAAGCTATTAAAATATAATATTTTTGAGTTAAAATGAATTAATACAGTTAGGTCGAATTTAAATAGTAATATGTAAATAGATGTGTTTAAGTTGAAGAAATTCTTGGTTATTTCTTTTACATAAAGGTAATAGATTTGCATAACATATTGGTTAAGAATGCAGTTATGTAAAGTAATATTGATTTTACTTACATATGGTGATGCGTACTTTTCTGGTGCTGCCATATTCAGGGAGAGCGAACATGTAAGCAAACAATAAAATTAAAGTTATATTAAATTATTATTACATTTTTTCAAATGTCATTTAATCAACCTACAATTGAATTCTATGTTTAAAAACAAATTCTGACATATGGCTTTGTTTGGTACATCTTAGGCTACATTTGATTATCCTACAACATCCTTAAGGTTAGGCAGCTTAGCCTTAAGGTTATTTGTTCCATCATTGGCATTTCTAGACACTGCTGCTAAATGTTATTTGAACAATCAGAATGTTGTTTATAAATTCATATTCTTTAAAGCACAGAGTACCCTACACAATATATGCTGCTAATACCCATCAATTCAAATGTGTTTAATGTAATAAACTATTTTATTATTTTTAATATTATGTTAGAAAAGGAAGCCAACAACTGAACAATTAATATACTAAGATTAACAAAAAGTGAAAAATGTTATGTTACCTTTTCTTATTTTTCAAAGTCATAACCATCCAACCTTAAGCAATAACCTGAGCAGATAATCTGGTTCATGTAACTCACTCGTTTGTATTCAAGATAACAGGGGTAGACAGTAAACTGATGAGAAAAGGAGTGGTTTTAGGTGTAGCTTTCATTTTCAACTTACTTCAGTAATAGGTGTATATAAGGACAGAGATGAACTTGACACTGTGAATGCCAAATATGTGGTTAATTAACTGTACATAACAGTGAATGCTGATGCTTCCTTAAAGACAGAAAGAAAAGAGGACAGCCCAATGATTCCAACAATTTTGAAATCAGTATATGCAACTTGTGAAATGTACAATAATAAACCTGTTTGTCTACAAGAAATATCACTAAAATGCTAATACACATTGAATAAAAATATGTATGGAATGAAAATTATAGCAAGGCACCACCATTTACAGAACACGCTCATATATTTTCTTGTTATTGTATCCAAATATTTTTAGCTGATTTCTGTGAAGTGTGCTATTTTCCTAGGTTTTCTGAAAATTTACTCTTGCATGCATCCTTATTTGTTTAATAGGTAATTAAATATTTAATGGAAGCCTCACATTCAACCTGTTTTGTCTGTAATTATTTTAAATTCCATTTGTACCTGTCCATGTGTAAGTAATAATAAGTAAATCTCAAAATTAGGAAAACAAGATGTTTAAAAAAAAAAAAATCAAATCAGCACACAGCATCTGTTTTACTCCTTCTTTCAATTTATAGCAGTTTTAGGTGACATAAAACACTATTTTGAAAGATTTGATTATTTTTATTTGAACACATTAGAGTACATTATTTTTGGTACCTCATTTTTGAAATGCCCTCAAATCTTTTAGCACATTTTCTGCTTGTGTACAAGGCTGTCATATTGTGCATAGCACTGAATCAGTAAGGCCTACAATATGGACCTATCTCTTCCTGTTTGTGTTTTGGTGGTGTAATGACCTTTACTGATGCAAACTTCACTATTTACTGGATATTATAATATTTTATAATATTATACTATTTCTCAGTATGGTAACTGTAGTGTTTTGTTTTATTTGTCCAAAACTGCAAGTCTCTCTAGCCAACATTTCTTAGAGTCTGACTAATCCTAATTCTAATTCTAACCCTTGGTAACCCTGTTAAGATGTTTAATGATAACTTGTTATTCCTTCATTAACTCTATCAGATGCATTGTCTACTCTTTTGTGTAATGCTTTAAACCCAGTTTATTTAATCAACATATATATGTTGCTCATGTTAAAGTTCAATAAATAGAACAACTACTTGTTACAGTTGTTGCCACAATGATTCAACCATCCTTAAATTTATCATTTGGCTGGGAACTCTTAACACTGAGGATTAATGGTGTGTTTAAGGATTATGAGCTGTACAAGGATTATGAGCTTTATTCCATTAAGGTTAAGACAACCTTAATGGAATAAAAATACCACATATCTTCTTACAACGATATTGATTTTTTCCTGATGCTACTGTTTCTACCCCTTTGCAAATCAGCAAATGAAACCATAATTATGTACTAAATTTTTTAATTTGCATAACAAACTGAGTAACATCATTAATATCACCCCTTGGCCACAATGCACATTCACTTCCCTTGTACCACCCACCCTTCATTTACTTGTCAGACCAGGCTCGTGGTATAGGCTGTATAGGGGCATCAAACATCTATAGAGGTGCCTGGGTGCCCCAATTGAGGAAAAAACATTTTTTTAAATTGTTTTTTAACAATACTATTTATAAATAGTATTGTTAAATTATATATTAATTAAATTATATATTATATATATTATTATACTAAATTATATATTATATATATATATTATTATACTATTATATATTATTACTAAATAATATAATTTGCTATTATTATTATTATTATTATTATTATTATTATTATTAATAATAATAATAATAATAATAATAATAATAATAATAAATATTACAACTTCATAGTCTAATAACATAAGCACTAATATTTTCTGTGATGCATACACCTGCGGCATTCCACTGGCACATCAAAGCCTTTTGGCTGTGGGGGAGGGTGACATACATGATATACTTGCTTGCGCCATGAGTGACAATGTGAATAATGGAAAACACAGATTGGCTAACTACATAAGATCTCCCCTCTATTGTCCAGGAGAGAGAAAAAAGGAAAATGTTGAATGTATGAAAATTCTGGCCACTTGGGAAAGATTTTCCGCCGCTGTTGCATGACGAGATGCAATAAATATTTTATTATTATTTTATCTTTGTCTAAGTTAGGTATTTTGTTATTACTAGACAAACCTTTGCATTTTTATTTCCTTCATTGCATTTAATATGTACAGCACACAGCATGCATCATTGTTTGCTCACTGATTGCATGGTTTGTGCATGAATGCTAAGTGTAATTTACTCTTGCTGTTTGTGTTTAGAATATTATAGGCTATAAATGTGGCTTAGGCACTATTATTAGATAGGTTTCACCACAAGCCATTTTTTTTATCAATGTATCGTAACACCCAATTGGGCTTTATATATATATATATATATATATATATATATATATATATAATTTGTTTAAATGTCACTTTTTCCTTAATACAGTTTAAAAAAAATAGATAAAATAGAGAAAAAGCTATGTAGTGTCTGTGTGAGTGTATAAACCCAGTGAGGAATGAACAGTGCCTGCTCTTCATAGACTTTCTCCATTTTTTTTGTGTGCATTTCACTGAATAAATGCCTTTTTGAATAAATGCCTCACTCGGGTCTCACTCGTGACTCATTATGTCACAATTAATAGAGAGATCTATTAGAGAAATGTAGTGTTGACTAGTCATAATGATAAAAGTGTCAGCTAAATTATATATTATAATGCTAGAATGAGTGGTTTATTTTGGTTTAGATGATTATCACACATTTACTGTTTTATAAACAGATTTTATAAATATATTTGAACTATTTTATTCTGTTATACAGTGTAGCCTCCATAGTTCTGGAGTGTCAGAGCCTACTAATATATTTGTTATACATAAACCAAAGTCTTTAAAAAACACATCTTTAAATTCACTTACTATATTATAACATATGTGTGTATGTATGTATATACATACTTCTTTGTCAGACAACCAAATTAAATCTTTTTCATACTCATTTCATACTCATTGAATCATCTGTCAAATGAACAGGAATAACTGGTATTTCATATTCAATAACAACTTGTAGCTGTGCAGGTTTTGTCAATGGTTTGTCCACAAGAAAATCTCTCTCAGGTAACACACACACACTTGTGATAAATCTCTCTCTCTCTCTCTCTCTCTCTCTCTCTCTCTGTGTTTCACATACTTACACCCACACGCAAACACACACCCGCATAAAGACACATAAAATAGCAATGTAATATAGTGAAATAGAATACATGCTATTAGACACCTTTTATTAGGGTATATCCAACATTAGCTGGAGTCTGCAGACAAACCAGTTGAAACATGATTATTGGCCAGCTTTTTCCTTAGTGCTACAGAGATGCTGTAAACATCAAAATGCCCTTTTTGTTCTACACAACACAAATATCTCTTCAGATTTCTTCTATACTGCAGAAACCTATTAACATGATAATCTGATTTTATGGTAGTGTATGAGGACATGCTGATAATCTCCTGCCTACAAGAAATGTGTTTGTAAAATCATAACTGCTTTTTATGGACACTTATTTAACGATACACAAAATGGTCTATTCACTGTATTAGAAGGTCAGGCATTTTACTGGTAATTGACCATACACATACACATATATTTAATTTAGCTGTATCAGGAATACTAGTATAAATGACCTGTGGTTCCTGTTAAAGAAAGAGAAATGAAGAATAGTTGCCAAAGAATTTAGTGTAACCTCCTGAATGCCGCGGGTGTGGAACAGGGCGCACAGACTCCATCGACTTTGTGCAACATTTAATGACATTAAACACACAGGACAATGGTGGCACTCAAACGTAACATTAATAGTGAACATGAAGACACAACGCTAGGATTAACATGGGCTAGACAAACAAATACAATGGTTACACAATCCTGGACACAAACATACAACTTCAGATGCTAACAAACAATGACCAACCCCCAGGCACGCACCGACGGGGGTTTAAATAGACCGATGAACACTAATGATTAGCCCCATACAGGTGCGTGCCATCACGGGGGTGTGGCCACAGATAAGGGTGAACCCCCCCTTGCACATGGCAGACCGTACCACGTGACTTGGGGGGGGGGGGTTCCATCACGTTTAGATAAAAATACTAAAATACAGGAAAATAATTATTCAAAGCACTGAGGAGTTATCAAAGAAAACAATGCTCAGATGAAGGCTTTAGCTAGCACTGTAAACATTCTCAGTTACATTGGGATTTATATGTTTATATGTTTCATACTGGTATTGCTATAACTACGCTGACACCATACATGGTGCTGTAATCTGAAAGTAAACTAATAGTTTATTTTATAGTGTTAACAATTCCATTTGAGGATAGAACCTTTGAGAGGAAGAACCTGAAGTGCACATACTTGGTGGTTTAGGTGAGAGAACACAAGTGGCAGGTGTGTATAATCCACTAGAAATAGGTGCTAGGGAATTTGTAACTAAGGGTGTGGTATCTTTCCTTGTACAATTTGGTTTTAGACGCTGTGAACAAAGGATAGCTGTGAAGGAATTATCGGAAGTAGCTGAAACGGCTAGTAAGAGGTTGTGGATAAGGAGACTACAGGCTAGCTGGGGAAATGCATTATAAAAGCGGAATGGCTGAAGTGTTCATTGTTTCAAGTACATGGAGAACTGGGCAGGTGACATGTCACTGTAATATAGTAGATTCAGATGTTACTGGTGGCACTGAGAATGCATTAACAGTGCAGGTTAGGCTGGGTATGGCCTTATCAGAAAGGCCAGAATGGATCTGCTGTGCATACATCTCTGGATCCAGTATATCTGGATACTGCATACATCACCTCAGGCCACAGCTAGTCCAGCACTGGTGTGTCCAGATTATCTGTCTCAGCTATGTTCCAGAAAAGAAACTGAAATATATACATATAGTTACCTAATTGCCATAGCAGGACAGCAAAAACTTGGATGATTGCTGGATGATCTGCAGTTTTGAACTGCTGGATGGTCTGCACAGTTTTTGTTTAACCACAGCTTCTCAACAATGGTTAGTTTTTGACCACAGGTGGCTGTTGGCTAGACCCCCCCCCCCCCCCAAAAAAAACCCCAAACAAACAAACAAGCTGACTACTGTGGAAAAGGGTAGCGTGACTGATAAACTCTGAATGGCAACAGATGACCAGGGTACAATTATATATTCAGCATTTGGCAGTCATGCAAAGTAGTTTTTAAAAAACTGGGTGTTTACTATAAAAATAAGTTCCTCAAGATCAGATTTCTTTCAAATACTGACTACACTAATACATTTCTTCATTGTCCCTTTAAACAACCAATGTGCTTCTATACCACATCTGTGCTATACACAGCATGTCAAGCACAAAATCACAGTAATCCCTTTAGCCTGTGTACAGGCTGTTATCAAAGATACAGATGCACAAAAAGCTTCCTTTAACAAAGCAAAAGAATTATCAGCATATTTTTCGTGCCCTTATTAAAACAGTGAAATCACAAGACAGGTCTTGACCATAAGTGAATTTATATATTTATAAATGTATAATTAAATCTAATTAAATCTAATTTAATCATTACATACAATTCAACATGTAGTCAAGCATGTTCATGAGACATAGAAAGTGAAGGCAAATAAACTGATTGATAAATTAGTCACGATTAGTCCCTCCCAGCTTCCATGTTCCATGTTCCATGTTTTCCCTGTCTTGTATATTTTAGTTCCATACCTTAGTTTTATTTTCTCCACGCCTCATTTGATTCTCCACACCTGTCCCTCTTTCTAGTCTTGTTAAGTCCATGTATTTAATCCTTGTTGTGTTTCCTATGTCTTGGCTGTTCATTGTTTATTTGAATCTGTGCGTTTGTGTTCATTGTGGTTGTTGAACTATTTGAATGTCTTAATACTGGAAAGCCTGCATCTGCCTGTTTGTAAGTTTTATACTCTGTGCCTATATGTTTCGTCTAGACTTCGTGTTTGTTAGTCTTAGTTCTTCCTAGTGTCTGTTATAGCCTGCTTCCCAAGTTTGCCTTTGTGTACCTTTGATTCGTTTATCCTAGCCCTTGTTTTGTATATAATGTATCCTCTCCGTGTTGGACTACTCCAACAACTCTGATTTTGGATTTGCCCATAATAAATCTTGTTCTTCTCGCACATGCATCCACCTCCTTACCGCTCACCGTTACAATTACAGTACACTCACAAAACCCCCCAGAAGACAATTGTTTTGATGTGAAAGGACAGATTGGTCTTGTGAGGAATATCTTGCATGCTTGGTCTGGGGACACATATGTAGTGTATGAATTTTTTGAAAACACTAGAGCATTTTATAGCTATCCTGTTGACTCTTCCCTTGTGGAAATATGGTTTGTATACATATTATCTAAACGAATGCAAGTTCAGAAAGTAGATGGTCCTTTTTTCATGTAATTTTTTTTTTTTTGTAGCCTTGCCTCTGCCACATAATTGCTGACATTTAGAAATTATGATTACTGCAACACCATTTTCAATTGTGGAATCTGAATTTATTGCATTATACCAAGTAACTGGTTTTCTGGAGCAGATGAGGTCAAAGCAGTAGACCTGTGTGTAATATTTTCCCCCTCAGATATATCGCTCTTATACAGTTGTTTAGGTTTGTTTTTTTGTTTTTTTGCTTTTCTGTTTCCGTCATTGTGTGTTATATGTAATCCCCGCTGTCTTTAGCTGTCTCATTTTCCTCTAATTTGCTTGACTATATAAACATAGTTTTCTTGTGTCCTGATTGTCAGTTCCTTGAAGGATTTGCATACATCTGCTCTGTTTGTTAAAACTCCTGTTAATCACTGATGTGATTTTGTTTGTTTGTTTGTTTGTTTGTTTTTCTTCATCTTGTATGTGGCTTGTTTGATTTGTTTGTGTTGTTTGCTTTATGTTCTGCTTTCTTTGAATTACCAATCTTGTATTTGCACCCTGCCTTACTCCAAGCCTTCATCAGCAGGAGAGTATGCAATGGCTATGCAGCTCTTAAAGCAAGACCGAAGCTGAAATAGTAATCATGGCCAAATGAAAGTTAAGTAGAATATGGGGAATTGAATCCATCTTGTTTTTCATTGTATTTTTTTTTTCTTGAACCATAAGCTCAGACGTAGGAGTATTTCAAGGGGCCATTCACACCAAATTCACTGACAAGCCTACGCAAACGGGCAGTTACATGTCCTCCTAGTGTTGCACCAGATTTATTCTACAACCAAGATTTATTGTACCACTCAGATTTTCTATAGTTTAAGTTCCAACCATCTCCCTGCAGTATTCTGGGCCCAGTTATTAATGTCTCACATCAAGCCAGTTCCATTACAAAGCTAAATATAAAAGCTACAGGGACCGTTTCAAGTTACAGGGAGCAGGTGAAACAACTCATGGCATGGTACAAGCATAACAACTTGTCACTGAATGTCAACAAAACAAAAGGAATCATAGTTGACTTCAGGAAGAAACGCACATTCCATTCACAATATAAGCAAACCCAGTAGAGCACCAAGTTCCTTGAAGTACAAGGAACAGATGATCTAAATTTGCACACTCATGGCACACTCATGGCATTTCCACTGTGAAAAAGTAGCACCTATACTTCCTCTGGAGGATGATAAGCACCAACCTACCCCTTCCGTTCCTACCAACGTTTTACAGAGGTGTCATAGTGAGCATCCTGACCAGCAGCATTCCTGTCTGGTACGGGGGCTGCAGCATTGCCGACCAAAAACATCTCCAAAAGGTTGGGGAGAATGGTAGCCGTTCTCCCTAAAAGCCAACCGTTTCAAGAACTGTACAGACAATGCTGCCATAGCAGACCTACAAAGATAATCAGAGACAAAACACATCCTCCTAATAGTCTGTTTAGCATATATGTATATGCGTATATATAGAACCAGGACATGCCAAATCTCTAAACAGTTGGAGTACATATCTCGTCTTACTAATCCAACTGCACTTGCTTTAGAACATCTGACTAATGCTGAAAATAACATTATTAATATTCAGTCTGACATTCAAGCTTTATTATACCTATCACCTGATTTTAATTACTTTTAAATTAGCTTATAAAATGCATGCACAAGATCAATCTACTGCAGCAAAGCAAGAGGTCCTAGATTTCCTTCAAAAATCTCCTCGTCATTGCATTTGATGACTTTTAAATTGAAATGTTGAATCTTAAAAAATAACTTGGGCTGCTGTGCACTATTAAGGTGTACAATTCAAATGAATATATTGATCTTATTAGTTTTTATGCATTTTATTGGTTTTTATGCATTTGATTCACCCTGAGCAGATTTTTCCAGATTCAGCTATATGTTCATTCAGCACTGTTGTCAAAAATCAGCTTATCAAATGGGATCAGATGACTGGTTATATGACTATTGTAACATGGAGTGGTTAGGAGGCAGATGCATGTGCGGAGAAAAGTGAGATTTATTATGGGCAAATCCAGAATTGTAATCATTTGAAGAGTCCAGGGCCATAAAGCCAACACATAGAGTCCAGGAATTCATGATCAACTAAACAAAACAAAAGACATGATGACAGCAGGGAAGCTGGCTAAAACAAAGTGGCTAGGAATAAATGAACGCTAGAATAAACACATGGCTAGGAAGTATGAACAACTAGGAAATACAAACTAGTATTACATATACTGAGGTTTGGAGGCCACAGGAGACAGGTTGGGGTGGGGCGGCCAGGAAACTTGAAGCCCGCGAGTCAGGAGGTGGGCCTGAGGGCAAAGAGGTGACTGGTGATGGATCCAGGGAGTCTGGAGGCATGGCTGTGGCATTCAGTGGCGGGTCTGGGGGCACAGATACAGCGTTCAACAGCAGGTCCGTGATGTCCGGGGGCGTGGCTACGGTGTTCATCGGCAGGTTTGGGAGGTCCAGGGGTTTGGGGACAGGCTGAATGGCATCCACTATGCTGGGAACAGGAACTGGCTGGTCGGTGTCATCCACGCTGGGAACATGAATTGGATCAGGGTGGGGTGGCATCCTTCATGCCAGGAGGAGGAAGTAGAACTGGCTATGCGGAGTCCTTCACGCCAAGAACAGGAACTTGACCTGGCTGGGCAGAGTACTTCATGCCGGGAACAGGAAGAGAGAGGGTGGTGGTACAGGTGTGGTGACCCTGGAGGAACACACAGATACAGAACCCTCTCAGCAGTTCCCAAAGTTTACACAGGCTATTGAGAGCTTACAATTGCACTTGAGAACACAGCAAGTATCATAAAATGGGTTAATAGCCTTCATTCTGCCTACTCATGTATTGCGCTGCAGACCGCTCCCCTCTGCAACATTGGTTAAGACAAGCAGGCTCATGGCTCTTACTTGGGACCTTGTCATCGTCATTATATATACAGGATCCTGTTTTTTCTGGGGACAAGAAGATTAAAAAAGATACTGTGAACATCCAAGAGTTAAGTTAATGTGTATAGAGAGATTTTAACAGTTATAAATGTCTGTGAATCATGAAAAAAAGCCTGTACCCCCCCAAAAAAACAGAAGCTGAATTTTGCTAAACCCATAGTTAGGTGATTAACCTGCGCACTGAGCTGTATCAAGTGGAAGGTCAACCCTTGAGGCCCAGCTGTTGCAGGATTCTCCATGATCAGTCCAGAGTAACTCTTGTCAATATGAATTTACTTAAACAATCAAAGAGAAAGTACAGGGCAAGACGCCTTTATTAATTGATTACAATAAAATATGTATACATGCAAATATTATTTTACGAAGTTTTCCGTGAGAATAAAGTCAAAGCATATATGGGTGTGTAGGTGAAACAGAGCTTCGGGGAAGAACTGGAGTTTTTATGTCATGGTCCGCACCCCCTTCAGTGACAATTTCAACATACATATGCATGTGTTTAGCCATACCAGCCCTCTCTGATTTCGGAGGTTTCTAAAATGTTTTGAGAACATTTCAGCTGCACTTTGAGAAAGGTCTATGATGTCCTTGTTTCTCAACCATGTTTCTCATTGTTTCTCAACCAAGTCTTCAACACAACAGATTGTTCCATATTTTTGCTCTAACCTAATGTGGGGTATGTGTGGATATGTTATCTGTTATTTACACAAACACACTAATAATTTTAGGTATCTATTGTGTACTAAGTATTTTTCTCTGCTATTAAAGGACCTAAATGTAGTAAGGGCTAAGCTTCCTGAATGGCAGATTTAGGTGCAGGTCTTTTTGTGGAGAGCATACTGGTTTTATTTGTGGATAGCACATCGCAACTGTACATGTGCCTGTTCACTGCGGTGCATCCATTCATCGACTGCTGACACTCTAGAGGGTTCACCTGACCAAGGGAACAGGGGAGGCTGGAAACCAAATATACACTAATCAG
The DNA here is from genome assembly GCF_041902795.1 of Electrophorus electricus. Classification (NCBI taxonomy): domain Eukaryota; kingdom Metazoa; phylum Chordata; class Actinopteri; order Gymnotiformes; family Gymnotidae; genus Electrophorus; species Electrophorus electricus. The sequence goes on from NC_137508.1 coordinate 25,228,898, forward strand.
GAGTTACCAGTGGAGGAATTCATAATGGAGTTCTGGGCATACTTCACCCATGGCAGGATATTTCATGGGATAATGTCTCAGCTGTTTCTAACAGTGTGGGTAGTTTTTTCTTGGCTATTAAATGAAATGCCTTGGAGAACCCATCTACCACTATCAGTATATCTGAATTACCTTGAGAATGGGGTAAGTCAGTGATAAAATCTACAGCAACATGAGAAAGGTTGGCTGGGTATAGGTAATGGTTCTAGTAGTCCTACTAGTAACTGTTTCTGGGCTTTGCTTTTTGCACGTACCTTACAGGCATTAACACTGGTTTTTGGCATCTTCATGCATTGTGGGCTATCAATACTGGTTCCTTAATAATGTGAGGGTGAGGTGGAGACCTGCATGATGGGGAGCTAGGGGAGGTGTGCATCCCCTGAGGGAATGTGCAGTGGACATTGCTGGGTAAATAGGTCTTGTCTGAGAGACAATCCACTGGTTAAGGATCTGTCTGTTGTTCTTGTCTTATGGTGTCCATAATGTTCCATCTGATAGGTTCAACTATACAGGAGGAGCGCAATTTTGCCACTGGTGGGAATGTACCATGTTTACCCAGGTCAAAGACTGTTTGTCTGTTTCCCATTGGGCAGAACATTCAGGACCATCAGGAGACACACTAATAGACTGAGGAATAGCTTCTTCCTCAGAGCTGTCTCATTACGTAACATAATACCGGATTTGGCTGACACTTCTATCCAGAGCAACTTACAATTATGACTGAATACAGCTCAAGCAATTGAGGGTTAAGGGCCTTGCTCAGGTGCCCAACAGTGGCAACTTGAACTGAAAACCTTCTGATTATGAGTTGAGTACCCTGCACACACAGATAGTAATATTTCAAATAGTGTGTTCTAATAACTCTAAAAAATTTTGTTTTGTTGACAGAACCATGAATGCTTCAGTTCCAGTGACTGCTGTGATATGTATGCAGCATGCTGTATCTGACAGTGAGATAGACAGCAATGACAGTCTGGCAGTCACAGCAGAGGAACTATGTGTGGAGAATGTGAGGTATTTTAACATTTTCTCTCATTGCGTGGGTGCAATCCTTAAAAAAAAAAAGTAATGGACATGGCATTAAGGAATTTTTATGATGCCTGAGGACAACACTAGGCAGTAGAGTGTTAACATGCAATGGGAGACAATTTTCAAATGCCTCACATTCTTCCCAAATAATTCCTCTGCTGTGACTGCCAGAGTGACTTACTACAGCAAGCTGCATAAATATTGCAGCAATCAGAGGAACTGAAGCATTCATGCTCAAAGGTGAATCTGAAAAAAAAAACTTTTGCAAAATTATTAGAACACACTATTCGAAATATTAGTATCTGTTTAAAACATGTTTTAGCATAAATATTAACTAACATCATGATATTATATGATGATACTTTAATGATATTTAGAAATGGCATTGTTTCTTTGAGACAGATATAAATAGTCAAATAGTACATAACTGCTTCCTCTGAGGAAGCTGCACAATTATATGTAAAAGCTATGCTGCCTCTGAGGCTTTACACAAAAAAACAAAAACAACAAAACCTTTCCCTTTCTTAGATGCTGCACAACATTGAGACTACCAGGAAGCTTTCAAGATGCCATTGTTTAGCTTAGTATGCATAACTGTTAACATTAGCTTGCATGCACAATACCTTGCTAGCTAACAAACAAACAAACATTTTGAATGCCACTGGTCACTGCTGCTTTAAGGAGAACCAATCATGGAGAATGAGGGATATGGACATTGTCCAGCACTAAACCCATTTGCAGGACCATATATGTATACCATGGATTGAACAGTCCAAACAATGAAGTGTAAAGCACAAACAATGACGTATAACATAAGTACACCATATACTTGGTTGGTGCAAACAACAAAGTGTGAATAGGTATTTCACAATAAGCATTGTAGAGTGGGTACTGGACAGTAGGGGTTGCACCTGTTGAACAGTAGTATTTACAACCCCGAATGTAAAGTATCAGTGCGTTAAAAGCAACTTGTGGAAGGGAAGCTGTGGGTGCAGGATAGGGGGACAATGAGCTCAGTAGTTAAGGTGCTTGACTTGTAATCAGAAGGTTGTCAGTTCTAGTTGCCACTTTTGGGTACCTGAGCAAGGTCCTTAACCCTCAATTGCTTGAGCTGTATTCAGTCATAATTGTGAGTCACTTTGGATAAAAGTGTCAGCCAAATCCTGTATATGTTATGTAATGAGACAGCTCTGAGGAAGAAGCTATTCCTCAGTCTAATAGTGTGTCTCCTGATGGTCCTGTATCTTTTGCCCAGTGGGTGACAGACAAACAGTCTTTGACATGGGTGAGTTGAGTCATTGATAATGATGCTACCCTTCTAGATGGCTAGCATAAACTGTGTCCTGATTTGGGAGCATGGTTCCCACAATCTTCTGTGCAGTTCTAACTATGCAGGCCAGGTCTCCACTTTTCTGAAGTGCAGCTGTTGTACCACACTGTGATGCATTAGCAGAGAGTGCACTCTACTGTGATCCTGTAGAAATGTACCGAGGAATGTACTTTCCTTATATGTACTGTAATTTTCTAATGATAAGCCCTGCCTGCTGGTTATTTTGAATAACACTGATTATGATCGCACTGCCTCGAGGATAGAGCTGCTTTCAGAAGTTTTGATTAATGATTTTCCACACACCACTGCTGCTTTAAGGAGAATCATTTAACATGGAGAATCAGGGATATGAACACTGTCCAGCCCTACACCAAATAAATCACGATACCTCAGGTTTCATGTTTTATATTGTGACATGACAGCCAAGGGAAAGGTCTGGTATTATCGGACCTAATCCTACTTAATGTATTGTATTTCTTCTTCTTTTTTTCTGTCAGGTAACCATTACTCACAAATACCTGTTTCAGATTAGGTTTATTTTCTTTATATATGTTTTTCAATTGTATTATTGATAACCTTAATGTTTTACCTATATGTGTGTATCTCTTCTCAGAATTTCTGTCAGTTAGGAAAAGTATTCCCTTAAATTTGAATGATCAAACATTCCTTCAGCTATTGAAAAAAATCATAATATTTTTGTGGTTACTTCATGTTAACCAAGTGTTTCTGATTCTGAGACTATTTTGTCCTGTTGAATTGGTGCCCTGATTATGATAATTATTAATATATAATTATAATTTCTCATTTTAATGAACAATAATTCATGCAGAACTCCTACACTACCATAGTATATAATGGCATTTTGAATAGAATCTCATCTGCTTCATGAATATGCCCTTAGTATCTGGTACTCTCCACTTGGTGTTCACTAGATATTCACTAAAAATATGTATAGCATGTCCTTTCAGAAGCTCTGTAAATTGCTATTCAAATTGCAGACCTTTACTGTGGATTGATACAATTCTTTTGTGGCATTTCTTTCATTGATTTGATCTAGTAGAAAAATAAAGATATTTCTTTTTATTTTTTGAGGCAAAAAAATGTCATTATTATGAACAGCAATCAATATCTTACTTGTCTCCACCCACCACAACCATAATTGTATATTTAAAAAAAACTCTATGTGTATATTTAAAATCTATATATGGTTACAAATTATGGAGGTTTGTCATCTACAGTGGATCTAAAGTGTTTTACATATTTTGCCACAGGGTGGAATCAAAGTTTAGTGGGGTAGCAGGAAGTTTAGCTGGGTGAAAATGGGGTGGCAGGAGGTTTTGGCCAGGCAGCATGTTGTGGGTGGATAGGGTTTCTAAATACTAATTATATTGAATTGTCTCCTACTTTATTTGTTATTTGAAGTGATTTTTTGCATTCTTTTTCAAAGATTTGAGTCCAATACATTTGTTTATTTTTGCTCTCCTTCTGCTTAGTTTTTGGTAGTTTTGCACAAAAAGATTGTAATGTCCCAGTTGTATTCTTCCTTTTAATTTTCTTTAGTAAATATACCTCTGGCCTAAAGTATTCACAATATACAAGGACAGCTCAAATACATGCTATACAATGCATGGTTACATCATAAGCTACGTAAATGTGTGAAAAATGCACATACTGTGAGGGTTGAAGTAGCGATACATTCAGCTGGCCACCAGAGGTCCTCATCCCCAGAATTCTATCAGTCACCATAGTTATTTATTATTATTTTTATTAATATATTAGTCACATTTATATATTGCCTTTCTCATACTCAAGGACATACATACATGCACACACACACACACACACACACACACATATATATATATATACACACACACACACACACACACACACACACACACACATATATATATATATACACACACACACACACACACACACACACACACATATATATATATATATACACACACACACACACACACACACACACACACACACACACACATATATATATATATATACACACACACACACACACACACACACACACACACATATATATATATATATACACACACACACACACACACACACACACATATATATATATATATACACACACACACACACACACACACACACACACATATATATATATATACACACACACACACACACACACACACACACACACACACACACACACACACACACACACACACACACACACTTCATACAGGACAATTTAGAGTATCCAATCTACCTACTCAGTTAATGATCACACACCTTTTCCTCATCAGCACTATGCTATTTAAGACTACCTGTACCACAGTATCATTGTGAAGTATTGCCAAAACTCTCAGTGCATGTATTAAGCTATTCTTTAGTACTTTTGTCTCTTTGCCTTTGGAACTACTGGTTTTAACCTTTGCTTTGGCCTTTGCTACAATTGCCTATCTCTGTTTATCTCTGTCTGATTACTGGTTTTTACCTCTGGCACTTGCCTGATTCTTCAGTAAAGATCGTGTCTGAGTCTGTTTTATTACAGAATACTTTGCTAACTGCAGATCCATCACAGATGCCCCAGATATTACATGCCATCCAGGCTTAAGATAGACACTTCAGTTTGTTTCAGTCCCACCTACAACAATTACATTGTGCCATGGAAAGCCCAAGCCAAAGTCTTCAGAACATGAGAGCCACTCAGCCTGTCTGCCCCCCGGCTACTAATAATGGTAAAGATCCAGGGGAACAATTACCCCACAAATGCCAAGGTAGAACCCCAGCAGCCGAATATGCCAAAGAGTTTCATATGCCTGCCGCTCAATGTGAGTGGAAAGAAGATGGACACTTTAAGACCTGAACTTGCATGTAAGGGTGTCCAGACTACTCTTCCAGAACTCATCAATATATCCATATGTCCAGATAACCTTATTTGCCTCTACTTCATGGTCAGAGGAAAGAACTTATAATGAAGGCTGAAGGCAGCTACCGTACCCGGGACTCAAAAGTACGTCCGACAGGAGGTAAACGTGAGCTCTTATCACTGGACCAAAGCACAAGCTCTCTAGCATAGCAGCCAGAGCACCCATTTAACCTTCCTAAGTGATAGCCTCTGTAACACAACTCCTCAAAGTGACCCAGAGGTGAAGGAAGTGGGTCAGACCTGTTTATCTCCTGAAACATGCAACTGAAGATGACAAGAAGGACTTTGGTAATACTGTGGCGGCTCTGGTCATTTCCGTAATACGTGCCCAGTGAGCTCCAAAATGCAAGCTACATTATGGGTGAGTGATGTCTGTTTCCCTGTTGCATCTAATAGACAGCTATCAATTCCCATCAATTTTTCCCTGTCCCTTTTAGCCATAATAGACTCCGTAGCAGCGTGGAATTTTATTGACTCTGATGTAGTGTGAGTCACTCACAAACCTGCCCTGTCCATAAAAGGAATCCAGATACAATCCCTTGGGTATGGGAATACTCATGCAAACTACTGTTCCACTCACTCTGAATGTGGGAGTTTGCACTCAGGACCTGTATCATTACTAGTAGTAAAATCCCCTGACAATCTACTGATCTTGGGCTATCATTGGTTAGCAAAGCATGAGCCCATATTCTTATGGTCTAGAGGGAAATTGCAGTCATGGGGAAGAAGATGTTTTAACCAGTGTCTCCACTGTGGGTTACTATGATTGAAACTTCTAATGCCCAGTGTGACTTTACCTGCTGAGTACACAGAGTTTTCAGATGTTTTATCAAAACCAGGTGGCCAAGCTTCCTTCTTGCCATGCTTCAGATTATGCCATCGATGTCCTGCCATGCATCACTCCACCCCACATAGTCTTCCCTCTGTCCTTTCCAGAAACTCAGGCCATGGAGGAATATATTCAGGAAGTGTTAGTGCTCAGATACATAAGACCCTCAACCTCTCCTGCTGCTGTTGGGTTCTTCTTTATAGAAAAATATATTCCTGTGTCTTAATACCATTATGAACAGGCAAATAAAAAGGATCAAAGAGGTTAGATGATTCCTCTGCTCCTAATGCAGCAACAATCAAGGGGACTGGAGTTAGTTCCTGCTATGGGTGGAGCATGCCCAGAACTCGCTTGTGAATGCCTCCTTTTTAATGTATGTTGGATTTTGAGCTTCCCCTGTTCCCTTGCTCAGGAGAACCCTCTGGAGTGCCAGCAGTAGACGAATGGATGCACCACAGGGATGGCATGTGGGAACAGGCACATGTATAGCTGGGACACACTATCCACAGACAAAAACAGTATGCAGACAGGCATCGATCGCCTGTCTACTAGCTGGACCAAGAATTGTGGCTCTTCACATGGGACCTATGCCTAAAGCTACCATTCGTTATGCTCAGCCTTCACTAAACTGAGCCGTTTAATAGCATAGCAAAATACCTGGTGCTAACTAATGAATGCAGTGGTAGCTCAGTTTTTAAGGCACTTAACTAATAATCAGAAGGTGGCCAGTTCAAGCCCCACTGCTACCAAATTGCCACTGTTGGGCCCCTGAGCAAGGCCCCTTAATTGCTCAAATGGTACTTGGTCATAATTGTAAGTTGATTTGGATAAAACTGTCAGCTAAAATGCCATAAATGTAAACACATACACTATGTATTAGGTTAGAGCAAAAATATGGAACCATCTGGTGGTTCCAGGACTGGGTTGGGGAAACATTGCACTTAAAGACATTTTAGACCTTTCCCCTACAGTGGCTGGAATGTATTCAAAACATTTAAAAAGCTTTTTAGTGAGGGCTGATATGGCTTTGCACAGTATGTTGAAATTGTCACCTAATAAAATTTGAGCTTCTGATTGAACTTTAATAATGTTATTTTCACTGTTAGTCAGATATTGAAAACCAGGTGTAGTTGGATTAGTAAGCCAATTAATTAAATTAATTAATTGTAACACAATGAGTCAGCAGCTAGGCTCAGTTGAGGACCTTCAAAAAGGCATTTATTATTATTATTACCCAATGCACACATACATTCATGTGACCTTATAGTATAGTTAGCATTTGTTGTATACTGGATACTGTCATGGACTGCTCCCCCTATAAGTCACGTGGCATGGCCCACCATGTGCAGGAGGATCCCCATATGTACTGTGTTCATCAGTTTTGTAATCACGCCCCCCGGGATTGTCCACACGTGTATAGGGTTTGCTGTTAAGTGTCAATGTGTCTATTTAAACCCCTATCTCTGTGTGCTCTTTGTTAGTCATTGTCACTATGTGTGTTCAAGTAGATCTCTGTAGCTGTAACGTTCGTTTGTATAGTCCCGTGTTAAAGTATATGTGTCCTCCTCTGTTTAGTGTTAATTGTATAGTCCTATTCATTGTAAATGTTGTATGTGAGTGCTACCTTTGTCTTATGTGTTCATTGTTAATAAATGTTCTGCACTATCGAGGAAGTCTGTACCTGCCACAATCGTTACAGATACTATACTGCATACTACTGTGGGGACCATATATATATATATATATATATATATATATATATATTTTATATATACACACACACACACACACACACACACACACACACACACATACACACATATAAACACACAATATGGCATTTAGCAGACGCTCTTATCCAGAGTGACTTACAAAATTGCTTTATCATTTATTTATAGAGTACATCCTAGCCAGTACAGCAGGTTAGAGTCCAATAAACCAATTATCTAGAATACTGCAGAAATAAAGGGATCACTGCTGATGCCTAGAAGTACATTTACATTTACGCCATTTAGTAGACGCTCTTATCCAGAGTGACTTACAAAATTGCTTTATCATTTATTTATAGAGTACATCCTAGCCAGTACAGCAGGTTAGAGTCCAATAAACCAATTATCTAGAATACTGCAGAAATAAAGGGATCACTGCTGATGCCTAGAAGTACATTTACGCCATTTAGCAGACGCTCTTATCCAGAGTGACTTACAAAAGTGCTTTGTTATTTACTCATAGAATATATCCAAGTATAGTATAATAGGTTAGAATTAAACATACAAATGAACTAGAATACTGTAGAATACAGGGATGAATGCTGATACCTATAAGTGCAAAATAAGGTCTATCTTAAACAATGAAAAGTGCTATAAACAATAAGTGCTAGAGTTTGTTAAAAAACATAAACAGTGCCCTACAATAAGTACTAAATTAGTCAGGCAATAAGGGAGCAGTGTCAGTTGTCCTTTAAATATTCTACAAATAGATGGGTCTTCAGTCTGCGTTTGAAGACGGCAAGGGACTCTGCTGTCCGGACAGCAAGTGTAAGTTCATTCCACCATCTTGGAGCTAGGACATGAGACCTGAAGCAAGGTATTTCAAGCTGAGCCGTACTTGAGAACGAGTATACAAAGAGAAGAGAAGGGGGCCTAATACTGAGCCTTGTGGAACACCAGTGAAGAGTCTACACAGTTTGGATGTGGATCCTCTCCATGTCACCTGATAGGACTGAAACCATCTCCAAGCAGAGCCAGTCACCCCAAGCCTGGAAAGAACAGAGAGAAGGTTGTGGTTGACTGTGTCAAAGGCTGCTGAAAGGTCTAGAGGAATCAAAACAGATGACTGTTTGGCAGCTTTAGCAACATGAAGTTTCTCAGTCACCACTATGAGGGCTGTTTCTGTGGAATGTGCCGGTTTGTAGCCAGACTGATTGGGATCATGCAGCTGGTTCTGGGTGAGAAAAAGAGACAATTGATTATAAACTTGCTTGTTCAAGGGATTTTGAGAGGAAAGAGAGAAGTGATACCAGTCTGTAGTTGGTAACGCTGGAGCTATCAAGTGTGGCCTTCTTGAGGATTGGTACCACTCTGGTGGTTTTGAATGCAGTAGGCACATATCCAGAAGATAAGTAGTTGTTGATGATGACAGAGATGAAAGGAAGCAGATCTCTTGCGATTGTCTGGAACAGAGCAGAAGAAATTGGATCCAGTGGACATGTAGTCGGATTGCTGGAAGTCAGGAGTTGAAGAATTTCATCTGTGGAGAGAGGAGAAAAAGTCAGAGAGTTGGATGTTGGGGAATGCACGTTGGTTGGAAGGGTGGGAAGAAAGGAAAAGTACTAGTGGATTGCTGCAACCTTCTCCTCAAAGAAGGTGATTAAATCCTCCGGAGTAAGAGATGAGGAAGGAGGGGGAGGGGGAGGATTAAGGAGAGAAGAAAAATAGTGAAGAGCTTGCGTGGATCAGATGATGATTCGAATTTTTCTCTGTAGTAGGATGACTTTGCAGATGTTACTTCCAGTGAGAACTTGGAAAGGAGAGACTTGTATGAGCTAAGGTCTGAATCTACATGAGATTTCCTCCACCGCCTCTCTGCAGTCCTTAGTTCTCTCCTGTGGCAGCGAAGTGTTTCTGTTAGCCAGGGGGCAGGTGGGTAGGACTTAGCGGGTCTAGAGGAGAGAGGGCACAGAAGATTCATGGATGAGGAGAGTGTAGAAATGAAAGTATTTGTAACTGTATCCAAAGAGAGAGAGGATAGAGAGTCAGAGTGAGGAAAGGTGGACAAAATAGTAGAATGTGGTAGGCCAATGTGGTAGGTAACCTCGTTAATCCACCCAGTGATGGTGTATGGACCCTCGTATCTCGCGACCAATTTCCTGCTGGGACCTGCACAGCCATCTTTTGTCGACACTCACACTTTCTGTCCAGGTTCGTAGCGGGGGTCTCCCCATGCCTCCTTTCCACCTTTCTTTTGTGCAATCTCTGATGGGCCTCCTGCCACACCTGCGCCGACACCATGTTTCCACCGCCACCACCGATATCAGACTGACCATGATGTTTAAATTTTCCAAGCAATTCCCTCCACACTCTGGACATAAATTGTGGTCCCCTATCCGAGACTATATCCTCCGGTAGCCCAAATTGCCTGAAGACCTGGCAGAAGAGTTAGAAGTAATCGCACCATTTTAGAAAACTGATTCACAATGACTAAAATCACCGTCTTGCCCTCGGATCAAGGTAGATCAGTGATGAAATCAACTGCCAAGTGAGACCAGGGTCATAGAGGTGTAGGTAGTGGAAGCAGCTTACCTGCAGGTGGTGTGTGAGAAATTTTGATGCGGGCACACACTGCACAAGACGCCACATACCTGACGATCTCTTTGTTCATGGCAGGCCACCAATAGCGAGCACTCAATAGCTGCACCTTACAGGTTGTTCCTGGGTGGCCTGTCCCCCGGAGGTGTGTGCCCACATGATAAGGGCTCAACAGGTGACAAAGTGGAACAAAGAGACAGTTTGGTGGGCAGTGCGGGTGTGGATTCGCTGCCTTTATCTTTCGGTCTAGGTCCCATTTCAGCATGGCCAGGAAACAGGTGGGTGAAAGATCTGGCTCTAGGCGTGGTGTTGCTGGGCGTCCGGCCTCGTGTTTTTCTCTCCTGGTCTACAGGCGACATGGAAATTGAATCTCGTAAAGAAGAGTGACCACAGAGCTTGCCTGGAATTGAGCCTCTTGGCGGTTTGGAGATATTCCAAATTCTTATGGTCTGTGATGACCAAAAAGGGGTGTCGTGCTCCCTCCAACCAGTGCCTCCACTACTCGAATGCTAGTTTCATTGTGAGGAGATCATGATCCCCCACACCATAATTCCTCTCCGTGGGGTTTAGTTTCTTTGAAAAGTAGGTAATGGGCTTTAGCTGCCCTGCTTTCTCCTTGTGTTGGGACAACACTGCACCCACATCCACGTTTGACACATCTATTTCCACCACAAATGGCCTCTCCGGGTCTGGTTCAGAAGGCGGCTTTTAGCTCTGTGACGGCCCTCTCCCCCTCGGATGTGCATCTTATCCTCTTGGATTGTCTGCAAAGTAGGTTGGTGAGAGGTCTAGCCAAAGTATTAAAGGACTTAATGAACCGACGATAGAAATTTGCAAACCCCAGTTACCTGTGCATCTGTGGTCTAGGCCAGCCCATTACTGCTTCCACCTTGCACCGTTGCATACATACACTGCCCTCACAGATGACATATACCAAGAAGCTCACCTCTTCATGATGGAACTCACATTTTTCGAATTTGCAGTAGAGGTGGTTCTGTAGGAGGGTGCAGAGGACAGCTTGTACATCATGCACATGTTGGTTCCAGGAGGAGGAATAGATCAGGATGTTGTCGCTATATACGTGATGACAGAGCTACCCAAGAACTCCCATAGGACCTCATTGATGTAGGCCTGAAAGATAGAAGGCTAGACCATATGGCAGGACTAGATATTCATAATGTCCAGAGGATGTACTGAAAGCGGTTTTCCATTCATCACCTTCCATAATCCTTATGAGGTTGTATGCGCTGCGAAGGTCTAACTTAGTGAACAACTGGGCTTCCCTTAGCTGCTCGAGCACTGTTGGGACTAGGGGGAGGGGGTATGGGTACTGCACCAACAACTCGTTAAGCCCCCTATAGTCCACACAAGGTCTTAAACCTCCATCCTTTTTCTTTACGAAAGAGACACTCGTGGATGCCAGAGATGTGGAGGGTCTAATGTAATCTTGCTGTAGCGCCTCCTTGATGTACTGCCCCATCGTTCGTTCCTCCTCCTGAGAGAGAGGGTAAACCCTACACCTGGGTGGAACAGTGCCTTCTTTAAGAGTGAGGCTGCAGTCCCAGTCATGATGCGGCAGAAGCTGTGTGGCTTTTGAGGGGCTAAATACCTGCGCCAGGTTGCTATATTCCTGGGGCACAGTGAGTTCACTTCCGGATTCAGGGCTTTTGATGGACATGGACTGAAGAGACACTGTCCAGAGAGGTAGGTACTGTCCTTCACAGGTGGCTGCCCACTTGAGGATACGGTTCTCTGTCCATTGCAGATGGGGGTTGTGTGCATTAGCCATGGGAGCCCTAGTGTGATTAGATGAGAAAGGGAGGGGAGGAGGTAAAAGGCAACATGCTCCACATTCTCCTCTCCCGTCTCAAGGAGAACATGAGGAGTAACATGAGTTATGAAACCCGACCCCACGGGTCCTCCGTCAAGCGCCTGCACGCTTAACAGAGAGGGGAGGGAGATGGCTCTGATCAGGTGCCTGGTGTACCTGAATCCACTAGCGCCAAGGCAGAGAGCCGACAACCCTGATGTATTACCTTAACTGGCAGTTTACACATAGAAAGGGTCGGGGAATGACTTGCCAAATTATGACGTCTCCCTCAGTTTTCTGGCTTGCCTTGCACCTCTGCCATACTGCATGGGCTCCACTGGGGCTTCTACCTGCCCAATGGCAGGGTCATTCTCCCGCTGTGGCAGCCCACGGTGAAATTGCCGGTGTCACTCCTGCAGGAGGCAGTCATACGTGATCGCTAGGTGCACCACCTCGTTCAGTGAGGAAGCCTCCTGCTTCTGCTGCTCCATAGTCATCTTCTGGGCAGCAAGTAGGTAAGCCCAACCAGGGCTACTCACCTCGCTTCCAGGTGGCTGCACATTCAGAGGAAGGCGGTTCAGAGGAAGTGAGAGGCGGGGTTGTGAAAAAGTGCTCTTTATTATCCATTGCACTTTCAATGATGGAAGCACTTAACAAAACACAAAACAGAAGAAATAGTCTTCTTAAGGTGAACGCAGTGACTCGTCTTGATTAACATCAAAGGACCACTAATGTGCAGCCCCATCTCCTGGGATCTGTGGGTTGAAATAAATGCTGAAAGCAATTAAGGAACAGGTGAACGTAATCAGTACTCAGGAGATCATGAGTGGGAAAGGCAAAAGGTGTGATCCTTAGCAGGAGTGGGCGTGTCCTTCCTGCTATCCGGCCGACCAACCGTGACAGTGATACTTCCATTAAATAGTTATCTACCCGTTAAACAAAGTAGGACACTTGCAATAGTGTAATTCCATGGACCTTTCAGAAAACATAGGAAAATATAATACTTTATAGAAATCAGATTAAAAATATTTGGATCAAATAGCAAAACAAAATATGAACATGCTCTGTAAATGCCTTGCTATAATTTTCATTCTATACATATTTTTTATTCAGTGTGTATTTGCATGTTAGTAATGTTTCTCATAGACAAATCAATGTAATTCCATTCAGCGAGGCTTATTATTGTATATTTAATTAGTTGAGTATACTGTTTTCACAATTGCTGGAACTATTGTGCTGTCATCTTCTTTCTGTCTTGAAAGCGTCTGCATTCCCTGTTATGTAAACTTACTTAACCGCATATTTGGCATTCACACAGTTAAATTAATCTCCGTCATGATATAGACCTGTTATTATTGAAGTGAGTTTAAAATGGAAGTTATACCTATAACCTCTGTTTATCATCAGTTTTGAGAATTAATCTAACCCTGTTATCTTGAAGACAAATCAACAAATTACATGAACCAGATTATTTGCTTGAATTATTGCTTAACAGTGGATGGTTATAACTTGAAAAAATAAGATAAGGTAATATAACATTTTTCAGCATTTTTGGTAATGTTGTTAATCTTAGTTTATTAATTGTTCAGTTGTTGGCTTCTTTTCTGAAATAACATTAATATTAATAAGTAGTTTTTTACATGAAATGTATTTGAATGTATTTGGGTATTTGCAGCACATATTGCGTAAGGAACCCTGTGCTTTGAAGAGTAACCAGGCTAAGCAGTTTAATTATGCACTTAAGGATGTATAGGGAAGCAAATAGGAGTGTAATGGGGGTGTGATGATCACCCCCATCCCTGTTGTCGTGGTTCCCACACCAGTGCTTCATTCTGCTTTGGTTTTTCTTTCTTATGCTTTCTGCGTTCTTCCTGGTCCTGCTTCTATGTGCTTCCTTCTTTTCGTTTATGCCCCCCTGATTCCTTGATTGTTACACCCTGTTGTGTCATTCCTTGACTGTTATTGTTTTCACTTTTTTGTAGTTGATCATCATTAGTTCTTTATTTATTTAAATGATTAGTTATTTAAGCCCTGAATTTTGTATATCTTTTTGTTGGTCTTTGTAAGTTCCCTCGGTTGTTGCCTATGTGAATTTATTAATATTTCCTATGTGAATTTATTAAAAACACAAATTGTGTTTGTGCTTGCAGTTATTTGTTGGCTTTCCCCATTATTGTTCTTGTCTGGTTTGCATTCCTTTTGTTTTTAAGTCTATACTGTTTGTGCTTGTTGCTTTAATAAAATCTCTTTGACGTCACGGTTATGTCCGGTTCTGTCAGCTACCACGTTACAGAAGGAGGTGATATGGCCTTTATATCAAAATTCTTTTATTTCTAGAGGTGACATAGAACCTTAAAAAAGTGGTGGGGCAACATTTGTTATTGAAATCTTGTATCATATCCCAGTGGCAGTTGTTTGAAATAGACTAGACATATTTAACAGTAAATATTGTATAAAATTATATAAAAGCAGCATCAGTAGTATAACGAATAGGCTAATATACAGAAAATCCAAACAGGCTGGTAAATCATCTTTCTCTCATTGATAAACCATCTTCATTGTTTATCACCTAAATGAGCTGCCCTCAAATGGCTAACTGCTCCCTAGGGTCTGTGAAGAACATCAAATACTATCTTTAGATATTAGCAGCATTAAGAATTACAAGAAGTAAATATATAATAAATAGTAAATATAGTATATATATCCTATTGTGATGATACAAATCGTGACATGGTATATTAAACAGAGCTTGTGCCAACACTGATGTAATCATCAATCAGCTATGATCAAGCATTCTGTTCTATGGTGTCTTTTTTATTAGAACAGATTATTCAGTATTACAGTGTGCTGTAGACATGTATTATTGTAGGCTATAAAATGCTCTACACTGCACTGGTAAATATTGTGCATGATATATACATTATTATACAAATCTTAAATCATACACTATGTTGTGAAACACATTACACTGGTATTTGTGCATGTGCATCAGAAAGTAGAATTTGTGATCATAGAGCAGGTTTCAAAAACCATCCTGCTAGGATAAATGGAATCATGGAAATCCATCAAATACTAGGGAATTTTATAAAGCTGTGTGCTTTTGTCAGGAGGCTAAGATTTTGGTAAGCTGTGTCAGCATAACATCAATCCAAAGTACACCTACTAAACTACACAACATGTTTCACTGTCCGTAAAATTAGGTTTTTGCAGTGAACACCCCAGTCCCTGACCTAACCCCAGTAAAAACCTGAGCTAAAGTGTGAAGACCGGGCATTAAATTCCCTGCTATTACATTGACAAAGGGATTGTAGCACCTTGATTCCAGGAGGTTAAGAACTGAACACCTCTGCCAAATAATATATCATACTAGCATCATCTAGAGCTTCAGATTTTTTTGTTACCCTTCTGGACAGCTAGAGTAGTGACAAAACAATTGAGGGAGAACATTGACTCCACAACATGCTATTTTTTTGTTAATCTTTAGGGCAGTTAGAATAGGGAGAAAAAAAGTGCAGATACATTTCGACTTCAAAACTTAAATTATTATTATTTTTACTTTGCCCTTTTGGGCTTCTGTACTACACAGATTAACCACAGTGACAAAAGAAATATGGTTTACCTTTATACTGTGAATTCATAGTAGGAGCATCAGCAAAAAAATAAATAAAAAATTAGAAACAATGAATATAAATATTTCCACATAGTGGTCTATATAGCTATCTCAAAGAATTGGGAAGTCCATTTTTATACTAAACAAGGAGACCAAAATGGGACCAACCCAGTGTACCTAATAAAGTATACAGGGTGTACCTAATAAAGTGTCCTAAAAAAGCAGGGTGCATCTAATAAAGTGGTCAGTGAGTGTATATTGATACTACTACCTTTACAAAATTCATCTGTTCACAAGTCCAAACAAACAACAACAACAAAAAAAACATGAATGGCCATTCATTTAAATAACAACAACAGAAATTGCTGCAGCTCAAGTTCTATTATTACTGTGCACAACAGGGTTTTGATTTAAATGTGTGAGAGTCCTGAACATACCACTGGTTCCAAATGCAGAAAAGTCTTACTGTGGTGTCACCAGTTAGAAGAGGCTCTTGTGCTGGTAGAGAACAACACTGTAATAGCCCATTCAGTAATGCTCAGTCTTGTGACAACTTTGTAATAGGTTCTTCACACCTTCTCTCTGTTTCTCTCACTCACGAGACAGTGACTGTAGTATCCACACAGGATGTGAGGTCCTATGAGTAGCCACCAGACATTTCTCCTCTCACAGCACAAAACTGCATACACATGGGACACGTGAAAGCACAGAGTATATATGTGTCCTATATCTACTATCTAAATCTACAGGATGATGGGGGAAAAGTTGGGATGTTCTAAGGGTCTACGTAGAAAGGAAAGATACAAGGTTAGTAAAGATTAGATGTTCTCTACATGAATGAGCCATGAGCTGTTCCTGTGCCTGGCCATGAGCCACTCCTGTGCTTAAAGAGAGATGGAGAGAGAGAAAGAGAAAGGGAGGGGTAAAGGAGACAAGAAGAGGGAGCGGATGACCTCGGGCAACCAGCTCGTGGTCAAGCCGCCATGTTATGGCTGATAGACAGAGACCTTGCGTTAGGTGCCTGAAGACAGAAAGGCTCCAGTATCTAACACTCCCCCCTTTGATTCCAAAGGAATCACATATCAGTATGTAAACCTTTCTCATACGCAGGCACCAAGGCAACATTAGAATGATTAATCACGGAGGTAGAAATTCGAGTTATGAAAGAAGACAGCAGTGACAATAAACAGGGTACACAAACAAGAATCAACACAATAATCAGGAGTATGGGAAAACATATGTTTATGAGACAAGATCCCCAAGGGCTGACAAGGTCAGTTAACCAAGTGAACCAAGAATCATTGGCGGGTGGAGGCTCAGCAATAGTGGTCTTCATGTGTGAAATTATGTCAGTAATGTTGTTATAGTAACTAGGGCTGTCAAAGCAACACATTTTATTAATGACCTTGCAGATGCCTCCCTCCTTTGCCAAGAGGAGATCTAGGGCTAGGCGGTTCTGCAAGACAGCAGTACGGATCTTATCTACCTCATGATTGAGCAATGCCAGGGCGTTTTCAGTCCTATTGGCTAAATTAAGTACCTGCCATGCACAACCATTAATTTTATTAAGGGCTGCAGTAGTTCCTCCCCCCCAGGAACAAACTCCAACCCACGTTCGCTCCAGGGTTAGTCCATGGGTTGGCCAGTACATACCCACCATACCTATTAGGGGTGCCAGTAATTACAGACCTTTTAGCCCTGTCAGATGTTGACTGCGAACGTGTATATATGACCAGAGATGGGATAGTTAATGCTGGGGTACAACATCCTTTCCAAGGAAATTGATGACCGATATGACTAACAATCAAGGTAGGTAGGCTGGAGTATGCCATCCTACCGCATACCCACATGATAGCTGCAGATACTCCTGTGCCCAGTATCACAGGGCAAAGAGACGGTGTGCCTGTTATATTATTTATTGTGCATCTGCCCAGTCCCACGCCTAATGCCCATACCTCATTTTTACAATCTGTAGACACTGAAAGGGATATTCAGGAGCCAGCAAGGCATTTTGTTTGGCTTGTTTTACCCTGGTTGCTTCTAGCACAGGCAACTATCGAGGAGTTTTACAGTTTTACATGTTTCCGGTATACAAAACTGTTTTTGAATGTTAGTCATCACCCCCCTTTGTGAGATTTGTGAAATCCCATGAAAATGACGCACAAGAAATGGCAAAACAGATTTAGGAAGGGTGATATGCCCCTCCAGGTCACGGATCATACCATCTTTATCAGGCCTACATCCTTGATCAGCCCAGTGAGAGCAGTCCTGTCGTGTACCCTGAGCTTGTAAGAAAAGCAGATCGATATCAGTCGGTACCAAACAATGAGAAAACATGGAGACAGCTTCACATGTCAATGATATAGCGTATGGGCTGCCCAACATGCAACCTTGTCCGCTAAGGCATTGCCAGAGGCCGTGTCAGATCCAGAGGTTGTGTCATGACCCCTGACCTTTATGACAGCCACCCAAGCTGGTAGTGTATATGCAGACAAAAGTGCAGACACTAGTCCTGAATTAGAAATGGGCTTAACGTCCGGGGTGTGGAACCCCCTGGAGTGCCAAATCTTACTGAAGTCATGAGCAACTCCAAACGCATAACAGGAATCAGTATAGATGGTGACAACCTGATCCCGGAATAGATGACATGCCCTGGTCAATGCCATCAGTTCAGCTACTTGAGCAGACCTGTAAGGGAGAGAGTAAGCCTCCCAAATGAGGTTGGGCAGAGAGCAGACAGAATAACCACAGGAAAATTGAGTCAGATGGTTTAAAACATGAGCCATCTACAAAAATGTGATAGCTACCTTCAAGAATACAATAAAGGGGAATATGCAGAACCAGGCTACTTAGCTAGACAATCACAGGAAACAGAGGTAACAGGAAAGCAAAGCTAAATGGAAGACTATAGAGTTACGGACAGACAACGAAGCCAAATGGAAAAGATGGGACAATAGTTGCGTATATGAACAGTGTAACCTAGATGGAAGCGACGTGTACAACAGACAAACCAAGAAAAGAGAACAACACTTGTGAAAAGGGAGATCGTAGCCTAGAAGGAAGCAAGGACATGAAGTGAATGACCAGCAACAAGGGAATGAGAGGAGAAAGCTTAAATAGGGAAAACTAATAACAGAAAAGGAACAGCTGGAGATGGTCAGAGAAGGAAACAGGGAACCATAGAGACAGACGAGAACAGGAAAACAAGGAAGAAATTCATATAACCAGGGAAACAGGGTATGCTCTGGTAAGCGAGCGTGACATGCATTGTCTGAGAGTGGGAAGGATTTTGTTTTTGTTTTTTATATATAGCCTCAGAGGCAGCACAGCAGTGTTATATCATTCTGCAGCTTCCTCAGAGGTAGCAGTTTTTACTATTTGACTATTCATGTCTGTGTCAAAGAATTCATATCTGTTTCATTCTATATGATATCATTCTAGTATAATATTATTCTGCATATTTAAATATTAATGTGGAATAGTATGTTCCCAGTATAACGGTAGTATTTCTACATATGTATAGGATGACAGTGTTAGTCACAATCTTATCATAAAAATTGTGTTACATAGATACTAATATTTCAAGTAGTATGTTCTATTAACTTTGTCAAAGTTTGGTTTTGTTGACACTACCAGTTAATTTACCCTTCAACTATGAGCAGGAATGCTTCAGTTCCTCTGACTGCTGTGATATGTATGCAGCATGCTGTATCTGACAGTGAGATAGACAGCAATGACAGTCTGGCAGTCACAGCAGAGGAACTATGTGTGGAGAATGTGAGGTATTTGAAAATGTTCTCCCATTACATGTGAGCAGAAAATGAGATTAAGATCTTTGCAAGGATCTTGCAAGCTTGCCAAATATTTAGTAGAGGTAAATCCACTTTGGTCTGTTTTGCCTTTAGACTTTGTAAAAAAAAAAAGAAGCTGTGTTATGACTGTGTTAGGTTTGTGAACTTTAAGAACTCATGCTTAGGTGAACATGCTTCAAAAAAGAGTCAACAGAGATGAATAAAATGCTTATGTTGTTTGACACAATAAATGAAAAATACTATTTAAATTCATTATTCATTTATATTTATTTCAACAAATTAAGGCAAATCGTACAGATACATACACAAGCATGGTTCAGTTATACATCATTTAATATAGCTTTTTCTTCTAATGAAAATTGCTATTTGGGTATTAGATCTATCAGTAAAATAACAAGTAGTGATAAAATGGATTATAAGAGATAAGTATATATATATATATATATATATATATATATATATATATATATATATATATATATATATATAAATAAATTTGTTTATTTATTTTTTCACCCCCTGTGGTGGAAAAATGAGAGCACATCAAACACAGACAGCTTTATGCATTGAGTAGTAAAAAGTAAAAATTTATTGAGTTCTGTCCCCTGTATAACAGAGTAAGAGAACTGACCCGCAGTACGCTCCCCCTCCCCTTATACACAGAACAGAAGAAAGAGAAAAAAAGAAAAACGACTCCTACGGAGTATCAGCTAATTCATGTTTTGGTTAGCCTGAGCGCTGAAGGTTTCTTCTATGTCTATGGTTAGAACAGTATGTGAGCAGCTGGTGTCCCTGACTCACATGCTTATCTGCAGACTGTTATGCTGTGACTATAGAAACATAAAGCAAAGTTAAATAAAGCAAAGTAAATTTCAACAAAATGAAGCAAAGTAAATTTCCACGACACCCCCAGAAATAAGTTTTAAAAGATTTTAACATATAGATTTGAATATGAATTTATAGCATTTTAAATATTCTTGCTTAGTTTTTTTTTTCAAGAGTCCATTCTATATTTTGTACAGGACACCATAGGATCATCTTCTGTTGTAGTGCCTCCTTAGAGCACCACACCAACCACGCAGTAAGCACTGACACATGCAGAGAGAAACAAACACACAGAGAAAGATAATGAGAGGCAGAAGAAAAATTCAAATGACTTCTTGATAGTAGATTACTACTAAAAATACTTACTTACTAAAATACTGTTTATTTATATTGTTGATATTTATCAACACACTATGTTTTGAGCCAAAGTGCATCATGCAGATAGATGGATTAAAAGAGGTTTGGTGGCACTTACACAGTAGAATCTAGTATGGAACAAGGATGATGATTATACTACATGGGATAATGATGCCCAGGACCAACACAGCTCCTCCTGTATTGGCGCTGTTCTCAGAGCTTGTGGTGTTGGGGACTGTGGGGAAAGGGCTGGCGGACTGGGCAGCTATGGTTGGTACAGCAGGAGTGGTGGTGAATGCCGAACAACTGTCATGAAGTATCTGAGCAAGAAATTCACTTGGCGACTTGATATCACCCTTCGCATAGACATATTCCACATTAGCTGCAGTCACTGTAGTATTACTCCTGGGAGCAATGGAGAAAAAAATTAAACAGAATCAGTAAAATTTATTCTCTATACCTTTCAAATAGTGATGAAGTGCCCAAGAGTCTTTTCGTAAAAAGATTCAATTAAAATAATATATCCTTTATGAGAAGTTAGGTCGTGGGTACTTAAAGTGTGGATCGTGGACATTCAGTATTTTATATCTGAAAATGAGTGTACAATTTAATTAATGATTTAAAATTCTTACCAATATTTTTCTTTTGAAAATGAGCAAATTGTAATTTCAGGACATATATATTTTAGAAAATAAGTTTGACAACTGAGCTTCTGGTAAGTATAATATACAAAATAACAGTGGCTCAGACTCACTGAGGTGTTGATGGTTTGGTCAATTAAATCATGTTTTTTTTCCACAATTCAATGTTTGAAGCCATTCATACATCACTAATCCTGAATGCAAAGCTGATGCTGAATGAGATACTATCAATTTCTAAAAGAGGTCGAGGGATTATAGAACACATGATAAACAAATTCTGAGATGTTCAGACTGATAATGTAGTAGTTTGTGGTTAGTGTTTGCTAAAGTATATTTAGTATGCCCACAAAGACCCTACATATAACATATTTAAGAATAAATTCAGAAAATCTATGTTAATTTACAAAAGGGGGGAATGTAATCAGCAAAGAGACTCACTCTGGTAGGTAAGATTCTGGAAGCTGCCAGGGTAATTTAGCTTTTGGATTGTGATATCTCATTTGGTTCTAACACTTTAGTCCAGCAGAGCACTGGCTTCGAGAACCTGAGCCTCACTGGGTACAATTGTCAAGTTCTTAAACACCATGTGAATATAAATCAATAGAATACCAAATCTGAGGCAGGAGAGAAAATAGAATTTTGCTAGAATTAATATAGAATGAATTGATGTCTAAGGTGCTCAGTTAAATAGGAGCAATAAAGATTATTTACTTCATATACATAGTACGTAATAATTTTAAAGAAACAAGGAGACTTTAGGCACAAGTGGGAATATAGGTATACAATACATTGCAAATTCATTTTAGAATTAATATACTTACAGAGTTGGAGCTATAGTGCTCTGCAGAATTATGCTTGCTATGGAAGGTGTGGGTGTTGTCACACCTATAAAAACCAAAGATATCATAAGTAACAGCAATCCAAAAGTCAAAATAATTGATTAATGGCTAGATTCTGTGCTATAACTTACTAGTTTGTAACTGTAACTCAGTAATGAAAGTGCCAGGTGAGACAGCCCTTAAGGGTCAAAGCATGGTGGTGATTATTTTTCAATTAAGATTCTTCATTAATACTTCAGTATCAACTAGAATAAATGGCAGAAATTAAACATATATTATGGAAGAAGTTGATGCTGAAGACTACAGTTTGCTTGTAGTGACTGAGTAATATATTGTAGTTGAGGTTACAACTGGATTAGTGAAATGTGAATTTCATGAAAAGTGCTTTTATTCTGAACAATTCTACTTTGATAAAATATATTACTCTGGAATGTAGCATTCTGTGCTTTGAGCTAACTGAAGAATCTGACTGGTATTCTGGAATCTCCATCTTGGAATCTATACTCCATTTTACCTTTAATGTGATTTGCTAAGCTCCTAATAAAAAAAAAAGAAAGCAAACCGGATACTATATATACTATATAGTTTTATATATTATTAGTGTGGATGCAGAGGTTGTCTGTGGAGTGGATGGCGCTGCAGAGGTCAAGGTTGTTGGACTGGTTTGTGTGGATCCCATGGCTATCTGTGGCATGGATGCAGTATAAATGCAGGTTGTTGTAGTTTTAGTCAGTGATGTGAATAGAGTGAGTTATGTGCAAAGTTGTTCGAATTACTTGTATTTAAGTTAGAAGCAATGGAAGCTGAAATTGTAGAAGTGCATATTGTAGATGGTGATGTGGTTTGAGTTGTCCAAAGATATTGGGGTTTGTTGTGTAGATGCAGTTGAAGTAAACATTGTTGTGAGTGTCTGTGTTGAGGAAAAAGCCAATGTCTTTGAAGTTCTTGGCACTGTAATTTTTGTGGGTCCAGCTGTTGTGTGTGGAGCAGTTGTAGATATAGTGTTTATTTTTACTGTAATTGTTGGTGTGGGTGCACTGGTTGTCTGGTGGTTGGATACAGTGGAAGTGATCCACATGGATGCAGTTGTTATTGGTGTGGATGCAGTATTTGTGTTTGATATGGATGCAGTAGAAATTTTCCCTTATGTGGATGGAGCCAAATGTTCTGAAGCTGTTGGTTTTGAAGATGTATTAATCTCTGATGTAGATGATGTCAAAGAGATCAAAGTAATCGTTTTTTTGTTGAGGCTACAGTGTTTGCCTTTTGTGTGGATGCAGTCAAAGTCGACATTATCATTGTCTGGTTCAGTTTGTGTGGATCCCTTGTTTTTCTGTGGAGTTGATGTTTTTATAGTGGTCAGAGTTACTTGAGTTTTTGAGTTGGAGTAGATTCAGTCAAACTGACCAAAGTTTGTGCCATTGTTGTGGTTAGAATCTCAACACATATCGACCATACATACACTGCTACAAAAAAACAAAAACAAAAACAAACCAAAAACATTATTTATTACACTTTTGCTTTTTATCCTTTAGGAGTATACTTATTTAATAAGTCAGAAATATCTATGCTAATTCCCAAATATTTTTATTCAGTTGAATGAATGTGAATTCTGAATCAGCTTAATTTAGTGGGTTTAGTTTTTAAAAATGCTATCTGCTGTTTAATACTTTGTAGATATAATTTTTACTTCAGTTGTCACTCTTTGGCAAGTTTCAACACTAAATTACTATTCAATGATACTGAAACCAACCTTCTGTCAAAATGCTTAGGACTTTGGACACAACCCTTCATTTTCTTTTTCCTTTATTTATTGAGCACTAAATTGTAATTATCATAATTTATTAAATCCAGTTAACACATCAGCATAGAAAAAACATCCCTATATACTCATGAATACCAGCAAATATGCCTAAATAGCATTAGCCATGCTACAATATTTTGTTATTTGAATTTAAGAAATGCTCCTGATGGAATGTCATGGAATTTCATCATGTAGTTGTAAATATATATAAAATGTGTAGCTGGAATATAGTATGTAGCCTGTAAAACTACATTACAAATTCATTCTGCATTTTGAATGTGGAATCTTTCAGTCCAGTGTGAAAATTTCCATCCTGTGTATTCGGTGTAAATGTAACAAAGTGGCTTTGTTTGTTGTAATTAAGACTTTTAATTTATATTCAGACACATTGCCCAGACAACTTCTCTTCTTTTATAGTTTGGAGTTCTGACAACTGTATTTCAGCACCCTCTGTATGTCACATGTGTATGCATTTTTGTGCCATGAGAGGAGAAAAGTCTGGTGGTTGCTCGTAGGATCTCACATCCAGTGCGAATAATACAGTCATTGTTTTTACTTCATAAAGTTCTATATACTGTGTCTGAAAATATTTAGAATTTTTTTTTCATATTAGTCTGTCTCAGATAAAAAATAAAGCTGTCACCAGACAGTATTACTGGATGTGCTATTACAATGTTGTTCTCTACTGGCACAAGCGCCTCTGCTAACTGATGCTGCCACAGCAAGACTGTTCTGTAATGGGAACCCACAGTATGTTCGGGACTCACACTCAAAACACTGTTGTGCACAACAATAATATAACTTGGGCTGCAGCAATTAATTTTCTTGTTATTTAAATGAATGGCCATTTATGTTTTTTTTGTAAAGGTAGTGGTTTCAATATACATGCACTGGCTGCTTTATAAGGTACACCCTGCTTTATTAGGTACATTTTATTAAGTACACCCAGTACTTTATAATGTTGTGACGGTGGTGGCACAGAGGGAGCAAGAGTCCAGGTTGCCAGAAAGTGCTCTTTATTCTCCATAGCTGAATGCACAAAAGTGTGGCAATGAAAATGAAAATCAAGAAAGAAGAATGCTTTGCTTGGTAGGGTTTGGTTTGGCTTGGTAACTCCTCTCACAGTAAGCCGTTAATGCGCAGCATCCTCCCTATCGACCTGCGGGTTGAAATAGGTGACAGGAGAGACAAAGAACAGGTGCACCGGGTTAGTAGGCAGGCGATTGGGAACGAGGTAGGCGTTTCCCTTGTGTCTCACGGTGAGTGGGCATGGTTCCCCTGCGGAGAGGCCGACCCTTCGTGACATATGTACGCTGGGTTGGACCCCTTTTTGCCTTAAGAACTGCACAGAATGTGGCATAGATTCAACAAGGTGCTCAAAACATTCCTCAGAGATTTTGGTCCATATTGACATGATAGCATCACACAATTGCTGCAGATTTGTTGGCTGCACATCCATGATACAAATCTCCCATTCCACTAATTGAAGTGAAAGTGAACTCACTGTCATTGAAGAAACCAGTATGAGAGATTTATGTTTTGTGACATGGCACATTATCCTGCTTATTTTGCTTATGCCAAATTCTGAATGGCACAGCAGAAATCAAGACTCATCAGACTAGGCATCATTTTGCCAATCTTCTGTTGTCCAATTTTGGTGAGCCCATGCGAATTGTGGCCTCAGATGCCTGTTCTTAGCTGACAGAAGTGGCACAGAGATGCTCTTCTGCATACATCAGTTGTAACAAGTTATTGTTGCCTTTCTATCAGGTCAAAACAATCTGCCCAATCTTCTCTGACCTCTGACATCAACCAGACGTTTTTCTTAGAGAACTGCCACTCACTGGATATTTTCTTTTTCTGACCATTCAATGTAAACCCTAGAGATGGTTGTGTGTGAAAATCCCAGTAGTTTCTGAAATACCCAGACCAGCCCACATAGCTCCAACAACTATGTCATGTTCAAAGTCACTTTAATCACCTTTTTCCCCCAATCTGATGCTTGTTCTGAGAAACATAAGAGGAGTAATTTTTTTTGGACTGAGTCAGAAACTGGGACCTAGTTAATGGGTAGTAAGCCTAGATGCTGTAGATTAACTTTCCAGTAGTCACATATTCACACATTTCACTATTGCAGGGTCAATAGGTCTCCTTGTTTAATATAACAATCAACTTCCCACATCTTTGAGATAGCTATATGGACCACTATGTGGGAATAATTATATTCATTGTTTCTATTTTGTTTTGCTGATGCTCCAACCAGGAATTCACAGTATTATTTTTTATTTTTAGTTTTTTATTTTAACAAGGTAAATCATGTTGATTTTGTCACTGCACTTAATCTGTGTAATACGGAAGCTCCGAAGGGCATTGTTAAACAAAAAAAAATTAAGCACGCTCTTTTATCCTCCTTACTCTAACAATTTTTCTCCCTATTTTAGCTGTCTCGAAGAGTTAAAAAAAAATAGTGTTCTGGAGTCAAAGTTTTCCTCCATTTTTTTTCTCCCCATTATAGCTACCCCAAAGAGGAACAAAAAATGTTTTAGTGTATTCTGGAATCAAAGTTCTCCTACATATTTTTTTCTCCCTACTCTAGCTGACCGGAAAGGTAATGAAAAAGTGTTCTGAAACACTTTGACTCCAAAGTGTTCTGGAGTCAAAGCCTCCCTCAAAAAGTCTCCCTGGAGTCTCCTTATTTTATCCCTATTCTAGCTGTCCAGAAGGGTAACAAAAACAAAAGCAAAAACAAAAAGTGGTGCACCCCAGAATATATCCTGTATATGACAAATGCAAACCATACTCTGAGGTCACATGGATGTATGAAGGTTCTGCCCACTTGGGAAAGATTTTCCACCGCAGGATGTAGGATATCATCTGGGCATCTTTAAAAATTTATTTTGGTTGCTTGCTGTATACTGATTTGGGCCCAATCAATATGCCCGTAGTATCTAGTAGGCTATTTTGAACACAGCTAATGTTCGCTAATTTAATAAATAGTGAGCTAGCAAGAGTTAACATCGGTTACCCCGACCCTAAATTCATTTTAGAATTTATTTATAGGTTGTGGCTTAGGCACTATTTTTTAGATGGGCTTCACCATCAGCGGTTTTTATTGATATATTGCAACACCCAATTTGGCTTATTGGGTCACATATACTCTTCTATCATTTATTTATACTGTATTTATATTGTTTTTATAATTTGTTTAATGTCACTTGTTTCTTTAATACTGTTCAGGACTGTTAAAGAAAAATAAAATCTTAAAGATATTAAACTGTGTCTGCAGGTGTATAAACACAATGATGAATGACCAGTGCCTGATCTTCATTATTATTATTATTATTATTATTATTATTATTATTATTATTATTATTATTTACATTTATCTAGGACCTTTCTCAAAGTCAAGGATGCTTTAGAGACAGATATCAGCTTTTAAACTTACTCACACACTGATCATAGACTTGCTCCCTGTCTTTGTGTGCATTTAATTGAATAAATGCCTTTATTCACTGCGCTCCTCACTGCGCTATTGTGTGGTTGTGCTTGCGCCTTTTGTTTGTACAGGCGCAATGTCTGTTGGAGCGCACCGGACTGCCCTGAGAGAGGCAGGGAAGCTGCCTCTCTCCCTCTTGCCGCGAGGTCTCCCTTGCTGGCGGCACCTGGCCTGCCTGGTACTGGGTGGGCGCCGGGCACTGTTGTGCTGTGTGTTTTATGTTTACCTGTACGCTGCGTCTGGAGGTTCGCGTTCATTGGACGGACGCGTCGGGAGCCGCGCCCCTTGGGAGGGGGTTCTGTCACGGAACGCTCGTCTCCCGCGAGGCACATGGTTTGGCCAGCCACGTGCAGTAGGAGGACTTTCGGTTGTGGCCACGCCCGCACACACCTGTACTTCGTTTTGTCTGTGTGTATTTAAACTCACGTCGGTGTGCAGCGTTGTTGGTCATTGTCAGCGTAATGTCTGAATGTAACGTGTTTCTGTTAGATATATTCTTGTGTATCGTGTTTGTTTAACGTCAATCGTTTCATGTTAATCGTTTGTAATATGTGTGAGTGCTGCTGTCGTTTGTTAATAAATGTTCGTCCCTGTCGAGGAAGTTTGTGCGTCCTGCACAGTTTGTGCGTAACACACGTTACACTCACTCGAGCCTCTCAACACAAAATACAGTGCTGAAATAGATGGTTTAGTTTAGTTTAGATGATTATCACACATTTACTATTTTATTATAAATCTATTTTTAGTATTTTACTTTATTCTGTTATACAATGTATCCTACATAGTTCTGGAATGTTTTCAGCTTGATCTGAAAGCCTACTAATATATTTGTTATACATATACTGAAGTCTTAAAAAAAAAACCCCAGCTTTACATTTGCTTATTATATTATACTATATATGTATGTATGTGATAATCACAGTCTGCACAGATTTTGTTAAGGGTGTGTCCACAAGAATCTCTCTCTCAGGTAATACATATACACACTAACATCTTTTTCTCTCTCGCTTTCTCGCTCTCTCTCATAGGCATAGAAACAGAAAATGTAATATAGTAATATGTAATGTAATATAGTAGAACAGAATGCATGCTATTAGCCATATTTGATAAGGGTATGGCCTACACTAGCTGGAGTTGGGAGACAAACCAGTTGAAACATGGTTTAATGGCCTGCTTTTTCCTTAGAGCTACAGAAATGCTGTAAACCCAAATATCTCCTCAGATTTCTTCTACACTGCAGAAATCTATTAACATTATAATCTTACTTTATGGTAGTATATGAGTACATTCTGAGAATCTCCTGCCAACAACAAGAAAGGTGTTTGTATGATCATAAATGCTTTGTACTGTCCTGACATAAAACAATACACAAAAATGGTCTTTTCACTGTATTAGAAGGTCAGACGTTTTACTGGTAACTGAGCAAACATTCCTGGACTGCCAGGTACATTGCCAAGATGTGATTCATCAGAAATGGCCAAGGGTATAACAATCTCATAACACTGTAATGTGGTAATACAAATAATTTAAGGATATCAGGAATACTAGTGTAAATTACCTGTGGTTCATGTTAAAGAAACTGAAAGGAAAAATAGTTGCCAATGAAATCAGATAAAAATTAGGGAAAAAAGTTATTATACAGGAAAATAAACCATTGATTATTCAAAGCACTGAGTAGTTATCAAATAAATCAGTGCTCAGTTGGAGACTTTAGCAAGCACTGTAAACATTCTCAGTTACACTGTGTTTGATATATTTTATACTGGTATTGCTCTAACTACACTGATGCTATACAATGTTTGGTACTCTAAAATAAACCATCTCTTTACTTTAATAGTGTTAACAATTCCATTTGAAGATGCAGTTGATAAAGCTTTTAAGAGGAGGAACCTGAAGGTGGCTTAGGTGAGAGAATAAGGGTGGACGTTATGTATAAGACCACTAGAGATAGGATTTGTAATTAAGAATGTAACATCTTTGCTTGTGCAATTTGGTTTTAGAGGCTGTAAACTAAGGGTAGATGTGAAGGAATTATTGGAAGTATCTGAAATGGCTAGTAAGTCGTTGTGGATGAGGAGACTACAAACTAGCTGGGGAAACACATTATAAAAATGGAATGGCTGAGGTGTTCAGTTTTAAGCACATGGAGCTCTGGCCTAGTGAGTGGATTGTTGTGTCGTGTCATGTCATTGTAACATAGTAGATTTATATGTAACTTGTGGTACTGAAAATGCATTATTAACAGTGTCATTGAGGCTGGATATGGCCTTAGTCACCAGGGCGGCCAGAATGAAGCTGCTGTGTGGTATTGTAGGTAAAATTAATGTGGAACTGGTGGCATTGGTGGCAGGTTGCTAGTGGTGCCAATATGTATTTGGTTAGGAAGTGCTTGGATGGATAGGGACAGAACAATGAGTAAATATAGGGAGATTAGCATTGTATTTGCTTTTGGCATAGTGTGTAATGTCCATATCAAACTGGGAGCACTGAGAACATATTAACAGTATCAGTCGGGCTGCCTATGGCCTGGGTTTATGCTTAAAGAAGTGTAGGTGATTGGTTTAAAGTGGCTTCACTGTTGAGCCTTCTGGAGGTGGTGTGGGCTGTCGGTGAAACACAGATGAAGGAAGGTGCCTACCTGATGACCAATGTTAAGCATAATGACTAAATGTAGAACATGGCAAACTAAATCAATCTTTTTCTTTTCTTCTTTTGTCTTCCATAAGTTCAGATGCCCAGTGCTTTTTTTCTTCCATAAGCTCAGATGTAGAAGAAATATATGGAAGCATTTTAAGGGGCAATTGACACCAAATTCACTGATAATCCTACCTAGACAAGCAGTTACATGGCCTCCTGTTGTAGCAACAGATTAACTCTACAACCCAGATTTATTGCACCTCTCAGACTTTCTGTAGTTTAGTTTCCACCCACACCCCTGCATTCAGTATTATGCGCCCTGTTATTCATTTCTCATGTCAAGCCAGTTCCACTACAAAGCTAAAAATAAAAGCTACAAGGACCTTTTCAACCTACAGGGAGGCATTGAAACAACTCATGGCATGGTACAAGGATAATAACTTGTCGCTGAATGTCAACACAACAAAATAAATCATAGTTGACTTCAGAAAGAAACACATCTCACTTACAACACAAGGCAACCCAGTGAAGCAGGCGAGCAGCACCAACAGCATTCATAATGAATATCCTGACCAGCAGCATTCCTGTTTGGTACAGGGGCTGCACCATTGACTTGCAGTTATGACTGAACAAAGCTTGACTAATTGAGGGTTAAAGGCCTTGCTTGGGGGCCCAAGAGCAGTGGTGTGGCTTGAATTGGCAACCTTCTGATTACAAGTCAAGAACCTTAACCACTGAGCTACCACTGCCCTGCCCTTCCACTGATAGGATGTATTGTTCCTGTATTGCAGAGATAACTTTAAGTTCCTGCATAAAATTAATGAATTTCCACAGAATATGATTACATTTCGCCACTGATATTTTGGCTACATTGTTGCATTTTCCTGTTCACATTTTACAGCATGTTTTTAGTGTAAAAGATGATGATTTCAGGATTGTCATACAGGTTCATTTAATGTGGGTTACACAGTACAACATATAACTCCTGAAAGTAAGATACAGAGAGAGAGATGTCCTGTATGTAAAGGTATTCTGTTGGGAATACCACCACTCCGATTCCTGTTGGATAACCTGGTTTTGAGAACTGTTTTGATAGGCTGTATAAAAGAGGATAATAAAGTATAACAAAGGCACACACACACACAAAGGACAGGATCCAGCTGCAAGAGATTTTATTTAGTTTACGGTGTAGGTGGGAACTGAAGGAAGAGGTTTTAGGGCCTTGAGTATTGTAAGTCTAGAAAGAGGGGATTAGCTGGTCATCTAGGTCATGCCAGTCCAAAGTCAAAGACAAGAGGCAGAATCCTGAAGGAGTCCAGGCATCAGGCAGGAGACGAGGTCTGTAAAACAGGGAGAGTTCGGAAACAAGGAAGACAAACACGTACAAGGAAGGCTTAGTATGTGACATGAGAGCGGCAATACTTTGGAAAGTGAGTGCAAGGGAGGAGATCTTAGGAAGATAGTAAGGGAGAGAATAGTCAACAGATGAGTCTAATTAATATTTGGGAGGCCCAGATTGCAGATGTTGATGGGAAAAGGTGGGTATGGCAGTGCTGGGATGAGCATGGTTTATGGAATCTGTGACAATAAGACACTTTTGCAAAACAGTCTTTTACTTGCACCATTGTGTATAGCTTTGTTACAAGTTTCAAAGTTTTTATTTGTCATGAGTATATTGTCTTTTGTTGCTTTGCTTTAGAGTAGTTGATTTTCTATTGTTTATTTTATTCTTGGCTAGTGAGTAAAATAAAATGTTTAACTGCTTAATTACTTTTTCTTTTGGAGAAAGAACAGTAATCCAGGATAATCTAGCATTAAATATCAGATATAGGTTTATGTATGTATTCTCTATAGAATTTATTAAGTTTTGTAATATTTACTATAAAGCTTAATAAACATGCAGAGCATGCACCACATGTTTATTAATCTAAACACCTAAGGGGCTGATTATTCTTTTCTGTGTTTGTCACCAAATTCAAGCTGCTGCATTAAATGAAAAATCATGAGAGGCACTCTCTAGAGCCAGTGTTTGGTTTGTCTGTCCTGGGCTACTGAAGAAATATAGCAGCTTACCTAAAGCAAGTTCTTACAAGGACATATTTAATGCTCTAAGTCACGATTCCTTCTTGACTGTTTTAGCTAGCATTTGATTAGCCAGCCACACTGATCACCCCCTCGTCTGTCTTATCTAGCATGCTACTATTTTCCCAAGTGGTGCATATTTGTACATACTGACCTAAACAGAGAAAGACCAATACAACACTAACTCCACTGAAATACTGTATGATATTGTTGTTAGTGGAAAGGCTGTGGCCATCCTCTTGATGTAAGATAACTGCTTTGACCAATCATGAACATAGGCATCAAAGGTCTTCCTAAATTATTCTATTTTTATCATTAAAATAACACCGACTATTGATAGCTTCAAGACGACTTGGCTTTAAAAAAATCATCATAAAGTCAACTACAGTAAATGTCAATGACAAAGTAATTGGAATGTTACATTAAATTGTCAGCACCCCCAGTGGACATTTCTTTCTGAAAAGTGCCATTCCTGACAGTATGTATTCTGGTCCTGCAAAAAAAGAGGCCAGTTTGAGATTATGGCACACACTTTGATGGCACATGATAAAAAATATTTTCTTGATGTGAAAAATTATTTTCACATAAATTCTTTGTTTATTTTGGGATATTTTTGTCGATAAAACTCCTATCTCCACCCTTTTTTATTTGATTGCCTAAGGGCAAAGTTATACAACAATGGTACAAAATGACAGAGAAAATTATGAATTCACAGATCGTAAGACAAAATAAATCTATTAAAAATATCATGAAATTATTAAACAAAAAAAAAAAAACATCTTTACTGTGATGTTTCGAGGATAAGCAGGATGCGGGGACAAGGCATGATGCAACACAGCTTTATTCTTACAAATATGCAAAACATACGCCAAACCTCAAACGCTATGCACAACTCAAACACCAACAACACGTACTACAATACAGGAGACATATATACACTCAAGATGATTACACATAACACAGAACAGGTGGATGACATGAGAGGGCAAGGCAACACAGACGAACACACACACACAAAGACGTTTGAGGATGGGGCGGGGCCATAATATGACATTTACACACTAGATTTGATATAGGTGTAAGGTTTGTATCATGTAGGGTGTTGTGTTAGATCATGTGCTTTATTTCACTCTGTGTAAAATTTCAAATATGTGGTGCACAGTGCCAGAAATCTGTTGAAGTTCTTGAACAGTATTGGTAAGTGGCTTGTAAATCTGACTCATTAACAATAAGCTCAAAGAGATCATCAGAGATAAGACTTTTGAAATACTGATTATGAAGAAACAATTTTACCAGTTTATCAAGGGATCTGTAACCATTCAAGGTGTGGGCAAGGGATCTCAGTGGTTAAGGTACTGGACTAGTACTCAGAAGGTTCTCAGTTCAAGTTCCACCACTACCGTGTTGCTGCTGTTGTATCCCTGAGCAAGACTATTAACTGGATAAATGTGTACTGGAGAGACATTGGTCTCTTTGTCTTTATTTTCACCCTCACTGGTATCTTGCAGGTCAATAAAATGTAAATAAAGTAAGTTCCCAATGTTAGCGAAAGCAGAATAATAACTACAGCTATTCCAATCTTATACACAAATACATGTGTTATAGAAACATAGAAACATAAAGTGTTAACTACTAAAATATGAACGTATAATACTGAATAAACATATTTCTAACATATGTACTTACTCCCTTCTCAATCAACATGCAAAGGGCTCTGATCATTTATGAGCATTTCAATGAAATTATGTTCAGTAAATTAAACAGAAACCCACTAAAAGGTTAAGCCAAGGGAGCCACCCATCAAGTGCTAAATGTTCCAACCACTCTGACTCAAAGTCACTAGCTTGATACCAGGTAGGGTTTATGTTATATAATATTGAGTCGATATTGAAACTTGAAAATAGGATCTGTATAAGAGCAGTACTTACAAATATGGTATTTTGAAACTAGTTCCAATACATGCTGATAATAGTTGAGCAAGCACATTGGGCAAGAGAGAGATATAAAATATAAAGTGAGTCTGCTCAGGCCTCTCTCCTCTCAGATACTCTGTATGAGAGCCTGAATCCTTTTTGTGCACAATTTTATTTTTTATTAATAAATCTATTTCACTTAGGTCTCGATTGTGATTAATTCCCAGAAATTACATGACCAAGGCAGTGAGGATGGGATTTCACATCTGAGGCATCTGGACTTGGTGACCAGCCATGGGTAGCTCCCCTGGTCTCAAACTTCATTCTGATTTCAGAGATGGAGAGTTTGTGGGTTGGACCAGATCATTAAAAATGCTGAAATCCAAAAGAATGGTAGGAATTTCTGGAATTAATCTACAATTTTTTATTAGTTAATAAACTAGAAAAAAAAAGAATGGGAATCCTACATCTTGGTTTCAGGGAACCCTAAGTCTTGGGTTCAAAGATAAAGCATAGAAAACCTGCAAGCATGCAGGTTGATTAGTTTTGGCTTTTGCTGACAAGTGAAACTACATTAGCAGTATAATCAGGCTAGATAGAATGCTGTGTAGCTGATAAAGCTCAAACACTTCCAAATTTGATGAACCCAACTTAATGTCATATAATCTATATTGATCCACATTACATGATTGATTTCATAAATAATTTTGGTGACTATTTTGTGTGGTCCTTTTTAGATTAACCTGTCTTTGCAGCAGGTTGTAGTCCCTACATGCCTCAAATCCAACACTATTGTTACTGTGCCCAAGCAGTGATATCAAGGTGATGGTAATTGAGACACCTGATTGCTTGCTTCACTGTCAGGAGCAGCGACGTGCTCTGCGTACTAGCTACAACACATGTGGTTTAGGATGGAGCTGTCTGATGCATTGTAATCTGAGGAAAACAGTATGTATCCACATATCCATGTCATCACAGCCATATACCTAGGTATGAAATGAATGTTTTGTGAAAGTTGGTCAGAAGAGATTGAATTGACTACTTCTGTCTCATGCCTGAAAGTTGTTCATTAAATAAAAGCAATTAAACTTTCAATGTCTTCCTGCAGAAGGTTTTATTCAACGCAGCAATGTAAACACTGTGAGTCAGGATTATCAAGAGTTTGAGGTGGCAAATCACACAGTGGGAATCTTTGCTGCAGCCTTGGCTACAGTATTAGTCATAGCATTGCTCATTTTTCCACAGTGTCGAGGGAAAGATGATCTTTCACCTTAACTGCTATGTGTGCTGGAAGCTCACAGACTGATGTGATCAGAAACTAAAGCCATATTTGGCTAAAATCATGGTAACACTTTGAGTCATTTTTTTTAGTTGATTAATAAACTGTCAATATAGTATCTGTAACATTGTCATTGAATGAATCAGAAAAGAGTTTGGATACAATTGCAGTCAAGTTTATAAGTGGAGCAGTTCAAGGGTCAGACTCCAGCAAACAGACTTCAAACCAACCCAACTAACCTTAACGCCAATCTAAAACCTAACCCCAAACTTAACCTCAACCCAAAACCTAATCCTAACCCTCACCCTGAGCATAATCCTGAGCCTAACCTGAAACAAAATACAGTTAAAATGAACTTACAGAACTTACATGTCAAGAACATGTTTATATGTTGCGTATGCTAAGATGATATGTTATGCCTGTTACATGTTCAGTGACTTCCCAGATAAACCTCTATAGATATGAATTAGCAAACTCCAAATAAATTGAAAAACAAGTGTATTCACCAGATTATAAACACATTTTATTTAAACAGTAAATTTAAGATCTAGTGATTAACCTACTGTGTATTCAGATGTTTCACTACTGCTACACCTTTGATATGTTACTGAGAATCTGTTGAATGTTTATTTAAAAATGTTAGGGAACACTGCTGCTAGGTCAGCACATGACATCAATGTGTGTCCTTGCACCCTATCTGGTACTGCTGCTTTCATGATGTTAATCTTCCTCAGAGTGTCTCTCACCTGATGGTGTTGTAGGACAAGTACATGCTCCTCCCTATGTGGTGTTGCTGTTTGAGCTGTTACTCTGTTGGTGTAGTTGTCAAAGTGTGCAAAACTAGTTTATGGTGTCAAGAAGCATGGTGTCATGGTTACCAGGAAAGCCAATACACAAAACACAAACAGAATACATGACAAAAAGAAAGCAAAACCCAAAAATCAAGGAAATAAATGAACAGGCTAAACAAGAGAAAAATATGGAAGAGACAACACAAGTACAAGCAACAATGCAGAACATAAAAAATAAACTTTATGAACAATCACCAGCGACCATGCAGGGAAAAACACATGGTTTGAATGCACAGAATTAAACAAGATTAAACAAGGAACATGAGAAACCCATGAACAGAAAAAACCTAAACAAGAACAGGATCAGAAACAGAAAAACTGTGATGCTAGCAGAGTGGAATCATGACAGTACCTCAACACATGTGCCAGGAATCATCACATTACCCACTCCCTATGTAGGCACAAAAGTGTGAAAACAACTAGAGACATACAGGAACACCAGGCAAGGTCAGGAACAATGAACAGAAACCAAATGAGACATAGGATGAGGACAGGACCCAGGGGTGATACCAGTAAAAGGCACTGGAGCAGAAATGAGGACAGGAACAGGAGCAGAAGACACAGAAAACAAAGCAGGAAAAGGAACAGAGGCAGCTCCAAGAACAGAAATTGGAGCAGGAATGGGAAGCAAAGACAGAAACAGGACCCGGAGTGACAGCACGAGAACGGAATTCGCAACAAAGACCAGGCAAAAGACAACATAACAGGAACCAAAATAGTCAAATCAGCGCAGCGGTGATTAGTGGCAGAGGTGGGCCCATCAGGTCTGGAGACGGGGCAACAATTATCGGTTGTGGCAGTTCTAATAGGTCTGGAGGTGGCAATTAGTGGTGGCAGGTCTGCAGGTGTGGACAATGCAGTCACAGGTGAGCCATGGGGCATGGCTACATGAGTCAGTGAGGAGCCATGGAGTGTAGCTACAGGAGTTGCAGGGAAGCCAGAGGATGCTGCTACAGGAACAGGCGAGGTTCAGCCACTGGGGTGCTGGTTACTTCACAAAGTGCTTACTTTAAGTACTTTTCTAAAGAAACTCTTTAATTATTTTAATTCTTTACTTGAAGTGGTTGAGAATTCTGCTGGCTGTGGTAACATCTTTTTCAAAGGCAGGGGAGTGAGGGACAAGTGCTCAGATAAACCATGGTTTATTAACAAGGGGGAAATTAACAGGAACCAAACGGACTGCATGACAACCAATAGGCATTGCTTCAGCAATAGCCCCCCAGACCTCCTGCAACCACCCTTGTGCCAGGGTGACGAGCAATGGGTTTGGATGGATGAGAATGTTTAAAAAGGAAAGGAGGGAGAAACACAGCTACTACTTCTGTTTCCTACTACACTGTCTACACTGTATGTCATTTTAGACCATTCTGTTTTTGGCAATAGATATCCTAGTATCCTTGATTTCCTACAGAATATTCTGTATTACCTTACTGAAGGATTTGGTTTAGAAGGCTACAGAACCCCTACATTAGGTTTTCATGACCCCTGAATGCATAAACATTTATAAATGCTTATTGTAACAAGTGTCAGTGGACATAAAAGCTGCTACTGCCAACTTTGATGTCACATTGCCATAACAACTCTGTCAAGTTAGGGTCATGACACTTTGTGGTATGAAATTATGGCATGTTATGGCAACTAACTTTGTAGCCCAATATTCCTTTGGTATGGTGGCAGGGTGATGTAATGCTGATAATATGGCACAGCTTGCCTTGTGAGGCTGTTGGTAAAATTAAACACAAATGACTTAAAAATGCTCTTTAGTACCTCTTGTACTATTGCAAAAATGCCATGAAAACTGCAGTGTAACAGCTATTTTAGTGGTTTCTTTACTGACCATTTTACCCTGTTATGATAAATTTCAGTGTATCTTATTTGGCCCTTTATGACTTCCATGTGGCAGTTTATAAGACTTTTATGAATCCTTATGAAAAGTGATGAAATGAAAGTGAATGCCAAGTGTGAGGCTTATTTGGCAACTTGATGTAAGCACTTAGTGATCTAAGCACTAAGTTTTTAATAACTTGCAGATCACTTCTCTTATACTTAATTTGACCAAATGTGAATTTGAGAAAGCAATGGTAGTGTATCTGGGTAAGGAAGAAGGACAAGTTTATGTATGCCCTGTTGAGGATTCGCTTTCCAGGCTACCCACACAACGGTGCTCTGGAAGGAAGATGTGAGTTGCATTGTTATAATGTAGATGACCTGTCAATGAGACAATTAACACCTCTTTAAATTGTAACATAACAAAAAGTGAAGCGCTGTGAATACTTTCCGGATGCACTGTAGATAGAGAATAAAATCATTGAGTAAGTGGAAATATGTAAATAATATAGCAAGTGCAACATGTTCAGACATGATATTTACATTTTATGGAATTTAGCTGATGCTTTTATCCAAAGAAACTTACATTTATGACACCAGTGCAAAACATGAGAGCAACAGAAAAATATAGGACTACTGATTTAAAGGATATGTTATTTACAGAAAAGGGAGCCACACTGTAGGGAACTCCAACACTAAACAAACCTTTTTCAAAATGGCATTTTTGCAAAGAAATTACACACATTCACATTTAAGTTTTATTTTTGCAGGTCATTGCAGGTTTTTAAAATTAAAAACATAATGAAAAGCAGAATTACAGGATAGGATGCAGTGAATATAATGTTTCTATATACTCATGGAAACCAATAATTACATTAAAATTATAGTGCAATAGTATAAACAAATAGTACTTTACAAAATGGTACAGGATGGGCTGGAAAGGGTGGCCCTTCTGTTAGGCTTTGGCCACATCAATTCATCCACATTACAAGCATTGCCATACCTGGCAAGGCAACAAGTAACATATCTCCTTGCACGCCATGACCTGACTCCTCCTCAGTGTCTCCTCATGCTTCTTCCATTGCTTGTGTGAACTTGTTATGCTGCTGCCTCTACAATTTGAACATGGTCCATTCAGATTGAATGTTCCTTTCATCATTTAGCACTTGGTAGATGTCAGAGTGACCTGCCAGACGTCCCTAGGACACCTAGAAGGCTCTCCTGACCTGACTTTACCAGGTCTATCTGGCCAATATTCCTTTTTGATGAATACATTGTCATGGCTATTTATGCTGCATGCCTAACCTGGTAAAACACTAAGTCTGGGATTACAGACCAATCTGCTGTTAGATTCCCTGGTGTACCAAATTTAATTCTGAGAAAATAGTCTCATTATTCCTTGAAAATGTACAAAATGAGTGTGGCTCTTTGCAAAGAGTTTGCCAAATATTTTGGTAGCAATTAATCCTTTTTGGTCTGTTTGGCCTCTCTTTGGCCTTTGTGCCTTTTGATACACACACACACACACACACACACACACACACACACACACACACACACACACACACACACACAATGCATGCAATTCCCAGATCTTAATTTTAATCAAAATAAAATTTACTAAATTGTTATACATCAGTAGAATGGTTAAACAACTAATGAGAAAACAGATTCTAACAGATTTAATAAATGTTAACATATACACATAAATAGTAGGTTTTAACAAATAAATTTGATTTGCGGTATATTTTAAATTTTTCCTTTCCACTCTTCAAAAGAGTCCATTCCGTGTTGTGTACTCGACATTGTAGGACCTTCTTCTGCTGTAGCGTCTCCTTAGAGCAGCACAGCAACCACACAGTAAACACTGAGACATGCAGAGAGAAAACATACAAACAGAGGGAGAGAGACAGAAAAGAGGAGAGATTATTGAATAAGCAGAAGAAGCTTCTTGGTGGGTTCCTACACTTACTGTTTATTTGTACTGATATTTAGCAAAATACTCTGTTTTAGCTAAATAGTACATTGCAAAAATGTGGCTTTAAAATAGCTTTGGTGGTACTTACACTGAGTAGAATCCAGCATGGTACAAGAATGATGGCTATAGCACAGGGGATAATGATACCCAGGACCCACCATGCTCCCCCAGGTGATAGACCACAGATTTTAAGTATTTCAGCAAGAAATGAACTTGGAAAGTTGATATCACCCGGCACATACACATACTTTTCCTTAGCCACAATCAATGTATCATTAACCCTGCAAGAAATAGGGAAACAAATTAAACTGAATGATTAAAGTGCCCAGTCATTATTCATTCTCTATGAACTTCAAATACAGATGATGTGCAGAAGGGATCTTTTGGGAGAAGGATTAATTTCAAATAGTGCATCACTTACGTTATATTAGCCGCTGGGAAGGTATAATTTTGATTCTTGGTCAGTATTATATTCATCTGAAAATTAGTGAAGTTGAAAGTTACATGATTTATAATGCTAAGCAATTTTATAATTGGTAAAATTTTTATTTGGACATGTAATTATTTTCTATTTATAACACCCAGTGCTAGGGTAAGTATAATTCAGATGTGATGGCAGCAGGGAGACAGTGAGAGAATGTACAATTGGAGTTTTTAAATTCTCAATTAAAAAAAAAAGGAAAAACAGAGCATAGCAAAGACTTGATGCAATGCAACAAAGAAAAGGAAAAAACAAGCAGCACTGACAGTAAAGCTCCAAGCATGTATGCACAGAGGTAGGAAGCACAGTGGTAGCTGGCAGTACACACTGAGGGCAGCAGCAAACCAGAAAAAAGAAGTAATGCACAGCACTGGATAAGCATTCCTGTGGGCTCATGTCACAAGCACAGGTGCAAGTGGTCAGTAATCAGGAGCTTGGGGGCTGGGTAGGTGTGGTGTGTATGTGTGGGTGCCTTGAACTAGGTGCCCATCACAGACAGCGGAAAATAAGTGAGCAATAAATGTTAATGAGAATAGTAAATTTTAAATACATTTAATAAAGAGTAAGCAATTTTTTTATTTTGAAAATGGAAAGATTTTGATTTCAAGTGTTTTCCCATAAAATAGTATTGGGACACAATGCCAAGATAAACAAACGCAGAGCATAAAAATGGTTCACACTCACCAGGTTGTTGGTTGTTTGTTCAACCATACCATATGTTTCTGTGTTCAGTTCAGTTTCCGTAGCTATGGTTACATTGCTGATCATGAATCCAAAGTTGATTCTTAATGAAGTGTTGTCAATTTCTAAAAGAGAGGTGGCGGTATTATATGCTGAGACATCTGACACAGCATTAGTTGTTTGAGGTCATTATTTGGTAAGATATATTCAGCAGTCTGTCCAATGCAACACGTTCAGGAACACTGACTTTTTTCATTCACTACAGAGGAGAAAGGAATCAGGAAAGAGACTCACTGTGCAAGGTGGCGGGTTGGATGCTTTTAGGGTCATTTAGGTTTTGAATTCTATCATTGGTTGTTTTGACACTTGGGTCCAGCAGATCATAGGCAGTGAGAAACTCTGTCTCACTTGGCATGTGTGTAACGTTATTAACCACCAATTCAATATAAATTAGTGCAGTCCCATCTCTGAAGCTGAAGAGAAAATAAGTTATTACTGAAATAAACAGTCTGAAAAGAGAACACTTACTAGTTAATTTTCTTTATGACAGCCAATAATATAAATCTAGAAATGGGTTCACTTGTGTAGTGTGGGGTAGTGTTAATGGAATGAGAACACTTTAACCACTACATGCAAGAACACAGAAGCATAATACACTGCAATATTACTCTGGCTTCAATACACTCACAAAGTTGGATTAGACTGGGCAGATTGGGCAGCTGTAGTTGTTGTAGCAGGAGTGGTACTGGATGCCAGACCACTAACTTGAAGTATTTGAGCAAGAAAGCCACTCGGCGATTTGATATCTCCATGCACATAGACATATTCTGTATTAGCCACAATCACTGTAGCGTTACCCCTGGAAGATAGAAAGTGAATCATTAATGTATTCTGTTCAACCCCATCCCATTTTCTACATAACGATTAAACTAAAATAGTGTCTCATTACTTACGAGAAATTAGCTTGTGGGAATACAACTGGAGTAGCATCTGGGTCGTTCATTATTGTGTTCATCTGAGAATAGTAAATGCTAATGAGAATAGTTCATGTAAATTACATGACCTAAATTGTCGCTGATGTTATATTTTTTTAAATGGGAAGATTTTAATTTCAACATTTTATCAGGAAATAATTTTGGGACCCAAAGCTAAGTTAAGGACAATACAGAAATACAGAGCATAAAAGTAAATCAACCTCACCAGGTTGTTGATGGCTTTGTCAATTAAAACATATGTTTCATTCCTCAATTCAATGTTTGTAGCCATGGGCACATCATTGATCCTGAATGCAAAGGTGATTCTATATGAGGTGCTGTCAATTTCTAAAAGAGAGGCAGAGGGATTATAGAACACAAGATAAATAAATGCTGAGATGTCCAAACCTCTGATAATGCATTAGATGTTTAAGGACATTATTTGGTAAAGTGTATTTAGGATTCCTACAAAAAAATTACACATAACATTCAGGATCACTGACATTTTTGTTCATTTACAGCCTAGGGGAATGTAATCAGGAAAAAAGACTCACTCTGGTAGATGATGTTCTGGATGCTCACAGGGTTATTTAGCTTTTCAATTCCAATATCTTGTATTTTTTTAACAATTGAGTTCAGCTGGGCATTGGCAACAGCAAGAACCTGAGCCTCACTAGGTACAATTGGCAAGTTCT
Source organism: Electrophorus electricus (assembly GCF_041902795.1). Classification (NCBI taxonomy): domain Eukaryota; kingdom Metazoa; phylum Chordata; class Actinopteri; order Gymnotiformes; family Gymnotidae; genus Electrophorus; species Electrophorus electricus. The sequence continues at coordinate 25,271,953 of NC_137508.1, forward strand.
TAAACACCAGCCTAATATAAATCAGTACTGTCCCCAATCTGAAGCAGAAGAGAAAATACATTTTGATTACTGAAATAAATGTTACCCGTTACATGTTTACATTACAGCCAATGGTGTAAAGGTTTCCACTAATTAAAACTAGGACACTTTAGGCACAAATGGGAATATAGGTACAGTACATTGTAAATTCATAAAGAATTAATATAATTACACAGTTGGAGCTGTGGTACTCTGTAAAGCTATGTTGGCTGTGGAAGGTGTGGCTGTTGTCACACCTATAAAAACCAAAAGATGTCATTAGTAACAGTAATCCATAAAACATAGTAATTGATTAATGTCTAGATTATCTGCTATAGCATACCACTTTGTGTCTGTAACTCAGTGAAGAATGTTCCAGCACTAGAAATACAAAGCATGTTGGTAAATATTTTTCATTTCTGATTGTTGATTAATACTTCAATAACCATTGCATATAAATGGCAGAAAATAAACATACATTATGGAAGTAGTTGATGCGGAAGTCTCCACCAGTTTGCTTGTAGGTTCTGGAGAATATATTGTAGGTGAGGCTACAAATGAATTAGATAATGAAATAAACTTTTTTAATGTGGCTTTAATCGCGACATTTACATTGTAGATGAAACTACAAAATTAAAATATTTAGTGACAAATAGTACATAAAAATGAACTAGTTTTTGGTATACTAGCTGTGATATAAGGTATTGCACTGTAACATACCACTCTGTGTTCTTAGTTTGGATGCAGCAATTGTGTCTCCACTGGATACAGTGGAAGTTGATATTAATGTAGTTGTAATCTGAGGTATAGATGGAGTTGGCATGTCCATTGCTGCTGGTCTTGCTGGTATTGATACCATAGTTGGCTGTGTCATGGATGCAGGGTATGTGGACATTTTCATGGTTGGAGATGGTGAAGTGGATGGAGTTGCTATGTTGAAAGGTGTTTGGATTGCTTGTGTGGATAGTGGATAGATTGCTTGTGATGTGGATGTAGTCAGTGTGGTGATAGATGTTGGAGTTATTGTTGGTGAGGAATTGTTCAAAGTATTTAGAGTTTTGAATAATGTGGATGCAGTGTTTCCTTTTGATGTAGAAGCAGAGGAAGTTGACATAATTGTTGTCTGTTGTGTAGATGGAGTTGAGCTTTCTGAAATTCGTGCCATTCTTGTAGGTGTAGGAGCAGTGGTATTCTGTGATGTAGATGGAATCAAAGTGGACAAAGTTTTTGTTGTTCTTGGTGTAGATGCACTGGCTGTCTGTTCTATGGGTGCAGTCAAAATTGACATTTTTGTCAGTATCTGTGCTGAGGATGAAATGAAAGTGCCCAAAATTGCTGGTTCTGTTATTGGTGTGGATGTGGTTGTCATCTCTGGAGTGGATAATGATGAATTTGCCAAAGTTGTTTGACTTCGTGTGGGTGTCGTGGTTGTTTGTTGGGTGGGTGCAATCGAATTTGACATTGTAGTCATTAACTGTGGTGTGGATGATGCCAGTGTACTAAAAGTTGAGGGAGCTGTTGGTGTTTTAGAAACAATAGTTGTCTGTGAAGTGGATGATGTTGAAGTAGTCAAAGCTGATATACTTGTTGTGGGTGTGGACACTTTAGTTGTGTTTGGTGTGGATCCAAAGGTATTGGATATTGTAGCTATACTCGGTAAATTGGATGGAGTTGATGTGCCCAATATTGTTGGTATTGTTTGTATGGACACGGTGGATGTCTCTGCTGTAGCTACAGTGGTTAAAGTTGTTGGAGTTGTTGGTGTAGATGCAGTGGTTGAATTTTGGTTAGATGCAGTCAAAGGTGACGTTGTTTTCTGTGGTGTGGATAAAGCTGATGTGTCTGGAGTTGTTAACAATGTGGTTGTAGTGGATAAAAGAGTTTGTCTCAATGCAGTGGTTGTCTGTGAAGTGGATGTAGTTATAGAGGTAACAGATGTTGGAATTGTAGTTGATGTAGGTGCACTGTTTTTCTGTTGGTTGGAGGCAGTCAAAGTGGTCAGAGTGGTTGGAGTTATTTGTTTAGATGCAGTGTACAATGACAATGTTGCAGATGTTGTCTCTGACATGGATGTCAAACGTTCTGAAGTTGGTGCTGTAATCTGTGATGTAGATGATAAAGAGGTTACAGTATGTGGAGAGGTTTTTGGTGTGGATGCAGTGGTTGTCCATGAAGTGGATGTAGTTATTGTGTTCAGAGATACTGGAGCTGTTGTTGATGTTGATGAAGTTGTCTCTGATATGGATGGAGTAGAACGTTCTGAAGTTGACTTGGAAGGAGAGGTAATCTGTGATTTGAATGATGTCAAAAAGGTCAGAGTAGTTGCAATTGGTATAGATTCTGGGCTTCTTCCATGTGCAGTGGATGTATTTATAGTGGTCAGAGATTCTGGAATTGTTGTTGGTGTAGATGCATTGCTCATCTGTTTAGTGGATGCCATTAAAGTGGTTAAAGTGGATGGAGTCATTATTTGTGTGGATGCAGTGCTTGCCTTTGATGTGGATGCAGTGGACACTGATAATATTGTATTTGTTGTATGTGATATGGATGCAGTCAAATTTTCTGAAGTTGGTGTGGAAGAAGTGTTAATGTGTGATGCATTTGGTGTCAAAGAGGGCACAATAGTTGCAGTTGTCAGTTTGGATGCAGTGGTTGTATATGGAGTGGATAAGGGTATAGTGGTCAGAGCTGAAGGAGTTGTTGGTGTAGATGTACTGATTGTCTGTTGTGAGGATGCCACTGAAGTGGTTAACATGGTTGGAGTTGTTATTTGTGTTGGGGCAGTGCTTGTCTCTGAAGTGGATGTGGTAGAAGATGACAATGATATAGTTGTTGGCTCTGATGTAGATGCAGCCAATCTTAATGAAGTTGGTGTGGAAGAAGTCGTAATCTGTGATGTAAAGGATGTCACAGAGGTCATAGTAGTTGCTGTTGTTGTTGGTGTGGAGGCAGTAGTTGAATATGTATTCGATGTTCTTACAGTTGTCAGAGTAACTGGAGATGTTTGTGTAGATGCACTGATTGGCTGTTTACTGGATGCAGTCAATGAGGTTGGAGACGTCATTTGTGTGGATGCAGTTCTTCCCTTTATTAAAAATGCAGGGGACACTGACATTGTAGCAGTTGTTGATTCTGATGTGGATGCAATTGAACTTTCTGATAGTGTGGAAGAAGTGGTGATTTGTGATGTAGATGATGACAAAGATGTGACAGCATTTGGGATTGTTGGTTTGGATGAAGTTGTAGTGGTAATAGTTGATTGAGTTGATGGTGTAGATTCACTGCTCATCTGTTGCGTGGATGCAGTTAATGTGGTTGGAGTGGTTATTTGTGTGGATGCAGTCATTGTCTTTGATGTGGATGCATTGGAAAATGACATTGTGGTAGTACTTTTTTCTGAAATAGTTGTAAAATTTGATGGAGTTTTTGGTGTAGATCCACTGCTTGTCTGTTGAGTGGATGCCATAGAAGTTGTCAATGTTGTTGGAGTCCTTATTTGTGTGGATGCAGTGTTTGTCTCTGAGATGGATGTGGCGGAAGATAACAGTGATGTAGATATCGGCTCTGCTGTAGATGCAGACAAACTTTCTGAAGTTGGTGAGGACGAAGTCATAATTTGTAATTTAGGTGATGTCACAAAGGTCAGAGTAGTTAATGTTGTTGCTGGTGTAGATGCATTCGATGAATATGGAATGGAAGTACTTATAGATGTCAGAGTAGCTAGAGATGTGTCTGTAGATTCCATGCTCGTCTCTTGCGTGGATGCAATCGAAGTGGCGACTTTGCTTGGAGTCGTTAATTGTGTGGCTGCAGTGCTTGTCACTGATGTGGATGTGGTGGAATTAGACACTGATGTAGAATTTGACTCTGTTGTAGATGCAGTCAAACTTGGTGATGTTGGTGAGGATGAAGACGTAATCTGTGATGTAGGTGATGTCACAGAGGTCAGAGTAGATGCTGTTGTTGCTGGTGTAGATGCAGTGGTTGAATATGGAGTGGAATTACTTATAGATGTCAGAGTATTTTGAAATGTTTCTGTAGATCCACTACTTGTTTCTTGCATGGATGAAGTAGAAGTGGTCAATGTCATTGGAGTCGTTATTTGTGTGGATGACATGCTTGTCACTGATGTGGAGATGGTGGAATAAGACAATGATGTAGATGTTGGCACTGTTGTAGATGCAGACAAACTTTGTGACGTTGGAGAGGATGAAGACGTAATCGATGATGTAGGTGATTTCTCAGTGGTCAGAGTAGTTGCTGTTGTTGCTGGTGTAGATAACTTGGTTGTATATGGAGTGGATGTACTTATAGATGTCATAATAGCTGGAGCAATCTGTGTTGATCCAATGCTCGTCTGTTGCGTGGATGCAGTTGAAGTGGTCAATGTGGTTGGAGTCGTTATTTGGGTGGATGCAGTGCTTGTCTCTGAGGTGGATGCGGTGGAAGATGACAATGATGTAGATATTGGCTCTGTTGTAGATGCACTCAAACTTTCTGAAGTTGGTGAGTACAAAGTTGTAATCTGTGATGTAGGTGAGGGCACAGAGGTCAGAGTAGTTGCTTTTGTTGCTTGTGTAGATGTAGTGGTTGAAAATGGAGCGGAAGTACTTATAGATGTCAAATTAGCTGGAGATGTTTCTGTAGATACACTGCTTGTCTTTTGCATGGATGAAGTAGAAGTGGTCAATGTCGTTGGAGTCGTTATTTGTGTGGATGCAGTGCTTATCACTGATGTGGATATGGTGGAATTAGACAATGATGTAGATGTTGGCTCTGTTGTAGTTGCTGTCAAACTTTCTGATGTTGGTGAGGATGAAGTCGTAATCTGTGATGTAGGTGATGTCACAGAGGTGAAAGTAGCTGCTGTTGTTACTGGTGTAGATGCGGTTGTTGAATATGGAGAGGATCTACTTATAGATGTCAGAGTAGCTGGAGCAATCTGTGTTGATCCGATGCTCGTCTGTTGCGTGGTTGCAGTAGAAGTGGTGAATTTGGTTGGAGTCGTTATTTGGGTGGATGCAGTGCTTGTCTCTGAGGTGGATGCGGTGGAAGATGACAATGATGTAGGTATTGGCTCTGTTGTAGATGCAATCAAACTTTCTGAAGTTGGTGAGTACAATGTTGTATTCTGTGATGTAGGTGAGGGCACAGAGGTCAGTGTAGTTGCTGTTGTTGCTTGTGTAGATAAAGTGGTTGAATAGGGAGCGGAATTACTTATAGATGTCACAGTAACTGGAGATGTTTCTGTAGATCCACTGCTTGTCTCTTGCATGGATGAAGTAGAAGTGGTCAATGTGGTTGGAGTCGTTATTTGTGTGGAGGCAGTGCTTGTCTCTGAGGTGGATGCAGTGGAAGATGACAATGATGTAGATATTGGCTCTGTTGTAGATGCAATCAAACTTTCTGAAGTTGGTGAGTTGAAAGTTATTAGCTGTGATGTAGGTGATGGCACAGAGGTCAGAGTAGTTAGTTTTGTTGCTCGTGTAGATGCTGTGGTTGAATATGGAGCAGTAGTACTTATAGATGTCACAGTAGCTGGAGATGTTTCTGTAGATCCACTACTTGTCTCTTGCATGGATGAAGTAGAAGTTGTCAATGTCGTTGGAGTCGTTATTTGTGTGGATGCAGTGCTTATCACTGATGTGGATATGGTGGAATTAGACAATGATGTAGATGTTGGCTCTGTTGTAGTTGCTGTCAAACTTTCTGATGTTGGTGAGGATGAAGTCGTAATCTGTGATGTAGGTGATGTCACAGAGGTGAAAGTAGCTGCTGTTGTTACTGGTGTAGATGCGGTTGTTGAATATGGAGAGGATCTACTTATAGATGTCAGAGTAGCTGGAGCAATCTGTGTTGATCCGATGCTCGTCTGTTGCGTGGTTGCAGTAGAAGTGGTGAATTTGGTTGGAGTCGTTATTTGGGTGGATGCAGTGCTTGTCTCTGAGGTGGATGCGGTGGAAGATGACAATGATGTAGGTATTGGCTCTGTTGTAGATGCAATCAAACTTTCTGAAGTTGGTGAGTACAAAGTTGTTAGCTGTGATGTAGGTGATGCCACAGAGGTCAGAGTAGTTGCTTTTGTTGCTCGTGTAGATGCTGTGGTTGAATATGGAGCAGTAGTACTTATAGATGTCACAGTAGCTGGAGATGTTTCTGTAGATCCACTACTTGTCTCTTGCATGGATGAAGTAGAAGTTGTCAATGTCGTTGGAGTCGTTATTTGTGTGGATGCAGTGCTTATCACTGATGTGGATATGGTGGAATTAGACAATGATGTAGATGTTGGCTCTGTTGTAGTTGCTGTCAAACTTTCTGATGTTGGTGAGGATGAAGTCGTAATCTGTGATGTAGGTGATGTCACAGAGGTGAAAGTAGCTGCTGTTGTTACTGGTGTAGATGCGGTTGTTGAATATGGAGAGGATCTACTTATAGATGTCAGAGTAGCTGGAGCAATCTGTGTTGATCCGATGCTCGTCTGTTGCGTGGTTGCAGTAGAAGTGGTGAATTTGGTTGGAGTCGTTATTTGGGTGGATGCAGTGCTTGTCTCTGAGGTGGATGCGGTGGAAGATGACAATGATGTAGGTATTGGCTCTGTTGTAGATGCAATCAAACTTTCTGAAGTTGGTGAGTACAAAGTTGTTAGCTGTGATGTAGGTGATGCCACAGAGGTCAGAGTAGTTGCTTTTGTTGCTTGTGTAGATGCTTTGGTTGAATATGGAGCAGAAGTACTTATAGATGTCACAGTAGCTGGAGATGTTTCTGTAGATCCACTAATTGTTTCTGGCATGGATGAAGTAGAAGTGGTCAATGTGGTTGGAGTCGTTATTTGTGTGGATGCAGTGCTTGTCTCTGAGGTGGATCCAGTGGAAGATGACAATGATGTAGATATTGGCTCTGTTGTAGATGCAATTAAACTTTCTGAAGTTGGTGAGTTGAAAGTTGTTAGCTGTGATGTAGGTGATGCCACAGAGGTCAGAGTAGTTGCTTTTGTTGCTTGTGTAGATGCTTTGGTTGAATATGGAGCAGAAGTACTTATAGATGTCACAGTAGCTGGAGATGTTTCTGTAGATCCACTAATTGTTTCTGGCATGGATGAAGTAGAAGTGGTCAATGTGGTTGGAGTCGTTATTTGTGTGGATGCAGTGCTTGTCTCTGAGGTGGATCCAGTGGAAGATGACAATGATGTAGATATTGGCTCTGTTGTAGATGCAATTAAACTTTCTGAAGTTGGTGAGTTGAAAGTTGTTAGCTGTGATGTAGGTAATGACACAGAGGTCAGAGTAGTTGCTTTTGTTGCTTGTGTAGATGCTGTGGTTGAATATGGAGCAGAAGTACTTATAGATGTCACAGTAGCTGGAGATGTTTCTGTAGATCCACTACTTGTCTCTTGCATGGCTGAAGTGGAAGTGGTCAATGTCGTTGGAGTCGTTATTTGTGTGGATGCAATGCTTGTCACTGAGGTGGAGATGGTGGAATAAGACAATGATGTAGATGTTGGCTCTCTTGTAGATGTAGACAAACTTTGTGACGTTGGTGAGGATGAAGACGTAATCGATGATGTAGGTGATTTCTCAGTGGTCAGAGTAGTTGCTGTTGTTGCTGGTGTAGATAAGTTGGTTGTATATGGAGTGGATGTACTTATAGATGTCAGAGTAGCTGGAGCAATCTGTGTTGATCCAATGGTCGTCTGTTGCGTGGATGCAGTTGAAGTGGTCAATGTGGTTGGAGTCATTATTTGGGTGGATGCAGTGCTTGTCTCTGAGGTGGATGCGGTGGAAGATGACAATGATGTAGATATTGGCTCTGTTGTAGATGCAATCAAACTTTCTGAAGTTGGTGAGTACAATGTTGTATTCTGTGATGTAGGTGAGGGCACAGAGGTCAGTGTAGTTGCTGTTGTTGCTTGTGTAGATAAAGTGGTTGAATAGGGAGCGGAATTACTTATAGATGTCACAGTAACTGGAGATGTTTCTGTAGATCCACTGCTTGTCTCTTGCATGGATGAAGTAGAAGTGGTCAATGTGGTTGGAGTCGTTATTTGTGTGGAGGCAGTGCTTGTCTCTGAGGTGGATGCAGTGGAAGATGACAATGATGTAGATATTGGCTCTGTTGTAGATGCAATCAAACTTTCTGAAGTTGGTGAGTTGAAAGTTATTAGCTGTGATGTAGGTGATGGCACAGAGGTCAGAGTAGTTGCTTTTGTTGCTCGTGTAGATGCTGTGGTTGAATATGGAGCAGTAGTACTTATAGATGTGACAGTAGCTGGAGATGTTTCTGTAGATCCACTGCTTGTCTCTTGCATGGATGAAGTAGAAGAGGTCAATGTCGTTGGAGTCGTTATTTGTGTGGATGCAGTGCTTGTCACTGATGTGGATATGGTGGAATAAGACAATGATGTTGGTGTTGGCTCTGTTGTAGTTGCTGTCAAACTTTCTGATGTTGGTGAGGATGAAGTCGTAATCTGTGATGTAGGTGATGTCACAGAGGTGAAAGTAGCTGCTGTTGTTACTGGTGTAGATGCGGTTGTTGAATATGGAGAGGATCTACTTATAGATGTCAGAGTAGCTGGAGCAATCTGTGTTGATCCGATGCTCGTCTGTTGCGTGGTTGCAGTAGAAGTGGTGAATTTGGTTGGAGTCGTTATTTGGGTGGATGCAGTGCTTGTCTCTGAGGTGGATGCGGTGGAAGATGACAATGATGTAGATATTGGCTCTGTTGTAGATGCAATCAAACTTTCTGAAGTTGGTGAGTACAATGTTGTATTCTGTGATGTAGGTGAGGGCACAGAGGTCAGTGTAGTTGCTGTTGTTGCTTGTGTAGATAAAGTGGTTGAATAGGGAGCGGAATTACTTATAGATGTCACAGTAACTGGAGATGTTTCTGTAGATCCACTGCTTGTCTCTTGCATGGATGAAGTAGAAGTGGTCAATGTGGTTGGAGTCGTTATTTGTGTGGAGGCAGTGCTTGTCTCTGAGGTGGATGCAGTGGAAGATGACAATGATGTAGATATTGGCTCTGTTGTAGATGCAATCAAACTTTCTGAAGTTGGTGAGTACAATGTTGTATTCTGTGATGTAGGTGAGGGCACAGAGGTCAGTGTAGTTGCTGTTGTTGCTTGTGTAGATAAAGTGGTTGAATAGGGAGCGGAATTACTTATAGATGTCACAGTAGCTGGAGATGTTTCTGTAGATCCAATACTTGTCTCTTGCATGGATGAAGTAGAAGTTGTCAATGTCGTTGGAGTCGTTATTTGTGTGGATGCAGTGCTTATCACTGATGTGGATATGGTGGAATTAGACAATGATGTAGATGTTGGCTCTGTTGTAGTTGCTGTCAAACTTTCTGATGTTGGTGAGGATGAAGTCGTAATCTGTGATGTAGGTGATGTCACAGAGGTGAAAGTAGCTGCTGTTGTTACTGGTGTAGATGCGGTTGTTGAATATGGAGAGGATCTACTTATAGATGTCAGAGTAGCTGGAGCAATCTGTGTTGATCCGATGCTCGTCTGTTGCGTGGTTGCAGTAGAAGTGGTGAATTTGGTTGGAGTCGTTATTTGGGTGGATGCAGTGCTTGTCTCTGAGGTGGATGCGGTGGAAGATGACAATGATGTAGGTATTGGCTCTATTGTAGATGCAATCAAACTTTCTGAAGTTGGTGAGTACAAAGTTGTTAGCTGTGATGTAGGTGATGCCACAGAGGTCAGAGTAGTTGCTTTTGTTGCTTGTGTAGATGCTTTGGTTGAATATGGAGCAGAAGTACTTATAGATGTCACAGTAGCTGGAGATGTTTCTGTAGATCCACTACTTGTCTCTTGCAAGGCTGAAGTGGAAGTGGTCAATGTCGTTGGAGTCGTTATTTGTGTGGATGCCATGCTTGTCACTGAGGTGGAGATGGTGGAATAAGACAATGATGTAGATGTTGGCTCTCTTGTAGATGTAGACAAACTTTGTGACGTTGGTGAGGATGAAGACGTAATCAATGATGTAGGTGATTTCTCAGTGGTCAGAGTAGTTGCTGTTGTTGCTGGTGTAGATAAGTTGGTTGTATATGGAGTGGATGTACTTATAGATGTCAGAGTAGCTGGAGCAATCTGTGTTGATCCAATGGTCGTCTGTTGCGTGGATGCAGTTGAAGTGGTCAATGTGGTTGGAGTCATTATTTGGGTGGATGCAGTGCTTGTCTCTGAGGTGGATGCGGTGGAAGATGACAATGATGTAGATATTGGCTCTGTTGTAGATGCAATCAAACTTTCTGAAGTTGGTGAGTACATTGTTGTATTCTGTGATGTAGGTGAGGGCACAGAGGTCAGTGTAGTTGCTGTTGTTGCTTGTGTAGATAAAGTGGTTGAATAGGGAGCGGAATTACTTATAGATGTCACAGTAACTGGAGATGTTTCTGTAGATCCACTGCTTGTCTCTTGCATGGATGAAGTAGAAGTGGTCAATGTGGTTGGAGTCGTTATTTGTGTGGAGGCAGTGCTTGTCTCTGAGGTGGATGCAGTGGAAGATGACAATGATGTAGATATTGGCTCTGTTGTAGATGCAATCAAACTTTCTGAAGTTGGTGAGTTGAAAGTTATTAGCTGTGATGTAGGTGATGGCACAGAGGTCAGAGTAGTTAGTTTTGTTGCTCGTGTAGATGCTGTGGTTGAATATGGAGCAGTAGTACTTATAGATGTCACAGTAGCTGGAGATGTTTCTGTAGATCCACTACTTGTCTCTTGCATGGATGAAGTAGAAGTTGTCAATGTCGTTGGAGTCGTTATTTGTGTGGATGCAGTGCTTATCACTGATGTGGATATGGTGGAATTAGACAATGATGTAGATGTTGGCTCTGTTGTAGTTGCTGTCAAACTTTCTGATGTTGGTGAGGATGAAGTCATAATCTGTGATGTAGGTGATGTCACAGAGGCGAAAGTAGCTGCTGTTGTTATTGGTGTAGATGCGGTTGTTGAATATGGAGAGGATCTACTTATAGATGTCAGAGTAGCTGGAGCAATCTGTGTTGATCCGATGCTCGTCTGTTGCGTGGTTGCAGTAGAAGTGGTGAATTTGGTTGGAGTCGTTATTTGGGTGGATGCAGTGCTTGTCTCTGAGGTGGATGCGGTGGAAGATGACAATGATGTAGGTATTGGCTCTGTTGTAGATGCAATCAAACTTTCTGAAGTTGGTGAGTACAAAGTTGTTAGCTGTGATGTAGGTGATGCCACAGAGGTCAGAGTTGTTGCTTTTGTTGCTTGTGTAGATGCTGTGGTTGAATATGGAGCAGAAGTACTTATAGATGTCACAATAGCTGGAGATGTTTCTGTAGATCCACTACTTGTCTCTTGCAAGGCTGAAGTGGAAGTGGTCAATGTCGTTGGAGTCGTTATTTGTGTGGATGCCATGCTTGTCACTGAGGTGGAGATGGTGGAATAAGACAATGATGTAGATGTTGGCTCTCTTGTAGATGTAGACAAACTTTGTGACGTTGGTGAGGATGAAGACGTAATGAATGATGTAGGTGATTTCTCAGTGGTCAGAGTAGTTGCTGTTGTTGCTGGTGTAGATAAGTTTGTTGTATATGGAGTGGATGTACTTATAGATGTCAGAGTAGCTGGAGCAATCTGTGTTGATCCAATGGTCGTCTGTTGCGTGGATGCAGTTGAAGTGGTCAATGTGGTTGGAGTCATTATTTGGGTGGATGCAGTGCTTGTCTCTGAGGTGGATGCGGTGGAAGATGACAATGATGTAGATATTGGCTCTGTTGTAGATGCAATCAAACTTTCTGAAGTTGGTGAGTACATTGTTGTATTCTGTGATGTAGGTGAGGGCACAGAGGTCAGTGTAGTTGCTGTTGTTGCTTGTGTAGATAAAGTGGTTGAATAGGGAGCGGAATTACTTATAGATGTCACAGTAACTGGAGATGTTTCTGTAGATCCACTGCTTGTCTCTTGAATGGATGAAGTAGAAGTGGTCAATGTGGTTGGAGTCGTTATTTGTGTGGAGGCAGTGCTTGTCTCTGAGGTGGATGCAGTGGAAGATGACAATGATGTAGATATTGGCTCTGTTGTAGATGCAATCAAACTTTCTGAAGTTGGTGAGTTGAAAGTTATTAGCTGTGATGTAGGTGATGGCACAGAGGTCAGAGTAGTTAGTTTTGTTGCTCGTGTAGATGCTGTGGTTGAATATGGAGCAGTAGTACTTATAGATGTCACAGTAGCTGGAGATGTTTCTGTAGATCCACTACTTGTCTCTTGCATGGATGAAGTAGAAGTTGTCAATGTCGTTGGAGTCGTTATTTGTGTGGATGCAGTGCTTATCACTGATGTGGATATGGTGGAATTAGACAATGATGTAGATGTTGGCTCTGTTGTAGTTGCTGTCAAACTTTCTGATGTTGGTGAGGATGAAGTCGTAATCTGTGATGTAGGTGATGTCACAGAGGTGAAAGTAGCTGCTGTTGTTACTGGTGTAGATGCGGTTGTTGAATATGGAGAGGATCTACTTATAGATGTCAGAGTAGCTGGAGCAATCTGTGTTGATCCGATGCTCGTCTGTTGCGTGGTTGCAGTAGAAGTGGTGAATTTGGTTGGAGTCGTTATTTGGGTGGATGCAGTGCTTGTCTCTGAGGTGGATGCGGTGGAAGATGACAATGATGTAGGTATTGGCTCTGTTGTAGATGCAATCAAACTTTCTGAAGTTGGTGAGTACAAAGTTGTTAGCTGTGATGTAGGTGATGCCACAGAGGTCAGAGTTGTTGCTTTTGTTGCTTGTGTAGATGCTGTGGTTGAATATGGAGCAGAAGTACTTATAGATGTCACAATAGCTGGAGATGTTTCTGTAGATCCACTACTTGTCTCTTGCAAGGCTGAAGTGGAAGTGGTCAATGTCGTTGGAGTCGTTATTTGTGTGGATGCCATGCTTGTCACTGAGGTGGAGATGGTGGAATAAGACAATGATGTAGATGTTGGCTCTCTTGTAGATGTAGACAAACTTTGTGACGTTGGTGAGGATGAAGACGTAATGAATGATGTAGGTGATTTCTCAGTGGTCAGAGTAGTTGCTGTTGTTGCTGGTGTAGATAAGTTGGTTGTATATGGAGTGGATGTACTTATAGATGTCAGAGTAGCTGGAGCAATCTGTGTTGATCCAATGGTCGTCTGTTGCGTGGATGCAGTTGAAGTGGTCAATGTGGTTGGAGTCATTATTTGGGTGGATGCAGTGCTTGTCTCTGAGGTGGATGCGGTGGAAGATGACAATGATGTAGATATTGGCTCTGTTGTAGATGCAATCAAACTTTCTGAAGTTGGTGAGTACATTGTTGTATTCTGTGATGTAGGTGAGGGCACAGAGGTCAGTGTAGTTGCTGTTGTTGCTTGTGTAGATAAAGTGGTTGAATAGGGAGCGGAATTACTTATAGATGTCACAGTAACTGGAGATGTTTCTGTAGATCCACTGCTTGTCTCTTGCATGGATGAAGTAGAAGTGGTCAATGTGGTTGGAGTCGTTATTTGTGTGGAGGCAGTGCTTGTCTCTGAGGTGGATGCAGTGGAAGATGACAATGATGTAGATATTGGCTCTGTTGTAGATGCAATCAAACTTTCTGAAGTTGGTGAGTTGAAAGTTATTAGCTGTGATGTAGGTGATGGCACAGAGGTCAGAGTAGTTAGTTTTGTTGCTCGTGTAGATGCTGTGGTTGAATATGGAGCAGTAGTACTTATAGATGTCACAGTAGCTGGAGATGTTTCTGTAGATCCACTACTTGTCTCTTGCATGGATGAAGTAGAAGTTGTCAATGTCGTTGGAGTCGTTATTTGTGTGGATGCAGTGCTTATCACTGATGTGGATATGGTGGAATTAGACAATGATGTAGATGTTGGCTCTGTTGTAGTTGCTGTCAAACTTTCTGATGTTGGTGAGGATGAAGTCGTAATCTGTGATGTAGGTGATGTCACAGAGGTGAAAGTAGCTGCTGTTGTTACTGGTGTAGATGCGGTTGTTGAATATGGAGAGGATCTACTTATAGATGTCAGAGTAGCTGGAGCAATCTGTGTTGATCCGATGCTTGTCTGTTGCGTGGTTGCAGTAGAAGTGGTGAATTTGGTGTGAGTCGTTATTTGGGTGGATGCAGTGCTTGTCTCTGAGGTGGATGCGGTGGAAGATGACAATGATGTAGGTATTGGCTCTGTTGTAGATGCAATCAAACTTTCTGAAGTTGGTGAGTACAAAGTTGTTAGCTGTGATGTAGGTGATGCCACAGAGGTCAGAGTTGTTGCTTTTGTTGCTTGTGTAGATGCTGTGGTTGAATATGGAGCAGAAGTACTTATAGATGTCACAATAGCTGGAGATGTTTCTGTAGATCCACTACTTGTCTCTTGCAAGGCTGAAGTGGAAGTGATCAATGTCGTTGGAGTCGTTATTTGTGTGGATGCCATGCTTGTCACTGAGGTGGAGATGGTGGAATAAGACAATGATGTAGATGTTGGCTCTCTTGTAGATGTAGACAAACTTTGTGACGTTGGTGAGGATGAAGACGTAATCAATGATGTAGGTGATTTCTCAGTGGTCAGAGTAGTTGCTGTTGTTGCTGGTGTAGATAAGTTGGTTGTATATGGAGTGGATGTACTTATAGATGTCAGAGTAGCTGGAGCAATCTGTGTTGATCCAATGGTTGTCTGTTGCGTGGATGCAGTTGAAGTGGTCAATGTGGTTGGAGTCATTATTTTGGTGGATGCAGTGCTTGTCTCTGAGGTGGATGCGGTGGAAGATGACAATGATGTAGATATTGGCTCTGTTGTAGATGCAATCAAACTTTCTGAAGTTGGTGAGTACATTGTTGTATTCTGTGATGTAGGTGAGGGCACAGAGGTCAGTGTAGTTGCTGTTGTTGCTTGTGTAGATAAAGTGGTTGAATAGGGAGCGGAATTACTTATAGATGTCACAGTAACTGGAGATGTTTCTGTAGATCCACTGCTTGTCTCTTGCATGGATGAAGTAGAAGTGGTCAATGTGGTTGGAGTCGTTATTTGTGTGGAGGCAGTGCTTGTCTCTGAGGTGGATGCAGTGGAAGATGACAATGATGTAGATATTGGCTCTGTTGTAGATGCAATCAAACTTTCTGAAGTTGGTGAGTTGAAAGTTATTAGCTGTGATGTAGGTGATGGCACAGAGGTCAGAGTAGTTAGTTTTGTTGCTCGTGTAGATGCTGTGGTTGAATATGGAGCAGTAGTACTTATAGATGTCACAGTAGCTGGAGATGTTTCTGTAGATCCACTACTTGTCTCTTGCATGGATGAAGTAGAAGTTGTCAATGTCGTTGGAGTCGTTATTTGTGTGGATGCAGTGCTTATCACTGATGTGGATATGGTGGAATTAGACAATGATGTAGATGTTGGCTCTGTTGTAGTTGCTGTCAAACTTTCTGATGTTGGTGAGGATGAAGTCGTAATCTGTGATGTAGGTGATGTCACAGAGGTGAAAGTAGCTGATGTTGTTACTGGTGTAGATGCGGTTGTTGAATATGGAGAGGATCTACTTATAGATGTCAGAGTAGCTGGAGCAATCTGTGTTGATCCGATGCTCGTCTGTTGCGTGGTTGCAGTAGAAGTGGTGAATTTGGTTGGAGTCGTTATTTGGGTGGATGCAGTGCTTGTCTCTGAGGTGGATGCGGTGGAAGATGACAATGATGTAGGTATTGGCTCTATTGTAGATGCAATCAATCTTTCTGAAGTTGGTGAGTACAAAGTTGTTAGCTGTGATGTAGGTGATGCCACAGAGGTCAGAGTAGTTGCTTTTGTTGCTTGTGTAGATGCTTTGGTTGAATATGGAGCAGAAGTACTTATAGATGTCACAGTAGCTGGAGATGTTTCTGTAGATCCACTAAATGTTTCTGGCATGGATGAAGTAGAATTGGTCAATGTGGTTGGAGTCGTTATTTGTGTGGATGCAGTGCTTGTCTCTGAGGTGGATCCAGTGGAAGATGACAATGATGTAGATATTGGCTCTGTTGTAGATGCAATTAAACTTTCTGAAGTTGGTGAGTTGAAAGTTGTTAGCTGTGATGTAGGTAATGACACAGAGGTCAGAGTAGTTGCTTTTGTTGCTTGTGTAGATGCTGTGGTTGAATATGGAGCAGAAGTACTTATAGATGTCACAGTAGCTGGAGATGTTTCTGTAGATCCACTACTTGTCTCTTGCATGGCTGAAGTGGAAGTGGTCAATGTCGTTGGAGTCGTTATTTGTGTGGATGCCATGCTTGTCACTGAGGTGGAGATGGTGGAATAAGACAATGATGTAGATGTTGGCTCTCTTGTAGATGTAGACAAACTTTGTGACGTTGGTGAGGATGAAGACGTAATCGATGATGTAGGTGATTTCTCAGTGGTCAGAGTAGTTGCTGTTGTTGCTGGTGTAGATAAGTTGGTTGTATATGGAGTGGATGTACTTATAGATGTCAGAGTAGCTGGAGCAATCTGTGTTGATCCAATGGTCGTCTGTTGCGTGGATGCAGTTGAAGTGGTCAATGTGGTTGGAGTCATTATTTGGGTGGATGCAGTGCTTGTCTCTGAGGTGGAAGCGGTGGAAGATGACAATGATGTAGATATTTGCTCTGTTGTAGATGCAATCAAACTTTCTGAAGTTGGTGAGTACAATGTTGTATTCTGTGATGTAGGTGAGGGCACAGAGGTCAGTGTAGTTGCTGTTGTTGCTTGTGTAGATAAAGTGGTTGAATAGGGAGCGGAATTACTTATAGATGTCACAGTAACTGGAGATGTTTCTGTAGATCCACTGCTTGTCTCTTGCATGGATGAAGTAGAAGTGGTCAATGTGGTTGGAGTCGTTATTTGTGTGGAGGCAGTGCTTGTCTCTGAGGTGGATGCAGTGGAAGATGACAATGATGTAGATATTGGCTCTGTTGTAGATGCAATCAAACTTTCTGAAGTTGGTGAGTTGAAAGTTATTAGCTGTGATGTAGGTGATGGCACAGAGGTCAGAGTAGTTAGTTTTGTTGCTCGTGTAGATGCTGTGGTTGAATATGGAGCAGTAGTACTTATAGATGTGACAGTAGCTGGAGATGTTTCTGTAGATCCACTACTTGTCTCTTGCATGGATGAAGTAGAAGAGGTCAATGTCGTTGGAGTCGTTATTTGTGTGGATGCAGTGCTTGTCACTGATGTGGATATGGTGGAATAAGACAATGATGTTGGTGTTGGCTCTGTTGTAGTTGCTGTCAAACTTTCTGATGTTGGTGAGGATGAAGTCGTAATCTGTGATGTAGGTGATGTCACAGAGGTGAAAGTAGCTGCTGTTGTTACTGGTGTAGATGCGGTTGTTGAATATGGAGAGGATCTACTTATAGATGTCAGAGTAGCTGGAGCAATCTGTGTTGATCCGATGCTCGTCTGTTGCGTGGTTGCAGTAGAAGTGGTGAATTTGGTTGGAGTCGTTATTTGGGTGGATGCAGTGCTTGTCTCTGAGGTGGATGCGGTGGAAGATGACAATGATGTAGGTATTGGCTCTGTTGTAGATGCAATCAAACTTTCTGAAGTTGGTGAGTACAAAGTTGTTAGCTGTGATGTAGGTGATGCCACAGAGGTCAGAGTAGTTGCTTTTGTTGCTTGTGTAGATGCTTTGGTTGAATATGGAGCAGAAGTACTTATAGATGTCACAGTAGCTGGAGATGTTTCTGTAGATCCACTAATTGTTTCTGGCATGGATGAAGTAGAAGTGGTCAATGTGGTTGGAGTCGTTATTTGTGTGGTTGCAGTGCTTGTCTTTGAGGTGGATCCAGTGGAAGATGACAATGATGTAGATATTGGCTCTGTTGTAGATGCAATCAAACTTTCTGAAGTTGGTGAGTTGAAAGTTGTTAGCTGTGATGTAGGTAATGACACAGAGGTCAGAGTAGTTGCTTTTGTTGCTTGTGTAGATGCTGTGGTTGAATATGGAGCAGAAGTACTTATAGATGTCACAGTAGCTGGAGATGTTTCTGTAGATCCACTACTTGTCTCTTGCATGGCTAAAGTGGAAGTGGTCAATGTCGTTGGAGTCGTTATTTGTGTGGATGCCATGCTTGTCACTGAGGTGGAGATGGTGGAATAAGACAATGATGTAGATGTTGGCTCTCTTGTAGATGTAGACAAACTTTGTGACGTTGGTGAGGATGAAGACGTAATCGATGATGTAGGTGATTTCTCAGTGGTCAGAGTAGTTGCTGTTGTTGCTGGTGTAGATAAGTTGGTTGTATATGGAGTGGATGTACTTATAGATGTCAGAGTAGCTGGAGCAATCTGTGTTGATCCAATGGTCGTCTGTTGCGTGGATGCAGTTGAAGTGGTCAATGTGGTTGGAGTCATTATTTGGGTGGATGCAGTGCTTGTCTCTGAGGTGGATGCGGTGGAAGATGACAATGATGTAGATATTGGCTCTGTTGTAGATGCAATCAAACTTTCTGAAGTTGGTGAGTACAATGTTGTATTCTGTGATGTAGGTGAGGGCACAGAGGTCAGTGTAGTTGCTGTTGTTGCTTGTGTAGATAAAGTGGTTGAATAGGGAGCGGAATTACTTATAGATGTCACAGTAACTGGAGATGTTTCTGTAGATCCACTGCTTGTCTCTTGCATGGATGAAGTAGAAGTGGTCAATGTGGTTGGAGTCGTTATTTGTGTGGAGGCAGTGCTTGTCTCTGAGGTGGATGCAGTGGAAGATGACAATGATGTAGATATTGGCTCTGTTGTAGATGCAATCAAACTTTCTGAAGTTGGTGAGTTGAAAGTTATTAGCTGTGATGTAGGTGATGGCACAGAGGTCAGAGTAGTTAGTTTTGTTGCTCGTGTAGATGCTGTGGTTGAATATGGAGCAGTAGTACTTATAGATGTGACAGTAGCTGGAGATGTTTGTGTAGATCCACTACTTGTCTCTTGCATGGATGAAGTAGAAGAGGTCAATGTCGTTGGAGTCGTTATTTGTGTGGATGCAGTGCTTGTCACTGATGTGGATATGGTGGAATAAGACAATGATGTTGGTGTTGGCTCTGTTGTAGTTGCTGTCAAACTTTCTGATGTTGGTGAGGATGAAGTCGTAATCTGTGATGTAGGTGATGTCACAGAGGTGAAAGTAGCTGCTGTTGTTACTGGTGTAGATGCGGTTGTTGAATATGGAGAGGATCTACTTATAGATGTCAGAGTAGCTGGAGCAATCTGTGTTGATCCGATGCTCGTCTGTTGCGTGGTTGCAGTAGAAGTGGTGAATTTGGTTGGAGTCGTTATTTGGGTGGATGCAGTGCTTGTCTCTGAGGTGGATGCGGTGGAAGATGACAATGATGTAGGTATTGGCTCTGTTGTAGATGCAATCAAACTTTCTGAAGTTGGTGAGTACAAAGTTGTTAGCTGTGATGTAGGTGATGTCACAGAGGTCAGAGTAGTTGCTTTTGTTGCTTGTGTAGATGCTTTGGTTGAATATGGAGCAGAAGTACTTATAGATGTCACAGTAGGTGGAGATGTTTCTGTAGATCCACTAATTGTTTCTGGCATGGATGAAGTAGAAGTGGTCAATGTGGTTGGAGTCGTTATTTGTGTGGATGCAGTGCTTGTCTTTGAGGTGGATCCAGTGGAAGATGACAATGATGTAGATATTGGCTCTGTTGTAGATGCAATCAAACTTTCTGAAGTTGGTGAGTTGAAAGTTGTTAGCTGTGATGTAGGTAATGACACAGAGGTCAGAGTAGTTGCTTTTGTTGCTTGTGTAGATGCTGTGGTTGAATATGGAGCAGAAGTACTTATAGATGTCACAGTAGCTGGAGATGTTTCTGTAGATCCACTACTTGTCTCTTGCATGGCTAAAGTGGAAGTGGTCAATGTCGTTGGAGTCGTTATTTGTGTGGATGCCATGCTTGTCACTGAGGTGGAGATGGTGGAATAAGACAATGATGTAGATGTTGGCTCTCTTGTAGATGTAGACAAACTTTGTGACGTTGGTGAGGATGAAGACGTAATCGATGATGTAGGTGATTTCTCAGTGGTCAGAGTAGTTGCTGTTGTTGCTGGTGTAGATAAGTTGGTTGTATATGGAGTGGATGTACTTATAGATGTCAGAGTAGCTGGAGCAATCTGTGTTGATCCAATGGTCGTCTGTTGCGTGGATGCAGTTGAAGTGGTCAATGTGGTTGGAGTCATTATTTGGGTGGATGCAGTGCTTGTCTCTGAGGTGGATGCGGTGGAAGATGACAATGATGTAGATATTGGCTCTGTTGTAGATGCAATCAAACTTTCTGAAGTTGGTGAGTACAATGTTGTATTCTGTGATGTAGGTGAGGGCACAGAGGTCAGTGTAGTTGCTGTTGTTGCTTGTGTAGATAAAGTGGTTGAATAGGGAGCGGAATTACTTATAGATGTCACAGTAACTGGAGATGTTTCTGTAGATCCACTGCTTGTCTCTTGCATGGATGAAGTAGAAGTGGTCAATGTGGTTGGAGTCGTTATTTGTGTGGAGGCAGTGCTTGTCTCTGAGGTGGATGCAGTGGAAGATGACAATGATGTAGATATTGGCTCTGTTGTAGATGCAATCAAACTTTCTGAAGTTGGTGAGTACAATGTTGTATTCTGTGATGTAGGTGAGTGCACAGAGGTCAGTGTAGTAGCTGTTGTTGCTTGTGTAGATAAAGTGGTTGAATAGGGAGCGGAATTACTTATAGATGTCACAGTAACTGGAGATGTTTCTGTAGATCCACTGCTTGTCTCTTGCATGGATGAAGTAGAAGTGGTCAATGTGGTTGGAGTCGTTATTTGTGTGGAGGCAGTGCTTGTCTCTGAGGTGGATGCAGTGGAAGATGACAATGATGTAGATATTGGCTCTGTTGTAGATGCAATCAAACTTTCTGAAGTTGGTGAGTACAATGTTGTATTCTGTGATGTAGGTGAGGGCACAGAGGTCAGTGTAGTTGCTGTTGTTGCTTGTGTAGATAAAGTGGTTGAATAGGGAGCGGAATTACTTATAGATGTCACAGTAACTGGAGATGTTTCTGTAGATCCACTGCTTGTCTCTTGCATGGATGAAGTAGAAGTTGTCAATGTCGTTGGAGTCGTTATTTGTGTGGATGCAGTGCTTATCACTGATGTGGATATGGTGGAATTAGACAATGATGTAGATGTTGGCTCTGTTGTAGTTGCTGTCAAACTTTCTGATGTTGGTGAGGATGAAGTCGTAATCTGTGATGTAGGTGATGTCACAGAGGTGAAAGTAGCTGCTGTTGTTACTGGTGTAGATGCGGTTGTTGAATATGGAGAGGATCTACTTATAGATGTCAGAGTAGCTGGAGCAATCTGTGTTGATCCGATGCTCGTCTGTTGCGTGGTTGCAGTAGAAGTGGTGAATTTGGTTGGAGTCGTTATTTGGGTGGATGCAGTGCTTGTCTCTGAGGTGGATGCGGTGGAAGATGACAATGATGTAGGTATTGGCTCTGTTGTAGATGCAATCAAACTTTCTGAAGTTGGTGAGTACAAAGTTGTTAGCTGTGATGTAGGTGATGCCACAGAGGTCAGAGTTGTTGCTTTTGTTGCTTGTGTAGATGCTGTGGTTGAATATGGAGCAGAAGTACTTATAGATGTCACAATAGCTGGAGATGTTTCTGTAGATCCACTACTTGTCTCTTGCAAGGCTGAAGTGGAAGTGGTCAATGTCGTTGGAGTCGTTATTTGTGTGGATGCCATGCTTGTCACTGAGGTGGAGATGGTGGAATAAGACAATGATGTAGATGTTGGCTCTCTTGTAGATGTAGACAAACTTTGTGACGTTGGTGAGGATGAAGACGTAATCAATGATGTAGGTGATTTCTCAGTGGTCAGAGTAGTTGCTGTTGTTGCTGGTGTAGATAAGTTGGTTGTATATGGAGTGGATGTACTTATAGATGTCAGAGTAGCTGGAGCAATCTGTGTTGATCCAATGGTCGTCTGTTGCGTGGATGCAGTTGAAGTGGTCAATGTGGTTGGAGTCATTATTTGGGTGGATGCAGTGCTTGTCTCTGAGGTGGATGCGGTGGAAGATGACAATGATGTAGATATTGGCTCTGTTGTAGATGCAATCAAACTTTCTGAAGTTGGTGAGTACATTGTTGTATTCTGTGATGTAGGTGAGGGCACAGAGGTCAGTGTAGTTGCTGTTGTTGCTTGTGTAGATAAAGTGGTTGAATAGGGAGCGGAATTACTTATAGATGTCACAGTAACTGGAGATGTTTCTGTAGATCCACTGCTTGTCTCTTGCATGGATGAAGTAGAAGTGGTCAATGTGGTTGGAGTCGTTATTTGTGTGGAGGCAGTGCTTGTCTCTGAGGTGGATGCAGTGGAAGATGACAATGATGTAGATATTGGCTCTGTTGTAGATGCAATCAAACTTTCTGAAGTTGGTGAGTTGAAAGTTATTAGCTGTGATGTAGGTGATGGCACAGAGGTCAGAGTAGTTAGTTTTGTTGCTCGTGTAGATGCTGTGGTTGAATATGGAGCAGTAGTACTTATAGATGTCACAGTAGCTGGAGATGTTTCTGTAGATCCACTACTTGTCTCTTGCATGGATGAAGTAGAAGTTGTCAATGTCGTTGGAGTCGTTATTTGTGTGGATGCAGTGCTTATCACTGATGTGGATATGGTGGAATTAGACAATGATGTAGATGTTGGCTCTGTTGTAGTTGCTGTCAAACTTTCTGATGTTGGTGAGGATGAAGTCGTAATCTGTGATGTAGGTGATGTCACAGAGGTGAAAGTAGCTGCTGTTCTTACTGGTGTAGATGCGGTTGTTGAATATGGAGAGGATCTACTTATAGATGTCAGAGTAGCTGGAGCAATCTGTGTTGATCCGATGCTCGTCTGTTGCGTGGTTGCAGTAGAAGTGGTGAATTTGGTTGGAGTCGTTATTTGGGTGGATGCAGTGCTTGTCTCTGAGGTGGATGCGGTGGAAGATGACAATGATGTAGGTATTGGCTCTGTTGTAGATGCAATCAAACTTTCTGAAGTTGGTGAGTACAAAGTTGTTAGCTGTGATGTAGGTGATGCCACAGAGGTCAGAGTTGTTGCTTTTGTTGCTTGTGTAGATGCTGTGGTTGAATATGGAGCAGAAGTACTTATAGATGTCACAATAGCTGGAGATGTTTCTGTAGATCCACTACTTGTCTCTTGCAAGGCTGAAGTGGAAGTGGTCAATGTCGTTGGAGTCGTTATTTGTGTGGATGCCATGCTTGTCACTGAGGTGGAGATGGTGGAATAAGACAATGATGTAGATGTTGGCTCTCTTGTAGATGTAGACAAACTTTGTGACGTTGGTGAGGATGAAGACGTAATCAATGATGTAGGTGATTTCTCAGTGGTCAGAGTAGTTGCTGTTGTTGCTGGTGTAGATAAGTTGGTTGTATATGGAGTGGATGTACTTATAGATGTCAGAGTAGCTGGAGCTATCTGTGTTGATCCAATGGTCGTCTGTTGCGTGGATGCAGTTGAAGTGGTCAATGTGGTTGGAGTCATTATTTGGGTGTATGCAGTGCTTGTCTCTGAGGTGGATGCGGTGGAAGATGACAATGATGTAGATATTGGCTCTGTTGTAGATGCAATCAAACTTTCTGAAGTTGGTGAGTACATTTTTGTATTCTGTGATGTAGGTGAGGGCACAGAGGTCAGTGTAGTTGCTGTTGTTGCTTGTGTAGATAAAGTGGTTGAATAGGGAGCGGAATTACTTATAGATGTCACAGTAACTGGAGATGTTTCTGTAGATCCACTGCTTGTCTCTTGCATGGATGAAGTAGAAGTTGTCAATGTCGTTGGAGTCGTTATTTGTGTGGATGCAGTGCTTATCACTGATGTGGATATGGTGGAATTAGACAATGATGTAGATGTTGGCTCTGTTGTAGTTGCTGTCAAACTTTCTGATGTTGGTGAGGATGAAGTCGTAATCTGTGATGTAGGTGATGTCACAGAGGTGAAAGTAGCTGCTGTTCTTACTGGTGTAGATGCGGTTGTTGAATATGGAGAGGATCTACTTATAGATGTCAGAGTAGCTGGAGCAATCTGTGTTGATCCGATGCTCGTCTGTTGCGTGGTTGCAGTAGAAGTGGTGAATTTGGTTGGAGTCGTTATTTGGGTGGATGCAGTGCTTGTCTCTGAGGTGGATGCGGTGGAAGATGACAATGATGTAGGTATTGGCTCTGTTGTAGATGCAATCAAACTTTCTGAAGTTGGTGAGTACAAAGTTGTTAGCTGTGATGTAGGTGATGCCACAGAGGTCAGAGTTGTTGCTTTTGTTGCTTGTGTAGATGCTGTGGTTGAATATGGAGCAGAAGTACTTATAGATGTCACAGTAGCTGGAGATGTTTCTGTAGATCCACTACTTGTCTCTTGCATGGCTGAAGTGGAAGTGATCAATGTCGTTGGAGTCGTTATTTGTGTGGATGCCATGCTTGTCACTGAGGTGGAGATGGTGGAATAAGACAATGATGTAGATGTTGGCTCTCTTGTAGATGTAGACAAACTTTGTGACGTTGGTGAGGATGAAGACGTAATCGATGATGTAGGTGATTTCTCAGTGGTCAGAGTAGTTGCTGTTGTTGCTGGTGTAGATAAGTTGGTTGTATATGGAGTGGATGTACTTATAGATGTCAGAGTAGCTGGAGCAATCTGTGTTGATCCAATGGTCGTCTGTTGCGTGGATGCAGTTGAAGTGGTCAATGTGGTTGGAGTCATTATTTGGGTGGATGCAGTGCTTGTCTCTGAGGTGGAAGCGGTGGAAGATGACAATGATGTAGATATTTGCTCTGTTGTAGATGCAATCAAACTTTCTGAAGTTGGTGAGTACAATGTTGTATTCTGTGATGTAGGTGAGGGCACAGAGGTCAGTGTAGTTGCTGTTGTTGCTTGTGTAGATAAAGTGGTTGAATAGGGAGCGGAATTACTTATAGATGTCACAGTAACTGGAGATGTTTCTGTAGATCCACTGCTTGTCTCTTGCATGGATGAAGTAGAAGTGGTCAATGTGGTTGGAGTCGTTATTTGTGTGGAGGCAGTGCTTGTCTCTGAGGTGGATGCAGTGGAAGATGACAATGATGTAGATATTGGCTCTGTTGTAGATGCAATCAAACTTTCTGAAGTTGGTGAGTTGAAAGTTATTAGCTGTGATGTAGGTGATGGCACAGAGGTCAGAGTAGTTAGTTTTGTTGCTCGTGTAGATGCTGTGGTTGAATATGGAGCAGTAGTACTTATAGATGTGACAGTAGCTGGAGATGTTTCTGTAGATCCACTACTTGTCTCTTGCATGGATGAAGTAGAAGAGGTCAATGTCGTTGGAGTCGTTATTTGTGTGGATGCAGTGCTTGTCACTGATGTGGATATGGTGGAATAAGACAATGATGTTGGTGTTGGCTCTGTTGTAGTTGCTGTCAAACTTTCTGATGTTGGTGAGGATGAAGTCGTAATCTGTGATGTAGGTGATGTCACAGAGGTGAAAGTAGCTGCTGTTGTTACTGGTGTAGATGCGGTTGTTGAATATGGAGAGGATCTACTTATAGATGTCAGAGTAGCTGGAGCAATCTGTGTTGATCCGATGCTCGTCTGTTGCGTGGTTGCAGTAGAAGTGGTGAATTTGGTTGGAGTCGTTATTTGGGTGGATGCAGTGCTTGTCTCTGAGGTGGATGCGGTGGAAGATGACAATGATGTAGGTATTGGCTCTGTTGTAGATGCAATCAAACTTTCTGAAGTTGGTGAGTACAAAGTTGTTAGCTGTGATGTAGGTGATGCCACAGAGGTCAGAGTAGTTGCTTTTGTTGCTTGTGTAGATGCTTTGGTTGAATATGGAGCAGAAGTACTTATAGATGTCACAGTAGCTGGAGATGTTTCTGTAGATCCACTAATTGTTTCTGGCATGGATGAAGTAGAAGTGGTCAATGTGGTTGGAGTCGTTATTTGTGTGGATGCAGTGCTTGTCTTTGAGGTGGATCCAGTGGAAGATGACAATGATGTAGATATTGGCTCTGTTGTAGATGCAATCAAACTTTCTGAAGTTGGTGAGTTGAAAGTTGTTAGCTGTGATGTAGGTAATGACACAGAGGTCAGAGTAGTTGCTTTTGTTGCTTGTGTAGATGCTGTGGTTGAATATGGAGCAGAAGTACTTATAGATGTCACAGTAGCTGGAGATGTTTCTGTAGATCCACTACTTGTCTCTTGCATGGCTAAAGTGGAAGTGGTCAATGTCGTTGGAGTCGTTATTTGTGTGGATGCCATGCTTGTCACTGAGGTGGAGATGGTGGAATAAGACAATGATGTAGATGTTGGCTCTCTTGTAGATGTAGACAAACTTTGTGACGTTGGTGAGGATGAAGACGTAATCGATGATGTAGGTGATTTCTCAGTGGTCAGAGTAGTTGCTGTTGTTGCTGGTGTAGATAAGTTGGTTGTATATGGAGTGGATGTACTTATAGATGTCAGAGTAGCTGGAGCAATCTGTGTTGATCCAATGGTCGTCTGTTGCGTGGATGCAGTTGAAGTGGTCAATGTGGTTGGAGTCATTATTTGGGTGGATGCAGTGCTTGTCTCTGAGGTGGATGCGGTGGAAGATGACAATGATGTAGATATTGGCTCTGTTGTAGATGCAATCAAACTTTCTGAAGTTGGTGAGTACAATGTTGTATTCTGTGATGTAGGTGAGGGCACAGAGGTCAGTGTAGTTGCTGTTGTTGCTTGTGTAGATAAAGTGGTTGAATAGGGAGCGGAATTACTTATAGATGTCACAGTAACTGGAGATGTTTCTGTAGATCCACTGCTTGTCTCTTGCATGGATGAAGTAGAAGTGGTCAATGTGGTTGGAGTCGTTATTTGTGTGGAGGCAGTGCTTGTCTCTGAAGTGGATGCAGTGGAAGATGACAATGATGTAGATATTGGCTCTGTTGTAGATGCAATCAAACTTTCTGAAGTTGGTGAGTACAATGTTGTATTCTGTGATGTAGGTGAGGGCACAGAGGTCAGTGTAGTTGCTGTTGTTGCTTGTGTAGATAAAGTGGTTGAATAGGGAGCGGAATTACTTATAGATGTCACAGTAGCTGGAGATGTTTCTGTAGATCCACTACTTGTCTCTTGCATGGATGAAGTAGAAGTTGTCAATGTCGTTGGAGTCGTTATTTGTGTGGATGCAGTGCTTATCACTGATGTGGATATGGTGGAATTAGACAATGATGTAGATGTTGGCTCTGTTGTAGTTGCTGTCAAACTTTCTGATGTTGGTGAGGATGAAGTCGTAATCTGTGATGTAGGTGATGTCACAGAGGTGAAAGTAGCTGCTGTTGTTACTGGTGTAGATGCGGTTGTTGAATATGGAGAGGATCTACTTATAGATGTCAGAGTAGCTGGTGCAATCTGTGTTGATCCGATGCTCGTCTGTTGCGTGGTTGCAGTAGAAGTGGTGAATTTGGTTGGAGTCGTTATTTGGGTGGATGCAGTGCTTGTCTCTGAGGTGGATGCGGTGGAAGATGACAATGATGTAGGTATTGGCTCTGTTGTAGATGCAATCAAACTTTCTGAAGTTGGTGAGTACAAAGTTGTTAGCTGTGATGTAGGTGATGCCACAGAGGTCAGAGTAGTTGCTTTTGTTGCTTGTGTAGATGCTGTGGTTGAATATGGAGCAGTAGTACTTATAGATGTCACAATAGCTGGAGATGTTTCTGTAGATCCACTACTTGTCTCTTGCAAGGCTGAAGTGGAAGTGGTCAATGTCGTTGGAGTCGTTATTTGTGTGGATGCCATGCTTGTCACTGAGGTGGAGATGGTGGAATAAGACAATGATGTAGATGTTGGCTCTCTTGTAGATGTAGACAAACTTTGTGACGTTGGTGAGGATGAAGACGTAATCAATGATGTAGGTGATTTCTCAGTGGTCAGAGTAGTTGCTGTTGTTGCTGGTGTAGATAAGTTGGTTGTATATGGAGTGGATGTACTTATAGATGTCAGAGTAGCTGGAGCAATCTGTGTTGATCCAATGGTCGTCTGTTGCGTGGATGCAGTTGAAGTGGTCAATGTGGTTGGAGTCATTATTTGGGTGGATGCAGTGCTTGTCTCTGAGGTGGATGCGGTGGAAGATGACAATGATGTAGATATTGGCTCTGTTGTAGATGCAATCAAACTTTCTGAAGTTGGTGAGTACATTGTTGTATTCTGTGATGTAGGTGAGGGCACAGAGGTCAGTGTAGTTGCTGTTGTTGCTTGTGTAGATAAAGTGGTTGAATAGGGAGCGGAATTACTTATAGATGTCACAGTAACTGGAGATGTTTCTGTAGATCCACTGCTTGTCTCTTGCATGGATGAAGTAGAAGTGGTCAATGTGGTTGGAGTCGTTATTTGTGTGGAGGCAGTGCTTGTCTCTGAGGTGGATGCAGTGGAAGATGACAATGATGTAGATATTGGCTCTGTTGTAGATGCAATCAAACTTTCTGAAGTTGGTGAGTTGAAAGTTATTAGCTGTGATGTAGGTGATGGCACAGAGGTCAGAGTAGTTAGTTTTGTTGCTCGTGTAGATGCTGTGGTTGAATATGGAGCAGTAGTACTTATAGATGTCACAGTAGCTGGAGATGTTTCTGTAGATCCACTACTTGTCTCTTGCATGGATGAAGTAGAAGTTGTCAATGTCGTTGGAGTCGTTATTTGTGTGGATGCAGTGCTTATCACTGATGTGGATATGGTGGAATTAGACAATGATGTAGATGTTGGCTCTGTTGTAGTTGCTGTCAAACTTTCTGATGTTGGTGAGGATGAAGTCGTAATCTGTGATGTAGGTGATGTCACAGAGGTGAAAGTTGCTGATGTTGTTACTGGTGTAGATGCGGTTGTTGAATATGGAGAGGATCTACTTATAGATGTCAGAGTAGCTGGAGCAATCTGTGTTGATCCGATGCTCGTCTGTGGCGTGGTTGCAGTAGAAGTGGTGAATTTGGTTGGAGTCGTTATTTGGGTGGATGCAGTGCTTGTCTCTGAGGTGGATGCGGTGGAAGATGACAATGATGTAGGTATTGGCTCTATTGTAGATGCAATCAAACTTTCTGAAGTTGGTGAGTACAAAGTTGTTAGCTGTGATGTAGGTGATGCCACAGAGGTCAGAGTAGTTGCTTTTGTTGCTTGTGTAGATGCTTTGGTTGAATATGGAGCTGAAGTACTTATAGATGTCACAGTAGCTGGAGATGTTTCTGTAGATCCACTAATTGTTTCTGGCATGGATGAAGTAGAATTGGTCAATGTGGTTGGAGTCGTTATTTGTGTGGATGCAGTGCTTGTCTCTGAGGTGGATCCAGTGGAAGATGACAATGATGTAGATATTGGCTCTGTTGTAGATGCAATTAAACTTTCTGAAGTTGGTGAGTTGAAAGTTGTTAGCTGTGATGTAGGTAATGACACAGAGGTCAGAGTAGTTGCTTTTGTTGCTTGTGTAGATGCTGTGGTTGAATATGGAGCAGAAGTACTTATAGATGTCACAGTAGCTGGAGATGTTTCTGTAGATCCACTACTTGTCTCTTGCAGGGCTAAAGTGGAAGTGGTCAATGTCGTTGGAGTCGTTATTTGTGTGGATGCCATGCTTGTCACTGAGGTGGAGATGGTGGAATAAGACAATGATGTAGATGTTGGCTCTCTTGTAGATGTAGACAAACTTTGTGACGTTGGTGAGGATGAAGACGTAATCGATGATGTAGGTGATTTCTCAGTGGTCAGAGTAGTTGCTGTTGTTGCTGGTGTAGATAATTTGGTTGTATATGGAGTGGATGTACTTATAGATGTCAGAGTAGCTGGAGCAATCTGTGTTGATCCAATGGTCGTCTGTTGCGTGGATGCAGTTGAAGTGGTCAATGTGGTTGGAGTCATTATTTGGGTGGATGCAGTGCTTGTCTCTGAGGTGGATGCGGTGGAAGATGACAATGATGTAGATATTTGCTCTGTTGTAGATGCAATCAAACTTTCTGAAGTTGGTGAGTACAATGTTGTATTCTGTGATGTAGGTGAGGGCACAGAGGTCAGTGTAGTTGCTGTTGTTGCTTGTGTAGATAAAGTGGTTGAATAGGGAGCGGAATTACTTATAGATGTCACAGTAACTGGAGATGTTTCTGTAGATCCACTGCTTGTCTCTTGCATGGATGAAGTAGAAGTGGTCAATGTGGTTGGAGTCGTTATTTGTGTGGAGGCAGTGCTTGTCTCTGAGGTGGATGCAGTGGAAGATGACAATGATGTAGATATTGGCTCTGTTGTAGATGCAATCAAACTTTCTGAAGTTGGTGAGTTGAAAGTTATTAGCTGTGATGTAGGTGATGGCACAGAGGTCAGAGTAGTTAGTTTTGTTGCTCGTGTAGATGCTGTGGTTGAATATGGAGCAGTAGTACTTATAGATGTGACAGTAGCTGGAGATGTTTCTGTAGATCCACTACTTGTCTCTTGCATGGATGAAGTAGAAGAGGTCAATGTCGTTGGAGTCGTTATTTGTGTGGATGCAGTGCTTGTCACTGATGT
Source organism: Electrophorus electricus (assembly GCF_041902795.1). Lineage (NCBI taxonomy): Eukaryota > Metazoa > Chordata > Actinopteri > Gymnotiformes > Gymnotidae > Electrophorus > Electrophorus electricus. The sequence goes on from NC_137508.1 coordinate 25,302,464, forward strand.
GGATATGGTGGAATAAGACAATGATGTTGGTGTTGGCTCTGTTGTAGTTGCTGTCAAACTTTCTGATGTTGGTGAGGATGAAGTCGTAATCTGTGATGTAGGTGATGTCACAGAGGTGAAAGTAGCTGCTGTTGTTACTGGTGTAGATGCGGTTGTTGAATATGGAGAGGATCTACTTATAGATGTCAGAGTAGCTGGAGCAATCTGTGTTGATCCGATGCTCGTCTGTTGCGTGGTTGCAGTAGAAGTGGTGAATTTGGTTGGAGTCGTTATTTGGGTGGATGCAGTGCTTGTCTCTGAGGTGGATGCGGTGGAAGATGACAATGATGTAGGTATTGGCTCTGTTGTAGATGCAATCAAACTTTCTGAAGTTGGTGAGTACAAAGTTGTTAGCTGTGATGTAGGTGATGTCACAGAGGTCAGAGTAGTTGCTTTTGTTGCTTGTGTAGATGCTTTGGTTGAATATGGAGCAGAAGTACTTATAGATGTCACAGTAGGTGGAGATGTTTCTGTAGATCCACTAATTGTTTCTGGCATGGATGAAGTAGAAGTGGTCAATGTGGTTGGAGTCGTTATTTGTGTGGATGCAGTGCTTGTCTTTGAGGTGGATCCAGTGGAAGATGACAATGATGTAGATATTGGCTCTGTTGTAGATGCAATCAAACTTTCTGAAGTTGGTGAGTTGAAAGTTGTTAGCTGTGATGTAGGTAATGACACAGAGGTCAGAGTAGTTGCTTTTGTTGCTTGTGTAGATGCTGTGGTTGAATATGGAGCAGAAGTACTTATAGATGTCACAGTAGCTGGAGATGTTTCTGTAGATCCACTACTTGTCTCTTGCATGGCTAAAGTGGAAGTGGTCAATGTCGTTGGAGTCGTTATTTGTGTGGATGCCATGCTTGTCACTGAGGTGGAGATGGTGGAATAAGACAATGATGTAGATGTTGGCTCTCTTGTAGATGTAGACAAACTTTGTGACGTTGGTGAGGATGAAGACGTAATCGATGATGTAGGTGATTTCTCAGTGGTCAGAGTAGTTGCTGTTGTTGCTGGTGTAGATAAGTTGGTTGTATATGGAGTGGATGTACTTATAGATGTCAGAGTAGCTGGAGCAATCTGTGTTGATCCAATGGTCGTCTGTTGCGTGGATGCAGTTGAAGTGGTCAATGTGGTTGGAGTCATTATTTGGGTGGATGCAGTGCTTGTCTCTGAGGTGGATGCGGTGGAAGATGACAATGATGTAGATATTGGCTCTGTTGTAGATGCAATCAAACTTTCTGAAGTTGGTGAGTACAATGTTGTATTCTGTGATGTAGGTGAGGGCACAGAGGTCAGTGTAGTTGCTGTTGTTGCTTGTGTAGATAAAGTGGTTGAATAGGGAGCGGAATTACTTATAGATGTCACAGTAACTGGAGATGTTTCTGTAGATCCACTGCTTGTCTCTTGCATGGATGAAGTAGAAGTGGTCAATGTGGTTGGAGTCGTTATTTGTGTGGAGGCAGTGCTTGTCTCTGAGGTGGATGCAGTGGAAGATGACAATGATGTAGATATTGGCTCTGTTGTAGATGCAATCAAACTTTCTGAAGTTGGTGAGTACAATGTTGTATTCTGTGATGTAGGTGAGTGCACAGAGGTCAGTGTAGTAGCTGTTGTTGCTTGTGTAGATAAAGTGGTTGAATAGGGAGCGGAATTACTTATAGATGTCACAGTAACTGGAGATGTTTCTGTAGATCCACTGCTTGTCTCTTGCATGGATGAAGTAGAAGTGGTCAATGTGGTTGGAGTCGTTATTTGTGTGGAGGCAGTGCTTGTCTCTGAGGTGGATGCAGTGGAAGATGACAATGATGTAGATATTGGCTCTGTTGTAGATGCAATCAAACTTTCTGAAGTTGGTGAGTACAATGTTGTATTCTGTGATGTAGGTGAGGGCACAGAGGTCAGTGTAGTTGCTGTTGTTGCTTGTGTAGATAAAGTGGTTGAATAGGGAGCGGAATTACTTATAGATGTCACAGTAACTGGAGATGTTTCTGTAGATCCACTGCTTGTCTCTTGCATGGATGAAGTAGAAGTTGTCAATGTCGTTGGAGTCGTTATTTGTGTGGATGCAGTGCTTATCACTGATGTGGATATGGTGGAATTAGACAATGATGTAGATGTTGGCTCTGTTGTAGTTGCTGTCAAACTTTCTGATGTTGGTGAGGATGAAGTCGTAATCTGTGATGTAGGTGATGTCACAGAGGTGAAAGTAGCTGCTGTTGTTACTGGTGTAGATGCGGTTGTTGAATATGGAGAGGATCTACTTATAGATGTCAGAGTAGCTGGAGCAATCTGTGTTGATCCGATGCTCGTCTGTTGCGTGGTTGCAGTAGAAGTGGTGAATTTGGTTGGAGTCGTTATTTGGGTGGATGCAGTGCTTGTCTCTGAGGTGGATGCGGTGGAAGATGACAATGATGTAGGTATTGGCTCTGTTGTAGATGCAATCAAACTTTCTGAAGTTGGTGAGTACAAAGTTGTTAGCTGTGATGTAGGTGATGCCACAGAGGTCAGAGTTGTTGCTTTTGTTGCTTGTGTAGATGCTGTGGTTGAATATGGAGCAGAAGTACTTATAGATGTCACAATAGCTGGAGATGTTTCTGTAGATCCACTACTTGTCTCTTGCAAGGCTGAAGTGGAAGTGGTCAATGTCGTTGGAGTCGTTATTTGTGTGGATGCCATGCTTGTCACTGAGGTGGAGATGGTGGAATAAGACAATGATGTAGATGTTGGCTCTCTTGTAGATGTAGACAAACTTTGTGACGTTGGTGAGGATGAAGACGTAATCAATGATGTAGGTGATTTCTCAGTGGTCAGAGTAGTTGCTGTTGTTGCTGGTGTAGATAAGTTGGTTGTATATGGAGTGGATGTACTTATAGATGTCAGAGTAGCTGGAGCAATCTGTGTTGATCCAATGGTCGTCTGTTGCGTGGATGCAGTTGAAGTGGTCAATGTGGTTGGAGTCATTATTTGGGTGGATGCAGTGCTTGTCTCTGAGGTGGATGCGGTGGAAGATGACAATGATGTAGATATTGGCTCTGTTGTAGATGCAATCAAACTTTCTGAAGTTGGTGAGTACATTGTTGTATTCTGTGATGTAGGTGAGGGCACAGAGGTCAGTGTAGTTGCTGTTGTTGCTTGTGTAGATAAAGTGGTTGAATAGGGAGCGGAATTACTTATAGATGTCACAGTAACTGGAGATGTTTCTGTAGATCCACTGCTTGTCTCTTGCATGGATGAAGTAGAAGTGGTCAATGTGGTTGGAGTCGTTATTTGTGTGGAGGCAGTGCTTGTCTCTGAGGTGGATGCAGTGGAAGATGACAATGATGTAGATATTGGCTCTGTTGTAGATGCAATCAAACTTTCTGAAGTTGGTGAGTTGAAAGTTATTAGCTGTGATGTAGGTGATGGCACAGAGGTCAGAGTAGTTAGTTTTGTTGCTCGTGTAGATGCTGTGGTTGAATATGGAGCAGTAGTACTTATAGATGTCACAGTAGCTGGAGATGTTTCTGTAGATCCACTACTTGTCTCTTGCATGGATGAAGTAGAAGTTGTCAATGTCGTTGGAGTCGTTATTTGTGTGGATGCAGTGCTTATCACTGATGTGGATATGGTGGAATTAGACAATGATGTAGATGTTGGCTCTGTTGTAGTTGCTGTCAAACTTTCTGATGTTGGTGAGGATGAAGTCGTAATCTGTGATGTAGGTGATGTCACAGAGGTGAAAGTAGCTGCTGTTCTTACTGGTGTAGATGCGGTTGTTGAATATGGAGAGGATCTACTTATAGATGTCAGAGTAGCTGGAGCAATCTGTGTTGATCCGATGCTCGTCTGTTGCGTGGTTGCAGTAGAAGTGGTGAATTTGGTTGGAGTCGTTATTTGGGTGGATGCAGTGCTTGTCTCTGAGGTGGATGCGGTGGAAGATGACAATGATGTAGGTATTGGCTCTGTTGTAGATGCAATCAAACTTTCTGAAGTTGGTGAGTACAAAGTTGTTAGCTGTGATGTAGGTGATGCCACAGAGGTCAGAGTTGTTGCTTTTGTTGCTTGTGTAGATGCTGTGGTTGAATATGGAGCAGAAGTACTTATAGATGTCACAATAGCTGGAGATGTTTCTGTAGATCCACTACTTGTCTCTTGCAAGGCTGAAGTGGAAGTGGTCAATGTCGTTGGAGTCGTTATTTGTGTGGATGCCATGCTTGTCACTGAGGTGGAGATGGTGGAATAAGACAATGATGTAGATGTTGGCTCTCTTGTAGATGTAGACAAACTTTGTGACGTTGGTGAGGATGAAGACGTAATCAATGATGTAGGTGATTTCTCAGTGGTCAGAGTAGTTGCTGTTGTTGCTGGTGTAGATAAGTTGGTTGTATATGGAGTGGATGTACTTATAGATGTCAGAGTAGCTGGAGCTATCTGTGTTGATCCAATGGTCGTCTGTTGCGTGGATGCAGTTGAAGTGGTCAATGTGGTTGGAGTCATTATTTGGGTGTATGCAGTGCTTGTCTCTGAGGTGGATGCGGTGGAAGATGACAATGATGTAGATATTGGCTCTGTTGTAGATGCAATCAAACTTTCTGAAGTTGGTGAGTACATTTTTGTATTCTGTGATGTAGGTGAGGGCACAGAGGTCAGTGTAGTTGCTGTTGTTGCTTGTGTAGATAAAGTGGTTGAATAGGGAGCGGAATTACTTATAGATGTCACAGTAACTGGAGATGTTTCTGTAGATCCACTGCTTGTCTCTTGCATGGATGAAGTAGAAGTTGTCAATGTCGTTGGAGTCGTTATTTGTGTGGATGCAGTGCTTATCACTGATGTGGATATGGTGGAATTAGACAATGATGTAGATGTTGGCTCTGTTGTAGTTGCTGTCAAACTTTCTGATGTTGGTGAGGATGAAGTCGTAATCTGTGATGTAGGTGATGTCACAGAGGTGAAAGTAGCTGCTGTTCTTACTGGTGTAGATGCGGTTGTTGAATATGGAGAGGATCTACTTATAGATGTCAGAGTAGCTGGAGCAATCTGTGTTGATCCGATGCTCGTCTGTTGCGTGGTTGCAGTAGAAGTGGTGAATTTGGTTGGAGTCGTTATTTGGGTGGATGCAGTGCTTGTCTCTGAGGTGGATGCGGTGGAAGATGACAATGATGTAGGTATTGGCTCTGTTGTAGATGCAATCAAACTTTCTGAAGTTGGTGAGTACAAAGTTGTTAGCTGTGATGTAGGTGATGCCACAGAGGTCAGAGTTGTTGCTTTTGTTGCTTGTGTAGATGCTGTGGTTGAATATGGAGCAGAAGTACTTATAGATGTCACAGTAGCTGGAGATGTTTCTGTAGATCCACTACTTGTCTCTTGCATGGCTGAAGTGGAAGTGATCAATGTCGTTGGAGTCGTTATTTGTGTGGATGCCATGCTTGTCACTGAGGTGGAGATGGTGGAATAAGACAATGATGTAGATGTTGGCTCTCTTGTAGATGTAGACAAACTTTGTGACGTTGGTGAGGATGAAGACGTAATCGATGATGTAGGTGATTTCTCAGTGGTCAGAGTAGTTGCTGTTGTTGCTGGTGTAGATAAGTTGGTTGTATATGGAGTGGATGTACTTATAGATGTCAGAGTAGCTGGAGCAATCTGTGTTGATCCAATGGTCGTCTGTTGCGTGGATGCAGTTGAAGTGGTCAATGTGGTTGGAGTCATTATTTGGGTGGATGCAGTGCTTGTCTCTGAGGTGGAAGCGGTGGAAGATGACAATGATGTAGATATTTGCTCTGTTGTAGATGCAATCAAACTTTCTGAAGTTGGTGAGTACAATGTTGTATTCTGTGATGTAGGTGAGGGCACAGAGGTCAGTGTAGTTGCTGTTGTTGCTTGTGTAGATAAAGTGGTTGAATAGGGAGCGGAATTACTTATAGATGTCACAGTAACTGGAGATGTTTCTGTAGATCCACTGCTTGTCTCTTGCATGGATGAAGTAGAAGTGGTCAATGTGGTTGGAGTCGTTATTTGTGTGGAGGCAGTGCTTGTCTCTGAGGTGGATGCAGTGGAAGATGACAATGATGTAGATATTGGCTCTGTTGTAGATGCAATCAAACTTTCTGAAGTTGGTGAGTTGAAAGTTATTAGCTGTGATGTAGGTGATGGCACAGAGGTCAGAGTAGTTAGTTTTGTTGCTCGTGTAGATGCTGTGGTTGAATATGGAGCAGTAGTACTTATAGATGTGACAGTAGCTGGAGATGTTTCTGTAGATCCACTACTTGTCTCTTGCATGGATGAAGTAGAAGAGGTCAATGTCGTTGGAGTCGTTATTTGTGTGGATGCAGTGCTTGTCACTGATGTGGATATGGTGGAATAAGACAATGATGTTGGTGTTGGCTCTGTTGTAGTTGCTGTCAAACTTTCTGATGTTGGTGAGGATGAAGTCGTAATCTGTGATGTAGGTGATGTCACAGAGGTGAAAGTAGCTGCTGTTGTTACTGGTGTAGATGCGGTTGTTGAATATGGAGAGGATCTACTTATAGATGTCAGAGTAGCTGGAGCAATCTGTGTTGATCCGATGCTCGTCTGTTGCGTGGTTGCAGTAGAAGTGGTGAATTTGGTTGGAGTCGTTATTTGGGTGGATGCAGTGCTTGTCTCTGAGGTGGATGCGGTGGAAGATGACAATGATGTAGGTATTGGCTCTGTTGTAGATGCAATCAAACTTTCTGAAGTTGGTGAGTACAAAGTTGTTAGCTGTGATGTAGGTGATGCCACAGAGGTCAGAGTAGTTGCTTTTGTTGCTTGTGTAGATGCTTTGGTTGAATATGGAGCAGAAGTACTTATAGATGTCACAGTAGCTGGAGATGTTTCTGTAGATCCACTAATTGTTTCTGGCATGGATGAAGTAGAAGTGGTCAATGTGGTTGGAGTCGTTATTTGTGTGGATGCAGTGCTTGTCTTTGAGGTGGATCCAGTGGAAGATGACAATGATGTAGATATTGGCTCTGTTGTAGATGCAATCAAACTTTCTGAAGTTGGTGAGTTGAAAGTTGTTAGCTGTGATGTAGGTAATGACACAGAGGTCAGAGTAGTTGCTTTTGTTGCTTGTGTAGATGCTGTGGTTGAATATGGAGCAGAAGTACTTATAGATGTCACAGTAGCTGGAGATGTTTCTGTAGATCCACTACTTGTCTCTTGCATGGCTAAAGTGGAAGTGGTCAATGTCGTTGGAGTCGTTATTTGTGTGGATGCCATGCTTGTCACTGAGGTGGAGATGGTGGAATAAGACAATGATGTAGATGTTGGCTCTCTTGTAGATGTAGACAAACTTTGTGACGTTGGTGAGGATGAAGACGTAATCGATGATGTAGGTGATTTCTCAGTGGTCAGAGTAGTTGCTGTTGTTGCTGGTGTAGATAAGTTGGTTGTATATGGAGTGGATGTACTTATAGATGTCAGAGTAGCTGGAGCAATCTGTGTTGATCCAATGGTCGTCTGTTGCGTGGATGCAGTTGAAGTGGTCAATGTGGTTGGAGTCATTATTTGGGTGGATGCAGTGCTTGTCTCTGAGGTGGATGCGGTGGAAGATGACAATGATGTAGATATTGGCTCTGTTGTAGATGCAATCAAACTTTCTGAAGTTGGTGAGTACAATGTTGTATTCTGTGATGTAGGTGAGGGCACAGAGGTCAGTGTAGTTGCTGTTGTTGCTTGTGTAGATAAAGTGGTTGAATAGGGAGCGGAATTACTTATAGATGTCACAGTAACTGGAGATGTTTCTGTAGATCCACTGCTTGTCTCTTGCATGGATGAAGTAGAAGTGGTCAATGTGGTTGGAGTCGTTATTTGTGTGGAGGCAGTGCTTGTCTCTGAAGTGGATGCAGTGGAAGATGACAATGATGTAGATATTGGCTCTGTTGTAGATGCAATCAAACTTTCTGAAGTTGGTGAGTACAATGTTGTATTCTGTGATGTAGGTGAGGGCACAGAGGTCAGTGTAGTTGCTGTTGTTGCTTGTGTAGATAAAGTGGTTGAATAGGGAGCGGAATTACTTATAGATGTCACAGTAGCTGGAGATGTTTCTGTAGATCCACTACTTGTCTCTTGCATGGATGAAGTAGAAGTTGTCAATGTCGTTGGAGTCGTTATTTGTGTGGATGCAGTGCTTATCACTGATGTGGATATGGTGGAATTAGACAATGATGTAGATGTTGGCTCTGTTGTAGTTGCTGTCAAACTTTCTGATGTTGGTGAGGATGAAGTCGTAATCTGTGATGTAGGTGATGTCACAGAGGTGAAAGTAGCTGCTGTTGTTACTGGTGTAGATGCGGTTGTTGAATATGGAGAGGATCTACTTATAGATGTCAGAGTAGCTGGTGCAATCTGTGTTGATCCGATGCTCGTCTGTTGCGTGGTTGCAGTAGAAGTGGTGAATTTGGTTGGAGTCGTTATTTGGGTGGATGCAGTGCTTGTCTCTGAGGTGGATGCGGTGGAAGATGACAATGATGTAGGTATTGGCTCTGTTGTAGATGCAATCAAACTTTCTGAAGTTGGTGAGTACAAAGTTGTTAGCTGTGATGTAGGTGATGCCACAGAGGTCAGAGTAGTTGCTTTTGTTGCTTGTGTAGATGCTGTGGTTGAATATGGAGCAGTAGTACTTATAGATGTCACAATAGCTGGAGATGTTTCTGTAGATCCACTACTTGTCTCTTGCAAGGCTGAAGTGGAAGTGGTCAATGTCGTTGGAGTCGTTATTTGTGTGGATGCCATGCTTGTCACTGAGGTGGAGATGGTGGAATAAGACAATGATGTAGATGTTGGCTCTCTTGTAGATGTAGACAAACTTTGTGACGTTGGTGAGGATGAAGACGTAATCAATGATGTAGGTGATTTCTCAGTGGTCAGAGTAGTTGCTGTTGTTGCTGGTGTAGATAAGTTGGTTGTATATGGAGTGGATGTACTTATAGATGTCAGAGTAGCTGGAGCAATCTGTGTTGATCCAATGGTTGTCTGTTGCGTGGATGCAGTTGAAGTGGTCAATGTGGTTGGAGTCATTATTTGGGTGGATGCAGTGCTTGTCTCTGAGGTGGATGCGGTGGAAGATGACAATGATGTAGATATTGGCTCTGTTGTAGATGCAATCAAACTTTCTGAAGTTGGTGAGTACATTGTTGTATTCTGTGATGTAGGTGAGGGCACAGAGGTCAGTGTAGTTGCTGTTGTTGCTTGTGTAGATAAAGTGGTTGAATAGGGAGCGGAATTACTTATAGATGTCACAGTAACTGGAGATGTTTCTGTAGATCCACTGCTTGTCTCTTGCATGGATGAAGTAGAAGTGGTCAATGTGGTTGGAGTCGTTATTTGTGTGGAGGCAGTGCTTGTCTCTGAGGTGGATGCAGTGGAAGATGACAATGATGTAGATATTGGCTCTGTTGTAGATGCAATCAAACTTTCTGAAGTTGGTGAGTTGAAAGTTATTAGCTGTGATGTAGGTGATGGCACAGAGGTCAGAGTAGTTAGTTTTGTTGCTCGTGTAGATGCTGTGGTTGAATATGGAGCAGTAGTACTTATAGATGTCACAGTAGCTGGAGATGTTTCTGTAGATCCACTACTTGTCTCTTGCATGGATGAAGTAGAAGTTGTCAATGTCGTTGGAGTCGTTATTTGTGTGGATGCAGTGCTTATCACTGATGTGGATATGGTGGAATTAGACAATGATGTAGATGTTGGCTCTGTTGTAGTTGCTGTCAAACTTTCTGATGTTGGTGAGGATGAAGTCGTAATCTGTGATGTAGGTGATGTCACAGAGGTGAAAGTTGCTGATGTTGTTACTGGTGTAGATGCGGTTGTTGAATATGGAGAGGATCTACTTATAGATGTCAGAGTAGCTGGAGCAATCTGTGTTGATCCGATGCTCGTCTGTGGCGTGGTTGCAGTAGAAGTGGTGAATTTGGTTGGAGTCGTTATTTGGGTGGATGCAGTGCTTGTCTCTGAGGTGGATGCGGTGGAAGATGACAATGATGTAGGTATTGGCTCTATTGTAGATGCAATCAAACTTTCTGAAGTTGGTGAGTACAAAGTTGTTAGCTGTGATGTAGGTGATGCCACAGAGGTCAGAGTAGTTGCTTTTGTTGCTTGTGTAGATGCTTTGGTTGAATATGGAGCTGAAGTACTTATAGATGTCACAGTAGCTGGAGATGTTTCTGTAGATCCACTAATTGTTTCTGGCATGGATGAAGTAGAATTGGTCAATGTGGTTGGAGTCGTTATTTGTGTGGATGCAGTGCTTGTCTCTGAGGTGGATCCAGTGGAAGATGACAATGATGTAGATATTGGCTCTGTTGTAGATGCAATTAAACTTTCTGAAGTTGGTGAGTTGAAAGTTGTTAGCTGTGATGTAGGTAATGACACAGAGGTCAGAGTAGTTGCTTTTGTTGCTTGTGTAGATGCTGTGGTTGAATATGGAGCAGAAGTACTTATAGATGTCACAGTAGCTGGAGATGTTTCTGTAGATCCACTACTTGTCTCTTGCAGGGCTAAAGTGGAAGTGGTCAATGTCGTTGGAGTCGTTATTTGTGTGGATGCCATGCTTGTCACTGAGGTGGAGATGGTGGAATAAGACAATGATGTAGATGTTGGCTCTCTTGTAGATGTAGACAAACTTTGTGACGTTGGTGAGGATGAAGACGTAATCGATGATGTAGGTGATTTCTCAGTGGTCAGAGTAGTTGCTGTTGTTGCTGGTGTAGATAATTTGGTTGTATATGGAGTGGATGTACTTATAGATGTCAGAGTAGCTGGAGCAATCTGTGTTGATCCAATGGTCGTCTGTTGCGTGGATGCAGTTGAAGTGGTCAATGTGGTTGGAGTCATTATTTGGGTGGATGCAGTGCTTGTCTCTGAGGTGGATGCGGTGGAAGATGACAATGATGTAGATATTTGCTCTGTTGTAGATGCAATCAAACTTTCTGAAGTTGGTGAGTACAATGTTGTATTCTGTGATGTAGGTGAGGGCACAGAGGTCAGTGTAGTTGCTGTTGTTGCTTGTGTAGATAAAGTGGTTGAATAGGGAGCGGAATTACTTATAGATGTCACAGTAACTGGAGATGTTTCTGTAGATCCACTGCTTGTCTCTTGCATGGATGAAGTAGAAGTGGTCAATGTGGTTGGAGTCGTTATTTGTGTGGAGGCAGTGCTTGTCTCTGAGGTGGATGCAGTGGAAGATGACAATGATGTAGATATTGGCTCTGTTGTAGATGCAATCAAACTTTCTGAAGTTGGTGAGTTGAAAGTTATTAGCTGTGATGTAGGTGATGGCACAGAGGTCAGAGTAGTTAGTTTTGTTGCTCGTGTAGATGCTGTGGTTGAATATGGAGCAGTAGTACTTATAGATGTGACAGTAGCTGGAGATGTTTCTGTAGATCCACTACTTGTCTCTTGCATGGATGAAGTAGAAGAGGTCAATGTCGTTGGAGTCGTTATTTGTGTGGATGCAGTGCTTGTCACTGATGTGGATATGGTGGAATAAGACAATGATGTTGGTGTTGGCTCTGTTGTAGTTGCTGTCAAACTTTCTGATGTTGGTGAGGATGAAGTCGTAATCTGTGATGTAGGTGATGTCACAGAGGTGAAAGTAGCTGCTGTTGTTACTGGTGTAGATGCGGTTGTTGAATATGGAGAGGATCTACTTATAGATGTCAGAGTAGCTGGAGCAATCTGTGTTGATCCGATGCTCGTCTGTTGCGTGGTTGCAGTAGAAGTGGTGAATTTGGTTGGAGTCGTTATTTGGGTGGATGCAGTGCTTGTCTCTGAGGTGGATGCGGTGGAAGATGACAATGATGTAGGTATTGGCTCTGTTGTAGATGCAATCAAACTTTCTGAAGTTGGTGAGTACAAAGTTGTTAGCTGTGATGTAGGTGATGCCACAGAGGTCAGAGTAGTTGCTTTTGTTGCTTGTGTAGATGCTTTGGTTGAATATGGAGCAGAAGTACTTATAGATGTCACAGTAGCTGGAGATGTTTCTGTAGATCCACTAATTGTTTCTGGCATGGATGAAGTAGAAGTGGTCAATGTGGTTGGAGTCGTTATTTGTGTGGATGCAGTGCTTGTCTTTGAGGTGGATCCAGTGGAAGATGACAATGATGTAGATATTGGCTCTGTTGTAGATGCAATCAAACTTTCTGAAGTTGGTGAGTTGAAAGTTGTTAGCTGTGATGTAGGTAATGACACAGAGGTCAGAGTAGTTGCTTTTGTTGCTTGTGTAGATGCTGTGGTTGAATATGGAGCAGAAGTACTTATAGATGTCACAGTAGCTGGAGATGTTTCTGTAGATCCACTACTTGTCTCTTGCATGGCTAAAGTGGAAGTGGTCAATGTCGTTGGAGTCGTTATTTGTGTGGATGCCATGCTTGTCACTGAGGTGGAGATGGTGGAATAAGACAATGATGTAGATGTTGGCTCTCTTGTAGATGTAGACAAACTTTGTGACGTTGGTGAGGATGAAGACGTAATCGATGATGTAGGTGATTTCTCAGTGGTCAGAGTAGTTGCTGTTGTTGCTGGTGTAGATAAGTTGGTTGTATATGGAGTGGATGTACTTATAGATGTCAGAGTAGCTGGAGCAATCTGTGTTGATCCAATGGTCGTCTGTTGCGTGGATGCAGTTGAAGTGGTCAATGTGGTTGGAGTCATTATTTGGGTGGATGCAGTGCTTGTCTCTGAGGTGGATGCGGTGGAAGATGACAATGATGTAGATATTGGCTCTGTTGTAGATGCAATCAAACTTTCTGAAGTTGGTGAGTACAATGTTGTATTCTGTGATGTAGGTGAGGGCACAGAGGTCAGTGTAGTTGCTGTTGTTGCTTGTGTAGATAAAGTGGTTGAATAGGGAGCGGAATTACTTATAGATGTCACAGTAACTGGAGATGTTTCTGTAGATCCACTGCTTGTCTCTTGCATGGATGAAGTAGAAGTGGTCAATGTGGTTGGAGTCGTTATTTGTGTGGAGGCAGTGCTTGTCTCTGAGGTGGATGCAGTGGAAGATGACAATGATGTAGATATTGGCTCTGTTGTAGATGCAATCAAACTTTCTGAAGTTGGTGAGTACAATGTTGTATTCTGTGATGTAGGTGAGGGCACAGAGGTCAGTGTAGTTGCTGTTGTTGCTTGTGTAGATAAAGTGGTTGAATAGGGAGCGGAATTACTTATAGATGTCACAGTAGCTGGAGATGTTTCTGTAGATCCACTACTTGTCTCTTGCATGGATGAAGTAGAAGTTGTCAATGTCGTTGGAGTCGTTATTTGTGTGGATGCAGTGCTTATCACTGATGTGGATATGGTGGAATTAGACAATGATGTAGATGTTGGCTCTGTTGTAGTTGCTGTCAAACTTTCTGATGTTGGTGAGGATGAAGTCGTAATCTGTGATGTAGGTGATGTCACAGAGGTGAAAGTAGCTGCGGTTGCTACTGGTGTAGATGCGGTTGTTGAATATGGAGAGGATCTACTTATAGATGTCAGAGTAGCTGGTGCAATCTGTGTTGATCCGATGCTCGTCTGTTGCGTGGTTGCAGTAGAAGTGGTGAATTTGGTTGGAGTCGTTATTTGGGTGGATGCAGTGCTTGTCTCTGAGGTGGATGCGGTGGAAGATGACAATGATGTAGGTATTGGCTCTGTTGTAGATGCAATCAAACTTTCTGAAGTTGGTGAGTACAAAGTTGTTAGCTGTGATGTAGGTGATGCCACAGAGGTCAGAGTAGTTGCTTTTGTTGCTTGTGTAGATGCTTTGGTTGAATATGGAGCAGAAGTACTTATAGATGTCACAGTAGCTGGAGATGTTTCTGTAGATCCACTAATTGTTTCTGGCATGGATGAAGTAGAAGTGGTCAATGTGGTTGGAGTCGTTATTTGTGTGGATGCAGTGCTTGTCTCTGAGGTGGATCCAGTGGAAGATGACAATGATGTAGATATTGGCTCTGTTGTAGATGCAATTAAACTTTCTGAAGTTGGTGAGTTGAAAGTTGTTAGCTGTGATGTAGGTAATGACACAGAGGTCAGAGTAGTTGCTTTTGTTGCTTGTGTAGATGCTGTGGTTGAATATGGAGCAGAAGTACTTATAGATGTCACAGTAGCTGGAGATGTTTCTGTAGATCCACTACTTGTCTCTTGCATGGCTGAAGTGGAAGTGGTCAATGTCGTTGGAGTCGTTATTTGTGTGGATGCCATGCTTGTCACTGAGGTGGAGATGGTGGAATAAGACAATGATGTAGATGTTGGCTCTCTTGTAGATGTAGACAAACTTTGTGACGTTGGTGAGGATGAAGACGTAATCGATGATGTAGGTGATTTCTCAGTGTTCAGAGTATTTGCTGTTGTTGCTGGTGTAGATAAGTTGGTTGTATATGGAGTGGATGTACTTATAGATGTCAGAGTAGCTGGAGCAATCTGTGTTGATCCAATGGTCGTCTGTTGCGTGGATGCAGTTGAAGTGGTCAATGTGGTTGGAGTCATTATTTGGGTGGATGCAGTGCTTGTCTCTGAGGTGGATGCGGTGGAAGATGACAATGATGTAGATATTGGCTCTGTTGTAGATGCAATCAAACTTTCTGAAGTTGGTGAGTACAATGTTGTATTCTGTGATGTAGGTGAGGGCACAGAGGTCAGTGTAGTTGCTGTTGTTGCTTGTGTAGATAAAGTGGTTGAATAGGGAGCGGAATTACTTATAGATGTCACAGTAACTGGAGATGTTTCTGTAGATCCACTGCTTGTCTCTTGCATGGATGAAGTAGAAGTGGTCAATGTGGTTGGAGTCGTTATTTGTGTGGAGGCAGTGCTTGTCTCTGAGGTGGATGCAGTGGAAGATGACAATGATGTAGATATTGGCTCTGTTGTAGATGCAATCAAACTTTCTGAAGTTGGTGAGTTGAAAGTTATTAGCTGTGATGTAGGTGATGGCACAGAGGTCAGAGTAGTTAGTTTTGTTGCTCGTGTAGATGCTGTGGTTGAATATGGAGCAGTAGTACTTATAGATGTGACAGTAGCTGGAGATGTTTCTGTAGATCCACTACTTGTCTCTTGCATGGATGAAGTAGAAGTTGTCAATGTCGTTGGAGTCGTTATTTGTGTGGATGCAGTGCTTATCACTGATGTGGATATGGTGGAATTAGACAATGATGTAGATGTTGGCTCTGTTGTAGTTGCTGTCAAACTTTCTGATGTTGGTGAGGATGAAGTCGTAATCTGTGATGTAGGTGATGTCACAGAGGTGAAAGTAGCTGCGGTTGTTACTGGTGTAGATGCGGTTGTTGAATATGGAGAGGATCTACTTATAGATGTCAGAGTAGCTGGTGCAATCTGTGTTGATCCGATGCTCGTCTGTTGCGTGGTTGCAGTAGAAGTGGTGAATTTGGTTGGAGTCGTTATTTGGGTGGATGCAGTGCTTGTCTCTGAGGTGGATGCGGTGGAAGATGACAATGATGTAGGTATTGGCTCTGTTGTAGATGCAATCAAACTTTCTGAAGTTGGTGAGTACAAAGTTGTTAGCTGTGATGTAGGTGATGCCACAGAGGTCAGAGTAGTTGCTTTTGTTGCTTGTGTAGATGCTTTGGTTGAATATGGAGCAGAAGTACTTATAGATGTCACAGTAGCTGGAGATGTTTCTGTAGATCCACTAATTGTTTCTGGCATGGATGAAGTAGAAGTGGTCAATGTGGTTGGAGTCGTTATTTGTGTGGATGCAGTGCTTGTCTCTGAGGTGGATCCAGTGGAAGATGACAATGATGTAGATATTGGCTCTGTTGTAGATGCAATCAAACTTTCTGAAGTTGGTGAGTTGAAAGTTGTTAGCTGTGATGTAGGTAATGACACAGAGGTCAGAGTAGTTGCTTTTGTTGCTTGTGTAGATGCTGTGGTTGAATATGGAGCAGAAGTACTTATAGATGTCACAGTAGCTGGAGATGTTTCTGTAGATCCACTACTTGTCTCTTGCATGGCTGAAGTGGAAGTGGTCAATGTCGTTGGAGTCGTTATTTGTGTGGATGCCATGCTTGTCACTGAGGTGGAGATGGTCGAATAAGACAATGATGTAGATGTTGGCTCTCTTGTAGATGTAGACAAACTTTGTGACGTTGGTGAGGATGAAGACGTAATCGATGATGTAGGTGATTTCTCAGTGGTCAGAGTAGTTGCTGTTGTTGCTGGTGTAGATAAGTTGGTTGTATATGGAGTGGATGTACTTATAGATGTCAGAGTAGCTGGAGCAATCTGTGTTGATCCAATGGTCGTCTGTTGCGTGGATGCAGTTGAAGTGGTCAATGTGGTTGGAGTCATTATTTGGGTGGATGCAGTGCTTGTCTCTGAGGTGGATGCGGTGGAAGATGACAATGATGTAGATATTGGCTCTGTTGTAGATGCAATCAAACTTTCTGAAGTTGGTGAGTACAATGTTGTATTCTGTGATGTAGGTGAGGGCACAGAGGTCAGTGTAGTTGCTGTTGTTGCTTGTGTAGATAAAGTGGTTGAATAGGGAGCGGAATTACTTATAGATGTCACAGTAACTGGAGATGTTTCTGTAGATCCACTGCTTGTCTCTTGCATGGATGAAGTAGAAGTGGTCAATGTGGTTGGAGTCGTTATTTGTGTGGAGGCAGTGCTTGTCTCTGAGGTGGATGCAGTGGAAGATGACAATGATGTAGATATTGGCTCTGTTGTAGATGCAATCAAACTTTCTGAAGTTGGTGAGTTGAAAGTTATTAGCTGTGATGTAGGTGATGGCACAGAGGTCAGAGTAGTTGCTTTTGTTGCTCGTGTAGATGCTGTGGTTGAATATGGAGCAGTAGTACTTATAGATGTGACAGTAGCTGGAGATGTTTCTGTAGATCCACTGCTTGTCTCTTGCATGGATGAAGTAGAAGAGGTCAATGTCGTTGGAGTCGTTATTTGTGTGGATGCAGTGCTTGTCACTGATGTGGATATGGTGGAATAAGACAATGATGTTGGTGTTGGCTCTGTTGTAGTTGCTGTCAAACTTTCTGATGTTGGTGAGGATGAAGTCGTAATCTGTGATGTAGGTGATGTCACAGAGGTGAAAGTAGCTGCTGTTGTTACTGGTGTAGATGCGGTTGTTGAATATGGAGAGGATCTACTTATAGATGTCAGAGTAGCTGGAGCAATCTGTGTTGATCCGATGCTCGTCTGTTGCGTGGTTGCAGTAGAAGTGGTGAATTTGGTTGGAGTCGTTATTTGGGTGGATGCAGTGCTTGTCTCTGAGGTGGATGCGGTGGAAGATGACAATGATGTAGGTATTGGCTCTGTTGTAGATGCAATCAAACTTTCTGAAGTTGGTGAGTACAAAGTTGTTAGCTGTGATGTAGGTGATGCCACAGAGGTCAGAGTAGTTGCTTTTGTTGCTTGTGTAGATGCTTTGGTTGAATATGGAGCAGAAGTACTTATAGATGTCACAGTAGCTGGAGATGTTTCTGTAGATCCACTAATTGTTTCTGGCATGGATGAAGTAGAAGTGGTCAATGTGGTTGGAGTCGTTATTTGTGTGGATGCAGTGCTTGTCTTTGAGGTGGATCCAGTGGAAGATGACAATGATGTAGATATTGGCTCTGTTGTAGATGCAATCAAACTTTCTGAAGTTGGTGAGTTGAAAGTTGTTAGCTGTGATGTAGGTAATGACACAGAGGTCAGAGTAGTTGCTTTTGTTGCTTGTGTAGATGCTGTGGTTGAATATGGAGCAGGAGTACTTATAGATGTCACAGTAGCTGGAGATGTTTCTGTAGATCCACTACTTGTCTCTTGCATGGCTAAAGTGGAAGTGGTCAATGTCGTTGGAGTCGTTATTTGTGTGGATGCCATGCTTGTCACTGAGGTGGAGATGGTGGAATAAGACAATGATGTAGATGTTGGCTCTCTTGTAGATGTAGACAAACTTTGTGACGTTGGTGAGGATGAAGACGTAATCGATGATGTAGGTGATTTCTCAGTGGTCAGAGTAGTTGCTGTTGTTGCTGGTGTAGATAAGTTGGTTGTATATGGAGTGGATGTACTTATAGATGTCAGAGTAGCTGGAGCAATCTGTGTTGATCCAATGGTCGTCTGTTGCGTGGATGCAGTTGAAGTGGTCAATGTGGTTGGAGTCATTATTTGGGTGGATGCAGTGCTTGTCTCTGAGGTGGATGCGGTGGAAGATGACAATGATGTAGATATTGGCTCTGTTGTAGATGCAATCAAACTTTCTGAAGTTGGTGAGTACAATGTTGTATTCTGTGATGTAGGTGAGGGCACAGAGGTCAGTGTAGTTGCTGTTGTTGCTTGTGTAGATAAAGTGGTTGAATAGGGAGCGGAATTACTTATAGATGTCACAGTAACTGGAGATGTTTCTGTAGATCCACTGCTTGTCTCTTGCATGGATGAAGTAGAAGTGGTCAATGTGGTTGGAGTCGTTATTTGTGTGGAGGCAGTGCTTGTCTCTGAGGTGGATGCAGTGGAAGATGACAATGATGTAGATATTGGCTCTGTTGTAGATGCAATCAAACTTTCTGAAGTTGTTGAGTACAATGTTGTATTCTGTGATGTAGGTGAGTGCACAGAGGTCAGTGTAGTAGCTGTTGTTGCTTGTGTAGATAAAGTGGTTGAATAGGGAGCGGAATTACTTATAGATGTCACAGTAACTGGAGATGTTTCTGTAGATCCACTGCTTGTCTCTTGCATGGATGAAGTAGAATTGGTCAATGTGGTTGGAGTCGTTATTTGTGTGGAGGCAGTGCTTGTCTCTGAGGTGGATGCAGTGGAAGATGACAATGATGTAGATATTGGCTCTGTTGTAGATGCAATCAAACTTTCTGAAGTTGGTGAGTACAATGTTGTATTCTGTGATGTAGGTGAGGGCACAGAGGTCAGTGTAGTTGCTGTTGTTGCTTGTGTAGATAAAGTGGTTGAATAGGGAGCGGAATTACTTATAGATGTCAAAGTAGCTGGAGATGTTTCTGTAGATCCACTACTTGTCTCTTGCATGGATGAAGTAGAAGTTGTCAATGTCGTTGGAGTCGTTATTTGTGTGGATGCAGTGCTTATCACTGATGTGGATATGGTGGAATTAGACAATGATGTAGATGTTGGCTCTGTTGTAGTTGCTGTCAAACTTTCTGATGTTGGTGAGGATGAAGTCGTAATCTGTGATGTAGGTGATGTCACAGAGGTGAAAGTAGCTGCTGTTGTTACTGGTGTAGATGCGGTTGTTGAATATGGAGAGGATCTACTTATAGATGTCAGAGTAGCTGGAGCAATCTGTGTTGATCCGATGCTCGTCTGTTGCGTGGTTGCAGTAGAAGTGGTGAATTTGGTTGGAGTCGTTATTTGGGTGGATGCAGTGCTTGTCTCTGAGGTGGATGCGGTGGAAGATGACAATGATGTAGGTATTGGCTCTGTTGTAGATGCAATCAAACTTTCTGAAGTTGGTGAGTACAAAGTTGTTAGCTGTGATGTAGGTGATGCCACAGAGGTCAGAGTTGTTGCTTTTGTTGCTTGTGTAGATGCTGTGGTTGAATATGGAGCAGAAGTACTTATAGATGTCACAATAGCTGGAGATGTTTCTGTAGATCCACTACTTGTCTCTTGCAAGGCTGAAGTGGAAGTGGTCAATGTCGTTGGATTCGTTATTTGTGTGGATGCCATGCTTGTCACTGAGGTGGAGATGGTGGAATAAGACAATGATGTAGATGTTGGCTCTCTTGTAGATGTAGACAAACTTTGTGACGTTGGTGAGGATGAAGACGTAATCAATGATGTAGGTGATTTCTCAGTGGTCAGAGTAGTTGCTGTTGTTGCTGGTGTAGATAAGTTGGTTGTATATGGAGTGGATGTACTTATAGATGTCAGAGTAGCTGGAGCAATCTGTGTTGATCCAATGGTCGTCTGTTGCGTGGATGCAGTTGAAGTGGTCAATGTGGTTGGAGTCATTATTTGGGTGGATGCAGTGCTTGTCTCTGAGGTGGATGCGGTGGAAGATGACAATGATGTAGATATTGGCTCTGTTGTAGATGCAATCAAACTTTCTGAAGTTGGTGAGTACATTGTTGTATTCTGTGATGTAGGTGAGGGCACAGAGGTCAGTGTAGTTGCTGTTGTTGCTTGTGTAGATAAAGTGGTTGAATAGGGAGCGGAATTACTTATAGATGTCACAGTAACTGGAGATGTTTCTGTAGATCCACTGCTTGTCTCTTGCATGGATGAAGTAGAAGTGGTCAATGTGGTTGGAGTCGTTATTTGTGTGGAGGCAGTGCTTGTCTCTGAGGTGGATGCAGTGGAAGATGACAATGATGTAGATATTGGCTCTGTTGTAGATGCAATCAAACTTTCTGAAGTTGGTGAGTTGAAAGTTATTAGCTGTGATGTAGGTGATGGCACAGAGGTCAGAGTAGTTAGTTTTGTTGCTCGTGTAGATGCTGTGGTTGAATATGGAGCAGAAGTACTTATAGATGTCACAGTAGCTGGAGATGTTTCTGTAGATCCACTACTTGTCTCTTGCATGGATGAAGTAGAAGTTGTCAATGTCGTTGGAGTCGTTATTTGTGTGGATGCAGTGCTTATCACTGATGTGGATATGGTGGAATTAGACAATGATGTAGATGTTGGCTCTGTTGTAGTTGCTGTCAAACTTTCTGATGTTGGTGAGGATGAAGTCATAATCTGTGATGTAGGTGATGTCACAGAGGTGAAAGTAGCTGCTGTTGTTACTGGTGTAGATGCGGTTGTTGAATATGGAGAGGATCTACTTATAGATGTCAGAGTAGCTGGAGCAATCTGTGTTGATCCGATGCTCGTCTGTTGCGTGGTTGCAGTAGAAGTGGTGAATTTGGTTGGAGTCGTTATTTGGGTGGATGCAGTGCTTGTCTCTGAGGTGGATGCGGTGGAAGATGACAATGATGTAGGTATTGGCTCTGTTGTAGATGCAATCAAACTTTCTGATGTTGGTGAGTACAAAGTTGTTAGCTGTGATGTAGGTGATGCCACAGAGGTCAGAGTTGTTGCTTTTGTTGCTTGTGTAGATGCTGTGGTTGAATATGGAGCAGAAGTACTTATAGATGTCACAATAGCTGGAGATGTTTCTGTAGATCCACTACTTGTCTCTTGCAAGGCTGAAGTGGAAGTGGTCAATGTCGTTGGAGTCGTTATTTGTGTGGATGCCATGCTTGTCACTGAGGTGGAGATGGTGGAATAAGACAATGATGTAGATGTTGGCTCTCTTGTAGATGTAGACAAACTTTGTGACGTTGGTGAGGATGAAGACGTAATCAATGATGTAGGTGATTTCTCAGTGGTCAGAGTAGTTGCTGTTGTTGCTGGTGTAGATAAGTTGGTTGTATATGGAGTGGATGTACTTATAGATGTCAGAGTAGCTGGAGCAATCTGTGTTGATCCAATGGTCGTCTGTTGCGTGGATGCAGTTGAAGTGGTCAATGTGGTTGGAGTCATTATTTGGGTGGATGCAGTGCTTGTCTCTGAGGTGGATGCGGTGGAAGATGACAATGATGTAGATATTGGCTCTGTTGTAGATGCAATCAAACTTTCTGAAGTTGGTGAGTACATTGTTGTATTCTGTGATGTAGGTGAGGGCACAGAGGTCAGTGTAGTTGCTGTTGTTGCTTGTGTAGATAAAGTGGTTGAATAGGGAGCGGAATTAATTATAGATGTCACAGTAACTGGAGATGTTTCTGTAGATCCACTGCTTGTCTCTTGCATGGATGAAGTAGAAGTTGTCAATGTCGTTGGAGTCGTTATTTGTGTGGATGCAGTGCTTATCACTGATGTGGATATGGTGGAATTAGACAATGATGTAGATGTTGGCTCTGTTGTAGTTGCTGTCAAACTTTCTGATGTTGGTGAGGATGAAGTCGTAATCTGTGATGTAGGTGATGTCACAGAGGTGAAAGTAGCTGCTGTTCTTACTGGTGTAGATGCGGTTGTTGAATATGGAGAGGATCTACTTATAGATGTCAGAGTAGCTGGAGCAATCTGTGTTGATCCGATGCTCGTCTGTTGCGTGGTTGCAGTAGAAGTGGTGAATTTGGTTGGAGTCGTTATTTGGGTGGATGCAGTGCTTGTCTCTGAGGTGGATGCGGTGGAAGATGACAATGATGTAGGTATTGGCTCTGTTGTAGATGCAATCAAACTTTCTGAAGTTGGTGAGTACAAAGTTGTTAGCTGTGATGTAGGTGATGCCACAGAGGTCAGAGTTGTTGCTTTTGTTGCTTGTGTAGATGCTGTGGTTGAATATGGAGCAGAAGTACTTATAGATGTCACAATAGCTGGAGATGTTTCTGTAGATCCACTACTTGTCTCTTGCAAGGCTGAAGTGGAAGTGGTCAATGTCGTTGGAGTCGTTATTTGTGTGGATGCCATGCTTGTCACTGAGGTGGAGATGGTGGAATAAGACAATGATGTAGATGTTGGCTCTCTTGTAGATGTAGACAAACTTTGTGACGTTGGTGAGGATGAAGACGTAATCAATGATGTAGGTGATTTCTCAGTGGTCAGAGTAGTTGCTGTTGTTGCTGGTGTAGATAAGTTGGTTGTATATGGAGTGGATGTACTTATAGATGTCAGAGTAGCTGGAGCTATCTGTGTTGATCCAATGGTCGTCTGTTGCGTGGATGCAGTTGAAGTGGTCAATGTGGTTGGAGTCATTATTTGGGTGTATGCAGTGCTTGTCTCTGAGGTGGATGCGGTGGAAGATGACAATGATGTAGATATTGGCTCTGTTGTAGATGCAATCAAACTTTCTGAAGTTGGTGAGTACATTTTTGTATTCTGTGATGTAGGTGAGGGCACAGAGGTCAGTGTAGTTGCTGTTGTTGCTTGTGTAGATAAAGTGGTTGAATAGGGAGCGGAATTACTTATAGATGTCACAGTAACTGGAGATGTTTCTGTAGATCCACTGCTTGTCTCTTGCATGGATGAAGTAGAAGTTGTCAATGTCGTTGGAGTCGTTATTTGTGTGGATGCAGTGCTTATCACTGATGTGGATATGGTGGAATTAGACAATGATGTAGCTGTTGGCTCTGTTGTAGTTGCTGTCAAACTTTCTGATGTTGGTGAGGATGAAGTCGTAATCTGTGATGTAGGTGATGTCACAGAGGTGAAAGTAGCTGCTGTTCTTACTGGTGTAGATGCGGTTGTTGAATATGGAGAGGATCTACTTATAGATGTCAGAGTAGCTGGAGCAATCTGTGTTGATCCGATGCTCGTCTGTTGCGTGGTTGCAGTAGAAGTGGTGAATTTGGTTGGAGTCGTTATTTGGGTGGATGCAGTGCTTGTCTCTGAGGTGGATGCGGTGGAAGATGACAATGATGTAGGTATTGGCTCTGTTGTAGATGCAATCAAACTTTCTGAAGTTGGTGAGTACAAAGTTGTTAGCTGTGATGTAGGTGATGCCACAGAGGTCAGAGTTGTTGCTTTTGTTGCTTGTGTAGATGCTGTGGTTGAATATGGAGCAGAAGTACTTATAGATGTCACAGTAGCTGGAGATGTTTCTGTAGATCCACTACTTGTCTCTTGCATGGCTGAAGTGGAAGTGATCAATGTCGTTGGAGTCGTTATTTGTGTGGATGCCATGCTTGTCACTGAGGTGGAGATGGTGGAATAAGACAATGATGTAGATGTTGGCTCTCTTGTAGATGTAGACAAACTTTGTGACGTTGGTGAGGATGAAGACGTAATCGATGATGTAGGTGATTTCTCAGTGGTCAGAGTAGTTGCTGTTGTTGCTGGTGTAGATAAGTTGGTTGTATATGGAGTGGATGTACTTATAGATGTCAGAGTAGCTGGAGCAATCTGTGTTGATCCAATGGTCGTCTGTTGCGTGGATGCAGTTGAAGTGGTCAATGTGGTTGGAGTCGTTATTTGGGTGGATGCAGTGCTTGTCTCTGAGGTGGATGCGGTGGAAGATGACAATGATGTAGATATTGGCTCTGTTGTAGATGCAATCAAACTTTCTGAAGTTGGTGAGTACAATGTTGTATTCTGTGATGTAGGTGAGGGCACAGAGGTCAGTGTAGTTGCTGTTGTTGCTTGTGTAGATAAAGTGGTTGAATAGGGAGCGGAATTACTTATAGATGTCACAGTAACTGGAGATGTTTCTGTAGATCCACTGCTTGTCTCTTGCATGGATGAAGTAGAAGTGGTCAATGTGGTTGGAGTCGTTATTTGTGTGGAGGGAGTGCTTGTTTCTGAGGTGGATGCAGTGGAAGATGACAATGATGTAGATATTGGCTCTGTTGTAGATGCAATCAAACTTTCTGAAGTTGGTGAGTTGAAAGTTATTAGCTGTGATGTAGGTGATGGCACAGAGGTCAGAGTAGTTAGTTTTGTAGCTCGTGTAGATGCTGTGGTTGAATATGGAGCAGTAGTACTTATAGATGTCACAGTAGCTGGAGATGTTTCTGTAGATCCACTACTTGTCTCTTGCATGGATGAAGTAGAAGTTGTCAATGTCGTTGGAGTCGTTATTTGTGTGGATGCAGTGCTTATCACTGATGTGGATATGGTGGAATTAGACAATGATGTAGATGTTGGCTCTGTTGTAGTTGCTGTCAAACTTTCTGATGTTGGTGAGGATGAAGTCGTAATCTGTGATGTAGGTGATGTCACAGAGGTGAAAGTAGCTGCTGTTCTTACTGGTGTAGATGCGGTTGTTGAATATGGAGAGGATCTACTTATAGATGTCAGAGTAGCTGGAGCAATCTGTGTTGATCCGATGCTCGTCTGTTGCGTGGTTGCAGTAGAAGTGGTGAATTTGGTTGGAGTCGTTATTTGGGTGGATGCAGTGCTTGTCTCTGAGGTGGATGCGGTGGAAGATGACAATGATGTAGGTATTGGCTCTGTTGTAGATGCAATCAAACTTTCTGAAGTTGGTGAGTACAAAGTTGTTAGCTGTGATGTAGGTGATGCCACAGAGGTCAGAGTTGTTGCTTTTGTTGCTTGTGTAGATGCTGTGGTTGAATATGGAGCAGAAGTACTTATAGATGTCACAATAGCTGGAGATGTTTCTGTAGATCCACTACTTGTCTCTTGCAAGGCTGAAGTGGAAGTGGTCAATGTCGTTGGAGTCGTTATTTGTGTGGATGCCATGCTTGTCACTGAGGTGGAGATGGTGGAATAAGACAATGATGTAGATGTTGGCTCTCTTGTAGATGTAGACAAACTTTGTGACGTTGGTGAGGATGAAGACGTAATCAATGATGTAGGTGATTTCTCAGTGGTCAGAGTAGTTGCTGTTGTTGCTGGTGTAGATAAGTTGGTTGTATATGGAGTGGATGTACTTATAGATGTCAGAGTAGCTGGAGCTATCTGTGTTGATCCAATGGTCGTCTGTTGCGTGGATGCAGTTGAAGTGGTCAATGTGGTTGGAGTCATTATTTGGGTGTATGCAGTGCTTGTCTCTGAGGTGGATGCGGTGGAAGATGACAATGATGTAGATATTGGCTCTGTTGTAGATGCAATCAAACTTTCTGAAGTTGGTGAGTACATTTTTGTATTCTGTGATGTAGGTGAGGGCACAGAGGTCAGTGTAGTTGCTGTTGTTGCTTGTGTAGATAAAGTGGTTGAATAGGGAGCGGAATTACTTATAGATGTCACAGTAACTGGAGATGTTTCTGTAGATCCACTGCTTGTCTCTTGCATGGATGAAGTAGAAGTTGTCAATGTCGTTGGAGTCGTTATTTGTGTGGATGCAGTGCTTATCACTGATGTGGATATGGTGGAATTAGACAATGATGTAGATGTTGGCTCTGTTGTAGTTGCTGTCAAACTTTCTGATGTTGGTGAGGATGAAGTCGTAATCTGTGATGTAGGTGATGTCACAGAGGTGAAAGTAGCTGCTGTTCTTACTGGTGTAGATGCGGTTGTTGAATATAGAGAGGATCTACTTATAGATGTCAGAGTAGCTGGAGCAATCTGTGTTGATCCGATGCTCGTCTGTTGCGTGGTTGCAGTAGAAGTGGTGAATTTGGTTGGAGTCGTTATTTGGGTGGATGCAGTGCTTGTCTCTGAGGTGGATGCGGTGGAAGATGACAATGATGTAGGTATTGGCTCTGTTGTAGATGCAATCAAACTTTCTGAAGTTGGTGAGTACAAAGTTGTTAGCTGTGATGTAGGTGATGCCACAGAGGTCAGAGTTGTTGCTTTTGTTGCTTGTGTAGATGCTGTGGTTGAATATGGAGCAGAAGTACTTATAGATGTCACAGTAGCTGGAGATGTTTCTGTAGATCCACTACTTGTCTCTTGCATGGCTGAAGTGGAAGTGATCAATGTCGTTGGAGTCGTTATTTGTGTGGATGCCATGCTTGTCACTGAGGTGGAGATGGTGGAATAAGACAATGATGTAGATGTTGGCTCTCTTGTAGATGTAGACAAACTTTGTGACGTTGGTGAGGATGAAGACGTAATCGATGATGTAGGTGATTTCTCAGTGGTCAGAGTAGTTGCTGTTGTTGCTGGTGTAGATAAGTTGGTTGTATATGGAGTGGATGTGCTTATAGATGTCAGAGTAGCTGGAGCAATCTGTGTTGATCCAATGGTCGTCTGTTGCGTGGATGCAGTTGAAGTGGTCAATGTGGTTGGAGTCATTATTTGGGTGGATGCAGTGCTTGTCTCTGAGGTGGATGCGGTGGAAGATGACAATGATGTAGATATTGGCTCTGTTGTAGATGCAATCAAACTTTCTGAAGTTGGTGAGTACAATGTTGTATTCTGTGATGTAGGTGAGGGCACAGAGGTCAGTGTAGTTGCTGTTGTTGCTTGTGTAGATAAAGTGGTTGAATAGGGAGCGGAATTATTTATAGATGTCACAGTAACTGGAGATGTTTCTGTAGATCCACTGCTTGTCTCTTGCATGGATGAAGTAGAAGTGGTCAATGTGGTTGGAGTCGTTATTTGTGTGGAGGCAGTGCTTGTCTCTGAGGTGGATGCAGTGGAAGATGACAATGATGTAGATGTTGGCTCTGTTGTAGTTGCTGTCAAACTTTCTGATGTTGGTGAGGATGAAGTCGTAATCTGTGATGTATGTGATGTCACAGAGGTGAAAGTAGCTGCTGTTGTTACTGGTGTAGATGCGGTTGTTGAATATGGAGAGGATCTACTTATAGATGTCAGAGTAGCTGGAGCAATCTGTGTTGATCCGATGCTCGTCTGTTGCGTGGTTGCAGTAGAAGTGGTGAATTTGGTTGGAGTCGTTATTTGGGTGGATGCAGTGCTTGTCTCTGAGGTGGATGCGGTGGAAGATGACAATGATGTAGGTATTGGCTCTGTTGTAGATGCAATCGAACTTTCTGAAGTTGGTGTGTACAAAGTTGTTAGCTGTGATGTAGGTGATGCCACAGAGGTCAGAGTAGTTGCTTTTGTTGCTTGTGTAGATGCTTTGGTTGAATATGTAGCAGAAGTACTTATAGATGTTACAGTAGCTGGAGATGTTTCTGTAGATCCACTAATTGTTTCTGGCATGGATGAAGTAGAAGTGGTCAATGTGGTTGGAGTCGTTATTTGTGTGGATGCAGTGCTTGTCTCTGAGGTGGATCCAGTGGAAGATGACAATGATGTAGATATTGGCTCTGTTGTAGATGCAATTAAACTTTCTGAAGTTGGTGAGTTGAAAGTTGTTAGCTGTGATGTAGGTAATGACACAGAGGTCAGAGTAGTTGCTTTTGTTGCTTGTGTAGATGCTGTGGTTGAATATGGAGCAGAAGTACTTATAGATGTCACAGTAGCTGGAGATGTTTCTGTAGATCCACTACTTGTCTCTTGCATGGCTGAAGTGGAAGTGGTCAATGTCGTTGGAGTCGTTATTTGTGTGGATGCCATGCTTGTCACTGAGGTGGAGATGGTGGAATAAGACAATGATGTAGATGTTGGCTCTCTTGTAGATGTAGACAAACTTTGTGACGTTGGTGAGGATGAAGACGTAATCGATGATGTAGGTGATTTCTCAGTGGTCAGAGTAGTTGCTGTTGTTGCTGGTGTAGATAAGTTGGTTGTATATGGAGTGGATGTACTTATAGATGTCAGAGTAGCTGGAGCAATCTGTGTTGATCCAATGGTCGTCTGTTGCGTGGATGCAGTTGAAGTGGTCAATGTGGTTGGAGTCATTATTTGGGTGGATGCAGTGCTTGTCTCTGAGGTGGATGCGGTGGAAGATGACAATGATGTAGATATTGGCTCTGTTGTAGATGCAATCAAACTTTCTGAAGTTGGTGAGTACAATGTTGTATTCTGTGATGTAGGTGAGGGCACAGAGGTCAGTGTAGTTGCTGTTGTTGCTTGTGTAGATAAAGTGGTTGAATAGGGAGCGGAATTACTTATAGATGTCACAGTAGCTGGAGATGTTTCTGTAGATCCACTACTTGTCTCTTGCATGGATGAAGTAGAAGTTGTCAATGTCGTTGGAGTCGTTATTTGTGTGGATGCAGTGCTTATCACTGATGTGGATATGGTGGAATTAGACAATGATGTAGATGTTGGCTCTGTTGTAGTTGCTGTCAAACTTTCTGATGTTGGTGAGGATGAAGTCGTAATCTGTGATGTAGGTGACGTCACAGAGGTGAAAGTAGCTGCTGTTGTTACTGGTGTAGATGCGGTTGTTGAATATGGAGAGGATCTACTTATAGATGTCAGAGTAGCTGGAGCAATCTGTGTTGATCCGATGCTCGTCTGTTGCGTGGTTGCAGTAGAAGTGGTGAATTTGGTTGGAGTCGTTATTTGGGTGGATGCAGTGCTTGTCTCTGAGGTGGATGCGGTGGAAGATGACAATGATGTAGGTATTGGCTCTGTTGTAGATGCAATCAAACTTTCTGAAGTTGGTGAGTACAAAGTTGTTAGCTGTGATGTAGGTGATGCCACAGAGGTCAGAGTAGTTGCTTTTGTTGCTTGTGTAGATGCTTTGGTTGAATATGGAGCAGAAGTACTTATAGATGTCACAGTAGCTGGAGATGTTTCTGTAGATCCACTAATTGTTTCTGGCATGGATGAAGTAGAAGTGGTCAATGTGGTTGGAGTTGTTATTTGTGTGGATGCAGTGCTTGTCTCTGAGGTGGATCCAGTGGAAGATGACAATGATGTAGATATTGGCTCTGTTGTAGATGCAATTAAACTTTCTGAAGTTGGTGAGTTGAAAGTTGTTAGCTGTGATGTAGGTAATGACACAGAGGTCAGAGTAGTTGCTTTTGTTGCTTGTGTAGATGCTGTGGTTGAATATGGAGCAGAAGTACTTATAGATGTCACAGTAGCTGGAGATGTTTCTGTAGATCCACTACTTGTCTCTTGCATGGCTGAAGTGGAAGTGGTCAATGTCGTTGGAGTCGTTATTTGTGTGGATGCCATGCTTGTCACTGAGGTGGAGATGGTGGAATAAGACAATGATGTAGATGTTGGCTCTCTTGTAGATGTAGACAAACTTTGTGACGTTGGTGAGGATGAAGACGTAATCGATGATGTAGGTGATTTCTCAGTGGTCAGAGTAGTTGCTGTTGTTGCTGGTGTAGATAAGTTGGTTGTATATGGAGTGGATGTACTTATAGATGTCAGAGTAGCTGGAGCAATCTGTGTTGATCCAATGGTCGTCTGTTGCGTGGATGCAGTTGAAGTGGTCAATGTGGTTGGAGTCATTATTTGGGTGGATGCAGTGCTTGTCTCTGAGGTGGATGCGGTGGAAGATGACAATGATGTAGATATTGGCTCTGTTGTAGATGCAATCAAACTTTCTGAAGTTGGTGAGTACAATGTTGTATTCTGTGATGTAGGTGAGGGCACAGAGGTCAGTGTAGTTGCTGTTGTTGCTTGTGTAGATAAAGTGGTTGAATAGGGAGCGGAATTACTTATAGATGTCACAGTAACTGGAGATGTTTCTGTAGATCCACTGCTTGTCTCTTGCATGGATGAAGTAGAAGTGGTCAATGTGGTTGGAGTCGTTATTTGTGTGGAGGCAGTGCTTGTCTCTGAGGTGGATGCAGTGGAAGATGACAATGATGTAGATATTGGCTCTGTTGTAGATGCAATCAAACTTTCTGAAGTTGGTGAGTTGAAAGTTATTAGCTGTGATGTAGGTGATGGCACAGAGGTCAGAGTAGTTAGTTTTGTTGCTCGTGTAGATGCTGTGGTTGAATATGGAGCAGTAGTACTTATAGATGTCACAGTAGCTGGAGATGTTTCTGTAGATCCACTACTTGTCTCTTGCATGGATGAAGTAGAAGTTGTCAATGTCGTTGGAGTCGTTATTTGTGTGGATGCAGTGCTTATCACTGATGTGGATATGGTGGAATTAGACAATGATGTAGATGTTGGCTCTGTTGTAGTTGCTGTCAAACTTTCTGATGTTGGTGAGGATGAAGTCGTAATCTGTGATGTAGGTGATGTCACAGAGGTGAAAGTAGCTGCTGTTGTTACTGGTGTAGATGCGGTTGTTGAATATGGAGAGGATCTACTTATAGATGTCAGAGTAGCTGGAGCAATCTGTGTTGATCCGATGCTCGTCTGTTGCGTGGTTGCAGTAGAAGTGGTGAATTTGGTTGGAGTCGTTATTTGGGTGGATGCAGTGCTTGTCTCTGAGGTGGATGCGGTGGAAGATGACAATGATGTAGGTATTGGCTCTGTTGTAGATGCAATCAAACTTTCTGAAGTTGGTGAGTACAAAGTTGTTAGCTGTGATGTAGGTGATGCCACAGAGGTCAGAGTTGTTGCTTTTGTTGCTTGTGTAGATGCTGTGGTTGAATATGGAGCAGAAGTACTTATAGATGTCACAGTAGCTGGAGATGTTTCTGTAGATCCACTAATTGTTTCTGGCATGGATGAAGTAGAAGTGGTCAATGTGGTTGGAGTCGTTATTTGTGTGGATGCAGTGCTTGTCTTTGAGGTGGATCCAGTGGAAGATGACAATGATGTAGATATTGGCTCTGTTGTAGATGCAATCAAACTTTCTGAAGTTGGTGAGTTGAAAGTTGTTAGCTGTGATGTAGGTAATGACACAGAGGTCAGAGTAGTTGCTTTTGTTGCTTGTGTAGATGCTGTGGTTGAATATGGAGCAGAAGTACTTATAGATGTCACAGTAGCTGGAGATGTTTCTGTAGATCCACTACTTGTCTCTTGCATGGCTGAAGTGGAAGTGGTCAATGTCGTTGGAGTCGTTATTTGTGTGGATGCCATGCTTGTCACTGAGGTGGAGATGGTGGAATAAGACAATGATGTAGATGTTGGCTCTCTTGTAGATGTAGACAAACTTTGTGACGTTGGTGAGGATGAAGACGTAATCGATGATGTAGGTGATTTCTCAGTGGTCAGAGTAGTTGCTGTTGTTGCTGGTGTAGATAAGTTGGTTGTATATGGAGTGGATGTACTTATAGATGTCAGAGTAGCTGGAGCAATCTGTGTTGATCCAATGGTCGTCTGTTGCGTGGATGCAGTTGAAGTGGTCAATGTGGTTGGAGTCATTATTTGGGTGGATGCAGTGCTTGTCTCTGAGGTGGATGCGGTGGAAGATGACAATGATGTAGATATTGGCTCTGTTGTAGATGCAATCAAACTTTCTGAAGTTGGTGAGTACAATGTTGTATTCTGTGATGTAGGTGAGGGCACAGAGGTCAGTGTAGTTGCTGTTGTTGCTTGTGTAGATAAAGTGGTTGAATAGGGAGCGGAATTACTTATAGATGTCACAGTAGCTGGAGATGTTTCTGTAGATCCACTACTTGTCTCTTGCATGGATGAAGTAGAAGTTGTCAATGTCGTTGGAGTCGTTATTTGTGTGGATGCAGTGCTTATCACTGATGTGGATATGGTGGAATTAGACAATGATGTAGATGTTGGCTCTGTTGTAGTTGCTGTCAAACTTTCTGATGTTGGTGAGGATGAAGTCGTAATCTGTGATGTAGGTGACGTCACAGAGGTGAAAGTAGCTGCTGTTGTTACTGGTGTAGATGCGGTTGTTGAATATGGAGAGGATCTACTTATAGATGTCAGAGTAGCT
This sequence comes from Electrophorus electricus, assembly GCF_041902795.1. Lineage (NCBI taxonomy): Eukaryota > Metazoa > Chordata > Actinopteri > Gymnotiformes > Gymnotidae > Electrophorus > Electrophorus electricus. The sequence continues at coordinate 25,334,475 of NC_137508.1, forward strand.
GGAGCAATCTGTGTTGATCCGATGCTCGTCTGTTGCGTGGTTGCAGTAGAAGTGGTGAATTTGGTTGGAGTCGTTATTTGGGTGGATGCAGTGCTTGTCTCTGAGGTGGATGCGGTGGAAGATGACAATGATGTAGGTATTGGCTCTGTTGTAGATGCAATCAAACTTTCTGAAGTTGGTGAGTACAAAGTTGTTAGCTGTGATGTAGGTGATGCCACAGAGGTCAGAGTAGTTGCTTTTGTTGCTTGTGTAGATGCTTTGGTTGAATATGGAGCAGAAGTACTTATAGATGTCACAGTAGCTGGAGATGTTTCTGTAGATCCACTAATTGTTTCTGGCATGGATGAAGTAGAAGTGGTCAATGTGGTTGGAGTTGTTATTTGTGTGGATGCAGTGCTTGTCTCTGAGGTGGATCCAGTGGAAGATGACAATGATGTAGATATTGGCTCTGTTGTAGATGCAATTAAACTTTCTGAAGTTGGTGAGTTGAAAGTTGTTAGCTGTGATGTAGGTAATGACACAGAGGTCAGAGTAGTTGCTTTTGTTGCTTGTGTAGATGCTGTGGTTGAATATGGAGCAGAAGTACTTATAGATGTCACAGTAGCTGGAGATGTTTCTGTAGATCCACTACTTGTCTCTTGCATGGCTGAAGTGGAAGTGGTCAATGTCGTTGGAGTCGTTATTTGTGTGGATGCCATGCTTGTCACTGAGGTGGAGATGGTGGAATAAGACAATGATGTAGATGTTGGCTCTCTTGTAGATGTAGACAAACTTTGTGACGTTGGTGAGGATGAAGACGTAATCGATGATGTAGGTGATTTCTCAGTGGTCAGAGTAGTTGCTGTTGTTGCTGGTGTAGATAAGTTGGTTGTATATGGAGTGGATGTACTTATAGATGTCAGAGTAGCTGGAGCAATCTGTGTTGATCCAATGGTCGTCTGTTGCGTGGATGCAGTTGAAGTGGTCAATGTGGTTGGAGTCATTATTTGGGTGGATGCAGTGCTTGTCTCTGAGGTGGATGCGGTGGAAGATGACAATGATGTAGATATTGGCTCTGTTGTAGATGCAATCAAACTTTCTGAAGTTGGTGAGTACAATGTTGTATTCTGTGATGTAGGTGAGGGCACAGAGGTCAGTGTAGTTGCTGTTGTTGCTTGTGTAGATAAAGTGGTTGAATAGGGAGCGGAATTACTTATAGATGTCACAGTAACTGGAGATGTTTCTGTAGATCCACTGCTTGTCTCTTGCATGGATGAAGTAGAAGTGGTCAATGTGGTTGGAGTCGTTATTTGTGTGGAGGCAGTGCTTGTCTCTGAGGTGGATGCAGTGGAAGATGACAATGATGTAGATATTGGCTCTGTTGTAGATGCAATCAAACTTTCTGAAGTTGGTGAGTTGAAAGTTATTAGCTGTGATGTAGGTGATGGCACAGAGGTCAGAGTAGTTAGTTTTGTTGCTCGTGTAGATGCTGTGGTTGAATATGGAGCAGTAGTACTTATAGATGTCACAGTAGCTGGAGATGTTTCTGTAGATCCACTACTTGTCTCTTGCATGGATGAAGTAGAAGTTGTCAATGTCGTTGGAGTCGTTATTTGTGTGGATGCAGTGCTTATCACTGATGTGGATATGGTGGAATTAGACAATGATGTAGATGTTGGCTCTGTTGTAGTTGATGTCAAACTTTCTGATGTTGGTGAGGATGAAGTCGTAATCTGTGATGTAGGTGATGTCACAGAGGTGAAAGTAGCTGCTGTTGTTACTGGTGTAGATGCGGTTGTTGAATATGGAGAGGATCTACTTATAGATGTCAGAGTAGCTGGAGCAATCTGTGTTGATCCGATGCTCGTCTGTTGCGTGGTTGCAGTAGAAGTGGTGAATTTGGTTGGAGTCGTTATTTGGGTGGATGCAGTGCTTGTCTCTGAGGTGGATGCGGTGGAAGATGACAATGATGTAGGTATTGGCTCTGTTGTAGATGCAATCAAACTTTCTGAAGTTGGTGAGTACAAAGTTGTTAGCTGTGATGTAGGTGATGCCACAGAGGTCAGAGTTGTTGCTTTTGTTGCTTGTGTAGATGCTGTGGTTGAATATGGAGCAGAAGTACTTATAGATGTCACAGTAGCTGGAGATGTTTCTGTAGATCCACTAATTGTTTCTGGCATGGATGAAGTAGAAGTGGTCAATGTGGTTGGAGTCGTTATTTGTGTGGATGCAGTGCTTGTCTTTGAGGTGGATCCAGTGGAAGATGACAATGATGTAGATATTGGCTCTGTTGTAGATGCAATCAAACTTTCTGAAGTTGGTGAGTTGAAAGTTGTTAGCTGTGATGTAGGTAATGACACAGAGGTCAGAGTAGTTGCTTTTGTTGCTTGTGTAGATGCTGTGGTTGAATATGGAGCAGAAGTACTTATAGATGTCACAGTAGCTGGAGATGTTTCTGTAGATCCACTACTTGTCTCTTGCATGGCTGAAGTGGAAGTGGTCAATGTCGTTGGAGTCGTTATTTGTGTGGATGCCATGCTTGTCACTGAGGTGGAGATGGTGGAATAAGACAATGATGTAGATGTTGGCTCTCTTGTAGATGTAGACAAACTTTGTGACGTTGGTGAGGATGAAGACGTAATCAATGATGTAGGTGATTTCTCAGTGGTCAGAGTAGTTGCTGTTGTTGCTGGTGTAGATAAGTTGGTTGTATATGGAGTGGATGTGCTTATAGATGTCAGAGTAGCTGGAGCAATCTGTGTTGATCCAATGGTCGTCTGTTGCGTGGATGCAGTTGAAGTGGTCAATGTGGTTGGAGTCATTATTTGGGTGGATGCAGTGCTTGTCTCTGAGGTGGATGCGGTGGAAGATGACAATGATGTAGATATTGGCTCTGTTGTAGATGCAATCAAACTTTCTGAAGTTGGTGAGTACAATGTTGTATTCTGTGATGTAGGTGAGGGCACAGAGGTCAGTGTAGTTGCTGTTGTTGGTTGTGTAGATAAAGTGGTTGAATAGGGAGCGGAATTATTTATAGATGTCACAGTAACTGGAGATGTTTCTGTAGATCCACTGCTTGTCTCTTGCATGGATGAAGTAGAAGTGGTCAATGTGGTTGGAGTCGTTATTTGTGTGGAGGCAGTGCTTGTCTCTGAGGTGGATGCAGTGGAAGATGACAATGATGTAGATATTGGCTCTGTTGTAGATGCAATCAAACTTTCTGAAGTTGGTGAGTACAATGTTGTATTCTGTGATGTAGGTGAGGGCACAGAGGTCAGTGTAGTTGCTGTTGTTGCTTGTGTAGATAAAGTGGTTGAATAGGGAGCGGAATTACTTATAGATGTCACAGTAGCTGGAGATGTTTCTGTAGATCCACTACTTGTCTCTTGCATGGATGAAGTAGAAGTTGTCAATGTCGTTGGAGTCGTTATTTGTGTGGATGCAGTGCTTATCACTGATGTGGATATGGTGGAATTAGACAATGATGTAGATGTTGGCTCTGTTGTAGTTGCTGTCAAACTTTCTGATGTTGGTGAGGATGAAGTCGTAATCTGTGATGTAGGTGATGTCACAGAGGTGAAAGTAGCTGCTGTTGTTACTGGTGTAGATGCGGTTGTTGAATATGGAGAGGATCTACTTATAGATGTCAGAGTAGCTGGAGCAATCTGTGTTGATCCGATGCTCGTCTGTTGCGTGGTTGCAGTAGAAGTGGTGAATTTGGTTGGAGTCGTTATTTGGGTGGATGCAGTGCTTGTCTCTGAGGTGGATGCGGTGGAAGATGACAATGATGTAGGTATTGGCTCTGTTGTAGATGCAATCAAACTTTCTGAAGTTGGTGTGTACAAAGTTGTTAGCTGTGATGTAGGTGATGCCACAGAGGTCAGAGTAGTTGCTTTTGTTGCTTGTGTAGATGCTTTGGTTGAATATGTAGCAGAAGTACTTATAGATGTTACAGTAGCTGGAGATGTTTCTGTAGATCCACTAATTGTTTCTGGCATGGATGAAGTAGAAGTGGTCAATGTGGTTGGAGTCGTTATTTGTGTGGATGCAGTGCTTGTCTCTGAGGTGGATCCAGTGGAAGATGACAATGATGTAGATATTGGCTCTGTTGTAGATGCAATTAAACTTTCTGAAGTTGGTGAGTTGAAAGTTGTTAGCTGTGATGTAGGTAATGACACAGAGGTCAGAGTAGTTGCTTTTGTTGCTTGTGTAGATGCTGTGGTTGAATATGGAGCAGAAGTACTTATAGATGTCACAGTAGCTGGAGATGTTTCTGTAGATCCACTACTTGTCTTTTGCATGGCTGAAGTGGAAGTGGTCAATGTCGTTGGAGTCGTTATTTGTGTGGATGCCATGCTTGTCACTGAGGTGGAGATGGTGGAATAAGACAATGATGTAGATGTTGGCTCTCTTGTAGATGTAGACAAACTTTGTGACGTTGGTGAGGATGAAGACGTAATCGATGATGTAGGTGATTTCTCAGTGGTCAGAGTAGTTGCTGTTGTTGCTGGTGTAGATAAGTTGGTTGTATATGGAGTGGATGTACTTATAGATGTCAGAGTAGCTGGAGCAATCTGTGTTGATCCAATGGTCGTCTGTTGCGTGGATGCAGTTGAAGTGGTCAATGTGGTTGGAGTCATTATTTGGGTGGATGCAGTGCTTGTCTCTGAGGTGGATGCGGTGGAAGATGACAATGATGTAGATATTGGCTCTGTTGTAGATGCAATCAAACTTTCTGAAGTTGGTGAGTACAATGTTGTATTCTGTGATGTAGGTGAGGGCACAGAGGTCAGTGTAGTTGCTGTTGTTGCTTGTGTAGATAAAGTGGTTGAATAGGGAGCGGAATTACTTATAGATGTCACAGTAGCTGGAGATGTTTCTGTAGATCCACTACTTGTCTCTTGCATGGATGAAGTAGAAGTTGTCAATGTCGTTGGAGTCGTTATTTGTGTGGATGCAGTGCTTATCACTGATGTGGATATGGTGGAATTAGACAATGATGTAGATGTTGGCTCTGTTGTAGTTGCTGTCAAACTTTCTGATGTTGGTGAGGATGAAGTCGTAATCTGTGATGTAGGTGACGTCACAGAGGTGAAAGTAGCTGCTGTTGTTACTGGTGTAGATGCGGTTGTTGAATATGGAGAGGATCTACTTATAGATGTCAGAGTAGCTGGAGCAATCTGTGTTGATCCGATGCTCGTCTGTTGCGTGGTTGCAGTAGAAGTGGTGAATTTGGTTGGAGTCGTTATTTGTGTGGATGCAGTGCTTGTCTCTGAGGTGGATGCGGTGGAAGATGACAATGATGTAGGTATTGGCTCTGTTGTAGATGCAATCAAACTTTCTGAAGTTGGTGAGTACAAAGTTGTTAGCTGTGATGTAGGTGATGCCACAGAGGTCAGAGTAGTTGCTTTTGTTGCTTGTGTAGATGCTTTGGTTGAATATGGAGCAGAAGTACTTATAGATGTCACAGTAGCTGGAGATGTTTCTGTAGATCCACTAATTGTTTCTGGCATGGATGAAGTAGAAGTGGTCAATGTGGTTGGAGTTGTTATTTGTGTGGATGCAGTGCTTGTCTCTGAGGTGGATCCAGTGGAAGATGACAATGATGTAGATATTGGCTCTGTTGTAGATGCAATTAAACTTTCTGAAGTTGGTGAGTTGAAAGTTGTTAGCTGTGATGTAGGTAATGACACAGAGGTCAGAGTAGTTGCTTTTGTTGCTTGTGTAGATGCTGTGGTTGAATATGGAGCAGAAGTACTTATAGATGTCACAGTAGCTGGAGATGTTTCTGTAGATCCACTACTTGTCTCTTGCATGGCTGAAGTGCAAGTGGTCAATGTCGTTGGAGTCGTTATTTGTGTGGATGCCATGCTTGTCACTGAGGTGGAGATGGTGGAATAAGACAATGATGTAGATGTTGGCTCTCTTGTAGATGTAGACAAACTTTGTGACGTTGGTGAGGATGAAGACGTAATCGATGATGTAGGTGATTTCTCAGTGGTCAGAGTAGTTGCTGTTGTTGCTGGTGTAGATAAGTTGGTTGTATATGGAGTGGATGTACTTATAGATGTCAGAGTAGCTGGAGCAATCTGTGTTGATCCAATGGTCGTCTGTTGCGTGGATGCAGTTGAAGTGGTCAATGTGGTTGGAGTCATTATTTGGGTGGATGCAGTGCTTGTCTCTGAGGTGGATGCGGTGGAAGATGACAATGATGTAGATATTGGCTCTGTTGTAGATGCAATCAAACTTTCTGAAGTTGGTGAGTACAATGTTGTATTCTGTGATGTAGGTGAGGGCACAGAGGTCAGTGTAGTTGCTGTTGTTGCTTGTGTAGATAAAGTGGTTGAATAGGGAGCGGAATTACTTATAGATGTCACAGTAACTGGAGATGTTTCTGTAGATCCACTGCTTGTCTCTTGCATGGATGAAGTAGAAGTGGTCAATGTGGTTGGAGTCGTTATTTGTGTGGAGGCAGTGCTTGTCTCTGAGGTGGATGCAGTGGAAGATGACAATGATGTAGATATTGGCTCTGTTGTAGATGCAATCAAACTTTCTGAAGTTGGTGAGTTGAAAGTTATTAGCTGTGATGTAGGTGATGGCACAGAGGTCAGAGTAGTTAGTTTTGTTGCTCGTGTAGATGCTGTGGTTGAATATGGAGCAGTAGTACTTATAGATGTCACAGTAGCTGGAGATGTTTCTGTAGATCCACTACTTGTCTCTTGCATGGATGAAGTAGAAGTTGTCAATGTCGTTGGAGTCGTTATTTGTGTGGATGCAGTGCTTATCACTGATGTGGATATGGTGGAATTAGACAATGATGTAGATGTTGGCTCTGTTGTAGTTGCTGTCAAACTTTCTGATGTTGGTGAGGATGAAGTCGTAATCTGTGATGTAGGTGATGTCACAGAGGTGAAAGTAGCTGCTGTTGTTACTGGTGTAGATGCGGTTGTTGAATATGGAGAGGATCTACTTATAGATGTCAGAGTAGCTGGAGCAATCTGTGTTGATCCGATGCTCGTCTGTTGCGTGGTTGCAGTAGAAGTGGTGAATTTGGTTGGAGTCGTTATTTGGGTGGATGCAGTGCTTGTCTCTGAGGTGGATGCGGTGGAAGATGACAATGATGTAGGTATTGGCTCTGTTGTAGATGCAATCAAACTTTCTGAAGTTGGTGAGTACAAAGTTGTTAGCTGTGATGTAGGTGATGCCACAGAGGTCAGAGTTGTTGCTTTTGTTGCTTGTGTAGATGCTGTGGTTGAATATGGAGCAGAAGTACTTATAGATGTCACAGTAGCTGGAGATGTTTCTGTAGATCCACTAATTGTTTCTGGCATGGATGAAGTAGAAGTGGTCAATGTGGTTGGAGTCGTTATTTGTGTGGATGCAGTGCTTGTCTTTGAGGTGGATCCAGTGGAAGATGACAATGATGTAGATATTGGCTCTGTTGTAGATGCAATCAAACTTTCTGAAGTTGGTGAGTTGAAAGTTGTTAGCTGTGATGTAGGTAATGACACAGAGGTCAGAGTAGTTGCTTTTGTTGCTTGTGTAGATGCTGTGGTTGAATATGGAGCAGAAGTACTTATAGATGTCACAGTAGCTGGAGATGTTTCTGTAGATCCACTACTTGTCTCTTGCATGGCTGAAGTGGAAGTGGTCAATGTCGTTGGAGTCGTTATTTGTGTGGATGCCATGCTTGTCACTGAGGTGGAGATGGTGGAATAAGACAATGATGTAGATGTTGGCTCTCTTGTAGATGTAGACAAACTTTGTGACGTTGGTGAGGATGAAGACGTAATCAATGATGTAGGTGATTTCTCAGTGGTCAGAGTAGTTGCTGTTGTTGCTGGTGTAGATAAGTTGGTTGTATATGGAGTGGATGTGCTTATAGATGTCAGAGTAGCTGGAGCAATCTGTGTTGATCCAATGGTCGTCTGTTGCGTGGATGCAGTTGAAGTGGTCAATGTGGTTGGAGTCATTATTTGGGTGGATGCAGTGCTTGTCTCTGAGGTGGATGCGGTGGAAGATGACAATGATGTAGATATTGGCTCTGTTGTAGATGCAATCAAACTTTCTGAAGTTGGTGAGTACAATGTTGTATTCTGTGATGTAGGTGAGGGCACAGAGGTCAGTGTAGTTGCTGTTGTTGGTTGTGTAGATAAAGTGGTTGAATAGGGAGCGGAATTATTTATAGATGTCACAGTAACTGGAGATGTTTCTGTAGATCCACTGCTTGTCTCTTGCATGGATGAAGTAGAAGTGGTCAATGTGGTTGGAGTCGTTATTTGTGTGGAGGCAGTGCTTGTCTCTGAGGTGGATGCAGTGGAAGATGACAATGATGTAGATATTGGCTCTGTTGTAGATGCAATCAAACTTTCTGAAGTTGGTGAGTACAAAGTTGTTAGCTGTGATGTAGGTGATGCCACAGAGGTCAGAGTTGTTGCTTTTGTTGCTTGTGTAGATGCTGTGGTTGAATATGGAGCAGAAGTACTTATAGATGTCACAGTAGCTGGAGATGTTTCTGTAGATCCACTAATTGTTTCTGGCATGGATGAAGTAGAAGTGGTCAATGTGGTTGGAGTCGTTATTTGTGTGGATGCAGTGCTTGTCTTTGAGGTGGATCCAGTGGAAGATGACAATGATGTAGATATTGGCTCTGTTGTAGATGCAATCAAACTTTCTGAAGTTGGTGAGTTGAAAGTTGTTAGCTGTGATGTAGGTAATGACACAGAGGTCAGAGTAGTTGCTTTTGTTGCTTGTGTAGATGCTGTGGTTGAATATGGAGCAGAAGTACTTATAGATGTCACAGTAGCTGGAGATGTTTCTGTAGATCCACTACTTGTCTCTTGCATGGCTGAAGTGGAAGTGGTCAATGTCGTTGGAGTCGTTATTTGTGTGGATGCCATGCTTGTCACTGAGGTGGAGATGGTGGAATAAGACAATGATGTAGATGTTGGCTCTCTTGTAGATGTAGACAAACTTTGTGACGTTGGTGAGGATGAAGACGTAATCGATGATGTAGGTGATTTCTCAGTGGTCAGAGTAGTTGCTGTTGTTGCTGGTGTAGATAAGTTGGTTGTATATGGAGTGGATGTACTTATAGATGTCAGAGTAGCTGGAGCAATCTGTGTTGATCCAATGGTCGTCTGTTGCGTGGATGCAGTTGAAGTGGTCAATGTGGTTGGAGTCATTATTTGGGTGGATGCAGTGCTTGTCTCTGAGGTGGATGCGGTGGAAGATGACAATGATGTAGATATTGGCTCTGTTGTAGATGCAATCAAACTTTCTGAAGTTGGTGAGTACAATGTTGTATTCTGTGATGTAGGTGAGGGCACAGAGGTCAGTGTAGTTGCTGTTGTTGCTTGTGTAGATAAAGTGGTTGAATAGGGAGCGGAATTACTTATAGATGTCACAGTAGCTGGAGATGTTTCTGTAGATCCACTACTTGTCTCTTGCATGGATGAAGTAGAAGTTGTCAATGTCGTTGGAGTCGTTATTTGTGTGGATGCAGTGCTTATCACTGATGTGGATATGGTGGAATTAGACAATGATGTAGATGTTGGCTCTGTTGTAGTTGCTGTCAAACTTTCTGATGTTGGTGAGGATGAAGTCGTAATCTGTGATGTAGGTGACGTCACAGAGGTGAAAGTAGCTGCTGTTGTTACTGGTGTAGATGCGGTTGTTGAATATGGAGAGGATCTACTTATAGATGTCAGAGTAGCTGGAGCAATCTGTGTTGATCCGATGCTCGTCTGTTGCGTGGTTGCAGTAGAAGTGGTGAATTTGGTTGGAGTCGTTATTTGGGTGGATGCAGTGCTTGTCTCTGAGGTGGATGCGGTGGAAGATGACAATGATGTAGGTATTGGCTCTGTTGTAGATGCAATCAAACTTTCTGAAGTTGGTGAGTACAAAGTTGTTAGCTGTGATGTAGGTGATGCCACAGAGGTCAGAGTAGTTGCTTTTGTTGCTTGTGTAGATGCTTTGGTTGAATATGGAGCAGAAGTACTTATAGATGTCACAGTAGCTGGAGATGTTTCTGTAGATCCACTAATTGTTTCTGGCATGGATGAAGTAGAAGTGGTCAATGTGGTTGGAGTTGTTATTTGTGTGGATGCAGTGCTTGTCTCTGAGGTGGATCCAGTGGAAGATGACAATGATGTAGATATTGGCTCTGTTGTAGATGCAATTAAACTTTCTGAAGTTGGTGAGTTGAAAGTTGTTAGCTGTGATGTAGGTAATGACACAGAGGTCAGAGTAGTTGCTTTTGTTGCTTGTGTAGATGCTGTGGTTGAATATGGAGCAGAAGTACTTATAGATGTCACAGTAGCTGGAGATGTTTCTGTAGATCCACTACTTGTCTCTTGCATGGCTGAAGTGGAAGTGGTCAATGTCGTTGGAGTCGTTATTTGTGTGGATGCCATGCTTGTCACTGAGGTGGAGATGGTGGAATAAGACAATGATGTAGATGTTGGCTCTCTTGTAGATGTAGACAAACTTTGTGACGTTGGTGAGGATGAAGACGTAATCGATGATGTAGGTGATTTCTCAGTGGTCAGAGTAGTTGCTGTTGTTGCTGGTGTAGATAAGTTGGTTGTATATGGAGTGGATGTACTTATAGATGTCAGAGTAGCTGGAGCAATCTGTGTTGATCCAATGGTCGTCTGTTGCGTGGATGCAGTTGAAGTGGTCAATGTGGTTGGAGTCATTATTTGGGTGGATGCAGTGCTTGTCTCTGAGGTGGATGCGGTGGAAGATGACAATGATGTAGATATTGGCTCTGTTGTAGATGCAATCAAACTTTCTGAAGTTGGTGAGTACAATGTTGTATTCTGTGATGTAGGTGAGGGCACAGAGGTCAGTGTAGTTGCTGTTGTTGCTTGTGTAGATAAAGTGGTTGAATAGGGAGCGGAATTACTTATAGATGTCACAGTAACTGGAGATGTTTCTGTAGATCCACTGCTTGTCTCTTGCATGGATGAAGTAGAAGTGGTCAATGTGGTTGGAGTCGTTATTTGTGTGGAGGCAGTGCTTGTCTCTGAGGTGGATGCAGTGGAAGATGACAATGATGTAGATATTGGCTCTGTTGTAGATGCAATCAAACTTTCTGAAGTTGGTGAGTTGAAAGTTATTAGCTGTGATGTAGGTGATGGCACAGAGGTCAGAGTAGTTAGTTTTGTTGCTCGTGTAGATGCTGTGGTTGAATATGGAGCAGTAGTACTTATAGATGTCACAGTAGCTGGAGATGTTTCTGTAGATCCACTACTTGTCTCTTGCATGGATGAAGTAGAAGTTGTCAATGTCGTTGGAGTCGTTATTTGTGTGGATGCAGTGCTTATCACTGATGTGGATATGGTGGAATTAGACAATGATGTAGATGTTGGCTCTGTTGTAGTTGATGTCAAACTTTCTGATGTTGGTGAGGATGAAGTCGTAATCTGTGATGTAGGTGATGTCACAGAGGTGAAAGTAGCTGCTGTTGTTACTGGTGTAGATGCGGTTGTTGAATATGGAGAGGATCTACTTATAGATGTCAGAGTAGCTGGAGCAATCTGTGTTGATCCGATGCTCGTCTGTTGCGTGGTTGCAGTAGAAGTGGTGAATTTGGTTGGAGTCGTTATTTGGGTGGATGCAGTGCTTGTCTCTGAGGTGGATGCGGTGGAAGATGACAATGATGTAGGTATTGGCTCTGTTGTAGATGCAATCAAACTTTCTGAAGTTGGTGAGTACAAAGTTGTTAGCTGTGATGTAGGTGATGCCACAGAGGTCAGAGTTGTTGCTTTTGTTGCTTGTGTAGATGCTGTGGTTGAATATGGAGCAGAAGTACTTATAGATGTCACAGTAGCTGGAGATGTTTCTGTAGATCCACTAATTGTTTCTGGCATGGATGAAGTAGAAGTGGTCAATGTGGTTGGAGTCGTTATTTGTGTGGATGCAGTGCTTGTCTTTGAGGTGGATCCAGTGGAAGATGACAATGATGTAGATATTGGCTCTGTTGTAGATGCAATCAAACTTTCTGAAGTTGGTGAGTTGAAAGTTGTTAGCTGTGATGTAGGTAATGACACAGAGGTCAGAGTAGTTGCTTTTGTTGCTTGTGTAGATGCTGTGGTTGAATATGGAGCAGAAGTACTTATAGATGTCACAGTAGCTGGAGATGTTTCTGTAGATCCACTACTTGTCTCTTGCATGGCTGAAGTGGAAGTGGTCAATGTCGTTGGAGTCGTTATTTGTGTGGATGCCATGCTTGTCACTGAGGTGGAGATGGTGGAATAAGACAATGATGTAGATGTTGGCTCTCTTGTAGATGTAGACAAACTTTGTGACGTTGGTGAGGATGAAGACGTAATCAATGATGTAGGTGATTTCTCAGTGGTCAGAGTAGTTGCTGTTGTTGCTGGTGTAGATAAGTTGGTTGTATATGGAGTGGATGTGCTTATAGATGTCAGAGTAGCTGGAGCAATCTGTGTTGATCCAATGGTCGTCTGTTGCGTGGATGCAGTTGAAGTGGTCAATGTGGTTGGAGTCATTATTTGGGTGGATGCAGTGCTTGTCTCTGAGGTGGATGCGGTGGAAGATGACAATGATGTAGATATTGGCTCTGTTGTAGATGCAATCAAACTTTCTGAAGTTGGTGAGTACAATGTTGTATTCTGTGATGTAGGTGAGGGCACAGAGGTCAGTGTAGTTGCTGTTGTTGGTTGTGTAGATAAAGTGGTTGAATAGGGAGCGGAATTATTTATAGATGTCACAGTAACTGGAGATGTTTCTGTAGATCCACTGCTTGTCTCTTGCATGGATGAAGTAGAAGTGGTCAATGTGGTTGGAGTCGTTATTTGTGTGGAGGCAGTGCTTGTCTCTGAGGTGGATGCAGTGGAAGATGACAATGATGTAGATATTGGCTCTGTTGTAGATGCAATCAAACTTTCTGAAGTTGGTGAGTACAATGTTGTATTCTGTGATGTAGGTGAGGGCACAGAGGTCAGTGTAGTTGCTGTTGTTGCTTGTGTAGATAAAGTGGTTGAATAGGGAGCGGAATTACTTATAGATGTCACAGTAGCTGGAGATGTTTCTGTAGATCCACTACTTGTCTCTTGCATGGATGAAGTAGAAGTTGTCAATGTCGTTGGAGTCGTTATTTGTGTGGATGCAGTGCTTATCACTGATGTGGATATGGTGGAATTAGACAATGATGTAGATGTTGGCTCTGTTGTAGTTGCTGTCAAACTTTCTGATGTTGGTGAGGATGAAGTCGTAATCTGTGATGTAGGTGATGTCACAGAGGTGAAAGTAGCTGCTGTTGTTACTGGTGTAGATGCGGTTGTTGAATATGGAGAGGATCTACTTATAGATGTCAGAGTAGCTGGAGCAATCTGTGTTGATCCGATGCTCGTCTGTTGCGTGGTTGCAGTAGAAGTGGTGAATTTGGTTGGAGTCGTTATTTGGGTGGATGCAGTGCTTGTCTCTGAGGTGGATGCGGTGGAAGATGACAATGATGTAGGTATTGGCTCTGTTGTAGATGCAATCAAACTTTCTGAAGTTGGTGTGTACAAAGTTGTTAGCTGTGATGTAGGTGATGCCACAGAGGTCAGAGTAGTTGCTTTTGTTGCTTGTGTAGATGCTTTGGTTGAATATGTAGCAGAAGTACTTATAGATGTTACAGTAGCTGGAGATGTTTCTGTAGATCCACTAATTGTTTCTGGCATGGATGAAGTAGAAGTGGTCAATGTGGTTGGAGTCGTTATTTGTGTGGATGCAGTGCTTGTCTCTGAGGTGGATCCAGTGGAAGATGACAATGATGTAGATATTGGCTCTGTTGTAGATGCAATTAAACTTTCTGAAGTTGGTGAGTTGAAAGTTGTTAGCTGTGATGTAGGTAATGACACAGAGGTCAGAGTAGTTGCTTTTGTTGCTTGTGTAGATGCTGTGGTTGAATATGGAGCAGAAGTACTTATAGATGTCACAGTAGCTGGAGATGTTTCTGTAGATCCACTACTTGTCTTTTGCATGGCTGAAGTGGAAGTGGTCAATGTCGTTGGAGTCGTTATTTGTGTGGATGCCATGCTTGTCACTGAGGTGGAGATGGTGGAATAAGACAATGATGTAGATGTTGGCTCTCTTGTAGATGTAGACAAACTTTGTGACGTTGGTGAGGATGAAGACGTAATCGATGATGTAGGTGATTTCTCAGTGGTCAGAGTAGTTGCTGTTGTTGCTGGTGTAGATAAGTTGGTTGTATATGGAGTGGATGTACTTATAGATGTCAGAGTAGCTGGAGCAATCTGTGTTGATCCAATGGTCGTCTGTTGCGTGGATGCAGTTGAAGTGGTCAATGTGGTTGGAGTCATTATTTGGGTGGATGCAGTGCTTGTCTCTGAGGTGGATGCGGTGGAAGATGACAATGATGTAGATATTGGCTCTGTTGTAGATGCAATCAAACTTTCTGAAGTTGGTGAGTACAATGTTGTATTCTGTGATGTAGGTGAGGGCACAGAGGTCAGTGTAGTTGCTGTTGTTGCTTGTGTAGATAAAGTGGTTGAATAGGGAGCGGAATTACTTATAGATGTCACAGTAGCTGGAGATGTTTCTGTAGATCCACTACTTGTCTCTTGCATGGATGAAGTAGAAGTTGTCAATGTCGTTGGAGTCGTTATTTGTGTGGATGCAGTGCTTATCACTGATGTGGATATGGTGGAATTAGACAATGATGTAGATGTTGGCTCTGTTGTAGTTGCTGTCAAACTTTCTGATGTTGGTGAGGATGAAGTCGTAATCTGTGATGTAGGTGACGTCACAGAGGTGAAAGTAGCTGCTGTTGTTACTGGTGTAGATGCGGTTGTTGAATATGGAGAGGATCTACTTATAGATGTCAGAGTAGCTGGAGCAATCTGTGTTGATCCGATGCTCGTCTGTTGCGTGGTTGCAGTAGAAGTGGTGAATTTGGTTGGAGTCGTTATTTGTGTGGATGCAGTGCTTGTCTCTGAGGTGGATGCGGTGGAAGATGACAATGATGTAGGTATTGGCTCTGTTGTAGATGCAATCAAACTTTCTGAAGTTGGTGAGTACAAAGTTGTTAGCTGTGATGTAGGTGATGCCACAGAGGTCAGAGTAGTTGCTTTTGTTGCTTGTGTAGATGCTTTGGTTGAATATGGAGCAGAAGTACTTATAGATGTCACAGTAGCTGGAGATGTTTCTGTAGATCCACTAATTGTTTCTGGCATGGATGAAGTAGAAGTGGTCAATGTGGTTGGAGTTGTTATTTGTGTGGATGCAGTGCTTGTCTCTGAGGTGGATCCAGTGGAAGATGACAATGATGTAGATATTGGCTCTGTTGTAGATGCAATTAAACTTTCTGAAGTTGGTGAGTTGAAAGTTGTTAGCTGTGATGTAGGTAATGACACAGAGGTCAGAGTAGTTGCTTTTGTTGCTTGTGTAGATGCTGTGGTTGAATATGGAGCAGAAGTACTTATAGATGTCACAGTAGCTGGAGATGTTTCTGTAGATCCACTACTTGTCTCTTGCATGGCTGAAGTGCAAGTGGTCAATGTCGTTGGAGTCGTTATTTGTGTGGATGCCATGCTTGTCACTGAGGTGGAGATGGTGGAATAAGACAATGATGTAGATGTTGGCTCTCTTGTAGATGTAGACAAACTTTGTGACGTTGGTGAGGATGAAGACGTAATCGATGATGTAGGTGATTTCTCAGTGGTCAGAGTAGTTGCTGTTGTTGCTGGTGTAGATAAGTTGGTTGTATATGGAGTGGATGTACTTATAGATGTCAGAGTAGCTGGAGCAATCTGTGTTGATCCAATGGTCGTCTGTTGCGTGGATGCAGTTGAAGTGGTCAATGTGGTTGGAGTCATTATTTGGGTGGATGCAGTGCTTGTCTCTGAGGTGGATGCGGTGGAAGATGACAATGATGTAGATATTGGCTCTGTTGTAGATGCAATCAAACTTTCTGAAGTTGGTGAGTACACAGTTGTTAGCTGTGATGTAGGTGATGCCACAGAGGTCAGAGTAGTTGCTTTTGTTGCTTGTGTAGATGCTTTGGTTGAATATGGAGCAGAAGTACTTATAGATGTCACAGTAGCTGGAGATGTTTCTGTAGATCCACTAATTGTTTTTGGCATGGATGAAGTAGAAGTGGTCAATGTGGTTGGAGTTGTTATTTGTGTGGATGCAGTGCTTGTCTCTGAGGTGGATCCAGTGGAAGATGACAATGATGTAGATATTGGCTCTGTTGTAGATGCAATTAAACTTTCTGAAGTTGGTGAGTTGAAAGTTGTTAGCTGTGATGTAGGTAATGACACAGAGGTCAGAGTAGTTGCTTTTGTTGCTTGTGTAGATGCTGTGGTTGAATATGGAGCAGAAGTACTTATAGATGTCACAGTAGCTGGAGATGTTTCTGTAGATCCAATACTTGTCTCTTGCATGGCTGAAGTGGAAGTGGTCAATGTCGTTGGAGTCGTTATTTGTGTGGATGCCATGCTTGTCACTGAGGTGGAGATGGTGGAATAAGACAATGATGTAGATGTTGGCTCTCTTGTAGATGTAGACAAACTTTGTGACGTTGGTGAGGATGAAGACGTAATCGATGATGTAGGTGATTTCTCAGTGGTCAGAGTAGTTGCTGTTGTTGCTGGTGTAGATAAGTTGGTTGTATATGGAGTGGATGTACTTATAGATGTCAGAGTAGCTGGAGCAATCTGTGTTGATCCAATGGTCGTCTGTTGCGTGGATGCAGTTGAAGTGGTCAATGTGGTTGGAGTCATTATTTGGGTGGATGCAGTGCTTGTCTCTGAGGTGGATGCGGTGGAAGATGACAATGATGTAGATATTGGCTCTGTTGTAGATGCAATCAAACTTTCTGAAGTTGGTGAGTACAATGTTGTATTCTGTGATGTAGGTGAGGGCACAGAGGTCAGTGTAGTTGCTGTTGTTGCTTGTGTAGATAAAGTGGTTGAATAGGGAGCAGAATTACTTATAGATGTCACAGTAACTGGAGATGTTTCTGTAGATCCACTGCTTGTCTCTTGCATGGATGAAGTAGAAGTGGTCAATGTGGTTGGAGTCGTTATTTGTGTGGAGGCAGTGCTTGTCTCTGAGGTGGATGCAGTGGAAGATGACAATGATGTAGATATTGGCTCTGTTGTAGATGCAATCAAACTTTCTGAAGTTGGTGAGTACAATGTTGTATTCTGTGATGTAGGTGAGGGCACAGAGGTCAGTGTAGTTGCTGTTGTTGCTTGTGTAGATAAAGTGGTTGAATAGGGAGCGGAATTACTTATAGATGTCACAGTAGCTGGAGATGTTTCTGTAGATCCACTACTTGTCTCTTGCATGGATGAAGTAGAAGTTGTCAATGTCGTTGGAGTCGTTATTTGTGTGGATGCAGTGCTTATCACTGATGTGGATATGGTGGAATTAGACAATGATGTAGATGTTGGCTCTGTTGTAGTTGCTGTCAAACTTTCTGATGTTGGTGAGGATGAAGTCGTAATCTGTGATGTAGGTGATGTCACAGAGGTGAAAGTAGCTGCTGTTGTTACTGGTGTAGATGCGGTTGTTGAATATGGAGAGGATCTACTTATAGATGTCAGAGTAGCTGGAGCAATCTGTGTTGATCCGATGCTCGTCTGTTGCGTGGTTGCAGTAGAAGTGGTGAATTTGGTTGGAGTCGTTATTTGGGTGGATGCAGTGCTTGTCTCTGAGGTGGATGCGGTGGAAGATGACAATGATGTAGGTATTGGCTCTGTTGTAGATGCAATCAAACTTTCTGAAGTTGGTGTGTACAAAGTTGTTAGCTGTGATGTAGGTGATGCCACAGAGGTCAGAGTAGTTGCTTTTGTTGCTTGTGTAGATGCTTTGGTTGAATATGTAGCAGAAGTACTTATAGATGTTACAGTAGCTGGAGATGTTTCTGTAGATCCACTAATTGTTTCTGGCATGGATGAAGTAGAAGTGGTCAATGTGGTTGGAGTCGTTATTTGTGTGGATGCAGTGCTTGTCTCTGAGGTGGATCCAGTGGAAGATGACAATGATGTAGATATTGGCTCTGTTGTAGATGCAATTAAACTTTCTGAAGTTGGTGAGTTGAAAGTTGTTAGCTGTGATGTAGGTAATGACACAGAGGTCAGAGTAGTTGCTTTTGTTGCTTGTGTAGATGCTGTGGTTGAATATGGAGCAGAAGTACTTATAGATGTCACAGTAGCTGGAGATGTTTCTGTAGATCCACTACTTGTCTCTTGCATGGCTGAAGTGGAAGTGGTCAATGTCGTTGGAGTCGTTATTTGTGTGGATGCCATGCTTGTCACTGAGGTGGAGATGGTGGAATAAGACAATGATGTAGATGTTGGCTCTCTTGTAGATGTAGACAAACTTTGTGACGTTGGTGAGGATGAAGACGTAATCGATGATGTAGGTGATTTCTCAGTGGTCAGAGTAGTTGCTGTTGTTGCTGGTGTAGATAAGTTGGTTGTATATGGAGTGGATGTACTTATAGATGTCAGAGTAGCTGGAGCAATCTGTGTTGATCCAATGGTCGTCTGTTGCGTGGATGCAGTTGAAGTGGTCAATGTGGTTGGAGTCATTATTTGGGTGGATGCAGTGCTTGTCTCTGAGGTGGATGCGGTGGAAGATGACAATGATGTAGATATTGGCTCTGTTGTAGATGCAATCAAACTTTCTGAAGTTGGTGAGTACAATGTTGTATTCTGTGATGTAGGTGAGGGCACAGAGGTCAGTGTAGTTGCTGTTGTTGCTTGTGTAGATAAAGTGGTTGAATAGGGAGCGGAATTACTTATAGATGTCACAGTAGCTGGAGATGTTTCTGTAGATCCACTACTTGTCTCTTGCATGGATGAAGTAGAAGTTGTCAATGTCGTTGGAGTCGTTATTTGTGTGGATGCAGTGCTTATCACTGATGTGGATATGGTGGAATTAGACAATGATGTAGATGTTGGCTCTGTTGTAGTTGCTGTCAAACTTTCTGATGTTGGTGAGGATGAAGTCGTAATCTGTGATGTAGGTGACGTCACAGAGGTGAAAGTAGCTGCTGTTGTTACTGGTGTAGATGCGGTTGTTGAATATGGAGAGGATCTACTTATAGATGTCAGAGTAGCTGGAGCAATCTGTGTTGATCCGATGCTCGTCTGTTGCGTGGTTGCAGTAGAAGTGGTGAATTTGGTTGGAGTCGTTATTTGGGTGGATGCAGTGCTTGTCTCTGAGGTGGATGCGGTGGAAGATGACAATGATGTAGGTATTGGCTCTGTTGTAGATGCAATCAAACTTTCTGAAGTTGGTGAGTACAAAGTTGTTAGCTGTGATGTAGGTGATGCCACAGAGGTCAGAGTAGTTGCTTTTGTTGCTTGTGTAGATGCTTTGGTTGAATATGGAGCAGAAGTACTTATAGATGTCACAGTAGCTGGAGATGTTTCTGTAGATCCACTAATTGTTTCTGGCATGGATGAAGTAGAAGTGGTCAATGTGGTTGGAGTTGTTATTTGTGTGGATGCAGTGCTTGTCTCTGAGGTGGATCCAGTGGAAGATGACAATGATGTAGATATTGGCTCTGTTGTAGATGCAATTAAACTTTCTGAAGTTGGTGAGTTGAAAGTTGTTAGCTGTGATGTAGGTAATGACACAGAGGTCAGAGTAGTTGCTTTTGTTGCTTGTGTAGATGCTGTGGTTGAATATGGAGCAGAAGTACTTATAGATGTCACAGTAGCTGGAGATGTTTCTGTAGATCCACTACTTGTCTCTTGCATGGCTGAAGTGGAAGTGGTCAATGTCGTTGGAGTCGTTATTTGTGTGGATGCCATGCTTGTCACTGAGGTGGAGATGGTGGAATAAGACAATGATGTAGATGTTGGCTCTCTTGTAGATGTAGACAAACTTTGTGACGTTGGTGAGGATGAAGACGTAATCGATGATGTAGGTGATTTCTCAGTGGTCAGAGTAGTTGCTGTTGTTGCTGGTGTAGATAAGTTGGTTGTATATGGAGTGGATGTACTTATAGATGTCAGAGTAGCTGGAGCAATCTGTGTTGATCCAATGGTCGTCTGTTGCGTGGATGCAGTTGAAGTGGTCAATGTGGTTGGAGTCATTATTTGGGTGGATGCAGTGCTTGTCTCTGAGGTGGATGCGGTGGAAGATGACAATGATGTAGATATTGGCTCTGTTGTAGATGCAATCAAACTTTCTGAAGTTGGTGAGTACAATGTTGTATTCTGTGATGTAGGTGAGGGCACAGAGGTCAGTGTAGTTGCTGTTGTTGCTTGTGTAGATAAAGTGGTTGAATAGGGAGCGGAATTACTTATAGATGTCACAGTAGCTGGAGATGTTTCTGTAGATCCACTACTTGTCTCTTGCATGGATGAAGTAGAAGTTGTCAATGTCGTTGGAGTCGTTATTTGTGTGGAGGCAGTGCTTATCACTGATGTGGATATGGTGGAATTAGACAATGATGTAGATGTTGGCTCTGTTGTAGTTGCTGTCAAACTTTCTGATGTTGGTGAGGATGAAGTCGTAATCTGTGATGTAGGTGACGTCACAGAGGTGAAAGTAGCTGCTGTTGTTACTGGTGTAGATGCGGTTGTTGAATATGGAGAGGATCTACTTATAGATGTCAGAGTAGCTGGAGCAATCTGTGTTGATCCGATGCTCGTCTGTTGCGTGGTTGCAGTAGAAGTGGTGAATTTGGTTGGAGTCGTTATTTGGGTGGATGCAGTGCTTGTCTCTGAGGTGGATGCGGTGGAAGATGACAATGATGTAGGTATTGGCTCTGTTGTAGATGCAATCAAACTTTCTGAAGTTGGTGAGTACAAAGTTGTTAGCTGTGATGTAGGTGATGCCACAGAGGTCAGAGTAGTTGCTTTTGTTGCTTGTGTAGATGCTTTGGTTGAATATGGAGCAGAAGTACTTATAGATGTCACAGTAGCTGGAGATGTTTCTGTAGATCCACTAATTGTTTCTGGCATGGATGAAGTAGAAGTGGTCAATGTGGTTGGAGTCGTTATTTGTGTGGATGCAGTGCTTGTCTCTGAGGTGGATCCAGTGGAAGATGACAATGATGTAGATATTGGCTCTGTTGTAGATGCAATTAAACTTTCTGAAGTTGGTGAGTTGAAAGTTGTTAGCTGTGATGTAGGTAATGACACAGAGGTCAGAGTAGTTGCTTTTGTTGCTTGTGTAGATGCTGTGGTTGAATATGGAGCAGAAGTACTTATAGATGTCACAGTAGCTGGAGATGTTTCTGTAGATCCACTACTTGTCTCTTGCATGGCTGAAGTGGAAGTGGTCAATGTCGTTGGAGTCGTTATTTGTGTGGATGCCATGCTTGTCACTGAGGTGGAGATGGTGGAATAAGACAATGATGTAGATGTTGGCTCTCTTGTAGATGTAGACAAACTTTGTGACGTTGGTGAGGATGAAGACGTAATCGATGATGTAGGTGATTTCTCAGTGGTCAGAGTAGTTGCTGTTGTTGCTGGTGTAGATAAGTTGGTTGTATATGGAGTGGATGTACTTATAGATGTCAGAGTAGCTGGAGCAATCTGTGTTGATCCAATGGTCGTCTGTTGCGTGGATGCAGTTGAAGTGGTCAATGTGGTTGGAGTCATTATTTGGGTGGATGCAGTGCTTGTCTCTGAGGTGGATGCGGTGGAAGATGACAATGATGTAGATATTGGCTCTGTTGTAGATGCAATCAAACTTTCTGAAGTTGGTGAGTACAATGTTGTATTCTGTGATGTAGGTGAGGGCACAGAGGTCAGTGTAGTTGCTGTTGTTGCTTGTGTAGATAAAGTGGTTGAATAGGGAGCGGAATTACTTATAGATGTCACAGTAACTGGAGATGTTTCTGTAGATCCACTGCTTGTCTCTTGCATGGATGAAGTAGAAGTGGTCAATGTGGTTGGAGTCGTTATTTGTGTGGAGGCAGTGCTTGTCTCTGAGGTGGATGCAGTGGAAGATGACAATAATGTAGATATTGGCTCTGTTGTAGATGCAATCAAACTTTCTGAAGTTGGTGAGTTGAAAGTTATTAGCTGTGATGTAGGTGATGGCACAGAGGTCAGAGTAGTTAGTTTTGTTGCTCGTGTAGATGCTGTGGTTGAATATGGAGCAGTAGTACTTATAGATGTCACAGTAGCTGGAGATGTTTCTGTAGATCCACTACTTGTCTCTTGCATGGATGAAGTAGAAGTTGTCAATGTCGTTGGAGTCGTTATTTGTGTGGATGCAGTGCTTATCACTGATGTGGATATGGTGGAATTAGACAATGATGTAGATGTTGGCTCTGTTGTAGTTGCTGTCAAACTTTCTGATGTTGGTGAGGATGAAGTCGTAATCTGTGATGTAGGTGATGTCACAGAGGTGAAAGTAGCTGCTGTTGTTACTGGTGTAGATGCGGTTGTTGAATATGGAGAGGATCTACTTATAGATGTCAGAGTAGCTGGAGCAATCTGTGTTGATCCGATGCTCGTCTGTTGCGTGGTTGCAGTAGAAGTGGTGAATTTGGTTGGAGTCGTTATTTGGGTGGATGCAGTGCTTGTCTCTGAGGTGGATGCGGTGGAAGATGACAATGATGTAGGTATTGGCTCTGTTGTAGATGCAATCAAACTTTCTGAAGTTAGTGAGTACAAAGTTGTTAGCTGTGATGTAGGTGATGCCACAGAGGTCAGAGTAGTTGCTTTTGTTGCTTGTGTAGATGCTTTGGTTGAATATGGAGCAGAAGTACTTATAGATGTCACAGTAGCTGGAGATGTTTCTGTAGATCCACTAATTGTTTCTGGCATGGATGAAGTAGAAGTGGTCAATGTGGTTGGAGTCGTTATTTGTGTGGATGCAGTGCTTGTCTCTGAGGTGGATCCAGTGGAAGATGACAATGATGTAGATATTGGCTCTGTTGTAGATGCAATTAAACTTTCTGAAGTTGGTGAGTTGAAAGTTGTTAGCTGTGATGTAGGTAATGACACAGAGGTCAGAGTAGTTGCTTTTGTTGCTTGTGTAGATGCTGTGGTTGAATATGGAGCAGAAGTACTTATAGATGTCACAGTTGCTGGAGATGTTTCTGTAGATCCACTACTTGTCTCTTGCATGGCTGAAGTGGAAGTGGTCAATGTCGTTGGAGTCGTTATTTGTGTGGATGCCATGCTTGTCACTGAGGTGGAGATGGTGGAATAAGACAATGATGTAGATGTTGGCTCTCTTGTAGATGTAGACAAACTTTGTGACGTTGGTGAGGATGAAGACGTAATCGATGATGTAGGTGATTTCTCAGTGGTCAGAGTAGTTGCTTTTGTTGCTGGTGTAGATAAGTTGGTTGTATATGGAGTGGATGTACTTATAGATGTCAGAGTAGCTGGAGCAATCTGTGTTGATCCAATGGTCGTCTGTTGCGTGGATGCAGTTGAAGTGGTCAATGTGGTTGGAGTCATTATTTGGGTGGATGCAGTGCTTGTCTCTGAGGTGGATGCGGTGGAAGATGACAATGATGTAGATATTGGCTCTGTTGTAGATGCAATCAAACTTTCTGAAGTTGGTGAGTACAATGTTGTATTCTGTGATGTAGGTGAGGGCACAGAGGTCAGTGTAGTTGCTGTTGTTCCTTGTGTAGATAAAGTGGTTGAATAGGGAGCGGAATTACTTATAGATGTCACAGTAGCTGGAGATGTTTCTGTAGATCCACTACTTGTCTCTTGCATGGATGAAGTAGAAGTTGTCAATGTCGTTGGAGTCGTTATTTGTGTGGATGCAGTGCTTATCACTGATGTGGATATGGTGGAATTAGACAATGATGTAGATGTTGGCTCTGTTGTAGTTGCTGTCAAACTTTCTGATGTTGGTGAGGATGAAGTCGTAATCTGTGATGTAGGTGATGTCACAGAGGTGAAAGTAGCTGCTGTTGTTACTGGTGTAGATGCGGTTGTTGAATATGGAGAGGATCTACTTATAGATGTCAGAGTAGCTGGAGCAATCTGTGTTGATCCGATGCTCGTCTGTGGCGTGGTTGCAGTAGAAGTGGTGAATTTGGTTGGAGTCGTTATTTGGGTGGATGCAGTGCTTGTCTCTGAGGTGGATGCGGTGGAAGATGACAATGATGTAGGTATTGGCTCTGTTGTAGATGCAATCAAACTTTCTGAAGTTGGTGAGTACACAGTTGTTAGCTGTGATGTAGGTGATGCCACAGAGGTCAGAGTAGTTGCTTTTGTTGCTTGTGTAGATGCTTTGGTTGAATATGGAGCAGAAGTACTTATAGATGTCACAGTAGCTGGAGATGTTTCTGTAGATCCACTAATTGTTTCTGGCATGGATGAAGTAGAAGTGGTCAATGTGGTTGGAGTCGTTATTTGTGTGGATGCAGTGCTTGTCTCTGAGGTGGATCCAGTGGAAGATGACAATGATGTAGATATTGGCTCTGTTGTAGATGCAATTAAACTTTCTGAAGTTGGTGAGTTGAAAGTTGTTAGCTGTGATGTAGGTAATGACACAGAGGTCAGAGTAGTTGCTTTTGTTGCTTGTGTAGATGCTGTGGTTGAATATGGAGCAGAAGTACTTATAGATGTCACAGTAGCTGGAGATGTTTCTGTAGATCCACTACTTGTCTCTTGCATGGCTGAAGTGGAAGTGGTCAATGTCGTTGGAGTCGTTATTTGTGTGGATGCCATGCTTGTCACTGAGGTGGAGATGGTGGAATAAGACAATGATGTAGATGTTGGCTCTCTTGTAGATGTAGACAAACTTTGTGACGTTGGTGAGGATGAAGACGTAATCGATGATGTAGGTGATTTCTCAGTGGTCAGAGTAGTTGCTGTTGTTGCTGGTGTAGATAAGTTGGTTGTATATGGAGTGGATGTACTTATAGATGTCAGAGTAGCTGGAGCAATCTGTGTTGATCCAATGGTCGTTTGTTGCGTGGATGCAGTTGAAGTGGTCAATGTGGTTGGAGTCATTATTTGGGTGGATGCAGTGCTTGTCTCTGAGGTGGATGCGGTGGAAGATGACAATGATGTAGATATTGGCTCTGTTGTAGATGCAATCAAACTTTCTGAAGTTGGTGAGTACAATGTTGTATTCTGTGATGTAGGTGAGGGCACAGAGGTCAGTGTAGTTGCTGTTGTTCCTTGTGTAGATAAAGTGGTTGAATAGGGAGCGGAATTACTTATAGATGTCACAGTAGCTGGAGATGTTTCTGTAGATCCACTACTTGTCTCTTGCATGGATGAAGTAGAAGTTGTCAATGTCGTTGGAGTCGTTATTTGTGTGGATGCAGTGCTTATCACTGATGTGGATATGGTGGAATTAGACAATGATGTAGATGTTGGCTCTGTTGTAGTTGCTGTCAAACTTTCTGATGTTGGTGAGGATGAAGTCGTAATCTGTGATGTAGGTGATGTCACAGAGGTGAAAGTAGCTGCTGTTGTTACTGGTGTAGATGCGGTTGTTGAATATGGAGAGGATCTACTTATAGATGTCAGAGTAGCTGGAGCAATCTGTGTTGATCCGATGCTCGTCTGTTGCGTGGTTGCAGTAGAAGTGGTGAATTTGGTTGGAGTCGTTATTTGGGTGGATGCAGTGCTTGTCTCTGAGGTGGATGCGGTGGAAGATGACAATGATGTAGGTATTGGCTCTGTTGTAGATGCAATCAAACTTTCTGAAGTTGGTGAGTACAAAGTTGTTAGCTGTGATGTAGGTGATGCCACAGAGGTCAGAGTAGTTGCTTTTGTTGCTTGTGTAGATGCTTTGGTTGAATATGGAGCAGAAGTACTTATAGATGTCACAGTAGCTGGAGATGTTTCTGTAGATCCACTAATTGTTTCTGGCATGGATGAAGTAGAAGTGGTCAATGTGGTTGGAGTCGTTATTTGTGTGGATGAAGTGCTTGTCTCTGAGGTGGATCCAGTGGAAGATGACAATGATGTAGATATTGGCTCTGTTGTAGATGCAATTAAACTTTCTGAAGTTGGTGAGTTGAAAGTTGTTTGCTGTGATGTAGGTAATGACACAGAGGTCAGAGTAGTTGCTTTTGTTGCTTGTGTAGATGCTGTGGTTGAATATGGAGCAGAAGTACTTATAGATGTCACAGTAGCTGGAGATGTTTCTGTAGATCCACTACTTGTCTCTTGCATGGCTGAAGTGGAAGTGGTCAATGTCGTTGGAGTCGTTATTTGTGTGGATGCCATGCTTGTCACTGAGGTGGAGATGGTGGAATAAGACAATGATGTAGATGTTGGCTCTCTTGTAGATGTAGACAAACTTTGTGACGTTGGTGAGGATGAAGACGTAATCGATGATGTAGGTGATTTCTCAGTGGTCAGAGTAGTTGCTGTTGTTGCTGGTGTAGATAAGTTGGTTGTATATGGAGTGGATGTACTTATAGATGTCAGAGTAGCTGGAGCAATCTGTGTTGATCCAATGGTCGTCTGTTGCGTGGATGCAGTTGAAGTGGTCAATGTGGTTGGAGTCATTATTTGGGTGGATGCAGTGCTTGTCTCTGAGGTGGATGCGGTGGAAGATGACAATGATGTAGATATTGGCTCTGTTGTAGATGCAATCAAACTTTCTGAAGTTGGTGAGTACAATGTTGTATTCTGTGATGTAGGTGAGGGCACAGAGGTCAGTGTAGTTGCTTTTGTTGCTTGTGTAGATGCTTTGGTTGAATATGGAGCAGAAGTACTTATAGATGTCACAGTAGCTGGAGATGTTTCTGTAGATCCACTACTTGTCTCTTGCATGGATGAAGTAGAAGTTGTCAATGTCGTTGGAGTCGTTATTTGTGTGGATGCAGTGCTTATCACTGATGTGGATATGGTGGAATTAGACAATGATGTAGATGTTGGCTCTGTTGTAGTTGCTGTCAAACTTTCTGATGTTGGTGAGGATGAAGTCGTAATCTGTGATGTAGGTGATGTCACAGAGGTGAAAGTAGCTGCTGTTGTTACTGGTGTAGATGCGGTTGTTGAATATGGAGAGGATCTACTTATAGATGTCAGAGTAGCTGGAGCAATCTGTGTTGATCCGATGCTCGTCTGTGGCGTGGTTGCAGTAGAAGTGGTGAATTTGGTTGGAGTCGTTATTTGGGTGGATGCAGTGCTTGTCTCTGAGGTGGATGCGGTGGAAGATGACAATGATGTAGGTATTGGCTCTGTTGTAGATGCAATCAAACTTTCTGAAGTTGGTGAGTACACAGTTGTTAGCTGTGATGTAGGTGATGCCACAGAGGTCAGAGTAGTTGCTTTTGTTGCTTGTGTAGATGCTTTGGTTGAATATGGAGCAGAAGTACTTATAGATGTCACAGTAGCTGGAGATGTTTCTGTAGATCCACTAATTGTTTCTGGCATGGATGAAGTAGAAGTGGTCAATGTGGTTGGAGTCGTTATTTGTGTGGATGCAGTGCTTGTCTCTGAGGTGGATCCAGTGGAAGATGACAATGATGTAGATATTGGCTCTGTTGTAGATGCAATTAAACTTTCTGAAGTTGGTGAGTTGAAAGTTGTTAGCTGTGATGTAGGTAATGACACAGAGGTCAGAGTAGTTGCTTTTGTTGCTTGTGTAGATGCTGTGGTTGAATATGGAGCAGAAGTACTTATAGATGTCACAGTAGCTGGAGATGTTTCTGTAGATCCACTACTTGTCTCTTGCATGGCTGAAGTGGAAGTGGTCAATGTCGTTGGAGTCGTTATTTGTGTGGATGCCATGCTTGTCACTGAGGTGGAGATGGTGGAATAAGACAATGATGTAGATGTTGGCTCTCTTGTAGATGTAGACAAACTTTGTGACGTTGGTGAGGATGAAGACGTAATCGATGATGTAGGTGATTTCTCAGTGGTCAGAGTAGTTGCTGTTGTTGCTGGTGTAGATAAGTTGGTTGTATATGGAGTGGATGTACTTATAGATGTCAGAGTAGCTGGAGCAATCTGTGTTGATCCAAGGGTCGTTTGTTGCGTGGATGCAGTTGAAGTGGTCAATGTGGTTGGAGTCATTATTTGGGTGGATGCAGTGCTTGTCTCTGAGGTGGATGCGGTGGAAGATGACAATGATGTAGATATTGGCTCTGTTGTAGATGCAATCAAACTTTCTGAAGTTGGTGAGTACAATGTTGTATTCTGTGATGTAGGTGAGGGCACAGAGGTCAGTGTAGTTGCTGTTGTTCCTTGTGTAGATAAAGTGGTTGAATAGGGAGCGGAATTACTTATAGATGTCACAGTAGCTGGAGATGTTTCTGTAGATCCACTACTTGTCTCTTGCATGGATGAAGTAGAAGTTGTCAATGTCGTTGGAGTCGTTATTTGTGTGGATGCAGTGCTTATCACTGATGTGGATATGGTGGAATTAGACAATGATGTAGATGTTGGCTCTGTTGTAGTTGCTGTCAAACTTTCTGATGTTGGTGAGGATGAAGTCGTAATCTGTGATGTAGGTGATGTCACAGAGGTGAAAGTAGCTGCTGTTGTTACTGGTGTAGATGCGGTTGTTGAATATGGAGAGGATCTACTTATAGATGTCAGAGTAGCTGGAGCAATCTGTGTTGATCCGATGCTCGTCTGTTGCGTGGTTGCAGTAGAAGTGGTGAATTTGGTTGGAGTCGTTATTTGGGTGGATGCAGTGCTTGTCTCTGAGGTGGATGCGGTGGAAGATGACAATGATGTAGGTATTGGCTCTGTTGTAGATGCAATCAAACTTTCTGAAGTTGGTGAGTACAAAGTTGTTAGCTGTGATGTAGGTGATGCCACAGAGGTCAGAGTAGTTGCTTTTGTTGCTTGTGTAGATGCTTTGATTGAATATGGAGCAGAAGTACTTATAGATGTCACAGTAGCTGGAGATGTTTCTGTAGATCCACTAATTGTTTCTGGCATGGATGAAGTAGAAGTGGTCAATGTGGTTGGAGTCGTTATTTGTGTGGATGAAGTGCTTGTCTCTGAGGTGGATCCAGTGGAAGATGACAATGATGTAGATATTGGCTCTGTTGTAGATGCAATTAAACTTTCTGAAGTTGGTGAGTTGAAAGTTGTTTGCTGTGATGTAGGTAATGACACAGAGGTCAGAGTAGTTGCTTTTGTTGCTTGTGTAGATGCTGTGGTTGAATATGGAGCAGAAGTACTTATAGATGTCACAGTAGCTGGAGATGTTTCTGTAGATCCACTACTTGTCTCTTGCATGGCTGAAGTGGAAGTGGTCAATGTCGTTGGAGTCGTTATTTGTGTGGATGCCATGCTTGTCACTGAGGTGGAGATGGTGGAATAAGACAATGATGTAGATGTTGGCTCTCTTGTAGATGTAGACAAACTTTGTGACGTTGGTGAGGATGAAGACGTAATCGATGATGTAGGTGATTTCTCAGTGGTCAGAGTAGTTGCTGTTGTTGCTGGTGTAGATAAGTTGGTTGTATATGGAGTGGATGTACTTATAGATGTCAGAGTAGCTGGAGCAATCTGTGTTGATCCAATGGTCGTCTGTTGCGTGGATGCAGTTGAAGTGGTCAATGTGGTTGGAGTCATTATTTGGGTGGATGCAGTGCTTGTCTCTGAGGTGGATGCGGTGGAAGATGACAATGATGTAGATATTGGCTCTGTTGTAGATGCAATCAAACTTTCTGAAGTTGGTGAGTACAATGTTGTATTCTGTGATGTAGGTGAGGGCACAGAGGTCAGTGTAGTTGCTGTTGTTGCTTGTGTAGATAAAGTGGTTGAATAGGGAGCGGAATTACTTATAGATGTCACAGTAGCTGGAGATGTTTCTGTAGATCTACTACTTGTCTCTTGCATGGATGAAGTAGAAGTTGTCAATGTCGTTGGAGTCGTTATTTGTGTGGATGCAGTGCTTATCACTGATGTGGATATGGTGGAATTAGACAATGATGTAGATGTTGGCTCTGTTGTAGTTGCTGTCAAACTTTCTGATGTTGGTGAGGATGAAGTCGTAATCTGTGATGTAGGTGACGTCACAGAGGTGAAAGTAGCTGCTGTTGTTACTGGTGTAGATGCGGTTGTTGAATATGGAGAGGATCTACTTATAGATGTCAGAGTAGCTGGAGCAATCTGTGTTGATCCGATGCTCGTCTGTTGCGTGGTTGCAGTAGAAGTGGTGAATTTGGTTGGAGTCGTTATTTGGGTGGATGCAGTGCTTGTCTCTGAGGTGGATGCGGTGGAAGATGACAATGATGTAGGTATTGGCTCTGTTGTAGATGCAATCAAACTTTCTGAAGTTGGTGAGTACAAAGTTGTTAGCTGTGATGTAGGTGATGCCACAGAGGTCAGAGTAGTTGCTTTTGTTGCTTGTGTAGATGCTTTGGTTGAATATGGAGCAGAAGTACTTATAGATGTCACAGTAGCTGGAGATGTTTCTGTAGATCCACTAATTTTTTCTTGCATGGATGAAGTAGAAGTGGTCAATGTGGTTGGAGTTGTTATTTGTGTGGATGCAGTGCTTGTCTCTGAGGTGGATCCAGTGGAAGATGACAATGATGTAGATATTGGCTCTGTTGTAGATGCAATTAAACTTTCTGAAGTTGGTGAGTTGAAAGTTGTTAGCTGTGATGTAGGTAATGACACAGAGGTCAGAGTAGTTGCTTTTGTTGCTTGTGTAGATGCTGTGGTTGAATATGGAGCAGAAGTACTTATAGATGTCACAGTAGCTGGAGATGTTTCTGTAGATCCACTACTTGTCTCTTGCATGGCTGAAGTGGAAGTGGTCAATGTCGTTGGAGTCGTTATTTGTGTGGATGCCATGCTTGTCACTGAGGTGGAGATGGTGGAATAAGACAATGATGTAGATGTTGGCTCTCTTGTAGATGTAGACAAACTTTGTGACGTTGGTGAGGATGAAGACGTAATCGATGATGTAGGTGATTTCTCAGTGGTCAGAGTAGTTGCTGTTGTTGCTGGTGTAGATAAGTTGGTTGTATATGGAGTGGATGTACTTATAGATGTCAGAGTAGCTGGAGCAATCTGTGTTGATCCAATGGTCGTCTGTTGCGTGGATGCAGTTGAAGTGGTCAATGTGGTTGGAGTCATTATTTGGGTGGATGCAGTGCTTGTCTCTGAGGTGGATGCGGTGGAAGATGACAATGATGTAGATATTGGCTCTGTTGTAGATGCAATCAAACTTTCTGAAGTTGGTGAGTACAATGTTGTATTCTGTGATGTAGGTGAGGGCACAGAGGTCAGTGTAGTTGCTGTTGTTGCTTGTGTAGATAAAGTGGTTGAATAGGGAGCGGAATTACTTATAGATGTCACAGTAACTGGAGATGTTTCTGTAGATCCACTGCTTGTCTCTTGCATGGATGAAGTAGAAGTGGTCAATGTGGTTGGAGTCGTTATTTGTGTGGAGGCAGTGCTTGTCTCTGAGGTGGATGCAGTGGAAGATGACAATGATGTAGATATTGGCTCTGTTGTAGATGCAATCAAACTTTCTGAAGTTGGTGAGTTGAAAGTTATTAGCTGTGATGTAGGTGATGGCACAGAGGTCAGAGTAGTTAGTTTTGTTGCTCGTGTAGATGCTGTGGTTGAATATGGAGCAGTAGTACTTATAGATGTCACAGTAGCTGGAGATGTTTCTGTAGATCCACTACTTGTCTCTTGCATGGATGAAGTAGAAGTTGTCAATGTCGTTGGAGTCGTTATTTGTGTGGATGCAGTGCTTATCACTGATGTGGATATGGTGGAATTAGACAATGATGTAGATGTTGGCTCTGTTGTAGTTGCTGTCAAACTTTCTGATGTTGGTGAGGATGAAGTCGTAATCTGTGATGTAGGTGATGTCACAGAGGTGAAAGTAGCTGCTGTTGTTACTGGTGTAGATGCGGTTGTTGAATATGGAGAGGATCTACTTATAGATGTCAGAGTAGCTGGAGCAATCTGTGTTGATCCGATGCTCGTCTGTTGCGTGGTTGCAGTAGAAGTGGTGAATTTGGTTGGAGTCGTTATTTGGGTGGATGCAGTGCTTGTCTCTGAGGTGGATGCGGTGGAAGATGACAATGATGTAGGTATTGGCTCTGTTGTAGATGCAATCAAACTTTCTGAAGTTGGTGAGTACAAAGTTGTTAGCTGTGATGTAGGTGATGCCACAGAGGTCAGAGTAGTTGCTTTTGTTGCTTGTGTAGATGCTTTGGTTGAATATGGAGCAGAAGTACTTATAGATGTCACAGTAGCTGGAGATGTTTCTGTAGATCCACTAATTGTTTCTGGCATGGATGAAGTAGAAGTGGTCAATGTGGTTGGAGTCGTTATTTGTGTGGATGCAGTGCTTGTCTCTGAGGTGGATCCAGTGGAAGATGACAATGATGTAGATATTGGCTCTGTTGTAGATGCAATTAAACTTTCTGAAGTTGGTGAGTTGAAAGTTGTTAGCTGTGATGTAGGTAATGACACAGAAGTCAGAGTAGTTGCTTTTGTTGCTTGTGTAGATGCTGTGGTTGAATATGGAGCAGAAGTACTTATAGATGTCACAGTAGCTGGAGATGTTTCTGTAGATCCACTACTTGTCTCTTGCATGGCTGAAGTGGAAGTGGTCAATGTCGTTGGAGTCGTTATTTGTGTGGATGCCATGCTTGTCACTGAGGTGGAGATGGTGGAATAAGACAATGATGTAGATGTTGGCTCTCTTGTAGATGTAGACAAACTTTGTGACGTTGGTGAGGATGAAGACGTAATCGATGATGTAGGTGATTTCTCAGTGGTCAGAGTAGTTGCTGTTGTTGCTGGTGTAGATAAGTTGGTTGTATATGGAGTGGATGTACTTATAGATGTCAGAGTAGCTGGAGCAATCTGTGTTGATCCAATGGTCGTCTGTTGCGTGGATGCAGTTGAAGTGGTCAATGTGGTTGGAGTCATTATTTGGGTGGATGCAGTGCTTGTCTCTGAGGTGGATGCGGTGGAAGATGACAATGATGTAGATATTGGCTCTGTTGTAGATGCAATCAAACTTTCTGAAGTTGGTGAGTACAATGTTGTATTCTGTGATGTAGGTGAGGGCACAGAGGTCAGTGTAGTTGCTGTTGTTCCTTGTGTAGATAAAGTGGTTGAATAGGGAGCGGAATTACTTATAGATGTCACAGTAGCTGGAGATGTTTCTGTAGATCCACTACTTGTCTCTTGCATGGATGAAGTAGAAGTTGTCAATGTCGTTGGAGTCGTTATTTGTGTGGATGCAGTGCTTATCACTGATGTGGATATGGTGGAATTAGACAATGATGTAGATGTTGGCTCTGTTGTAGTTGCTGTCAAACTTTCTGATGTTGGTGAGGATGAAGTCGTAATCTGTGATGTAGGTGATGTCACAGAGGTGAAAGTAGCTGCTGTTGTTACTGGTGTAGATGCGGTTGTTGAATATGGAGAGGATCTACTTATAGATGTCAGAGTAGCTGGAGCAATCTGTGTTGATCCGATGCTCGTCTGTTGCGTGGTTGCAGTAGAAGTGGTGAATTTGGTTGGAGTCGTTATTTGGGTGGATGCAGTGCTTGTCTCTGAGGTGGATGCGGTGGAAGATGACAATGATGTAGGTATTGGCTCTGTTGTAGATGCAATCAAACTTTCTGAAGTTGGTGAGTACAAAGTTGTTAGCTGTGATGTAGGTGATGCCACAGAGGTCAGAGTAGTTGCTTTTGTTGCTTGTGTAGATGCTTTGGTTGAATATGGAGCAGAAGTACTTATAGATGTCACAGTAGCTGGAGATGTTTCTGTAGATCCACTACTTGTCTTTTGCATGGCTGAAGTGGAAGTGGTCAATGTCGTTGGAGTCGTTATTTGTGTGGATGCCATGCTTGTCACTGAGGTGGAGATGGTGGAATAAGACAATGATGTAGATGTTGGCTCTCTTGTAGATGTAGACAAACTTTGTGACGTTGGTGAGGATGAAGACGTAATCGATGATGTAGGTGATTTCTCAGTGGTCAGAGTAGTTGCTGTTGTTGCTGGTGTAGATAAGTTGGTTGTATATGGAGTGGATGTACTTATAGATGTCAGAGTAGCTGGAGCAATCTGTGTTGATCCAATGGTCGTCTGTTGCGTGGATGCAGTTGAAGTGGTCAATGTGGTTGGAGTCATTATTTGGGTGGATGCAGTGCTTGTCTCTGAGGTGGATGCGGTGGAAGATGACAATGATGTAGATATTGGCTCTGTTGTAGATGCAATCAAACTTTCTGAAGTTGGTGAGTACAATGTTGTATTCTGTGATGTAGGTGAGGGCACAGAGGTCAGTGTAGTTGCTGTTGTTCCTTGTGTAGATAAAGTGGTTGAATAGGGAGCGGAATTACTTATAGATGTCACAGTAGCTGGAGATGTTTCTGTAGATCCACTACTTGTCTCTTGCATGGATGAAGTAGAAGTTGTCAATGTCGTTGGAGTCGTTATTTGTGTGGATGCAGTGCTTATCACTGATGTGGATATGGTGGAATTAGACAATGATGTAGATGTTGGCTCTGTTGTAGTTGCTGTCAAACTTTCTGATGTTGGTGAGGATGAAGTCGTAATCTGTGATGTAGGTGATGTCACAGAGGTGAAAGTAGCTGCTGTTGTTACTGGTGTAGATGCGGTTGTTGAATGTGGAGAGGATCTACTTATAGATGTCAGAGTAGCTGGAGCAATCTGTGTTGATCCGATGCTCGTCTGTTGCGTGGTTGCAGTAGAAGTGGTGAATTTGGTTGGAGTCGTTATTTGGGTGGATGCAGTGCTTGTCTCTGAGGTGGATGCGGTGGAAGATGACAATGATGTAGGTATTGGCTCTGTTGTAGATGCAATCAAACTTTCTGAAGTTGGTGAGTACAAAGTTGTTAGCTGTGATGTAGGTGATGCCACAGAGGTCAGAGTAGTTGCTTTTGTTGCTTGTGTAGATGCTTTGGTTGAATATGGAGCAGAAGTACTTATAGATGTCACAGTAGCTGGAGATGTTTCTGTAGATCCACTAATTGTTTCTGGCATGGATGAAGTAGAAGTGGTCAATGTGGTTGGAGTTGTTATTTGTGTGGATGCAGTGCTTGTCTCTGAGGTGGATCCAGTGGAAGATGACAATGATGTAGATATTGGCTCTGTTGTAGATGCAATTAAACTTTCTGAAGTTGGTGAGTTGAAAGTTGTTAGCTGTGATGTAGGTAATGACACAGAGGTCAGAGTAGTTGCTTTTGTTGCTTGTGTAGATGCTGTGGTTGAATATGGAGCAGAAGTACTTATAGATGTCACAGTAGCTGGAGATGTTTCTGTAGATCCACTACTTGTCTCTTGCATGGCTGAAGTGGAAGTGGTCAATGTCGTTGGAGTCGTTATTTGTGTGGATGCCATGCTTGTCACTGAGGTGGAGATGGTGGAATAAGACAATGATGTAGATGTTGGCTCTCTTGTAGATGTAGACAAACTTTGTGACGTTGGTGAGGATGAAGACGTAATCGATGATGTAGGTGATTTCTCAGTGGTCAGAGTAGTTGCTGTTGTTGCTGGTGTAGATAAGTTGGTTGTATATGGAGTGGATGTACTTATAGATGTCAGAGTAGCTGGAGCAATCTGTGTTGATCCAATGGTCGTCTGTTGCGTGGATGCAGTTGAAGTGGTCAATGTGGTTGGAGTCATTATTTGGGTGGATGCAGTGCTTGTCTCTGAGGTGGATGCGGTGGAAGATGACAATGATGTAGATATTGGCTCTGTTGTAGATGCAATCAAACTTTCTGAAGTTGGTGAGTACAATGTTGTATTCTGTGATGTAGGTGAGGGCACAGAGGTCAGTGTAGTTGCTGTTGTTGCTTGTGTAGATAAAGTGGTTGAATAGGGAGCGGAATTACTTATAGATGTCACAGTAACTGGAGTTGTTTCTGTAGATCCACTGCTTGTCTCTTGCATGGATGAAGTAGAAGTGGTCAATGTGGTTGGAGTCGTTATTTGTGTGGAGGCAGTGCTTGTCTCTGAGGTGGATGCAGTGGAAGATGACAATGATGTAGATATTGGCTCTGTTGTAGATGCAATCAAACTTTCTGAAGTTGGTGAGTTGAAAGTTATTAGCTGTGATGTAGGTGATGGCACAGAGGTCAGAGTAGTTAGTTTTGTTGCTGGTGTAGATGCTGTGGTTGAATATGGAGCAGTAGTACTTATAGATGTCACAGTAGCTGGAGATGTTTCTGTAGATCCACTACTTGTCTCTTGCATGGATGAAGTAGAAGTTGTCAATGTCGTTGGAGTCGTTATTTGTGTGGATGCAGTGCTTATCACTGATGTGGATATGGTGGAATTAGACAATGATGTAGATGTTGGCTGTGTTGTAGTTGCTGTCAAACTTTCTGATGTTGGTGAGGATGAAGTCGTAATCTGTGATGTAGGTGATGTCACAGAGGTGAAAGTAGCTGCTGTTGTTACTGGTGTAGATGCGGTTGTTGAATATGGAGAGGATCTACTTATAGATGTCAGAGTAGCTGGAGCAATCTGTGTTGATCCGATGCTCGTCTGTTGCGTGGTTGCAGTAGAAGTGGTGAATTTGGTTGGAGTCGTTATTTGGGTGGATGCAGTGCTTGTCTCTGAGGTGGATGCGGTGGAAGATGACAATGATGTAGGTATTGGCTCTGGTGTAGATGCAATCAAACTTTCTGAAGTTGGTGAGTACAAAGTTGTTAGCTGTGATGTAGGTGATGCCACAGAGGTCAGAGTAGTTGCTTTTGTTGCTTGTGTAGATGCTTTGGTTGAATATGGAGCAGAAGTACTTATAGATGTCACAGTAGCTGGAGATGTTTCTGTAGATCCACTAATTGTTTCTGGCATGGATGAAGTAGAAGTGGTCAATGTGGTTGGAGTTGTTATTTGTGTGGATGCAGTGCTTGTCTCTGAGGTGGATCCAGTGGAAGATGACAATGATGTAGATATTGGCTCTGTTGTAGATGCAATTAAACTTTCTGAAGTTGGTGAGTTGAAAGTTGTTAGCTGTGATGTAGGTAATGACACAGAGGTCAGAGTAGTTGCTTTTGTTGCTTGTGTAGATGCTGTGGTTGAATATGGAGCAGAAGTACTTATAGATGTCACAGTAGCTGGAGATGTTTCTGTAGATCCACTACTTGTCTCTTGCATGGCTGAAGTGGAAGTGGTCAATGTCATTGGAGTCGTTATTTGTGTGGATGCCATGCTTGTCACTGAGGTGGAGATGGTGGAATAAGACAATGATGTAGATGTTGGCTCTCTTGTAGATGTAGACAAACTTTGTGACGTTGGTGAGGATGAAGACGTAATCGATGATGTAGGTGATTTCTCAGTGGTCAGAGTAGTTGCTGTTGTTGCTGGTGTAGATAAGTTGGTTGTATATGGAGTGGATGTACTTATAGATGTCAGAGTAGCTGGAGCAATCTGTGTTGATCCAATGGTCGTCAGTTGCGTGGATGCAGTTGAAGTGGTCAATGTGGTTGGAGTCATTATTTGGGTGGATGCAGTGCTTGTCTCTGAGGTGGATGCGGTGGAAGATGACAATGATGTAGATATTGGCTCTGTTGTAGATGCAATCAAACTTTCTGAAGTTGGTGAGTACAATGTTGTATTCTGTGATGTAGGTGAGGGCACAGAGGTCAGTGTAGTTGCTGTTGTTGCTTGTGTAGATAAAGTGGTTGAATAGGGAGCGGAATTACTTATAGATGTCACAGTAACTGGAGATGTTTCTGTAGATCCACTGCTTGTCTCTTGCATGGATGAAGTAGAAGTGGTCAATGTGGTTGGAGTCGTTATTTGTGTGGAGGCAGTGCTTGTCTCTGAGGTGGATGCAGT
This sequence comes from Electrophorus electricus, assembly GCF_041902795.1. Lineage (NCBI taxonomy): Eukaryota > Metazoa > Chordata > Actinopteri > Gymnotiformes > Gymnotidae > Electrophorus > Electrophorus electricus. Next base: position 25,372,163 of record NC_137508.1, read on the forward strand.
GGAAGATGACAATGATGTAGATATTGGCTCTGTTGTAGTTGCAATCAAACTTTCTGAAATTGGTGAGTTGAAAGTTATTAGCTGTGATGTAGGTGATGGCACAGAGGTCAGAGTAGTTAGTTTTGTTGCTCGTGTAGATGCTGTGGTTGAATATGGAGCAGTAGTACTTGTAGATGTCACAGTAGCTGGAGATGTTTCTGTAGATCCACTACTTGTCTCTTGCATGGATGAAGTAGAAGTTGTCAATGTCGTTGGAGTCGTTATTTGTGTGGATGCCGTGCTTATCACTGATGTGGATATGGTGGAATTAGACAATGATGTAGATGTTGGCTCTGTTGGAGTTGCTGTCAAACTTTCTGATGTTGGTGATGATGAAGTCATAATCTGTGATGTAGGTGATGTCACAGAGGTGAAAGTAGCTGCTGTTGTTACTGGTGTAGATGCGGTTGTTGAATATGGAGAGGATCTACTTATAGATGTCAGAGTAGCTGGAGCAATCTGTGTTGATCCGATGCTCGTCTGTTGCGTGGTTGCAGTAGAAGTGGTGAATTTGGTTGGAGTCGTTATTTGGGTGGATGCAGTGCTTGTCTCTGAGGTGGATGCGGTGGAAGATGACAATGATGTAGGTATTGGCTCTGTTGTAGATGCAATCAAACTTTCTGAAGTTGGTGAGTACAAAGTTGTTAGCTGTGATGTAGGTGATGCCACAGAGGTCAGAGTAGTTGCTTTTGTTGCTTGTGTAGATGCTTTGGTTGAATATGGAGCAGAAGTACTTATAGATGTCACAGTAGCTGGAGATGTTTCTGTAGATCCACTAATTGTTTCTTGCATGGATGAAGTAGAAGTGGTCAATGTGGTTGGAGTTGTTATTTGTGTGGATGCAGTGCTTGTCTCTGAGGTGGATCCAGTGGAAGATGACAATGATGTAGATATTGGCTCTGTTGTAGATGCAATTAAACTTTCTGAAGTTGGTGAGTTGAAAGTTGTTAGCTGTGATGTAGGTAATGACACAGAGGTCAGAGTAGTTGCTTTTGTTGCTTGTGTAGATGCTGTGGTTGAATATGGAGCAGAAGTACTTATAGATGTCACAGTAGCTGGAGATGTTTCTGTAGATCCACTACTTGTCTCTTGCATGGCTGAAGTGGAAGTGGTCAATGTCGTTGGAGTCGTTATTTGTGTGGATGCCATGCTTGTCACTGAGGTGGAGATGGTGGAATAAGACAATGATGTAGATGTTGGCTCTCTTGTAGATGTAGACAAACTTTGTGACGTTGGTGAGGATGAAGACGTAATCGATGATGTAGGTGATTTCTCAGTGGTCAGAGTAGTTGCTGTTGTTGCTGGTGTAGATAAGTTGGTTGTATATGGAGTGGATGTACTTATAGATGTCAGAGTAGCTGGAGCAATCTGTGTTGATCCAATGGTCGTCTGTTGCGTGGATGCAGTTGAAGTGGTCAATGTGGTTGGAGTCATTATTTGGGTGGATGCAGTGCTTGTCTCTGAGGTGGATGCGGTGGAAGATGACAATGATGTAGATATTGGCTCTGTTGTAGATGCAATCAAACTTTCTGAAGTTGGTGAGTACAATGTTGTATTCTGTGATGTAGGTGAGGGCACAGAGGTCAGTGTAGTTGCTGTTGTTGCTTGTGTAGATAAAGTGGTTGAATAGGGAGCGGAATTACTTATAGATGTCACAGTAACTGGAGATGTTTCTGTAGATCTACTGCTTGTCTCTTGCATGGATGAAGTAGAAGTGGTCAATGTGGTTGGAGTCGTTATTTGTGTGGAGGCAGTGCTTGTCTCTGAGGTGGATGCAGTGGAAGATGACAATGATGTAGATATTGGCTCTGTTGTAGATGCAATCAAACTTTCTGAAGTTGGTGAGTTGAAAGTTATTAGCTGTGATGTAGGTGATGGCACAGAGGTCAGAGTAGTTGCTTTTGTTGCTCGTGTAGATGCTGTGGTTGAATATGGAGCAGTAGTACTTATAGATGTGACAGTAGCTGGAGATGTTTCTGTAGATCCACTACTTGTCTCTTGCATGGATGAAGTAGAAGAGGTCAATGTCGTTGGAGTCGTTATTTGTGTGGATGCAGTGCTTGTCACTGATGTGGATATGGTGGAATAAGACAATGATGTTGGTGTTGGCTCTGTTGTAGTTGCTGTCAAACTTTCTGATGTTGGTGAGGATGAAGTCGTAATCTGTGATGTAGGTGATGTCACAGAGGTCAAAGTAGCTGCTGTTGTTACTGGTGTAGATCCGGTTGTTGAATATGGAGAGGATCTACTTATAGATGTCAGAGTAGCTGGAGCAATCTGTGTTGATCCGATGCTCGTCTGTTGCGTGGTTGCAGTAGAAGTGGTGAATTTGGTTGGAGTCGTTATTTGGGTGGATGCAGTGCTTGTGTCTGAGGTGGATGCGGTGGAAGATGACAATGATGTAGGTATTGGCTCTGTTGTAGATGCAATCAAACTTTCTGAAGTTGGTGAGTACAAAGTTGTTAGCTGTGATGTAGGTGATGCCACAGAGGTCAGAGTAGTTGCTTTTGTTGCTTGTGTAGATGCTTTGGTTGAATATGGAGCAGAAGTACTTATAGATGTCACAGTAGCTGGAGATGTTTCTGTAGATCCACTAATTGTTTCTGGCATGGATGAAGTAGAAGTGGTCAATGTGGTTGGAGTCGTTATTTGTGTGGATGCAGTGCTTGTCTCTGAGGTGGATCCAGTGGAAGATGACAATGATGTAGATATTGGCTCTGTTGTAGATGCAATTAAACTTTCTGAAGTTGGTGAGTTGAAAGTTGTTAGCTGTGATGTAGGTAATGACACAGAGGTCAGAGTAGTTGCTTTTGTTGCTTGTGTAGATGCTGTGGTTGAATATGGAGCAGAAGTACTTATAGGTGTCACAGTAGCTGGAGATGTTTCTGTAGATCCACTACTTGTCTCTTGCATGGCTGAAGTGGAAGTGGTCAATGTCGTTGGAGTCGTTATTTGTGTGGATGCCATGCTTGTCACTGAGGTGGAGATGGTGGAATAAGACAATGATGTAGATGTTGGCTCTCTTGTAGATGTAGACAAACTTTGTGACGTTGGTGAGGATGAAGACGTAATCGATGATATAGGTGATTTCTCAGTGGTCAGAGTAGTTGCTGTTGTTGCTGGTGTAGATAAGTTGGTTGTATATGGAGTGGATGTACTTATAGATGTCAGAGTAGCTGGAGCAATCTGTGTTGATCCAATGGTCGTCTGTTGCGTGGATGCAGTTGAAGTGGTCAATGTGGTTGGAGTCATTATTTGGGTGGATGCAGTGCTTGTCTCTGAGGTGGATGCGGTGGAAGATGACAATGATGTAGATATTGGCTCTGTTGTAGATGCAATCAAACTTTCTGAAGTTGGTGAGTACAATGTTGTATTCTGTGATGTAGGTGAGGGCACAGAGGTCAGTGTAGTTGCTGTTGTTGCTTGTGTAGATAAAGTGGTTGAATAGGGAGCGGAATTACTTATAGATGTCACAGTAACTGGAGATGTTTCTGTAGATCCACTGCTTGTCTCTTGCATGGATGAAGTAGAAGTGGTCAATGTGGTTGGAGTTGTTATTTGTGTGGATGCAGTGCTTGTCACTGATGTGGATATGGTGGAAGATGACAATGATGTAGATATTGGCTCTGTTGTAGATGCAATCAAACTTTCTGAAGTTGGTGAGTACAATGTTGTATTCTGTGATGTAGGTGAGGGCACAGAGGTCAGTGTAGTTGCTGTTGTTCCTTGTGTAGATAAAGTGGTTGAATAGGGAGCGGAATTACTTATAGATGTCACAGTAGCTGGAGATGTTTCTGTAGATCCACTACTTGTCTCTTGCATGGATGAAGTAGAAGTTGTCAATGTCGTTGGAGTCGTTATTTGTGTGGATGCAGTGCTTATCACTGATGTGGATATGGTGGAATTAGACAATGATGTAGATGTTGGCTCTGTTGTAGTTGCGGTCAAACTTTCTGATGTTGGTGAGGATGAAGTCGTAATCTGTGATGTAGGTGATGTCACAGAGGTGAAAGTAGCTGCTGTTGTTACTGGTGTAGATGCGGTTGTTGAATATGGAGAGGATCTACTTATAGATGTCAGAGTAGCTGGAGCAATCTGTGTTGATCCGATGCTCGTCTGTTGCGTGGTTGCAGTAGAAGTGGTGAATTTGGTTGGAGTCGTTATTTGGGTGGATGCAGTGCTTGTCTCTGAGGTGGATGCGGTGGAAGATGACAATGATGTAGGTATTGGCTCTGTTGTAGATGCAATCAAACTTTCTGAAGTTGGTGAGTACAAAGTTGTTAGCTGTGATGTAGGTGATGCCACAGAGGTCAGAGTAGTTGCTTTTGTTGCTTGTGTAGATGCTTTGGTTGAATATGGAGCAGAAGTACTTATAGATGTCACAGTAGCTGGAGATGTTTCTGTAGATCCACTACTTGTCTTTTGCATGGCTGAAGTGGAAGTGGTCAATGTCGTTGGAGTCGTTATTTGTGTGGATGCCATGCTTGTCACTGAGGTGGAGATGGTGGAATAAGACAATGATGTAGATGTTGGCTCTCTTGTAGATGTAGACAAACTTTGTGACGTTGGTGAGGATGAAGACGTAATCGATGATGTAGGTGATTTCTCAGTGGTCAGAGTAGTTGCTGTTGTTGCTGGTGTAGATAAGTTGGTTGTATATGGAGTGGATGTACTTATAGATGTCAGAGTAGCTGGAGCAATCTGTGTTGATCCAATGGTCGTCTGTTGCGTGGATGCAGTTGAAGTGGTCAATGTGGTTGGAGTCATTATTTGGGTGGATGCAGTGCTTGTCTCTGAGGTGGATGCGGTGGAAGATGACAATGATGTAGATATTGGCTCTGTTGTAGATGCAATCAAACTTTCTGAAGTTGGTGAGTACAATGTTATATTCTGTGATGTAGGTGAGGGCACAGAGGTCAGTGTAGTTGCTGTTGTTCCTTGTGTAGATAAAGTGGTTGAATAGGGAGCGGAATTACTTATAGATGTCACAGTAGCTGGAGATGTTTCTGTAGATCCACTACTTGTCTCTTGCATGGATGAAGTAGAAGTTGTCAATGTCGTTGGAGTCGTTATTTGTGTGGATGCAGTGCTTATCACTGATGTGGATATGGTGGAATTAGACAATGATGTAGATGTTGGCTCTGTTGTAGTTGCTGTCAAACTTTCTGATGTTGGTGAGGATGAAGTCGTAATCTGTGATGTAGGTGATGTCACAGAGGTGAAAGTAGCTGCTGTTGTTACTGGTGTAGATGCGGTTGTTGAATGTGGAGAGGATCTGCTTATAGATGTCAGAGTAGCTGGAGCAATCTGTGTTGATCCGATGCTCGTCTGTTGCGTGGTTGCAGTAGAAGTGGTGAATTTGGTTGGAGTCGTTATTTGGGTGGATGCAGTGCTTGTCTCTGAGGTGGATGCGGTGGAAGATGACAATGATGTAGGTATTGGCTCTGTTGTAGATGCAATCAAACTTTCTGAAGTTGGTGAGTACAAAGTTGTTAGCTGTGATGTAGGTGATGCCACAGAGGTCAGAGTAGTTGCTTTTGTTGCTTGTGTAGATGCTTTGGTTGAATATGGAGCAGAAGTACTTATAGATGTCACAGTAGCTGGAGATGTTTCTGTAGATCCACTAATTGTTTCTGGCATGGATGAAGTAGAAGTGGTCAATGTGGTTGGAGTTGTTATTTGTGTGGATGCAGTGCTTGTCTCTGAGGTGGATCCAGTGGAAGATGACAATGATGTAGATATTGGCTCTGTTGTAGATGCAATTAAACTTTCTGAAGTTGGTGAGTTGAAAGTTGTTAGCTGTGATGTAGGTAATGACACAGAGGTCAGAGTAGTTGCTTTTGTTGCTTGTGTAGATGCTGTGGTTGAATATGGAGCAGAAGTACTTATAGATGTCACAGTAGCTGGAGATGTTTCTGTAGATCCACTACTTGTCTCTTGCATGGCTGAAGTGGAAGTGGTCAATGTCGTTGGAGTCGTTATTTGTGTGGATGCCATGCTTGTCACTGAGGTGGAGATGGTGGAATAAGACAATGATGTAGATGTTGGCTCTCTTGTAGATGTAGACAAACTTTGTGACGTTGGTGAGGATGAAGACGTAATCGATGATGTAGGTGATTTCTCAGTGGTCAGAGTAGTTGCTGTTGTTGCTGGTGTAGATAAGTTGGTTGTATATGGAGTGGATGTACTTATAGATGTCAGAGTAGCTGGAGCAATCTGTGTTGATCCAATGGTCGTCTGTTGCGTGGATGCAGTTGAAGTGGTCAATGTGGTTGGAGTCATTATTTGGGTGGATGCAGTGCTTGTCTCTGAGGTGGATGCGGTGGAAGATGACAATGATGTAGATATTGGCTCTGTTGTAGATGCAATCAAACTTTCTGAAGTTGGTGAGTACAATGTTGTATTCTGTGATGTAGGTGAGGGCACAGAGGTCAGTGTAGTTGCTGTTGTTGCTTGTGTAGATAAAGTGGTTGAATAGGGAGCGGAATTACTTATAGATGTCACAGTAACTGGAGATGTTTCTGTAGATCCACTGCTTGTCTCTTGCATGGATGAAGTAGAAGTGGTCAATGTGGTTGGAGTCGTTATTTGTGTGGAGGCAGTGCTTGTCTCTGAGGTGGATGCAGTGGAAGATGACAATGATGTAGATATTGGCTCTGTTGTAGATGCAATCAAACTTTCTGAAGTTGGTGAGTTGAAAGTTATTAGCTGTGATGTAGGTGATGGCACAGAGGTCAGAGTAGTTAGTTTTGCTGCTAGTGTAGACGCTGTGGTTGAATATGGAGCAGTAGTACTTATAGATGTCACAGTAGCAGGAGATGTTTCTGTAGATCCACTACTTGTCTCTTGCATGGATGAAGTAGAAGTTGTCAATGTCGTTGGAGTCGTTATTTGTGTGGATGCAGTGCTTATCACTGATGTGGATATGGTGGAATTAGACAATGATGTAGATGTTGGCTGTGTTGTAGTTGCTGTCAAACTTTCTGATGTTGGTGAGGATGAAGTCGTAATCTGTGATGTAGGTGATGTCACAGAGGTGAAAGTAGCTGCTGTTGTTACTGGTGTAGATGCGGTTGTTGAATATGGAGAGGATCTACTTATAGATGTCAGAGTAGCTGGAGCAATCTGTGTTGATCCGATGCTCGTCTGTTGCGTGGTTGCAGTAGAAGTGGTGAATTTGGTTGGAGTCGTTATTTGGGTGGATGCAGTGCTTGTCTCTGAGGTGGATGCGGTGGAAGATGACAATGATGTAGGTATTGGCTCTGGTGTAGATGCAATCAAACTTTCTGAAGTTGGTGAGTACAAAGTTGTTAGCTGTGATGTAGGTGATGCCACAGAGGTCAGAGTAGTTGCTTTTGTTGCTTGTGTAGATGCTTTGGTTGAATATGGAGCAGAAGTACTTATAGATGTCACAGTAGCTGGAGATGTTTCTGTAGATCCACTAATTGTTTCTGGCATGGATGAAGTAGAAGTGGTCAATGTGGTTGGAGTTGTTATTTGTGTGGATGCAGTGCTTGTCTCTGAGGTGGATCCAGTGGAAGATGACAATGATGTAGATATTGGCTCTGTTGTAGATGCAATTAAACTTTCTGAAGTTGGTGAGTTGAAAGTTGTTAGCTGTGATGTAGGTAATGACACAGAGGTCAGAGTAGTTGCTTTTGTTGCTTGTGTAGATGCTGTGGTTGAATATGGAGCAGAAGTACTTATAGATGTCACAGTAGCTGGAGATGTTTCTGTAGATCCACTACTTGTCTCTTGCATGGCTGAAGTGGAAGTGGTCAATGTCATTGGAGTCGTTATTTGTGTGGATGCCATGCTTGTCACTGAGGTGGAGATGGTGGAATAAGACAATGATGTAGATGTTGGCTCTCTTGTAGATGTAGACAAACTTTGTGACGTTGGTGAGGATGAAGACGTAATCGATGATGTAGGTGATTTCTCAGTGGTCAGAGTAGTTGCTGTTGTTGCTGGTGTAGATAAGTTGGTTGTATATGGAGTGGATGTACTTATAGATGTCAGAGTAGCTGGAGCAATCTGTGTTGATCCAATGGTCGTCAGTTGCGTGGATGCAGTTGAAGTGGTCAATGTGGTTGGAGTCATTATTTGGGTGGTTGCAGTGCTTGTCTCTGAGGTGGATGCGGTGGAAGATGACAATGATGTAGATATTGGCTCTGTTGTAGATGCAATCAAACTTTCTGAAGTTGGTGAGTACAATGTTGTATTCTGTGATGTAGGTGAGGGCACAGAGGTCAGTGTAGTTGCTGTTGTTGCTTGTGTAGATAAAGTGGTTGAATAGGGAGCGGAATTACTTATAGATGTCACAGTAACTGAAGATGTTTCTGTAGATCCACTGCTTGTCTCTTGCATGGATGAAGTAGAAGTGGTCAATGTGGTTGGAGTCGTTATTTGTGTGGAGGCAGTGCTTGTCTCTGAGGTGGATGCAGTGGAAGATGACAATGATGTAGATATTGGCTCTGTTGTAGTTGCAATCAAACTTTCTGAAATTGGTGAGTTGAAAGTTATTAGCTGTGATGTAGGTGATGGCACAGAGGTCAGAGTAGTTAGTTTTGTTGCTCGTGTAGATGCTGTGGTTGAATATGGAGCAGTAGTACTTGTAGATGTCACAGTAGCTGGAGATGTTTCTGTAGATCCACTACTTGTCTCTTGCATGGATGAAGTAGAAGTTGTCAATGTCGTTGGAGTCGTTATTTGTGTGGATGCCGTGCTTATCACTGATGTGGATATGGTGGAATTAGACAATGATGTAGATGTTGGCTCTGTTGGAGTTGCTGTCAAACTTTCTGATGTTGGTGATGATGAAGTCATAATCTGTGATGTAGGTGATGTCACAGAGGTGAAAGTAGCTGCTGTTGTTACTGGTGTAGATGCGGTTGTTGAATATGGAGAGGATCTACTTATAGATGTCAGAGTAGCTGGAGCAATCTGTGTTGATCCGATGCTCGTCTGTTGCGTGGTTGCAGTAGAAGTGGTGAATTTGGTTGGAGTCGTTATTTGGGTGGATGCAGTGCTTGTCTCTGAGGTGGATGCGGTGGAAGATGACAATGATGTAGGTATTGGCTCTGGTGTAGATGCAATCAAACTTTCTGAAGTTGGTGAGTACAAAGTTGTTAGCTGTGATGTAGGTGATGCCACAGAGGTCAGAGTAGTTGCTTTTGTTGCTTGTGTAGATGCTTTGGTTGAATATGGAGCAGAAGTACTTATAGATGTCACAGTAGCTGGAGATGTTTCTGTAGATCCACTAATTGTTTCTGGCATGGATGAAGTAGAAGTGGTCAATGTGGTTGGAGTTGTTATTTGTGTGGATGCAGTGCTTGTCTCTGAGGTGGATCCAGTGGAAGATGACAATGATGTAGATATTGGCTCTGTTGTAGATGCAATTAAACTTTCTGAAGTTGGTGAGTTGAAAGTTGTTAGCTGTGATGTAGGTAATGACACAGAGGTCAGAGTAGTTGCTTTTGTTGCTTGTGTAGATGCTGTGGTTGAATATGGAGCAGAAGTACTTATAGATGTCACAGTAGCTGGAGATGTTTCTGTAGATCCACTACTTGTCTCTTGCATGGCTGAAGTGGAAGTGGTCAATGTCATTGGAGTCGTTATTTGTGTGGATGCCATGCTTGTCACTGAGGTGGAGATGGTGGAATAAGACAATGATGTAGATGTTGGCTCTCTTGTAGATGTAGACAAACTTTGTGACGTTGGTGAGGATGAAGACGTAATCGATGATGTAGGTGATTTCTCAGTGGTCAGAGTAGTTGCTGTTGTTGCTGGTGTAGATAAGTTGGTTGTATATGGAGTGGATGTACTTATAGATGTCAGAGTAGCTGGAGCAATCTGTGTTGATCCAATGGTCGTCAGTTGCGTGGATGCAGTTGAAGTGGTCAATGTGGTTGGAGTCATTATTTGGGTGGATGCAGTGCTTGTCTCTGAGGTGGATGCGGTGGAAGATGACAATGATGTAGATATTGGCTCTGTTGTAGATGCAATCAAACTTTCTGAAGTTGGTGAGTACAATGTTGTATTCTGTGATGTAGGTGAGGGCACAGAGGTCAGTGTAGTTGCTGTTGTTGCTTGTGTAGATAAAGTGGTTGAATAGGGAGCGGAATTACTTATAGATGTCACAGTAACTGGAGATGTTTCTGTAGATCCACTGCTTGTCTCTTGCATGGATGAAGTAGAAGTGGTCAATGTGGTTGGAGTCGTTATTTGTGTGGAGGCAGTGCTTGTCTCTGAGGTGGATGCAGTGGAAGATGACAATGATGTAGATATTGGCTCTGTTGTAGTTGCAATCAAACTTTCTGAAATTGGTGAGTTGAAAGTTATTAGCTGTGATGTAGGTGATGGCACAGAGGTCAGAGTAGTTAGTTTTGTTGCTCGTGTAGATGCTGTGGTTGAATATGGAGCAGTAGTACTTGTAGATGTCACAGTAGCTGGAGATGTTTCTGTAGATCCACTACTTGTCTCTTGCATGGATGAAGTAGAAGTTGTCAATGTCGTTGGAGTCGTTATTTGTGTGGATGCCGTGCTTATCACTGATGTGGATATGGTGGAATTAGACAATGATGTAGATGTTGGCTCTGTTGGAGTTGCTGTCAAACTTTCTGATGTTGGTGATGATGAAGTCATAATCTGTGATGTAGGTGATGTCACAGAGGTGAAAGTAGCTGCTGTTGTTACTGGTGTAGATGCGGTTGTTGAATATGGAGAGGATCTACTTATAGATGTCAGAGTAGCTGGAGCAATCTGTGTTGATCCGATGCTCGTCTGTTGCGTGGTTGCAGTAGAAGTGGTGAATTTGGTTGGAGTCGTTATTTGGGTGGATGCAGTGCTTGTCTCTGAGGTGGATGCGGTGGAAGATGACAATGATGTAGGTATTGGCTCTGGTGTAGATGCAATCAAACTTTCTGAAGTTGGTGAGTACAAAGTTGTTAGCTGTGATGTAGGTGATGCCACAGAGGTCAGAGTAGTTGCTTTTGTTGCTTGTGTAGATGCTTTGGTTGAATATGGAGCAGAAGTACTTATAGATGTCACAGTAGCTGGAGATGTTTCTGTAGATCCACTAATTGTTTCTGGCATGGATGAAGTAGAAGTGGTCAATGTGGTTGGAGTTGTTATTTGTGTGGATGCAGTGCTTGTCTCTGAGGTGGATCCAGTGGAAGATGACAATGATGTAGATATTGGCTCTGTTGTAGATGCAATTAAACTTTCTGAAGTTGGTGAGTTGAAAGTTGTTAGCTGTGATGTAGGTAATGACACAGAGGTCAGAGTAGTTGCTTTTGTTGCTTGTGTAGATGCTGTGGTTGAATATGGAGCAGAAGTACTTATAGATGTCACAGTAGCTGGAGATGTTTCTGTAGATCCACTACTTGTCTCTTGCATGGCTGAAGTGGAAGTGGTCAATGTCATTGGAGTCGTTATTTGTGTGGATGCCATGCTTGTCACTGAGGTGGAGATGGTGGAATAAGACAATGATGTAGATGTTGGCTCTCTTGTAGATGTAGACAAACTTTGTGACGTTGGTGAGGATGAAGACGTAATCGATGATGTAGGTGATTTCTCAGTGGTCAGAGTAGTTGCTGTTGTTGCTGGTGTAGATAAGTTGGTTGTATATGGAGTGGATGTACTTATAGATGTCAGAGTAGCTGGAGCAATCTGTGTTGATCCAATGGTCGTCAGTTGCGTGGATGCAGTTGAAGTGGTCAATGTGGTTGGAGTCATTATTTGGGTGGATGCAGTGCTTGTCTCTGAGGTGGATGCGGTGGAAGATGACAATGATGTAGATATTGGCTCTGTTGTAGATGCAATCAAACTTTCTGAAGTTGGTGAGTACAATGTTGTATTCTGTGATGTAGGTGAGGGCACAGAGGTCAGTGTAGTTGCTGTTGTTGCTTGTGTAGATAAAGTGGTTGAATAGGGAGCGGAATTACTTATAGATGTCACAGTAACTGGAGATGTTTCTGTAGATCCACTGCTTGTCTCTTGCATGGATGAAGTAGAAGTGGTCAATGTGGTTGGAGTCGTTATTTGTGTGGAGGCAGTGCTTGTCTCTGAGGTGGATGCAGTGGAAGATGACAATGATGTAGATATTGGCTCTGTTGTAGTTGTAATCAAACTTTCTGAAATTGGTGAGTTGAAAGTTATTAGCTGTGATGTAGGTGATGGCACAGAGGTCAGAGTAGTTAGTTTTGTTGCTCGTGTAGATGCTGTGGTTGAATATGGAGCAGTAGTACTTGTAGATGTCACAGTAGCTGGAGATGTTTCTGTAGATCCACTACTTGTCTCTTGCATGGATGAAGTAGAAGTTGTCAATGTCGTTGGAGTCGTTATTTGTGTGGATGCCGTGCTTATCACTGATGTGGATATGGTGGAATTAGACAATGATGTAGATGTTGGCTCTGTTGGAGTTGCTGTCAAACTTTCTGATGTTGGTGATGATGAAGTCATAATCTGTGATGTAGGTGATGTCACAGAGGTGAAAGTAGCTGCTGTTGTTACTGGTGTAGATGCGGTTGTTGAATATGGAGAGGATCTACTTATAGATGTCAGAGTAGCTGGAGCAATCTGTGTTGATCCGATGCTCGTCTGTTGCGTGGTTGCAGTAGAAGTGGTGAATTTGGTTGGAGTCGTTATTTGGGTGGATGCAGTGCTTGTCTCTGAGGTGGATGCGGTGGAAGATGACAATGATGTAGGTATTGGCTCTGTTGTAGATGCAATTAAACTTTCTGAAGTTGGTGAGTTGAAAGTTGTTAGCTGTGATGTAGGTAATGACACAGAGGTCAGAGTAGTTGCTTTTGTTGCTTGTGTAGATGCTGTGGTTGAATATGGAGCAGAAGTACTTATAGATGTCACAGTAGCTGGAGATGTTTCTGTAGATCCACTACTTGTCTCTTGCATGGCTGAAGTGGAAGTGGTCAATGTCATTGGAGTCGTTATTTGTGTGGATGCCATGCTTGTCACTGAGGTGGAGATGGTGGAATAAGACAATGATGTAGATGTTGGCTCTCTTGTAGATGTAGACAAACTTTGTGACGTTGGTGAGGATGAAGACGTAATTGATGATGTAGGTGATTTCTCAGTGGTCAGAGTAGTTGCTGTTGTTGCTGGTGTAGATAAGTTGGTTGTATATGGAGTGGATGTACTTATAGATGTCAGAGTAGCTGGAGCAATCTGTGTTGATCCAATGGTCGTCTGTTGCGTGGATGCAGTTGAAGTGGTCAATGTGGTTGGAGTCATTATTTGGGTGGATGCAGTGCTTGTCTCTGAGGTGGATGCGGTGGAAGATGACAATGATGTAGATATTGGCTCTGTTGTAGATGCAATCAAACTTTCTGAAGTTGGTGAGTACAATGTTGTATTCTGTGATGTAGGTGAGGGCACAGAGGTCAGTGTAGTTGCTGTTGTTGCTTGTGTAGATAAAGTGGTTGAATAGGGAGCGGAATTACTTATAGATGTCACAGTAACTGGAGATGTTTCTGTAGATCTACTGCTTGTCTCTTGCATGGATGAAGTAGAAGTGGTCAATGTGGTTGGAGTCGTTATTTGTGTGGAGGCAGTGCTTGTCTCTGAGGTGGATGCAGTGGAAGATGACAATGATGTAGATATTGGCTCTGTTGTAGATGCAATCAAACTTTCTGAAGTTGGTGAGTTGAAAGTTATTAGCTGTGATGTAGGTGATGGCACAGAGGTCAGAGTAGTTGCTTTTGTTGCTCGTGTAGATGCTGTGGTTGAATATGGAGCAGTAGTACTTATAGATTTGACAGTAGCTGGAGATGTTTCTGTAGATCCACTACTTGTCTCTTGCATGGATGAAGTAGAAGAGGTCAAAGTCGTTGGAGTCGTTATTTGTGTGGATGCAGTGCTTGTCACTGATGTGGATATGGTGGAATAAGACAATGATGTTGGTGTTGGCTCTGTTGTAGTTGCTGTCAAACTTTCTGATGTTGGTGAGGATGAAGTCGTAATCTGTGATGTAGGTGATGTCACAGAGGTCAAAGTAGCTGCTGTTGTTACTGGTGTAGATCCGGTTGTTGAATATGGAGAGGATCTACTTATAGATGTCAGAGTAGCTGGAGCAATCTGTGTTGATCCGATGCTCGTCTGTTGCGTGGTTGCAGTAGAAGTGGTGAATTTGGTTGGAGTCGTTATTTGGGTGGATGCAGTGCTTGTGTCTGAGGTGGATGCGGTGGAAGATGACAATGATGTAGGTATTGGCTCTGTTGTAGATGCAATCAAACTTTCTGAAGTTGGTGAGTACAAAGTTGTTAGCTGTGATGTAGGTGATGCCACAGAGGTCAGAGTAGTTGCTTTTGTTGCTTGTGTAGATGCTTTGGTTGAATATGGAGCAGAAGTACTTATAGATGTCACAGTAGCTGGAGATGTTTCTGTAGATCCACTAATTGTTTCTGGCATGGATGAAGTAGAAGTGGTCAATGTGGTTGGAGTCGTTATTTGTGTGGATGCAGTGCTTGTCTCTGAGGTGGATCCAGTGGAAGATGACAATGATGTAGATATTGGCTCTGTTGTAGATGCAATTAAACTTTCTGAAGTTGGTGAGTTGAAAGTTGTTAGCTGTGATGTAGGTAATGACACAGAGGTCAGAGTAGTTGCTTTTGTTGCTTGTGTAGATGCTGTGGTTGAATATGGAGCAGAAGTACTTATAGGTGTCACAGTAGCTGGAGATGTTTCTGTAGATCCACTACTTGTCTCTTGCATGGCTGAAGTGGAAGTGGTCAATGTCGTTGGAGTCGTTATTTGTGTGGATGCCATGCTTGTCACTGAGGTGGAGATGGTGGAATAAGACAATGATGTAGATGTTGGCTCTCTTGTAGATGTAGACAAACTTTGTGACGTTGGTGAGGATGAAGACGTAATCGATGATATAGGTGATTTCTCAGTGGTCAGAGTAGTTGCTGTTGTTGCTGGTGTAGATAAGTTGGTTGTATATGGAGTGGATGTACTTATAGATGTCAGAGTAGCTGGAGCAATCTGTGTTGATCCAATGGTCGTCTGTTGCGTGGATGCAGTTGAAGTGGTCAATGTGGTTGGAGTCATTATTTGGGTGGATGCAGTGCTTGTCTCTGAGGTGGATGCGGTGGAAGATGACAATGATGTAGATATTGGCTCTGTTGTAGATGCAATCAAACTTTCTGAAGTTGGTGAGTACAATGTTGTATTCTGTGATGTAGGTGAGGGCACAGAGGTCAGTGTAGTTGCTGTTGTTGCTTGTGTAGATAAAGTGGTTGAATAGGGAGCGGAATTACTTATAGATGTCACAGTAACTGGAGATGTTTCTGTAGATCCACTGCTTGTCTCTTGCATGGATGAAGTAGAAGTGGTCAATGTGGTTGGAGTTGTTATTTGTGTGGATGCAGTGCTTGTCACTGATGTGGATATGGTGGAATAAGACAATGATGTTGGTGTTGGCTCTGTTGTAGCTGCAGTCAAACTTTCTGATGTTGATGAGGACGAAGTCGTAATCTGTGATGTACGTGATGGCACAGATGTCAGACTAGTTGCTGTTGTTGCTGGTGTAGATAAAGTGGTTGAATAGGGAGCGGAATTACGTATAGATGTCACATTAGCTGGAGATGTTTCTGTAGATCCACTGCTTGTCTCTTGCATGGATGAAGTAGAAGTGGTCATTGTGGTTGGAATCATTATTTGTGTGGAGGCAGTGCTTGTCTCTGAGGTGGATGCAGTGGAAGATGCCAATGATATAGATATTGGCTCTGTTGTAGATGCAATCAAACTTTCTGAAGTTGGTGAGTTGAAAGTTATTAGCTGTGATGTAGGTGATGGCACAGAGGTCAGAGTAGTTGGTTTTGTTGCTCGTGTAGATGCTGTGGTTGAATATGGAGCAGTAGTACTTATAGATGTCACAGTAGCTGGAGATGTTTCTGCAGATCCACTACTTGTCTCTTGCATGGATGAAGTAGAAGTTGTCAATGTCGTTGGAGTCGTTATTTGTGTGGATGCAGTGCTTATCACTGATGTGGATATGGTGGAATTAGACAATGATGTAGATGTTGGCTCTGTTGTAGTTGCTGTCAAACTTTCTGATGTTGGTGAGGATGAAGTCGTAATCTGTGATGTAGGTGATGTCACAGAGGTCAAAGTAGCTGCTGTAGTTACTGGTGTAGATGCGGTTGTTGAATATGGAGAGGATCTACTTATAGATGTCAGAGTAGCTGGAGCAATCTGTGTTGATCCGATGCTCGTCTGTTGCGTGGTTGCAGTTGAAGTGGTCAATGTGGTTGGAGTCGTTATTTGGGTGGATGCAGTGCTTGTCTCTGAGGTGGATGCGGTGGAAGATGACAATGATGTAGGTGTTGGCTCTGTTGTAGATGCAATCAAACTTCCTGAAGTTGGTGAGTACAAAGTTGTAATCTGTGATGTAGGTGAGGGCACCGAGGTCAGTGTAGTTGCTGTTGTAGCTTGTGTAGATGCTGTGGTTGAATAGAGAGTGGATGTACTTATAGATGTCAGAGTTGCTGGAGATGTTTCTGTAGAGCCACTGCTCATCTCTTGCATGGATGAAGTAGAAGTGGTCAATGTGGTTGGAGTTGTTATTTGTGTGGATGCAGTGCTTGTCACTGATGTGGATATGGTGGAATAAGACAATGATGTAGATGTTGGCACTGTTGTAGCTGCAGTCAAACTTTCTGATGTTGATGAGGACGAAGTCGTAATCTGTGATGTACGTGATGGCACAGATGTCAGACTAGTTGCTGTTGTTGCTGGTGTAGATAAAGTGGTTGAATAGGGAGCGGAATTACGTATAGATGTCACATTAGCTGGAGATGTTTCTGTAGATCCACTGCTTGTCTCTTGCATGGATGAAGTAGAAGTGGTCATTGTGGTTGGAGTCATTATTTGTGTGGAGGCAGTGCTTGTCTCTGAGGTGGATGCAGTGGAAGATGCCAATGATATAGATATTGGCTCTGTTGTAGATGCAATCAAACTTTCTGAAGTTGGTGAGTTGAAAGTTATCAGCTGTGATGTAGGTGATGGCACAGAGGTCAGAGTAGTTGGTTTTGTTGCTCGTGTAGATGCTGTGGTTGAATATGGAGCAGTAGTACTTATAGATGTCACAGTAGCTGGAGATGTTTCTGCAGATCCACTACTTGTCTCTTGCATGGATGAAGTAGAAGTTGTCAATGTCGTTGGAGTCGTTATTTGTGTGGATGCAGTGCTTATCACTGATGTGGATATGGTGGAATTAGACAATGATGTAGATGTTGGCTCTGTTGTAGTTGCTGTCAAACTTTCTGATGTTGGTGAGGATGAAGTCGTAATCTGTGATGTAGGTGATGTCACAGAGGTCAAAGTAGCTGCTGTAGTTACTGGTGTAGATGCGGTTGTTGAATATGGAGAGGATCTACTTATAGATGTCAGAGTAGCTGGAGCAATCTGTGTTGATCCGATGCTCGTCTGTTGCGTGGTTGCAGTTGAAGTGGTCAATGTGGTTGGAGTCGTTATTTGGGTGGATGCAGTGCTTGTCTCTGAGGTGGATGCGGTGGAAGATGACAATGATGTAGGTGTTGGCTCTGTTGTAGATGCAATCAAACTTCCTGAAGTTGGTGAGTACAAAGTTGTAATCTGTGATGTAGGTGAGGGCACCGAGGTCAGTGTAGTTGCTGTTGTAGCTTGTGTAGATGCTGTGGTTGAATAGAGAGTGGATGTACTTATAGATGTCAGAGTTGCTGGAGATGTTTCTGTAGAGCCACTGCTCATCTCTTGCATGGATGAAGTAGAAGTGGTCAATGTGGTTGGAGTTGTTATTTGTGTGGATGCAGTGCTTGTCACTGATGTGGATATGGTGGAATAAGACAATGATGTAGATGTTGGCACTGTTGTAGCTGCAGTCAAACTTTCTGATGTTGATGAGGACGAAGTCGTAATCTGTGATGTACGTGATGGCACAGATGTCAGACTAGTTGCTGTTGTTGCTGGTGTAGATAAAGTGGTTGAATAGGGAGCGGAATTACGTATAGATGTCACATTAGCTGGAGATGTTTCTGTAGATCCACTGCTTGTCTCTTGCATGGATGAAGTAGAAGTGGTCATTGTGGTTGGAGTCATTATTTGTGTGGAGGCAGTGCTTGTCTCTGAGGTGGATGCAGTGGAAGATGCCAATGATATAGATATTGGCTCTGTTGTAGATGCAATCAAACTTTCTGAAGTTGGTGAGTTGAAAGTTATCAGCTGTGATGTAGGTGATGGCACAGAGGTCAGAGTAGTTGGTTTTGTTGCTCGTGTAGATGCTGTGGTTGAATATGGAGCAGTAGTACTTATAGATGTCACAGTAGCTGGAGATGTTTCTGCAGATCCACTACTTGTCTCTTGCATGGATGAAGTAGAAGTTGTCAATGTCGTTGGAGTCGTTATTTGTGTGGATGCAGTGCTTATCACTGATGTGGATATGGTGGAATTAGACAATGATGTAGATGTTGGCTCTGTTGTAGTTGCTGTCAAACTTTCTGATGTTGGTGAGGATGAAGTCGTAATCTGTGATGTAGGTGATGTCACAGAGGTCAAAGTAGCTGCTGTAGTTACTGGTGTAGATGCGGTTGTTGAATATGGAGAGGATCTACTTATAGATGTCAGAGTAGCTGGAGCAATCTGTGTTGATCCGATGCTCGTCTGTTGCGTGGTTGCAGTTGAAGTGGTCAATGTGGTTGGAGTCGTTATTTGGGTGGATGCAGTGCTTGTCTCTGAGGTGGATGCGGTGGAAGATGACAATGATGTAGGTATTGGCTCTGTTGTAGATGCAATCAAACTTCCTGAAGTTGGTGAGTACAAAGTTGTAATCTGTGATGTAGGTGAGGGCACAGAGGTCAGTGTAGTTGCTGTTGTAGCTTGTGTAGATGCTGTGGTTGAATAGAGAGTGGATGTACGTATAGATGTCAGAGTTGCTGGAGATGTTTCTGTAGAGCCACTGCTCATCTCTTGCATGGATGAAGTAGAAGTGGTCAATGTGGTTGGAGTTGTTATTTGTGTGGATGCAGTGCTTGTCACTGATGTGGATATGGTGGAATAAGACAATGATGTAGATGTTGGCACTGTTGTAGCTGCAGTCAAACTTTCTGATGTTGATGAGGACGAAGTCGTAATCTGTGATGTACGTGATGGCACAGATGTCAGACTAGTTGCTGTTGTTGCTGGTGTAGATAAAGTGGTTGAATAGGGAGCAGAATTACTTATAGATGTCACAGTAGCTGGAGATGTTTCTGTAGATCCACTGCTTGTCACTTGCATGGATGAAGTAGAAGTGGTCAATGTGGTTGGAGTCGTTATTTGTGTGGATGCAGTGCTTGTTTCTGAGGTGGATGCGGTGGAAGATGACAATGATGTAGGTATTGGCTCTGTTGTAGATGCAATCAAGCTTTCTGAAGTTGGTGAGTACAAAGTTGTAATCTGTGATATAGGTGAGGGCACAGAGGTCAGTGTAGTTGCTGTTGTTGCTTGTGTAGATGCTGTGGTTGAATAGAGAGTGGATGTACTTATAGATGTCAGAGTTGCTGGAGATGTTTCTGTAGAGCCACTGCTCATCTCTTGCATGGATGAAGTAGAAGTGGTCAATGTGGTTGGAGTTGTTATTTGTGTGGATGCAGTGCTTGTCACTGATGTGGATATGGTGGAATAAGACAATGATGTTGGTGTTGGCTCTGTTGTAGCTGCAGTCAAACTTTCTGATGTTGATGAGGACGAAGTCGTAATCTGTGATGTACGTGATGGCACAGATGTCAGACTAGTTGCTGTTGTTGCTGGTGTAGATAAAGTGGTTGAATAGGGAGCGGAATTACGTATAGATGTCACATTAGCTGGAGATGTTTCTGTAGATCCACTGCTTGTCTCTTGCATGGATGAAGTATAAGTGGTCAATGTGGTTGGAGTCATTATTTGTGTGGAGGCAGTGCTTGTCTCTGAGGTGGATGCAGTGGAAGATGCCAATGATATAGATATTGGCTCTGTTGTAGATGCAATCAAACTTTCTGAAGTTGGGGAGTTGAAAGTTATTAGCTGTGATGTAGGTGATGGCACAGCGGTCAGAGTAGTTGGTTTTGTTGCTCGTGTAGATGCTGTGGTTGAATATGGAGCAGTAGTACTTATAGATGTCACAGTAGCTGGAGATGTTTCTGTATATCCACTACTTGTCTCTTGCATGGATGAAGTAGAAGTTGTCAATGTCGTTGGAGTCGTTATTTGTGTGGATGCAGTGCTTATCACTGATGTGGATATGGTGGAATTAGACAATGATGTAGATGTTGGCTCTGTTGGAGTTGCTGTCAAACTTTCTGATGTTGGTGAGGATGAAGTTGTAATCTGTGATGTAGGTGATGTCACAGAGGTCAAAGTAGCTGCTGTTGTTACTGGTGTAGATGCGGTTGTTGAATATGGAGAGGATCTACTTATAGATGTCAGAGTAGCTGGAGCAATCTGTGTTGATCCGATGCTCGTCTGTTGCGTGGTTGCAGATGAAGTGGTCAATGAGGTTGGAGTCGTTATTTGGGTGGATGCAGTGCTTGTCTCTGAGGTGGATGCGGTGGAAGATGACAATGATGTAGGTATTGGCTCTGTTGTAGATGCAATCAAACTTCCTGAAGTTGGTGAGTACAAAGTTGTAATCTGTGATGTAGGTGAGGGCACAGAGGTCAGTGTAGTTGCTGTTGTAGCTTGTGTAGATGCTGTGGTTGAATAGAGAGTGGATGGACTTATAGATGTCAGAGTTGCTGGAGATGTTTCTGTAGAGCCACTGCTCATCTCTTGCATGGATGAAGTAGAAGTGGTCAATGTGGTTGGAGTTGTTATTTGTGTGGATGCAGTGCTTGTCACTGATGTGGATATGGTGGAATAAGACAATGATGTAGATGTTGGCACTGTTGTAGCTGCAGTCAAACTTTCTGATGTTGATGAGGACGAAGTCGTAATCTGTGATGTACGTGATGGCACAGATGTCAGACTAGTTGCTGTTGTTGCTGGTGTAGATAAAGTGGTTGAATAGGGAGCGGAATTACGTATAGATGTCACATTAGCTGGAGATGTTTCTGTAGATCCACTGCTTGTCTCTTGCATGGATGAAGTAGAAGTGGTCAATGTGGTTGGAGTCATTATTTGTGTGGAGGCAGTGCTTGTCTCTGAGGTGGATGCAGTGGAAGATGCCAATGATATAGATATTGGCTCTGTTGTAGATGCAATCAAACTTTCTGAAGTTGGTGAGTTGAAAGTTATTAGCTGTGATGTAGGTGATGGCACAGCGGTCAGAGTAGTTGGTTTTGTTGCTCGTGTAGATGCTGTGGTTGAATATGGAGCAGTAGTACTTATAGATGTCACAGTAGCTGGAGATGTTTCTGTATATCCACTACTTGTCTCTTGCATGGATGAAGTAGAAGTTGTCAATGTCGTTGGAGTCTTTATTTGTGTGGATGCAGTGCTTATCACTGATGTGGATATGGTGGAATTAGACAATGATGTAGATGTTGGCTCTCTTGGAGTTGCTGTCAAACTTTCTGATGTTGGTGAGGATGAAGTTGTAATCTGTGATGTAGGTGATGTCACAGAGGTCAAAGTAGCTGCTGTTGTTACTGGTGTAGATGCGGTTGTTGAATATGGAGAGGATCTACTTATAGATGTCAGAGTAGCTGGAGCAATCTGTGTTGATCCGATGCTCGTCTGTTGCGTGGTTGCAGTTGAAGTGGTCAATGAGGTTGGAGTCGTTATTTGGGTGGATGCAGTGCTTGTCTCTGAGGTGGATGCGGTGGAAGATGACAATGATGTAGGTATTGGCTCTGTTGTAGATGCAATCAAACTTCCTGAAGTTGGTGAGTACAAAGTTGTAATCTGTGATGTAGGTGAGTGCACAGAGGTCAGTGTAGTTGCTGTTGTAGCTTGTTTAGATGCTGTGGTTGAATAGAGAGTGGATGTACTTATAGATGTCAGAGTTGCTGGAGGTGTTTCTGTAGAGCCACTGCTCATCTCTTGCATGGATGAAGTAGAAGTGGTCAATGTGGTTGGAGTTGTTATTTGTGTGGATGCAGTGCTTGTCACTGATGTGGATATGGTGGAATAAGACAATGATGTAGATGTTGGTACTGTTGTAGCTGCAGTCAAACTTTCTGATGTTGATGAGGACGAAGTCGTAATCTGTGATGTACGTGATGGCACAGATGTCAGACTAGTTGCTGTTGTTGCTTTTGTAGATAAAGTGGTTGAATAGGGAGCAGAATTACTTATAGATGTCACAGTAGCTGGAGATGTTTCTGTAGATCCACTGCTTGTCACTTGCATGGATGAAGTAGAAGTGGTCAATGTGGTTGGAGTCGTTATTTGTGTGGATGCACTGCTTGTCTCTGAGGTGGATGCAGTGAAAGATGTCAGTGATGTAGATATTGGCTCTGTTGTAGATGCAATCAAACTTTCTGAAGTTGGTGAGTTGAAAGTTGTTAGCTGTGATGTAGGTGATGCCACAGAGGTCAGAGTAGTTGCTTTTGTTGCTTGTGTAGATGCTTTGGTTGAATATGGAGCAGAAGTACTTATAGATGTCACAGTAGCTGGAGATGTTTCTGTAGATCCACTACTTGTTTCTGGCATGGATGAAGTAGAAGTGGTCAAAGTTGTTGGAGTCGTTATTTGTGTGGATGCAGTGCTTGTCTTTGAGGTGGATCCAGTGGAAGATGACAATGATGTAGATATTGGCTCTGTTGTAGATGCAATCAAACTTTCTGAAGTTGTTGAGTTGAAAGTTGTTTGCTGTGATGTAGGTAATGACACAGAGGTCACAGTAGTTGCTTTTGTTGCTTGTGTAGATGCTGTGGTTGAATATGGAGCAGCAGTACTTATAGATGTCACAGTAGCTGGAGATGTTTCTGTAGATCCACTACTTGTCTCTTGCATGGCTGAAGTGGAAGTGGTCAATGTCGTTGGAGTCATTATTTGTGTGGAGACAGTGCTTGTCAATGAGGTGGAGATGGTGGAATAAGACAATGATGTAGATGTTGGCTCTCTTGTAGATGTAGACAAACTTTGTGACGTTGGTGAGGATGAAGACTTAATCGATGATGTAGGTGATTTCTCAGTGGTCAGAGTAGTTGCTGTTGTTGCTGGTGTAGATAAATTGGTTGTATATGGAGTGGATGTACTTATAGATGTCAGAGTAGCTGGAGCAATCTGTGTTGATCCGATGCTCGTCTGTTGCGTGGTTGCAGTTGAAGTGGTCAATGTGGTTGGAGTCGTTATTTGGGTGGATGCAGTGATTGTCTTTGAGGTGGATCCAGTGGAAGATGACAATGATGTAGATATTGGCTCTGTTGTAGATGCAATCAAACTTTCTGATGTTGGTGAGGATGAAGTCGTAATCTGTGATGTAGGTGATGTCACAGAGGTCAAAGTAGCTGCTGTTGTTGCTGGTGTAGATGCGGTTGTTGAATATGGAGAGGATCTAATTATAGATGTCAGAGTAGCTGGAGCAATCTGTGTTGATCCGATGGTCGTCTGTTGCGTGGTTGCAGTTGAAGTGGTCAATGTGGTTGGAGTCGTTATTTGGGTGGATGCAGTGATTGTCTCTGAGGTGGATGCGGTGGAAGATGACAATGATGTAGGTATTGGCTCTGTTGTAGATGCAATCAAACTTTCTGAAGTTGGTGAGTACAAAGTTGTAATCTGTGATGTAGGAGAGGGCACAGAGGTCAGTGTAGTTGCTGTTGTAGCTTGTGTAGATGCTGTGGTTGAATAGAGAGTGGATGTACTTATAGATGTCAGAGTTGCTGGAGATGTTTCTGTAGAGCCACTGCTCATTTCTTGCATGGATGAAGTAGAAGTGATCAATGTGGTTGGAGTTGTTATTTGTGTGGATGCAGTGCTTGTCACTGATGTGGATATGGTGGAATAAGACAATGATGTAGATGTTGGTACTGTTGTAGCTGCAGTGAAACTTTCTGATGTTGATGAGGACGAAGTCGTAATCTGTGATGTACGTGATGGCACAGATGTCAGACTAGTTGCTGTTGTTGCTTTTGTAGATAAATTGGTTGAATAGGGAGCAGAATTATTTATAGATGTCACAGTAGCTGGAGATGTTTCTGTAGATCCACTGCTTGTCACTTGCATAGATGAAGTAGAAGTGGTCAATGTGGTTGGAGTCGTTATTTGTGTGGATGCAGTGCTTGTCTCTGAGGTGGATGCAGTGAAAGATGTCAGTGATGAAGATATTGGCTCTGTTGTAGATGCAATCAAACTTTCTGAAGTTGTTGAGTTGAAAGTTGTTTGCTGTGATGTAGGTAATGACACAGAGGTCAGAGTAGTTGCTTTTGTTGCTTGTGTAGATGCTGTGGTTGAATATGGAGCAGAAGTACTTATAGATGTCACAGTAGCTGGAGATGTTTCTGTAGATCCACTACTTGTTTCTGGCATGGATGAAGTAGAAGTGGTCAATGTGGTTGGAGTCGTTATTTGTGTGGATGCAGTGCTTGTCTTTGAGGTGGATCCAGTGGAAGATGACAATGATGTAGATATTGGCTCTGTTGTAGATGCAATCAAACTTTCTGAAGTTGTTGAGTTGAAAGTTGTTTGCTGTGATGTAGGTAATGACACAGAGGTCAGAGTAGTTGCTTTTGTTGCTCGTGTAGATGCTGTGGTTGAATATGGAGCAGTAGTACTTATAGATGTCACAGTAGCTGGAGATGTTTCTGTAGATCCACTACTTGTCTCTTGCATGGATGAAGTAGAAGTTGTCAATGTCGTTGGAGTCGTTATTTGTGTGGATGCAGTGCCTATCACTGATGTGGATATGGTGGAATTAGACAATGATGTAGATGTTGGCTCTGTTGTAGTTGCTGTCAAACTTTCTGATGTTGGTGAGGATGAAGTCGTAATCTGTGATGTAGGTGATGTCACAGAGGTCAAAGTAGCTGCTGTTGTTGCTGGTGTAGATGCGGTTGTTGAATATGGAGAGGATCTAATTATAGATGTCAGAGTAGCTGGAGCAATCTGTGTTGATCCGATGCTCGTCTGTTGCGTGGTTGCGGTTGAAGTGGTCAATGTGGTTGGAGTCGTTATTTGGGTGGATGCAGTGATTGTCTCTGAGGTGGATGCGGTGGAAGATGGCAATGACGTAGGTATTGGCTCTGTTGTAGATGCAATCAAACTTTCTGAAGTTGGTGAGTACAAAGTTGTAATCTGTGATGTAGGTGAGGGCACAGAGGTCAGTGTAGTTGCTGTTGTAGCTTGTGTAGATGCTGTGGTTGAATAGAGAGTGGATGTACTTATAGATGTCAGAGTTGCTGGAGATGTTTCTGTAGAGCCACTGCTCATTTCTTGCATGGATGAAGTAGAAGTGGTCAATGTGGTTGGAGTTGTTATTTGTGTGGATGCAGTGCTTGTCACTGATGTGGATATGGTGGAATAAGGCAATGATGTAGATGTTGGTACTGTTGTAGCTGCAGTCAAACTTTCTGATGTTGATGAGGACGAAGTCGTAATCTGTGATGTACGTGATGGCACAGATGTCAGACTAGTGGCTGTTGTTGCTTTTGTAGATAAAGTGGTTGAATAGGGAGCAGAATTACTTATAGATGTCACAGTAGC
Source organism: Electrophorus electricus (assembly GCF_041902795.1). Taxonomy (NCBI): domain Eukaryota; kingdom Metazoa; phylum Chordata; class Actinopteri; order Gymnotiformes; family Gymnotidae; genus Electrophorus; species Electrophorus electricus. Next base: position 25,397,801 of record NC_137508.1, read on the forward strand.
TGGAGATGTTTCTGTAGATCCACTGCTTGTCACTTGCATGGATGAAGTAGAAGTGGTCAATGTGGTTGGAGTCATTATTTGTGTGGATGCAGTGCTTGTCTCTGAGGTGGATGCAGTGAAAGATGTCAGTGATGTAGATATTGGCTCTGTTGTAGATGCAATCAAACTTTCTGAAGTTGGTGAGTTGAAAGTTGTTAGCTGTGATGTAGGTGATGCCACAGAGGTCAGATTAGTTGCTTTTGTTGCTTGTGTAGATGCTGTGGTTGAATATGGAGCAGTAGTACTTATAGATGTCACAGTAGCTGGAGATGTTTCTGTAGATCCACTACTTGTCTCTTGCATGGATGAAGTAGAAGTTGTCAATGTCGTTGGAGTCGTTATTTGTGTGGATGCAGTGCCTATCACTGATGTGGATATGGTGGAATTAGACAATGATGTAGATGTTGGCTCTGTTGTAGTTGCTGTCAAACTTTCTGATGTTGGTGAGGATGAAGTCGTAATCTGTGATGTAGGTGATGTCACAGATGTCAAAGTAGCTGCTGTTGTTGCTGGTGTAGATGCGGTTGTTGAATATGGAGAGGATCTAATTATAGATGTCAGAGTAGCTGGAGCAATCTGTGTTGATCCGATGCTCGTCTGTTGCGTGGTTGCAGTTGAAGTGGTCAATGTGGTTGGAGTCATTATTTGTGTGGAGGCAGTGCTTGTCTCTGAGGTGGATGCAGTGGAAGATGCCAATGATATAGATATTGGCTCTGTTGTAGATGCAATCAAACTTTCTGAAGTTGGTGAGTTGAAAGTTATTAGCTGAGATGTAGGTGATGGCACAGAGGTCAGAGTAGTTGGTTTTGTTGCTCGTGTAGATGGTGTGGTTGAATATGGAGCAGTAGTACTTATAGATGTCACAGTAGCTGGAGATGTTTCTGTAGATCCACTACTTGTCTCTTGCATGGATGAAGTAGAAGTTGTCAATGTCGTTGGAGTCATTATTTGTGTGGATGCAGTGCTCATCACTGATGTGGATATGGTGGAATTAGACAATGATGTAGATGTTGGCTCTGTTGTAGTTGCTGTCAAACTTTCTGATGTTGGTGAGGATGAAGTCGTAATCTGTGATGTAGGTGATGTCACAGAGGTCAAAGTAGCTGCTGTTGTTACTGGTGTAGATGCGGTTGTTGAATATGGAGAGGATCTACTTATAGATGTCAGAGTAGCTGGAGCAATCTGTGTTGATCCGATGCTCGTCTGTTGCGTGGTTGCAGTTGAAGTGGTCAATGTGGTTGGAGTCGTTATTTGGGTGGATGCAGTGCTTGTCTCTGAGGTGGATGCAGTGAAAGATGTCAGTGATGTAGATATTGGCTCTGTTGTAGATGCAATCGAACTTTCTGAAGTTGGTGAGTTGAAAGTTGTTAGCTGTGATGTAGGTGATGCCACAGAGGTCAGAGTAGTTGCTTTTGTTGCTTGTGTAGATGCTTTGGTTGAATATGGAGCAGAAGTACTTATAGATGTCACAGTAGCTGGAGATGTTTCTGTAGATCCACTACTTGTTTCTGGCATGGATGAAGTAGAAGTGGTCAATGTGGTTGGAGTCGTTATTTGTGTGGATGTAGTGCTTGTCTTTGAGGTGGATCCAGTGGAAGATGACAATGATGTAGATATTGGCTCTGTTGTAGATGCAATCAAACTTTCTGAAGTTGTTGAGTTGAAAGTTGTTTGCTGTGATGTAGGTAATGACACAGAGGTCAGAGTAGTTGCTTTTGTTGCTTGTGTAGATGCTGTGGTTGAATATGGAGCAGAAGTACTTATAGATGTCACAGTAGCTGGAGATGTTTCTGTAGATCCACTACTTGTCTCTTGCATGGCTGAAGTGGAAGTGGTCAATGTCGTTGGAGTCATTATTTGTGTGGATGCCATGCTTGTCACTGAGGTGGAGATGGTGGAATAAGACAATGATGTAGATGTTGGCTCTCTTGTAGATGTAGACAAACTTTGTGACGTTGGTGAGGATGAAGACGTAATCGATGATGTAGGTGATTTCTCAGTGGTCAGAGTAGTTGCTGTTGTTGCTGGTGTAGATAAGTTGGTTGTATATGGAGTGGATGTACTTATAGATGTCAGAGTAGCTGAAGCAATCTGTGTTGATCCGATGCTCGTCTGTTGCGTGGTTGCAGTTGAAGTGGTCAATGTGGTTGGAGTCGTTATTTGGGTGGATGCAGTGCTTGTCTCTGAGGTGGATGCGGTGGAAGATGACAATGATGTAGGTATTGGCTCTGTTGTAGATGCAATCAAACTTTCTGAAGTTGGTGAGTACAAAGTTGTAATCTGTGATGTAGGTGAGGGCACCGAGGTCAGTGTAGTTGCTGTTGTAGCTTGTGTAGATGCTGTGGTTGAATAGAGAGTGGATGTACTTATAGATGTCAGAGTTGCTGGAGATGTTTCTGTAGAGCCACTGCTCATCTCTTGCATGGATGAAGTAGAAGTGGTCAATGTGGTTGGAGTTGTTATTTGTGTGGATGCAGTGCTTGTCACTGATGTGGATATGGTGGAATAAGACAATGATGTAGATGTTGGCTCTGTTGTAGCTGCAGTCAAACTTTCTGATGTTGATGAGGACGAAGTCGTAATCTGTGATGTACGTGATGGCACAGATGTCAGACTAGTTGCTGTTGTTGCTGGTGTAGATAAAGTGGTTGAATAGGGAGCAGAATTACTTATAGATGTCACAGTAGCTGGAGATGTTTCTGTAGATCCACTGCTTGTCACTTGCATGGATGAAGTAGAAGTGGTCAATGTGGTTGGAGTCGTTATTTGTGTGGATGCAGTGCTTGTTATTGAGGTGGATGCAGAGGAAGATGTCAGTGATGTAGACATTGGCTCTGTTGTAGATGCAATCAAACTTTCTGAAGTTGGTGAGTTGAAAGTTGTTAGCTGTGATGTAGGTGATGGCACAGAGGTCAGAGTAGTTGCTTTTGTTGCTTGTGTAGATGCTTTGGTTGAATATGGAGCAGAAGTACTTATAGATGTCAAAGTAGCTGGAGATGTTTCTGTAGATCCACTACTTGTTTCTGGCATGGATGAAGTAGAAGTGGTCAATGTGGTTGGAGTCGTTATTTGTGTGGATGCAGTGCTTGTCTCTGAGGTGGATGCAGTGGAAGGTGACAATGATGTAGATATTGGCTCTGTTGTAGATGCAATCAAACTTTCTGAAGTTGTTGAGTTGAAAGTTGTTAGCTGTGATGTAGGTAATGGCACAGAGGTCAGAGTAGTTGCTTTTGTTGCTTGTGTAGATGCTGTGGTTGAAAATGGAGCAGAAGTACTTATAGATGTCACAGTAGCTGGAGATGTTTCTGGAGATCCACTACTTGTCTCTTGCATGGATGAAGTGGAAGTGGTCAGTGTCGTTGGAGTCGTTATTTGTGTGGATGCCATGCTTGTCACTGAGGTGGAGATGGTGGAATAAGACAATGATGTAGATGTTGGCTCTGTTGTATATGTAGACAAACTTTGTGACGTTGGTGAGGATGAAGACGTAATCGATGATGTAGGTGATTTCTCATTGGTCAGAGTAGTTGCTGTTGTTGCTGGTGTAGATAAGTTGGTAGTATATAGAGTGGACGTACTTATAGATGTCAGACTTGCTGGAGAGGTTTCTGTAGAGCCACTGTTCGTCTCTTGCATGGATGAAGTAGAACTTGTCAATGTGGTTGGAGTTGTTATTTGTGTGGAAGCAGTGCTTGTCTCTGAGGTGGATGCAGTGGAAGATGACAATGATGTAGATGTTGGCTCTGTTGTAGATGCAATCAAACTTTTTGAAGTTGTTGAGTTGAAAGTTGTTAGCTGTGATGTAGGTAATGACACAGAGGTCAGAGTAGTTGCTTTTGTTGCTTGTGTAGATGCTGTGGTTGAATATGGAGCAGAAGTACTTATAGATGTCACAGTAGCTGGAGATGTTTCTGTAGATCCACTACTTGTCTCTTGCATGGCTGAAGTGGAAGTGGTCAATGTCGTTGGAGTCGTTATTTGTGTGGATGCCATGCTTGTCACTGAGGTGGAGATAGTGGAATAAGACAATGATGTAGATGTTGGCTCTCTTGTAGATGTAGACAAACTTTGTGACGTTGGTGAGGATGAAGATGTAATCGATGATGTAGGTGATTTCTCAGTGGTCAGAGTAGTTTCTGTTGTTGCTGGTGTAGATAAGTTGGTTGTATATGGAGTGGATGTACTTATAGATGTCAGAGTAGCTGGAGCAATCTGTGTTGATCCAATGCTCGTCTGTTGCGTGGATGCAGTTGACGTGGTCAATGTGGTTGGAGTCGTTATTTGGGTGGAGGCAGTGCTTGTTTCTTCGGTGGATGCGGTGGAAGATGACAATGATGTAGGTATTGGCTCTGTTGTAGATGCAATCAAACTTTCTGAAGTTGGTGAGTACAAAGTTGCAATCTGTGATGTAGGTGAGGGCACAGAGGTCAGTGTAGTTGCTGTTGTTGCTTGTGTAGATGTTGTGGTTGAATAGAGAGTGGATGTACTTATAGATGTCAGAGTTGCTGGAGATGTTTCTGTAGAGCCACTGCTCATCTCTTGCATGGATGAAGTAGAAGTGGTCAATCTGGTTGGAGTTGTTATTTGTGTGGATGCAGTGCTTGTCACTGATGTGGATATGGTGGAATAAGACAATGATGTAGATGTTGGCTCTGTTGTAGCTGCAGTCAAACTTTTTGATGTTGATGAGGACGAAGTCGTAATCTGTGATGTACGTGATGGCAGAGATGTCAGACTAGTTGCTGTTGTTGCTGGTGTAGATAAAGTGGTTGAATAGGGAGCAGAATTACTTATAGATGTCACAGTAGCTGGAGATGTTTCTGTAGATCCTCTGCTTGTCACTTGCATGGATGAAGTAGAAGTGGTCAATGTGGTTGGAGTCGTTATTTGTGTGGATGCAGTGCTTGTCTCTGAGGTGGATGCAGAGGAAGATGTCATTGATGTAGACATTGGCTCTGTTGTAGATGCAATCAAACTTTCTGAAGTTGGTGAGTTGAAAGTTGTTAGCTGTGATGTAGGTGATGGCACAGAGGTCAGAGTAGTTGCTTTTGTTGCTTGTGTAGATGCTTTGGTTGAATATGGAGCAGAAGTACTTATAGATGTCAAAGTAGCTGGAGATGTTTCTGTAGATCCACTACTTGTTTCTGGCATGGATGAAGTAGAAGTGGTCAATGTGGTTGGAGTCGTTATTTGTGTGGATGCAGTGCTTGTCTCTGAGGTGGATGCAGTGGAAGGTGACAATGATGTAGATATTGGCTCTGTTGTAGATGCAATCAAACTTTCTGAAGTTGTTGAGTTGAAAGTTGTTAGCTGTGATGTAGGTAATGGCACAGAGGTCAGAGTAGTTGCTTTTGTTGCTTGTGTAGATGCTGTGGTTGAAAATGGAGCAGAAGTACTTATAGATGTCACAGTAGCTGGAGATGTTTCTGGAGATCCACTACTTGTCTCTTGCATGGATGAAGTGGAAGTGGTCAGTGTCGTTGGAGTCGTTATTTGTGTGGATGCCATGCTTGTCACTGAGGTGGAGATGGTGGAATAAGACAATGATGTAGATGTTGGCTCTGTTGTATATGTAGACAAACTTTGTGACGTTGGTGAGGATGAAGACGTAATCGATGATGTAGGTGATTTCTCATTGGTCAGAGTAGTTGCTGTTGTTGCTGGTGTAGATAAGTTGGTTGTATATAGAGTGGATGTACTTATAGATGTCAGACTTGCTGGAGAGGTTTCTGTAGAGCCACTGTTCGTCTCTTGCATGGATGAAGTAGAACTTGTCAATGTGGTTGGAGTTGTTATTTGTGTGGAAGCAGTGCTTGTCTCTGAGGTGGATGCAGTGGAAGATGACAATGATGTAGATGTTGGCTCTGTTGTAGATGCAATCAAACTTTCTGAAGTTGTTGAGTTGAAAGTTGTTAGCTGTGATGTAGGTAATGACACAGAGGTCAGAGTAGTTGCTTTTGTTGCTTGTGTAGATGCTGTGGTTGAATATGGAGCAGAAGTACTTATAGATGTCACAGTAGATGGAGATGTTTCTGTAGATCCACTACTTGTCTCTTGCATGGCTGAAGTGGAAGTGGTCAATGTCGTTGCAGTCGTTATTTGTGTGGATGCCATGCTTGTCACTGAGGTGGAGATAGTGGAATAAGACAATGATGTAGATGTTGGCTCTCTTGTAGATGTAGACAAACTTTGTGACGTTGGTGAGGATGAAGATGTAATCGATGATGTAGGTGATTTCTCAGTGGTCAGAGTAGTTGCTGTTGTTGCTGGTGTAGATAAGTTGGTTGTATATGGAGTGGATGTACTTATAGATGTCAGAGTAGCTGGAGCAATCTGTGTTGATCCAATGCTCGTCTGTTGCGTGGATGCAGTTGACGTGGTCAATGTGGTTGGAGTCGTTATTTGGGTGGATGCAGTGCTTGTTTCTGAGGTGGATGCGGTGGAAGATGACAATGATGTAGGTATTGGCTCTGTTGTAGATGCAATCAAACTTTCTGAAGTTGGTGAGTACAAAGTTGTAATCTGTGATGTAGATGAGGGCACAGAGTTCAGTGTAGTTGCTGTTGTTGCTTGTGTAGATGCTGTGGTTGAATAGAGAGTGGATGTACTTATAGATGTCAGAGTTGCTGGAGATGTTTCTTTAGAGCCACTGCTCATCTCTTGCATGGATGAAGTGGAAGTGGTCAATGTGGTTGGAGTTGTTATTTGTGTGGATGCAGTGCTTGTCACTGATGTGGATATGGTGGAATAAGACACTGATGTAGATGTTGGCTCTGTTGTAGCTGCAGGCAAACTTTGTGACGTTGGAGAAGATGAAGATGTAATGAATGATGTAGGTGATTTCTCAGTGGTCAGTGTAGTTGCTGTTGTTGCTGGTGTAGAAAAGTTGGTTGTATATGGAGTGGATGTACTTATAGATGTAGATGTACTTATAGACGTAATCGATGATGTAGGTGATTTCTCAGTGGTCAGAGTAGTTGCTGTTGTTGCTGGTGTAGATAAGTTGGTTGTATATGGAGTGGATGTACTTATAGATGTCAGAGTTGCTGGAGATGTTTCTGTAGAGGCACTGCTCGTCTCTTGCATGTATGAAGTAGAAGTGGTCAATGTGGTTGGAGTTGTTATTTGTGTGGATGCAGTGCTTGTCACTGATGTGGATATGGTGGAATAAGACACTGATGTAGATGTTGGCTCTGTTGTAGCTGCAGTCAAATTTTCTGATGTTGATGAGGACGAAGTCGTAATCTGTGATGTACGTGATGGCACAAATGTCAGACTAGTTGCTGTTGTTGCTGGTGTAGATAAAGTGCTTGAATAGGGAGCGGAATTACTTATAGATGTCACAGTAGCTGGAGATGTTTCTGTAGATCCACTGCTTGTCTCTTGCATGGATGAAGTAGAAGTGGTCAATGTGGTTGGAGTTGTTATTTGTGTGGATGCAGTGCTTGTCTCTGAGGTGGATGCAGTGGAAGATGACAATGATGTAGATGTTGGCTCTGTTGTAGATGCAATCAAACTTTCTGAAGTTGGTGAGTTGAAAGTTGTTAGCTGTGATGTAGGTGAGGGCACAGAGGTCAGAGTAGTTGCTGTTGTTGCTGGTGTAGATAAGTTGGTTGTATATGGAGTGGATGTACTTATAGATGTAGATGTACTTATAGACGTAATCGATGATGTAGGTGATTTCTCAGTGGTCAGAGTAGTTGCTTTTGTTGCTGGTGTAGATAAGATGGTTGTATATGGAGTGGATGTACTTATAGATGTCACAGTTGCTGGAGATGTTTCTGTAGAGCCACTGCTCGTTTCTTGCATGGATGAAGTAGAAATGGTCAATGTGGTTGGAGTCGTTATTTGTGTGGATGCAGTGCTTGTCACTGATGTGGATATGGTGGAATAAGACAATGATGTAGATGTTGGCTCTGTTGTAGCTGCAGTCAAACTTTCTGATGTTGATGAGGACGAAGTCGTAATCTGTGATGTAGGTGGGGGCACAGAGGTCAGAGTAGTTGCTTTTGTTGCTTGTGTAGATGCTGTGGTTGAATATGGAGCAGAAGTACTTATAGATGTCACAGTAGCTGGAGATGTTTCTGTAGATCCACTACTTGTCTCTTGCATGGATGAAGTAGAAGTGGTCAATGTCCTTGGAGTCATTATTTGTTTGGATGCCATTCTTGTCACTGATGTGGAGTTGTTGGAATAAGACAATGATGTAGATGTTGGCTCTGTTTTAGATGTAGACAAACTTTGTGACATTGGTGAGGATGAAGACGTAATCGATGATGTAGGTGATTTCTCAGTGGTCAGAGTAGTTGCTCTTGTTGCTGGTGTAGAAAAGTTAGTTGTATAAGGCGTGGATGTAGTTATAGATGTCACAGTAGCTGGAGATGTTTCTGTAGATCCACTGCTTGTCTCTAGCATGGATGAAGTAGAAATGGTCAATGTGGTTGGAGTTGTTATTTGTGTGGATGCAGTGCTTGTCACTGAAGTGGATATGGTGGAATAAGACAATGATGTAGATGTTGGTTCTGTTGTAGATGCAGACAAACTTTGTGACGTTGGTGAGGATGAAGACGTAATCGATGATGTAGGTGATTTCTCAGTGGTCAGAGTAGTTGCTGTTGTTGCTGGTGTAGATAAGTTGGTTGTATATGGAGTGGATGTACTTATAGATGTCAGAGTTACTGGAGGTGTTTCTGTAGAGCCACTGCTCATCTCTTGCATGGATGAAGTAGAAGTTGTCAATTTGGTTGGAGTCTTTATTTGTGTGGATGCAGTGCTTATCACTGATGTGGATATGGTGGAATAAGACAATGATGTAGATGTTGGCTCTGTTGTAGATGCAATCAAACTTTCTGAAGTTGGTGAGTTGAAAGTTGTTAGCTGTGATGTAGGTGATGGCACAGAGGTCAGAGTAGTTGCTTTTGTTTTTTGGTTAGATGCTGTGGTTGAATATGGAGCAGAAGTACTTATAGATGTCACAGTAGCTGGAGATGTTTCTGTAGATCCACTGCTTGTTTCTTGCATGGATGAAGTAGAAGTGGTAAATGTGGTTGGAGTTGTTATTTGTGTGGATGCAGTGCTTGTCACTGATGTGGATATGGTGGAATAAGACAATGAAGTAGATGTTGGCTCTGTTGTAGCTGCAGTCAAATTTTCTGATGTTGGTGAGGATGAAGTCCTAATCTGTGATGTACGTGATGGCACAGATGTCAGACTAGTTGCTGTTGTTGCTGGTGTAGATGCGGTGGTTGAATATGGAGAGGATCTTCTTATAGATGTCAGAGTAGCTGGAGAAATCTGTGTTGATCCAATGCTCGTCTGTTGCGTGGATGCAGTTGAAGTGGTCAATGTGGTTGGAGTCGTTATTTGGGTGGATGCAGTGCTTGTCTCTGAGGTGGATGTGGTGGAAGATGACAATGATGTAGGCATTGGCTCTGTTGTAGCTGCAGTCAAACTTTCTGATGTTGATGAGGACGAATTTGTAATCTGTGATGTACGTGATGGCACAGATGTCAGACTAGTTGCTAATGTTGCTTGTGTAGATAAAGTGGTTGAATATGGAGCAGAAGTACTTATAGATGTCACAGTAGCTGGAGATGTTTCTATAGATCGACTGCTTGTTTCTTGCATGGATGAAGTAGAAGTGGTCAATGTGGTTGGAGTTGTTATTTGTGTGGATGCAGTGCTTGTCTCTGAGGGGGATGCAGTGGAAGATGACAATGATGTAGATGTTGGCTCTGTTGTAGATGCAATCAAACTTTCTGAAGTTGGTGAGTTGAAAGTTGTTAGCTGTGATGTAGGTGATGGCACCGAGGTCAGAGTAGTTGCTTTTGTTGCTTGTGTAGATTCTGTGGTTGAATATGGAGCAGAAGTACTTATAGATGTCACAGTAGCTGGAGATGTTTCTGTAGATCCACTACTTGTCTCTTGCATGGATGAAGTAGAAGTGGTCAATGTCGTTGGAGTCATTATTTGTGTGGATGCCATGCTTGTCACTGATGTGGAGATGGTGGAATAAGACAATGATGTAGATGTTGGCTCTGTTGTAGTTGCTGTCAATCTTTCTGATGTTGGTGAGGATGAAGTCGTAATCTGTGATGTAGGTAATATCACAGAGGTCAGAGTAGCTGCTGTTGTTACTGGTCTAGATGCGGTGGTTGAATATGGAGAGGATGTACTTATAGATGTCAGAGTAGCTGGAGAAATCTGTGTTGATCCAATGCTCGTCTGTTGCGTGGATGCAGATGAAGGGGTCAATGTGGTTGGACTCGTTATTTGGGTGGATGCAGTGCTTGTCTCTGAGGTGGATGCGGTGGAAGATGACAATGATGTAGGTATTGGCTCTGTTGTAGATGTAATCAAACTTTCTGATGTTGGTGAGTACAAAGTTGTAATCTGTGATGTAGGTGAGGGCACAGAGGTCAGTGTAGTTGCTGTAGTTGCTTGTGTAGATGCTGTGCTTGAATAGAGAGTGGATGTACTTATAGATGTCAGAGCTGCTGGAGATGTTTCTGTAGATCCACTGCTTGTCTCTTGCATGGATGAAGTAGAAGTGGTCAATGTGGTTGGAGTCGTTATTTGTGTGGATGCAGTGCTTGTCTCTGAGGTGGATGCAGTGGAAGATGTCAGTGATGTAGATATTGGCTCTGTTGTAGATACAATCAAACTTACTGAAGTTGGTGAGTTGAAAGTTGTTAGCTGTGATGTAGGTGATGGCACAGAGGTCAGAGTAGTTGCTTTTGTTGCTTGTGTAGATGCTGTGGTTGAATATGGAGCAGAAGTACTTATAGATGTCACAGTAGCTGGAGATGTTTCTGTAGATCCACTACTTGTCTCTTGCATGGATGAAGTAGAAGTGGTCAATGTCGTAGGAGTCATTATTTGTGTGGATGCCATGCTTGTCACTGATGTGGAGATATGGGAATAAGACAATGATGTAGATGTTGGCTCTGTTGTAGATGCAGACAAACTTTGTGACGTTGGTGAGGATGAAGACATAATCGATGATGTAGGTGATTTCTCAGTGGTCAGAGTAGTTGCTGTTGTTGCTGGTGTAGATAAGTTGGTTGTATATGGAGTGGATGTACTTATAGACGTAGATGTACTTATAGACGTAATCGATGATGTAGGTGATTTCTCAGTGGTCAGAGTAGTTGCTGTTGTTGCTGTTGTAGATAAGTTGGTTGTATGTGGAGTGGATGTACTTATAAATGTCATAGTTGCTGGAGATGTTTCTGTAGAGCCACTGCTCGTCTCTTGCATGGATGAAGTAGAAGTGGTCAATGTGGTTGGAGTTGTTATTTGTGTGGATGCAGTGCTTGTCACTGATGTGGATATGGTGGAATAAGACAATGAAGTAGATGTTGGCTCTGTTGTAGCTGCAGTCAAATTTTCTGATGTTGGTGAGGATGAAGTCCTAATCTGTGTTGTACGTGATGGCACAGATGTCTGACTAGTTGCTGTTGTTGCTGGTGTAGATAAAGTGGTTGAATAGGGAGCGGAATTACTTATAGATGTCACAGTAGCTGGAGTTGTTTCTGTAGATCCAATGCTTGTCTCTTGCATGGATGAAGTAGAAGTGGTCAATGTGGTTGGAGTTGTTATTTGTGTGGATGCAGGGCTTGTCTTTGAGGGGGATGCAGTGGAAGATGACAATGATGTAGATGTTGGCTCTGTTGTAGATGCAATCAAACTTTCTGAAGTTGGTGAGTTGAAAGTTGTTAGCTGTGATGTAGGTGAGGGCACAGAGGTCAGAGTAGTTGCTGTTGTTGCTGGTGTAGATAAGTTGGTGGTATATGGAGTGGATGTACTTATAGATGTCACAGTTGCTGGAGATCTTTCTGTAGAGCCACTGCTGGTCACTTGCATGGATGAAGTCGAAGTTGTCAATTTGGTTGGAGTCGTTATTTGTGTGGATGCAGTGCTTATCACTGATGTGGATATGGTGGAATAAGACAATGATGTAGATGTTGGCTCTGTTGAAATTGCCGTCAAACTTTCTGATGTTGGTGAGGATGAAGTCGTAATCTGTGATGTAGTTGATGTCACAGAGGTCAGAGTAGCTGCTGTTGTTACTGGTGTAGATGAGGTGGTTGAATATGGAGAGGATCTTCTTATAGATGTCAGAGTAGCTGGAGAAATCTGTGTTGATCCAATGCTCGTCTGTTGCGTGGATGCAGTTGAAGTGGTCAATGTGGTTGGAGTCGTTACTTGGGTGGATGCAGTGCTTGTCTCTGAGGTGGATGTGGTGGAAGATGACAATGATGTAGGCATTGGCTCTGTTGTAGCTGCAGTCAAACTTTCTGATGTTGATGAGGACGAATTTGTAATCTGTGATGTACGTGATGGCACAGATGTCTGACTAGTTGCTAATGTTGCTTGTGTAGATAAAGTGGTGGAATAGGGAGCGGAATTACTTATAGATGTCACAGTAGCTGGAGATGTTTCTGTAGATCCACTGCTTGTCTCTTGCATGGATGAAGTAGAAGTGGTCAATGTGGTTGGAGTTGATATTTGTGTGGATGCAGTGCTTGTCTCTGAGGTGGATGCAGTGGAAGATGACAATGATGTAGATGTTGGCTCTGTTGTAGATGCAATCAAACTTTCTGAAGTTGGTGAGTTGAAAGTTGTTAGCTGTGATGTAGGTGATGGCACAGAGGTCAGAGTAGTTGCTTTTGTTGCTTGGGTAGATGCTGTGGTTGAATATGGAGCAGAAGTACTTATAGATGTCACAGTAGCTGGAGATGTTTCTGTAGATCGACTGCTTGTTTCTTGCATGGATGAAGTAGAAGTGGTCAATGTGGTTGGAGTTGTTATTTGTGTGGATGCAGTGCTTGTCTCTGAGGGGGATGCAGTGGAATAAGACAATGATGTCGATGTTGGCTCTGTTGTAGTTGCCGTCAAACTTTCTGATGTTGGTGAGGATGAAGTCGTAATCTGTGATGTAGGTAATTTCACAGAGGTCAGAGTAGCTGCTGTTGTTACTGGTGTAGATGCTGTGGTTGAATATGGAGCAGAAGTACTTATAGATGTCACAGTAGCTGGAGATGTTTCTGTAGATCCACTACTTGTCTCTTGCATGGATGAAGTAGAAGTGGTCAATGTCATTGGAGTCATTATTTGTGTGGATGCCATGCTTGTCACTGATGTGGAGATGGTGGAATAAGACAATGAAGTAGATGTTGGCTCTGTTGTAGCTGCAGTCAAATTTTCTGATGTTGGTGAGGATGAAGTCCTAATCTGTGATGTACGTGATGGCACAGATGTCTGACTAGTTGCTGTTGTTGCTGGTGTAGATAAAGTGGTTGAATAGGGAGCGGAATTACTTATAGATGTCACAGTAGCTGGAGTTGTTTCTGTAGATCCAATGCTTGTCTCTTGCATGGATGAAGTAGAAGTGGTCAATGTGGTTGGAGTTGTTATTTGTGTGGATGCAGGGCTTGTCTCTGAGGGGGATGCAGTGGAAGATGACAATGATGTAGATGTTGGCTCTGTTGTAGATGCAATCAAACTTTCTGAAGTTGGTGAGTTGAAAGTTGTTAGCTGTGATGTAGGTGAGGGCACAGAGGTCAGAGTAGTTGCTGTTGTTGCTGGTGTAGATAAGTTGGTGGTATATGGAGTGGATGTACTTATAGATGTCACAGTTGCTGGAGATCTTTCTGTAGAGCCACTGCTGGTCACTTGCATGGATGAAGTCGAAGTTGTCAATTTGGTTGGAGTCGTTATTTGTGTGGATGCAGTGCTTATCACTGATGTGGATATGGTGGAATAAGACAATGATGTAGATGTTGGCTCTGTTGAAATTGCCGTCAAACTTTCTGATGTTGGTGAGGATGAAGTCGTAATCTGTGATGTAGTTGATGTCACAGAGGTCAGAGTAGCTGCTGTTGTTGCTGGTGTAGATGAGGTGGTTGAATATGGAGAGGATCTTCTTATAGATGTCAGAGTAGCTGGAGAAATCTGTGTTGATCCAATGCTCGTCTGTTGCGTGGATGCAGTTGAAGTGGTCAATGTGGTTGGAGTCGTTACTTGGGTGGATGCAGTGCTTGTCTCTGAGGTGGATGTGGTGGAAGATGACAATGATGTAGGCATTGGCTCTGTTGTAGCTGCAGTCAAACTTTCTGATGTTGATGAGGACGAATTTGTAATCTGTGATGTACGTGATGGCACAGATCTCAGACTAGTTGCTAATGTTGCTTGTGTAGATAAAGTGGTGGAATAGGGAGCGGAATTACTTATAGATGTCAGAGTTGCTGGAGATGTTTCTGTAGATCCACTGCTTGTCTCTTGCATGGATGAAGTAGAAGTGGTCAATGTGGTTGGAGTCGTTATTTGTGTGGATGCAGTGCTTGTCTCTGAGGTGGATGCAGTGGAAGATGTCAGTGATGTAGATATTGGCTCTGTTGTAGATACAATCAAACTTACTGAAGTTGGTGAGTTGAAAGTTGTTAGCTGTGATGTAGGTGATGGCACAGAGGTCAGAGTAGTTGCTTTTGTTGCTTGGGTAGATGCTGTGGTTGAATATGGAGCAGAAGTACTTATAGATGTCACAGTAGCTGGAGATGTTTCTGTAGATCGACTGCTTGTTTCTTGCATGGATGAAGTAGAAGTGGTCAATGTGGTTGGAGTTGTTATTTGTGTGGATGCAGTGCTTGTCTCTGAGGGGGATGCAGTGGAAGATGACAATGATGTAAATGTTGGCTCTGTTGTAGATGCAATCAAACTTTCTGAAGTTGGTGAGTTGAAAGTTGTTAGCTGTGATGTAGGTGATGGCACCGAGGTCAGAGTAGTTGCTTTTGTTGCTTGTGTAGATGCTGTGGTTGAATATGGAGCAGAAGTACTTATAGATGTCACAGTAGCTGGAGATGTTTCTGTAGATCCACTACTTGTCTCTTGCATGGATGAAGTAGAAGTGGTCAATGTCATTGGAGTCATTATTTGTGTGGATGCCATGCTTGTCACTGATGTGGAGATGGTGGAATAAGACAATGATGTAGATGTTGGCTCTGTTGTAGTTGCCGTCAAACTTTCTGAAGTTGGTGAGTTGAAAGTTGTTAGCTGTGATGTAGGTGAGGGCACAGAGGTCAGAGTAGTTGCTTTTGTTGCTGGTGTAGATAAAGTGGTTGAATAGGGAGCGGAATTACTTATAGATGTCACAGTAGCTGGAGTTGTTTCTGTAGATCCAATGCTTGTCTCTTGCATGGATGAAGTAGAAGTGGTCAATGTGGTTGGAGTTGTTATTTGTGTGGATGCAGGGCTTGTCTCTGAGGGGGATGCAGTGGAAGATGACAATGATGTAGATGTTGGCTCTGTTGTAGATGCAATCAAACTTTCTGAAGTTGGTGAGTTGAAAGTTGTTAGCTGTGATGTAGGTGAGGGCACAGAGGTCAGAGTAGTTGCTGTTGTTGCTGGTGTAGATAAGTTGGTGGTATATGGAGTGGATGTACTTATAGATGTCACAGTTGCTGGAGATCTTTCTGTAGAGCCACTGCTGGTCACTTGCATGGATGAAGTCGAAGTTGTCAATTTGGTTGGAGTCGTTATTTGTGTGGATGCAGTGCTTATCACTGATGTGGATATGGTGGAATAAGACAATGATGTAGATGTTGGCTCTGTTGAAATTGCCGTCAAACTTTCTGATGTTGGTGAGGATGAAGTCGTAATCTGTGATGTAGTTGATGTCACAGAGGTCAGAGTAGCTGCTGTTGTTGCTGGTGTAGATGAGGTGGTTGAATATGGAGAGGATCTTCTTATAGATGTCAGAGTAGCTGGAGAAATCTGTGTTGATCCAATGCTCGTCTGTTGCGTGGATGCAGTTGAAGTGGTCAATGTGGTTGGAGTCGTTACTTGGGTGGATGCAGTGCTTGTCTCTGAGGTGGATGTGGTGGAAGATGACAATGATGTAGGCATTGGCTCTGTTGTAGCTGCAGTCAAACTTTCTGATGTTGATGAGGACGAATTTGTAATCTGTGATGTACGTGATGGCACAGATCTCAGACTAGTTGCTAATGTTGCTTGTGTAGATAAAGTGGTGGAATAGGGAGCGGAATTACTTATAGATGTCAGAGTTGCTGGAGATGTTTCTGTAGATCCACTGCTTGTCTCTTGCATGGATGAAGTAGAAGTGGTCAATGTGGTTGGAGTCGTTATTTGTGTGGATGCAGTGCTTGTCTCTGAGGTGGATGCAGTGGAAGATGTCAGTGATGTAGATATTGGCTCTGTTGTAGATACAATCAAACTTACTGAAGTTGGTGAGTTGAAAGTTGTTAGCTGTGATGTAGGTGATGGCACAGAGGTCAGAGTAGTTGCTTTTGTTGCTTGGGTAGATGCTGTGGTTGAATATGGAGCAGAAGTACTTATAGATGTCACAGTAGCTGGAGATGTTTCTGTAGATCGACTGCTTGTTTCTTGCATGGATGAAGTAGAAGTGGTCAATGTGGTTGGAGTTGTTATTTGTGTGGATGCAGTGCTTGTCTCTGAGGGGGATGCAGTGGAAGATGACAATGATGTAAATGTTGGCTCTGTTGTAGATGCAATCAAACTTTCTGAAGTTGGTGAGTTGAAAGTTGTTAGCTGTGATGTAGGTGATGGCACCGAGGTCAGAGTAGTTGCTTTTGTTGCTTGTGTAGATGCTGTGGTTGAATATGGAGCAGAAGTACTTATAGATGTCACAGTAGCTGGAGATGTTTCTGTAGATCCACTACTTGTCTCTTGCATGGATGAAGTAGAAGTGGTCAATGTCATTGGAGTCATTATTTGTGTGGATGCCATGCTTGTCACTGATGTGGAGATGGTGGAATAAGACAATGATGTAGATGTTGGCTCTGTTGTAGTTGCCGTCAAACTTTCTGAAGTTGGTGAGTTGAAAGTTGTTAGCTGTGATGTAGGTGAGGGCACAGAGGTCAGAGTAGTTGCTGTTGTTGCTGGTGTAGATAAGTTGGTGGTATATGGAGTGGATGTACTTATAGATGTCACAGTTGCTGGAGATCTTTCTGTAGAGCCACTGCTGGTCACTTGCATGGATGAAGTCGAAGTTGTCAATTTGGTTGGACTCGTTATTTGGGTGGATGCAGTGCTTGTCTCTGAGGTGGATGCGGTGGAAGATGACAATGATGTAGGTATTGGCTCTGTTGTAGATGTAATCAAACTTTCTGAAGTTGGTGAGTACAAAGTTGTAATCTGTGATGTAGGTGAGGGCACAGAGGTCAGTGTAGTTGCTGTAGTTGCTTGTGTAGATGCTGTGCTTGAATAGAGAGTGGATGTACTTATAGATGTCAGAGTTGCTGGAGATGTTTCTGTAGATCCACTGCTTGTCTCTTGCATGGATAAAGTAGAAGTGGTCAATGTGGTTGGAGTCGTTATTTGTGTGGATGCAGTGCTTGTCTCTGAGGTGGATGCAGTGGAAGATGTCAGTGATGTAGATATTGGCTCTGTTGTAGATACAATCAAACTTACTGAAGTTGGTGAGTTGAAAGTTGTTAGCTGTGATGTAGGTGATGGCACAGAGGTCAGAGCAGTTGCTTTTGTTGCTTGTGTAGATGCTGTGGTTGAATATGGAGCAGAAGTACTTATAGATGTCACAGTAGCTGGAGATGTTTCTGTAGATCCACTACTTGTCTCTTGCATGGATGAAGTGGAAGTGGTCAATGTCGTTGGAGTCATTATATGTGTGGATGCCATGCTTGTCACTGATGTGGAGATGGTGGAATAAGACAATGATGTAGATGTTGGCTTTGTTGTAGTTGCCGTCAAACTTTCTGATGTTGGTGAGGATGAAGTCGTAATCTGTGATGTAGGTAATGTCACAGAGGTCAGAGTAGCTGCTGTTTTTACTGGTGTAGATGCAGTGGTTGAATATGGAGAGGATCTACTTATAGATGTCAGAGTAGCTGGAGAAATCTGTGTTGATCCAATGCTCGTCTGTTGCGTGGATGCAGTTGAAGTGGTCAATGTGGTCGGACTCGTTATTTGGGTGGATGCAGTGCTTGTCTCTGAGGTGGGTGCGGTGGAAGATGACAATGATGTAGGTATTGGCTCTGTTGTAGATGTAATCAAACTTTCTGAAGTTGGTGAGTACAAAGTTGTAATCTGTGATGTAGGTGAGGGCACAGAGGTCAGTGTAGTTGCTGTTGTTGCTTGTGTAGATGCTGTGCTTGAATAGAGAGTGTATGTACTTATAGATGTCAGAGTTGGTGGAGATGTTTCTGTAGAGCCACTGCTCGTCTCTTGCATGGATGAAGTAAAAGTGGTCAATTTGGTTGGAGTTGATATTTGTGTGGATGCAGTGCTTTTCACTGATGTGGGTATGGTGGAATAAGACAATGATGTAGATGTTGGCTTTGTTGTAGATGCAGACAAACTTTGTGACGTTGGTGAGGATGAATACGTAATCGATGATGTAGGTGATTTCTCAGTGGTCAGAGTAGTTGCTGTTGTTGCTGGTGTAGATAAGTTGGTTGTATATGGAGTGGATGTACTTATAAATGTCAGAGTTGCTGGAGATGTTTCTGTAGAGCCACTGCTCGTCTCTTGCAAGGATGAAGTAGAAGTGTTAAATGTGGTTGGAGTTGTTATTTCTGTGGATGCAGTGCTTGTCACTGATGTGGATATGGTGGAATAAGACAATGAAGTAGATGTTGGCTCTGTTGTAGCTGCAGTCAAATTTTCTGATGTTGGTGAGGATGAAGTCCTAATCTGTGATGTACGTGATGGCACAGATGTCAGACTAGTTGCTGTTGTTGCTGGTGTAGATGAAGTGGTTGAATAGGGGGCGGAATTACTTATAGATGTCACAGTAGCTGGAGATGTTTCTGTAGATCCAATGCTTGTCTCTTGCATGGATGAAGTAGAAGTGGTCAATGTGGTTGGAGTCGTTATTTGTGTGGATGCAGTGCTTGTCTCTGAGGTGGATGCAGTGGAAGATGACAATGATGTAGATGTTGGCTCTGTTGTAGATGCAATCAAACTTTCTGAAGTTGGTGAGTTGAAAGTTGTTAGCTGTGATGTAGGTGAGGGCACAGAGGTCAGAGTAGTTGCTGTTGTTGCTGGTGTAGATAAGTTGGTGGTATATGGAGTGGATGTACTTATAGATGTCACAGTTGCTGGAGATCTTTCTGTAGAGCCACTGCTGGTCACTTGCATGGATGAAGTAGAAGTTGTCAATTTGGTTGGAGTCGTTATTTGTGTGGATGCAGTGCTTATCACTGATGTGGATATGGTGGAATAAGACAATGATGTAGATGTTGGCTCTGTTGAAGTTGCCGTCAAACTTTCTGATGTTGGTGAGGATGAAGTCGTAATCTGTGATGTAGTTGATGTCACAGAGGTCAGAGTAGCTGCTGTTGTTACTGGTGTAGATGCGGTGGTTGAATATGGAGAGGATCTTCTTATAGATGTCAGAGTAGCTGGAGAAATCTGTGTTGATCCAATGCTCGTCGGTTGCGTGGATGCAGTTGAAGTGGTCAATGTGGTTGGAGTCGTTATTTGGGTGGATGCAGTGCTTGTCTCTGAGGTGGATGTGGTGGAAGATGACAATGATGTAGGCATTGGCTCTGTTGTAGTTGCAGTCAAACTTTCTGATGTTGATGAGGACGAATTTTTAATCTGTGATGTACGTGATGGCACAGATGTCAGACTAGTTGCTAATGTTGCTTGTGTAGATAAAGTGGTTGAATAGGGAGCGGAATTACTTATAGATGTCACAGTAGCTGGAGATGTTTCTGTAGATCCACTGCTTGTCTCTTGCATGGATGAAGTAGAAGTGGTCAATGTGGTTGGAGTTGATATTTGTGTGGATGCAGTGCTTGTCTCTGAGGTGGATGCAGTGGAAGATGACAATGATGTAGATGTTGGCTCTGTTGTAGATGCAATCAAACTTTCTGAAGTTGGTGAGTTGAAAGTTGTTAGCTGTGATGTAGGTGATGGCACAGAGGTCAGAGTAGTTGCTTTTGTTGCTTGGGTAGATGCTGTGGTTGAATATGGAGCAGAAGTACTTATAGATGTCACAGTAGCTGGAGATGTTTCTGTAGATCGACTGCTTGTTTCTTGCATGGATGAAGTAGAAGTGGTCAATGTGGTTGGAGTTGTTATTTGTGTGGATGCAGTGCTTGTCTCTGAGGGGGATGCAGTGGAAGATGACAATGATGTAGATGTTGGCTCTGTTGTAGATGCAATCAAACTTTCTGAAGTTGGTGAGTTGAAAGTTGTTAGCTGTGATGTAGGTGATGGCACCGAGGTCAGAGTAGTTGCTTTTGTTGCTTGTGTAGATGCTGTGGTTGAATATGGAGCAGAAGTACTTATAGATGTCACAGTAGCTGGAGATGTTTCTGTAGATCCACTACTTGTCTCTTGCATGGATGAAGTAGAAGTGGTCAATGTCATTGGAGTCATTATTTGTGTGGATGCCATGCTTGTCACTGATGTGGAGATGGTGGAATAATACAATGATGTAGATGTTGGTTCTGTTGTAGTTGCCGTCAAACTTTCTGATGTTGGTGAGGATGAAGTCGTAATCTGTGATGTAGGTAATGTCACAGAGGTCAGAGTAGCTGCTGTTGTTACTGGTGTAGATGCGGTGGTTGAATATGGAGAGGATCTACTTATAGATGTCAGAGTAGCTGGAGAAATCTGTGTTGATCCAATGCTCGTCTGTTGCGTGGATGCAGTTGAAGTGGTCAATGTGGTTGGAGTCGTTATTTGGGTGGATGCAGTGCTTGTCTCTGAGGTGGATGTGGTGGAAGATGACAATGATGTAGGCATTGGCTCTGTTGTAGCTGCAGTCAAACTTTCTGATGTTGATGAGGACGAATTTTTAATCTGTGATGTACGTGATGGCACAGATGTCAGACTAGTTGCTAATGTTGCTTGTGTAGATAAAGTGGTTGAATAGGGAGCGGAATTACTTATAGATGTGACAGTAGCTGGAGATGTTTCTGTAGATCCACTACTTGTCTCTTGCATGGATGAAGTAGAAGTGGTCAATGTCGTTGGAGTCATTATTTGTGTGGATGCCATGCTTGTCTCTGAGGTGGATGCAGTGGAAGATGACAATGATGTAGATGTTGGCTCTGTTGTAGATGCAATCAAACTTTCTGAAGTTGGTGAGTTGAAAGTTGTTAGCTGTGATGTAGGTGATGGCACAGAGGTCAGAGTAGTTGCTTTTGTTGCTTGTGTAGATGCTGTGGTTGAATATGGAGCAGAAGTACTTATAGATGTCACAGTAACTGGAGATGTTTCTGTAGATCCACTACTTGTCTCTTGCATGGATGAAGTAGAAGTGATCAATGTCGTTGGAGTCATTATTTGAGTGGATGCCATGCTTGTCACTGATGTGGAGATGGTGGAATAAGACAATGATGTAGATGTTGGCTCTGTTGTAGTTGCCGTCAAACTTTCTGATGTTGGTGAGGATGAAGTCGTAATCTGTGATGTAGGTAATGTCACAGAGGTCAGAGTAGCTGCTGTTGTTACTGGTGTAGATGCGGTGGTTGAATATGGAGAGGATGTACTTATAGATGTCAGAGTAGCTGGAGAAATCTGTGTTGATCCAATGCTCGTCTGTTGCGTGGATGCAGTTGAAGTGGTCAATGTGGTTGGAGTCGTTATTTGGGTGGATGCAGTGCTTGTCTCTGAGGTGGATGTGGTGGAAGATGACAATGATGTAGGCATTGGCTCTGTTGTAGCTGCAGTCAAACTTTCTGATGTTGATGAGGACGAATTTTTAATCTGTGATGTACGTGATGGCACAGATGTCAGACTAGTTGCTAATGTTGCTTGTGTAGATAAAGTGGTTGAATAGGGAGCGGAATTACTTATAGATGTGACAGTAGCTGGAGATGTTTCTGTAGATCCACTACTTGTCTCTTGCATGGATGAAGTAGAAGTGGTCAATGTCGTTGGAGTCATTATTTGTGTGGATGCCATGCTTGTCTCTGAGGTGGATGCAGTGGAAGATGACAATGATGTAGATGTTGGCTCTGTTGTAGATGCAATCAAACTTTCTGAAGTTGGTGAGTTGAAAGTTGTTAGCTGTGATGTAGGTGATGGCACAGAGGTCAGAGTAGTTGCTTTTGTTGCTTGTGTAGATGCTGTGGTTGAATATGGAGCAGAAGTACTTATAGATGTCACAGTAACTGGAGATGTTTCTGTAGATCCACTACTTGTCTCTTGCATGGATGAAGTAGAAGTGATCAATGTCGTTGGAGTCATTATTTGAGTGGATGCCATGCTTGTCACTGATGTGGAGATGGTGGAATAAGACAATGATGTAGATGTTGGCTCTGTTGTAGTTGCCGTCAAACTTTCTGATGTTGGTGAGGATGAAGTCGTAATCTGTGATGTAGGTAATGTCACAGAGGTCAGAGTAGCTGCTGTTGTTACTGGTGTAGATGCGGTGGTTGAATATGGAGAGGATGTACTTATAGATGTCAGAGTAGCTGGAGAAATCTGTGTTGATCCAATGCTCGTCTGTTGCGTGGATGCAGTTGAAGTGGTCAATGTGGTTGGAGTCGTTATTTGGGTGGATGCAGTGCTTGTCTCTGAGGTGGATGTGGTGGAAGATGACAATGATGTAGGCATTGGCTCTGTTGTAGCTGCAGTCAAACTTTCTGATGTTGATGAGGACGAATTTTTAATCTGTGATGTACGTGATGGCACAGATGTCAGACTAGTTGCTAATGTTGCTTGTGTAGATAAAGTGGTTGAATAGGGAGCGGAATTACTTATAGATGTGACAGTAGCTGGAGATGTTTCTGTAGATCCACTACTTGTCTCTTGCATGGATGAAGTAGAAGTGGTCAATGTCGTTGGAGTCATTATTTGTGTGGATGCCATGCTTGTCTCTGAGGTGGATGCAGTGGAAGATGACAATGATGTAGATGTTGGCTCTGTTGTAGATGCAATCAAACTTTCTGAAGTTGGTGAGTTGAAAGTTGTTAGCTGTGATGTAGGTGATGGCACAGAGGTCAGAGTAGTTGCTTTTGTTGCTTGTGTAGATGCTGTGGTTGAATATGGAGCAGAAGTACTTATAGATGTCACAGTAACTGGAGATGTTTCTGTAGATCCACTACTTGTCTCTTGCATGGATGAAGTAGAAGTGGTCAATGTCGTTGGAGTCATTATTTGAGTGGATGCCATGCTTGTCACTGATGTGGAGATGGTGGAATAAGACAATGATGTAGATGTTGGCTCTGTTGTAGTTGCCGTCAAACTTTCTGATGTTGGTGAGGATGAAGTCGTAATCTGTGATGTAGGTAATGTCACAGAGGTCAGAGTAGCTGCTGTTGTTACTGGTGTAGATGCGGTGGTTGAATATGGAGAGGATCTACTTATAGATGTCAGAGTAGCTGGAGAAATCTGTGTTGATCCAATGCTCGTCTGTTGCGTGGATGCAGATGAAGTGGTCAATGTGGTTGGACTCGTTATTTGGGTGGATGCAGTGCTTTTCTCTGAGGTGGATGCGGAGGAATAAGACAATGATGTAGGTATTGGCTCTGTTGTAGATGTAATCAAACTTTCTGAAGTTGGTAAGTACAAAGTTGTAATCTGTGATGTAGGTGAGGGCACAGAGGTCAGTGTAGTTGCTGTTGTTGCTTGTGTAGATGCTGTGCTTGAATAGAGAGTGGATGTACTTATAGATGTCAGAGTTGCTGGAGATGTTTCTGTAGATCCACTGCTTGTCTCTTGCATGGATGAAGTAGAAGTGGTCAATGTGGTTGGAGTCGTTATTTGTGTGGATGCAGTGCTATTCTCTGAGGTGGATGCAGTGGAAGATGTCAGTGAAGAAGATATTGGCTCTGTTGTAGATACAATCAAACTTTCTGAAGTTGGTGAGTTGAAAGTTGTTAGCTGTGATGTAGGTGATGGCACAGAGGTCAGAGTAGTTGCTTTTGTTGCTTGTGTAGATGCTGTGGTTGAATTTGGAGAAGAAGTACTTATAAATGTCACAGTAGCTGGAGATGTTTCTGTAGATCCATTACTTGTCTCTTGCATGGATGAAGTAGAAGTGGTCAATGTCTTTGGAGTCATTATTTGTGTGGATGCCATGCTTGTCACTGATGTGGAGATAGGGGAATAAGACAATGATGTAGATGTTGGCTCTGTTGTAGATGCAGGCAAACTTTGTGACGTTGGTGAGGATGAAGACGTAATCGATGATGTAGGTGATTTCTCAGTGGTCAGAGTAGTTGCTGTTGTTGCTGGTGTAGATAAGTTGGTTGTATATGGAGTGGATGTCCTTATAGATGTAGATGTACTTATAGTCGTAATCGATGATGTAGGTGATTTCTCAGTGGTCAGAGTAGTTGCTGTTGTTGCTGGTGTAGAAAAGTTGGTTGTATATGGAGTGGATGTACTTATAGATGTCACAGTTGTTGGAGATGTTTCTGTAGAGCCACTGCTCGTCTCTTGCATGGATGAAGTAGAAGTTGTCAATTTGGTTGGAGTCGTTATTTGTGTGGATGCAGGGCTTATCACTGATGTGGATATGGTGGAATTAGACAATGATGTAGATGTTGGCTCTGTTGTAGTTGCCTTCAAACTTTCTGATGTTGGTGAGGATGAAGTCGTAATCTGTGATGTAGGTAATGTCACAGAGGTCAGAGTAGCTGCTGTTGTTAAGGGTGTAGATGCTGTGGTTGAATATGGAGAGGATCTACTTATAGATGTCAGAGTAGCTGGAGAAATCTGTGTTGATCCAATGCTCGTCTGTTGTGTGGATGCAGTTGAAGTGGTCAATGTGGTTGGAGTCGTTATTTGGGTGGATGCAGTGCTTGTCTCTGAGGTGGATGCGGTGGAAGATGACAATGATGTAGGTATTGGCTCTGTTGTAGATGTAATCAAACCTTCTGAAGTTGGTGAGTACAAAGTTGTAATCTGTGATGTAGGTGAGGGCACAGAGGTCAGTGTAGTTGCTGTTGTTGCTTGTGTAGATGCTGTGCTTGAATAGAGAGTGGATGTACTTATAGATGTCAGAGTTGCTGGAGATGTGTCTGTAGAGCCACTGCTCTTCTCTTGCATGGATGAAGTAGAAGTTGTCAATTTGGTTGGATTTGATATTTGTGTGGATGCAGTGCTTTTTTCTAATGTGGGTATGGTGGAATAAGACAATGATATAGATGTTGGCTTTGTTGTAGATGCAGACAAACTTTGTGACATTGGTGAGGATGAATACGTAATCGATGATGTAGGTGATTTCTCAGTGGTCAGAGTAGTTGCTGTTGTTGCTGGTGTAGATAAGTTAGTTGTATATGGAGTGGATGTACTTATAGATGTCACAGTTGCTGGAGATGTTTCTGGTGAGCCACTACTCGTCTCTTGCATGGATGAAGTAGAAGTGGTCAATGTCGTTGGAGTCATTATTTGTGTGGATGCCATGCTTGTCACTGATGTGGAGATGGTGGAATAAGACAATGATGTAGATGTTGGCTCTGTTGTAGATGCAGACAAACTTTGTGTCGTTGGTGAGGATGAAGACGTAATCGATGATGTAGGTGATTTCTCAGTGGTCAGAGTAGTTGCTGGTGTAGATAAGTTAGTTGTATATGGAGTGGATGTACTTATAGATGTCAGAGTTGCTGGAGATGTTTCTGTAGAGCCACTGCTCGTCTCTTGCATGGATGAAGTAGAAGTGGTCAATGTGGTTGGCGTTGCTATTTGTGTGAATGCAGTGCTTGTCACTGATGTGGATATGGTGGAATAAGACAATGATGTAGATGTTGGCTCTGTTGTAGCTGCAGTCAAACTTTCTGATGTTGATGAGGACGAAGTCGTAATCTGTGATGTACGTGATGGCACAGATGTCAGACTAGATGCTGTTGTTGCTGGTGTAGATAAAGTGGTTGAATAGGGAGCGGAATTACTTATAGATGTCACAGTAGCTGGAGATGTTTCTGTAGATCCAATGCTTGTCTCTTGCATGGATGAAGTAGAAGTGGTCAATGTGGTTGGAGTCGTTATTTGTGTGGATGCAGTGCTTGTCTCTGAGGTGGATGCAGTGGAAGATGACAATGATGTAGATATTGGCTCTGTTGTAGATGCAATCAAACTTTCTGAAGTTGGTGAGTTGAGAGTTGTTAGCTGTGATGTAAGTGATCGCACGGAGGTCAGAGTAGTTGCTTTTGTTGCTTGTGTAGATGCTGTGGTTGAATTTGGAGAAGAAGTACTTATAAATGTCACAGTAGCTGGAGATGTTTCTGTAGATCCATTACTTGTCTCTTGCATGGATGAAGTAGAAGTGGTCAATGTCTTTGGAGTCATTATTTGTGTGGATGCTATGCTTGTCACTGATGTGGAGATAGGGGAATAAGACAATGATGTAGATGTTGGCTCTGTTGTAGATGCAGACAAACTTTGTGACGTTGGTGAGGATGAAGACGTAATCGATGATGTAGGTGATTTCTCAGTGGTCAGAGTAGTTGCTGTTGTTGCTGGTGTAGATAAGTTGGTTGTATATGGAGTGGATGTACTTATAGATGTCAGAGTTGCTGGAGATGTTTCTGTAGAGCCACTATTCGTCTCTTGCATGGATGAAGTAGAAGTGGTCAAAGTGGTTGGCGTTGCTATTTGTGTGGATGCAGTGCTTGTCACTGATGTGGATACGGTGGAATAAGACAATGATGTAGATGTTGGCTCTGTTGTAGCTGCAGTCAAACTTTCTGATGTTGGTGAGTTGAAAGTTGTTAGCTGTGATGTAGTTGATGGCACAGAGGTCAGAGTAGTTGCTTTTGTTGCTTGTGTAGATGCTGTGGTTGAATATGGAGCAGAAGTACTTATAGATGTCACAGTAGCTGGAGATGTTTCTGTAGATCCACTACTTGTCTCTTGCATGGATGAAGTAGAAGTGGTCAATGTCGTTGGAGTCATTATTTGTGTGGATGCCATGCTTGTCACTGATGTGGAGATGGAGGAATAAGACAATGATGTAGATGTTGGCTCTGTTGTAGATGCAGACAAACTTTGTGTCGTTGGTGAGGATGAAGACGTAATCGATGATGTAGGTGATTTCTCAGTGGTCAGAGTAGTTGCTGGTGTAGATAAGTTAGTTGTATATGGAGTGGATGTACTTATAGATATCAGAGTTGCTGGAGATGTTTCTGTAGAGCCACTACTCGTCTCTTGCATGGATGAAGTAGAAGTGGTCAAAGTGGTTGGCGTTGCTATTTGTGTGGATGCAGTGCTTGCCACTGATGTGGATACGGTGGAATAAGACAATGATGTAGATGTTGGCTCTGTTGTAGCTGCAGTCAAACTTTCTGATGTTGATGAGGACGAAATTGTAATCTGTGATGTACGTGATGGCACAGATGTCAGACTAGCTGCTGTTGTTGCTGGTGTAGATAAAGTGGTTGAATAGGGAGCGGAATTACTTATAGATGTCACAGTAGCTGGAGATGTTTCTGTAGATCCACTGCTTGTCTCTTGCATGGATGAAGTAGAAGTGGTCAATGTGGTTGGAGTCGTTATTTGTGTGGATGCAGTGCTTGTCTCTGAGGTGGATGCAGTGAAAGATGACAATGATGTAGATATTGGCTCTGTTGTAGATGCAATCAAACTTTCTGAAGTTGGTGAGTTGAAAAATGTTAGCTGTGATGTAGATAATGGCACAGAGGTCAGAGTAGTTGCTTTTGTTGCTTGTGTAGATGCTGTGGTTGAATATGGAGAAGAAGTACTTATAAATGTCACAATAGCTGGAGATGTTTCTGTAGATCCATTACTTGTCTCTTGCATGGATGAAGTAGAAGTGGTCAATGTCTTTGGAGTCATTATTTGTGTGGATGCCATGCTTGTCACTGATGTGGAGATAGGGGAATAAGACAATGATGTAGATGTTGGCTCTGTTGTAGATGCAGACAAACTTTGTGACGTTGGTGAGGATGAAGACATAATCGATGATGTAGGTGATTTCTCAGTGGTCAGAGTAGTTGCTGTTGTTGCTGGTGTAGATAATTTGGTTGTATATGGAGTGGATGTACTTATAGATGTAGATGTACTTAGAGACGTAATCGATGATGTAGGTGATTTCTCAGTGGTCAGAGTAGTTGCTGTTGTTGCTGGTGTAGAAAAGTTGGTTGTATATGGAGTGGATGTACTTATAGATGTCACAGTTGTTGGAGATGTTTCTGTAGAGCCACTGCTCGTCTCTTGCATGGATGAAGTAGAAGTTGTCAATTTGGTTGGAGTCGTTATTTGTGTGGATGCAGGGCTTATCACTGATGTGGATATGGTGGAATAAAACAATAATGTAGATGTTGGCTCTGTTGTAGTTGCCGTTAAACTTTCTGATGTTGGTGAGGATGAAGTCGTAATCTGTGATGTAGGTAATGTCACAGAGGTCAGAGTAGCTGCTGTTGTTAAGGGTGTAGATGCTGTGGTTGAATATGGAGAGGATCTACTTATAGATGTCAGAGTAGCTGGAGAAATCTGTGTTGATCCAATGCTCGTCTGTTGTGTGGATGCAGTTGAAGTGGTCAATGTGGTTGGAGTCGTTATTTGGGTGGATGCAGTGCTTGTCTCTGAGGTGGATGCGGTGGAAGATGACAATGATATAGGTATTGGCTCTGTTGTAGATGTAATCAAACTTTCTGAAGTTGGTGAGTACAAAGTTGTAATCTGTGATGTAGGTGAGGGCACAGAGGTCAGTGTAGTTGCTGTTGTTGCTTGTGTAGATGCTGTGCTTGAATAGAGAGTGGATGTACTTATAGATGTCAGAGTTGCTGGAGATGTGTCTGTAGAGCCACTGCTCTTCTCTTGCATGGATGAAGTAGAAGTTGTCAATTTGGTTGGATTTGATATTTGTGTGGATGCAGTGCTTTTTTCTAATGTGGGTATGGTGGAATAAGACAATGATATAGATGTTGGCTTTGTTGTAGATGCAGACAAACTTTGTGACATTGGTGAGGATGAATACGTAATCGATGATGTAGGTGATTTCTCAGTGGTCAGAGTAGTTGCTGTTGTTGCTGGTGTAGATAAGTTGGTTCTATATGGAGTGGATGTACTTATAGATGTCAGAGTTGCTGGAGATGTTTCTGTAGAGCCACTGCTCGTCTCTTGCATGTGTGAAGTAGAAGTGGTCAATGTGGTTGGAGTTGTTAATTGTGTGGATGCAGTGCTTGTCACTGATGTGGATATGGTGGAATAAGACAATGATGTAGATGTTGGCTCTGTTGTAGCTGCAGTCAAATTTTCTGATGTTGATGAGGACGAAGTCGTAATCTGTGATGTACGTGATGGCACAGATGTCAGACTAGTTGCTGTTGTTGCTGGTGTAGATAAAGTGGTTGAATAGGGAGCGGAATTACTTATAGATGTCACAGTAGCTGGAGATGTT
The DNA here is from genome assembly GCF_041902795.1 of Electrophorus electricus. Classification (NCBI taxonomy): domain Eukaryota; kingdom Metazoa; phylum Chordata; class Actinopteri; order Gymnotiformes; family Gymnotidae; genus Electrophorus; species Electrophorus electricus. Next base: position 25,427,163 of record NC_137508.1, read on the forward strand.
TCTGTAGATCCAATGCTTGTCTCTTGCATGGATGAAGTAGAAGTGGTCAATGTGGTTGGAATCGTTATTTGTGTGGATGCAGTGCTTATCACTGATGTGGATATGGTGGAATAAGACAATGATGTAGTTGTTGGCTCTGTTGTAGATGCAATCAAACTTTCTGAAGTTGGTGAGTTGAAAGTTGTTAGCTGTGATGTAGGTGATGGCACAGAGGTCAGAGTAGTTGCTTTTGTTGCTTGGGTAGATGCTGTGGTTGAATATGGAGCAGAAGTACTTATAGATGTCACAGTAGCTGGAGATGTTTCTGTAGATCCACTACTTGTCTCTTGCATGGATGAAGTAGAAGTGGTCAATGTCGTTGGAGTCATTATTTGTGTGGATGCCATGCTTGTCACCGATGTGGAGATGGTGGAAGATGACAATGATGTAGGTATTGGCTCTGTTGTAGATGTAATCAAACTTTCTGAAGTTGGTGAGTACAAAGTTGTAATCTGTGATGTAGGTGAGGGCACAGAGGTCAGTGTAGTTGCTGTTGTTGCTTGTGTAGATGCTGTGCTTGAATAGACAGTGGATGTACTTATAGATGTCAGAGTTGCTGGAGATGTGTCTGTAGAGCCACTGCTCTTCTCTTGCATGTGTGCAGTAGAAGTGGTCAATGTGGTTGGAGTTGTTATTTGTGTGGATGCAGTGATTCTCACTGATGTGGATATGGCGGAATAAGACAATGATGTAGATGTTGGCTCTGTTGTAGCTGCAGTCAAACCTTCTGATGTTGATGAGGACGAAATTGTAATCTGTGATGTACGTGATGGCACAGATGTCAGACTAGCTGCTGTTGTTGCTGGTGTAGATAAAGTGGTTGAATAGGGAGCGGAATTACTTATAGATGTCACAGTAGCTGGAGATGTTTCTGTAGATCCACTGCTTGTCTCTTGCATGGATGAAGTAGAAGTGGTCAATGTGGTTGGAGTCTTTATTTGTGTGGATGCAGTGCTTGTCTCTGAGGTGGATGCAGTGGAAGATGACAATGATGTAGATATTGGCTCTGTTGTAGATGCAATCAAACTTTCTGAAGTTGGTGAGTTGAAAGTTGTTAGCTGTGATGTAGGTATTGGCACAGAGGTCAGAGTAGTTGCTTTTGTTGCTTGTGTATATGCTGTGGTTGAATATGGAGAAGAAGTACTTATAAATGTCACAGTAGCTGGAAATGTTTCTGTAGATCCACTACTTGTCTCTTGCATGGATGAAGTAGAAGTGGTCAATGTCGTTGGAGTCATTATTTGTGTGGATGCCATGCTTGTCACTGATGTGGAGATGGTGGAATATGACAATGATGTAGATGTTGGCTCTGTTGTAGATGCAGACAAACTTTGTGTCGTTGGTGAGGATGAAGACGTAATCGATGATGTAGGTGGTTTCTCAGTGGTCAGAGTAGTTGCTGTTGTTGCTGGTGTAGATAAGTTAGTTGTATATGGAGTGGATGTACTTATAGATGTCAGAGTTGCTGGAGATGTTTCTGTAGAGCCACTGCTCGTCTCTTGCATGGATGAAGTAGAAGTGGTCAATGTGGTTGGCGTTGCTATTTGTGTGAATGCAGTGCTTGTCACTGATGTGGATACGGTGGAATAAGACAATGATGTAGATGTTGGCTCTGTTGTAGCTGCAGTCAAACTTTCTGATGTTGATGAGGACGAAGTTGTAATCTGTGATGTAAGTGATGGCACAGATGTCAGACTAGATGCTGTTGTTGCTGGTGTAGATAAAGTGGTTGAATAGGGAGCGGAATTACTTATAGATGTCACTGTAGCTGGAGATGTTTCTGTAGATCCACTGCTTGTCTCTTGCATGGATGAAGTAGAAGTGGTCAATGTGGTTGGAGTCGTTATTTGTGTGGATGCAGTGCTTGTCTCTGAGGTGGATGCAGTAGAAGATGACAATGATGTAGATATTGGCTCTGTTGTAGATGCAATCAAACTTTCTGAAGTTGGTGAGTTGAGAGTTGTTAGCTGTGATGTAGGTGATCGCACGGAGGTCAGAGTAGTTGCTTTTGTTGCTTGTGTAGATGCTGTGGTTGAATTTGGAGAAGAAGTACTTATAAATGTCACAGTAGCTGGAGATGTTTCTGTAGATCCATTACTTGTCTCTTGCATGGATGAAGTAGAAGTGGTCAATGTCTTTGGAGTCATTATTTGTGTGGATGCCATGCTTGTCACTGATGTGGAGATAGGGGAATAAGACAATGATGTAGATGTTGGCTCTGTTGTAGATGCAGACAAACTTTGTGACGTTGGTGAGGATGAAGACGTAATCGATGATGTAGGTGATTTCTCAGTGGTCAGAGTAGTTGCTGTTGTTGCTGGTGTAGATAAGTTGGTTGTATATGGAGTGGATGTACTTATAGATGTAGATGTACTTATAGTCGTAATCGATGATGTAGGTGATTTCTCAGTGGTCAGAGTAGTTGCTGTTGTTGCTGGTGTAGAAAAGTTGGTTGTATATGGAGTGGATGTACTTATAGATGTCACAGTTGTTGGAGATGTTTCTGTAGAGCCACTGCTCGTCTCTTGCATGGATGAAGTAGAAGTTGTCAATTTGGTTGGAGTCGTTATTTGTGTGGATGCAGGGCTTATCACTGATGTGGATATGGTGGAATTAGACAATGATGTAGATGTTGGCTCTGTTGTAGTTGCCTTCAAACTTTCTGATGTTGGTGAGGATGAAGTCGTAATCTGTGATGTAGGTAATGTCATAGAGGTCAGAGTAGCTACTGTTGTTAAGGGTGTAGATGCTGTGGTTGAATATGGAGAGGATCTACTTATAGATGTCAGAGTAGCTGGAGAAATCTGTGTTGATCCAATGCTCGTCTGTTGTGTGGATGCAGTTGAAGTGGTCAATGTGGTTGGAGTCGTTATTTGGGTGGATGCAGTGCTTGTCTCTGAGGTGGATGCGGTGGAAGATGACAATGATGTAGATATTGGCTCTGTTGTAGATGCAATCAAACTTTCTGAAGTTGGTGAGTTGAAAGTTGTTAGCTGTGATGTAGGTATTGGCACAGAGGTCAGAGTAGTTGCTTTTGTTGCTTGTGTAGATGCTGTGGTTGAATATGGAGAAGAAGTACTTATAAATGTCAAAGTAGCTGGAAATGTTTCTGTAGATCGACTACTTGTCTCTTGCATGGATGAAGTAGAAGTGGTCAATGTCGTTGGAGTCATTATTTGTGTGGATGCCATGCTTGTCACTGATGTGGAGATGGTGGAATATGACAATGATGTAGATGTTGGCTCTGTTGTAGATGCAGACAAACTTTGTGTCGTTGGTGAGGATGAAGACGTAATCGATGATGTAGGTGGTTTCTCAGTGGTCAGAGTAGTTGCTGTTGTTGCTGGTGTAGATAAGTTAGTTGTATATGGAGTGGATGTACTTATAGATGTCAGAGTTGCTGGAGATGTTTCTGTAGAGCCACTGCTCGTCTCTTGCATGGATGAAGTAGAAGTGGTCAATGTGGTTGGCGTTGCTATTTGTGTGAATGCAGTGCTTGTCACTGATGTGGATACGGTGGAATAAGACAATGATGTAGATGTTGGCTCTGTTGTAGCTGCAGTCAAACTTTCTGATGTTGATGAGGACGAAGTTGTAATCTGTGATGTAAGTGATGGCACAGATGTCAGACTAGATGCTGTTGTTGCTGGTGTAGATAAAGTGGTTGAATAGGGAGCGGAATTACTTATAGATGTCACTGTAGCTGGAGATGTTTCTGTAGATCCACTGCTTGTCTCTTGCAAGGATGAAGTAGAAGTGGTCAATGTGGTTGGAGTCGTTATTTGTGTGGATGCAGTGCTTGTCTCTGAGGTGGATGCAGTAGAAGATGACAATGATGTAGATATTGGCTCTGTTGTAGATGCAATCAAACTTTCTGAAGTTGGTGAGTTGAGAGTTGTTAGCTGTGATGTAGGTGATCGCACGGAGGTCAGAGTAGTTGCTTTTGTTGCTTGTGTAGATGCTGTGGTTGAATTTGGAGAAGAAGTACTTATAAATGTCACAGTAGCTGGAGATGTTTCTGTAGATCCATTACTTGTCTCTTGCATGGATGAAGTAGAAGTGGTCAATGTCTTTGGAGTCATTATTTGTGTGGATGCCATGCTTGTCACTGATGTGGAGATAGGGGAATAAGACAATGATGTAGATGTTGGCTCTGTTGTAGATGCAGACAAACTTTGTGACGTTGGTGAGGATGAAGACGTAATCGATGATGTAGGTGATTTCTCAGTGGTCAGAGTAGTTGCTGTTGTTGCTGGTGTAGATAAGTTGGTTGTATATGGAGTGGATGTACTTATAGATGTTGATGTACTTATAGTCGTAATCGATGATGTAGGTGATTTCTCAGTGGTCAGAGTAGTTGCTGTTGTTGCTGGTGTAGAAAAGTTGGTTGTATATGGAGTGGATGTACTTATAGATGTCACAGTTGTTGGAGATGTTTCTGTAGAGCCACTGCTCGTCTCTTGCATGGATGAAGTAGAAGTTGTCAATTTGGTTGGAGTCGTTATTTGTGTGGATGCAGGGCTTATCACTGATGTGGATATGGTGGAATTAGAAAATGATGTAGATGTTGGCTCTGTTGTAGTTGCCTTCAAACTTTCTGATGTTGGTGAGGATGAAGTCGTAATCTGTGATGTAGGTAATGTCACAGAGGTCAGAGTAGCTGCTGTTGTTAAGGGTGTAGATGCTGTGGTTGAATATGGAGAGGATCTACTTATAGATGTCAGAGTAGCTGGAGAAATCTGTGTTGATCCAATGCTCGTCTGTTGTGTGGATGCAGTTGAAGTGGTCAATGTGGTTGGAGTCGTTATTTGGGTGGATGCAGTGCTTGTCTCTGAGGTGGATGCGGTGGAAGATGACAATGATGTAGGTATTGGCTCTGTTGTAGATGTAATCAAACTTTCTGAAGTTGGTGAGTACAAAGTTGTAATCTGTGATGTAGGTGAGGGCACAGAGGTCAGTGTAGTTGCTGTTGTTGCTTGTGTAGATGCTGTGCTTGAATAGAGAGTGGATGTACTTATAGATGTCAGAGTTGCTGGAGATGTGTCTGTAGAGCCACTGCTCTTCTCTTGCATGGATGAAGTAGAAGTTGTCAATTTGGTTGGATTTGATATTTGTGTGGATGCAGTGCTTTTTTCTAATGTGGGTATGGTGGAATAAGACAATGATATAGATGTTGGCTTTGTTGTAGATGCAGAAAAACTTTGTGACATTGGTGAGGATGAATACGTAATCGATGATGTAGGTGATTTCTCAGTGGTCAGAGTAGTTGCTGTTGTTGCTGGTGTAGATAAGTTGGTTGTATATGGAGTGGATGTACTTATAGATGTCAGAGTTGCTGGAGATGTTTCTGTAGAGGCACTGCTCGTCTCTTGCATGTGTGAAGTAGAAGTGGTCAATGTGGTTGGAGTTGTTAATTGTGTGGATGCAGTGCTTGTCACTGATGTGGATATGGTGGAATAAGACAATGATGTAGATGTTGGCTCTGTTGTAGCTGCAGTCAAATTTTCTGATGTTGATGAGGACGAAGTCGTAATCTGTGATGTACGTGATGGCACAGATGTCAGACTAGTTGCTGTTGTTGCTGGTGTAGATAAAGTGGTTGAATAGGGAGCGGAATTACTTATAGATGTCACAGTAGCTGGAGATGTTTCTGTAGATCCAATGCTTGTCTCTTGCATGGATGAAGTAGAAGTGGTCAATGTGGTTGGAATCGTTATTTGTGTGGATGCAGTGCTTATCACTGATGTGGATATGGTGGAATAAGACAATGATGTAGTTGTTGGCTCTGTTGTAGATGCAATCAAACTTTCTGAAGTTGGTGAGTTGAAAGTTGTTAGCTGTGATGTAGGTGATGGCACAGAGGTCAGAATAGTTGCTTTTGTTGCTTGGGTAGATGCTGTGGTTGAATATGGAGCAGAAGTACTTATAGATGTCACAGTAGCTGGAGATGTTTCTGTAGATCCACTACTTGTCTCTTGCATGGATGAAGTAGAAGTGGTCAATGTCATTGGAGTCATTATTTGTGTGGATGCCATGCTTGTCACCGATGTGGAGATGGTGGAATAAGACAATGATGTAGATGTTGGCTCTGTTGTAGATGCAGACAAACTTTGTGTCGTTGGTGAGGATGAAGACGTAATCGATGATGTAGGTGATTTCTCAGTGGTCAGAGTAGTTGCTGTTGTTGCTGGTGTAGATAAGTTAGTTGTATATGGAGTGGATGTACTTATAGATGTCACAGTTGCTGGAGATGTTTCTGTAGAGCCACTACTCGTCTCTTGCATGGATGAAGTAGAAGTGGTCAATGTCGTTGGAGTCATTATTTGTGTGGATGCCATGCTTGTCACTGATGTGGAGATGGTGGAATAAGACAATGATGTAGATGTTGGCTCTGTTGTAGATGCAGACAAACTTTGTGTCGTTGGTGAGGATGAAGACGTAATCGATGATGTAGGTGATTTCTCAGTGGTCAGAGTAGTTGCTGGTGTAGATAAGTTAGTTGTATATGGAGTGGATGTACTTATAGATGTCAGAGTTGCTGGAGATGTTTCTGTAGAGCCACTACTCGTCTCTTGCATGGATGAAGTAGAAGTGGTCAAAGTGGTTGGCGTTGCTATTTGTGTGGATGCAGTGCTTGTCACTGATGTGGATACGGTGGAATAAGACAATGATGTAGATGTTGGCTCTGTTGTAGCTGCAGTCAAACTTTCTGATGTTGATGAGGACGAAATTTTAATCTGTGATGTACGTGATGGCACAGATGTCAGACTAGCAGCTGTTGTTGCTGGTGTAGATAAAGTGGTTGAATAGGGAGCGGAATTATTTATAGATGTCACAGTAGCTGGAGATGTTTCTGTAGATCCAATGCTTGTCTCTTGCATGGATGAAGTAGAAGTGGTCAATGTGGTTGGAGTAGTTATTTGTGTGGATGCAGTGCTTGTCTCTGAGGTGGATGCAGTGGAAGATGACAATGATGTAGATATTGGCTCTGTTGTAGATGCAATCAAACTTTGTGTCGTTGGTGAGGATGAAGACGTAATCGATGATGTAGGTGATTTCTCAGTGGTCAGAGTAGTTGCTGGTGTAGATAAGTTAGTTGTATATGGAGTGGATGTACTTATAGATGACAGAGTTGCTGGAGATGTTTCTGTAGAGCCACTGCTCGTCTCTTGCATGGATGAAGTAGAAGTGGTCAATGTGGTTGGAGTCTTTATTTGTGTGGATGCAGTGCTTGTCTCTGAGGTGGATGCAGTGGAAGATGACAATGATGTAGATATTGGCTCTGTTGTAGATGCAATCAAACTTTCTGAAGTTGGTGAGTTGAAAGTTGTTAGCTGTGATGTAGGTGATGGCACAGAGGTCAGAGTAGTTGCTTTTGTTGCTTGTGTAGATGCTGTGGTTGAATATGGAGAAGAAGTACTTATAAATGTCACAGTAGCTGGAAATGTTTCTGTAGATCCACTACTTGTCTCTTGCATGGATGAAGTAGAAGTGGTCAGTGTCGTTGGAGTCATTATTTGTGTGGATGCCATGCTTGTCACTGATGTGGAGATGGTGGAATAAGACAATGATGTAGATGTTGGCTCTGTTGTAGATGCAGACAAACTTTGTGTCGTTGGTGAGGATGAAGACGTAATCGATGATGTAGGTGGTTTCTCAGTGGTCAGAGTAGTTGCTGTTGTTGCTGGTGTAGATAAGTTAGTTGTATATGGAGTGGATGTACTTATAGATGTCAGAGTTGCTGGAGATGTTTCTGTAGAGCCACTGCTCGTCTCTTGCATGGATGAAGTAGAAGTGGTCAATGTGGTTGGCGTTGCTATTTGTGTGAATGCAGTGCTTGTCACTGATGTGGATACGGTGGAATAAGACAATGATGTAGATGTTGGCTCTGTTGTAGCTGCAGTCAAACTTTCTGATGTTGATGAGGACGAAGTTGTAATCTGTGATGTACGTGATGGCACAGATGTCAGACTAGATGCTGTTGTTGCTGGTGTAGATAAAGTGGTTGAATAGGGAGCGGAATTACTTATAGATGTCACAGTAGCTGGAGATGTTTCTGTAGATCCACTGCTTGTCTCTTGCATGGATGAAGTAGAAGTGGTCAATGTGGTTGGAGTCGTTATTTGTGTGGATGCAGTGCTTGTCTCTGAAGTGGATGCAGTGGAAGATGACAATGATGTAGATATTGGCTCTGTTGTAGATGCAATCAAACTTTCTGAAGTTGGTGAGTTGAAAGTTGTTAGCTGTGATGTAGTTGATCGCACGGAGGTCAGAGTAGTTGCTTTTGTTGCTTGTGTAGATGCTGTGGTTGAATTTGGAGAAGAAGTACTTATAAATGTCACAGTAGCTGGAGATGTTTCTGTAGATCCATTACTTGTCTCTTGCATGGATGAAGTAGAAGTGGTCAATGTCTTTGGAGTCATTATTTGTGTGGATGCCATGCTTGTCACTGATGTGGAGATAGGGGAATAAGACAATGATGTAGATGTTGGCTCTGTTGTAGATGCAGACAAACTTTGTGACGTTGGTGAGGATGAAGACGTAATCGATGATGTAGGTGATTTCTCAGTGGTCAGAGTAGTTGCTGTTGTTGCTGGTGTAGATAAGTTGGTTGTATATGGAGTGGATGTACTTATAGATGTTGATGTACTTATAGTCGTAATCGATGATGTAGGTGATTTCTCAGTGGTCAGAGTAGTTGCTGTTGTTGCTGGTGTAGAAAAGTTGGTTGTATATGGAGTGGATGTACTTATAGATGTCACAGTTGTTGGAGATGTTTCTGTAGAGCCACTGCTCGTCTCTTGCATGGATGAAGTAGAAGTTGTCAATTTGGTTGGAGTCGTTATTTGTGTGGATGCAGGGCTTATCACTGATGTGGATATGGTGGAATTAGAAAATGATGTAGATGTTGGCTCTGTTGTAGTTGCCTTCAAACTTTCTGATGTTGGTGAGGATGAAGTCGTAATCTGTGATGTAGGTAATGTCACAGAGGTCAGAGTAGCTGCTGTTGTTAAGGGTGTAGATGCTGTGGTTGAATATGGAGAGGATCTACTTATAGATGTCAGAGTAGCTGGAGAAATCTGTGTTGATCCAATGCTCGTCTGTTGTGTGGATGCAGTTGAAGTGGTCAATGTGGTTGGAGTCGTTATTTGGGTGGATGCAGTGCTTGTCTCTGAGGTGGATGCGGTGGAAGATGACAATGATGTAGGTATTGGCTCTGTTGTAGATGTAATCAAACTTTCTGAAGTTGGTGAGTACAAAGTTGTAATCTGTGATGTAGGTGAGGGCACAGAGGTCAGTGTAGTTGCTGTTGTTGCTTGTGTAGATGCTGTGCTTGAATAGAGAGTGGATGTACTTATAGATGTCAGAGTTGCTGGAGATGTGTCTGTAGAGCCACTGCTCTTCTCTTGCATGGATGAAGTAGAAGTTGTCAATTTGGTTGGATTTGATATTTGTGTGGATGCAGTGCTTTTTTCTAATGTGGGTATGGTGGAATAAGACAATGATATAGATGTTGGCTTTGTTGTAGATGCAGAAAAACTTTGTGACATTGGTGAGGATGAATACGTAATCGATGATGTAGGTGATTTCTCAGTGGTCAGAGTAGTTGCTGTTGTTGCTGGTGTAGATAAGTTGGTTGTATATGGAGTGGATGTACTTATAGATGTCAGAGTTGCTGGAGATGTTTCTGTAGAGGCACTGCTCGTCTCTTGCATGTGTGAAGTAGAAGTGGTCAATGTGGTTGGAGTTGTTAATTGTGTGGATGCAGTGCTTGTCACTGATGTGGATATGGTGGAATAAGACAATGATGTAGATGTTGGCTCTGTTGTAGCTGCAGTCAAATTTTCTGATGTTGATGAGGACGAAGTCGTAATCTGTGATGTACGTGATGGCACAGATGTCAGACTAGTTGCTGTTGTTGCTGGTGTAGATAAAGTGGTTGAATAGGGAGCGGAATTACTTATAGATGTCACAGTAGCTGGAGATGTTTCTGTAGATCCAATGCTTGTCTCTTGCATGGATGAAGTAGAAGTGGTCAATGTGGTTGGAATCGTTATTTGTGTGGATGCAGTGCTTATCACTGATGTGGATATGGTGGAATAAGACAATGATGTAGTTGTTGGCTCTGTTGTAGATGCAATCAAACTTTCTGAAGTTGGTGAGTTGAAAGTTGTTAGCTGTGATGTAGGTGATGGCACAGAGGTCAGAATAGTTGCTTTTGTTGCTTGGGTAGATGCTGTGGTTGAATATGGAGCAGAAGTACTTATAGATGTCACAGTAGCTGGAGATGTTTCTGTAGATCCACTACTTGTCTCTTGCATGGATGAAGTAGAAGTGGTCAATGTCATTGGAGTCATTATTTGTGTGGATGCCATGCTTGTCACCGATGTGGAGATGGTGGAATAAGACAATGATGTAGATGTTGGCTCTGTTGTAGATGCAGACAAACTTTGTGTCGTTGGTGAGGATGAAGACGTAATCGATGATGTAGGTGATTTCTCAGTGGTCAGAGTAGTTGCTGTTGTTGCTGGTGTAGATAAGTTAGTTGTATATGGAGTGGATGTACTTATAGATGTCACAGTTGCTGGAGATGTTTCTGTAGAGCCACTACTCGTCTCTTGCATGGATGAAGTAGAAGTGGTCAATGTCGTTGGAGTCATTATTTGTGTGGATGCCATGCTTGTCACTGATGTGGAGATGGTGGAATAAGACAATGATGTAGATGTTGGCTCTGTTGTAGATGCAGACAAACTTTGTGTCGTTGGTGAGGATGAAGACGTAATCGATGATGTAGGTGATTTCTCAGTGGTCAGAGTAGTTGCTGGTGTAGATAAGTTAGTTGTATATGGAGTGGATGTACTTATAGATGTCAGAGTTGCTGGAGATGTTTCTGTAGAGCCACTACTCGTCTCTTGCATGGATGAAGTAGAAGTGGTCAAAGTGGTTGGCGTTGCTATTTGTGTGGATGCAGTGCTTGTCACTGATGTGGATACGGTGGAATAAGACAATGATGTAGATGTTGGCTCTGTTGTAGCTGCAGTCAAACTTTCTGATGTTGATGAGGACGAAATTTTAATCTGTGATGTACGTGATGGCACAGATGTCAGACTAGCAGCTGTTGTTGCTGGTGTAGATAAAGTGGTTGAATAGGGAGCGGAATTATTTATAGATGTCACAGTAGCTGGAGATGTTTCTGTAGATCCAATGCTTGTCTCTTGCATGGATGAAGTAGAAGTGGTCAATGTGGTTGGAGTAGTTATTTGTGTGGATGCAGTGCTTGTCTCTGAGGTGGATGCAGTGGAAGATGACAATGATGTAGATATTGGCTCTGTTGTAGATGCAATCAAACTTTGTGTCGTTGGTGAGGATGAAGACGTAATCGATGATGTAGGTGATTTCTCAGTGGTCAGAGTAGTTGCTGGTGTAGATAAGTTAGTTGTATATGGAGTGGATGTACTTATAGATGACAGAGTTGCTGGAGATGTTTCTGTAGAGCCACTGCTCGTCTCTTGCATGGATGAAGTAGAAGTGGTCAATGTGGTTGGAGTCTTTATTTGTGTGGATGCAGTGCTTGTCTCTGAGGTGGATGCAGTGGAAGATGACAATGATGTAGATATTGGCTCTGTTGTAGATGCAATCAAACTTTCTGAAGTTGGTGAGTTGAAAGTTGTTAGCTGTGATGTAGGTGATGGCACAGAGGTCAGAGTAGTTGCTTTTGTTGCTTGTGTAGATGCTGTGGTTGAATATGGAGAAGAAGTACTTATAAATGTCACAGTAGCTGGAAATGTTTCTGTAGATCCACTACTTGTCTCTTGCATGGATGAAGTAGAAGTGGTCAGTGTCGTTGGAGTCATTATTTGTGTGGATGCCATGCTTGTCACTGATGTGGAGATGGTGGAATAAGACAATGATGTAGATGTTGGCTCTGTTGTAGATGCAGACAAACTTTGTGTCGTTGGTGAGGATGAAGACGTAATCGATGATGTAGGTGGTTTCTCAGTGGTCAGAGTAGTTGCTGTTGTTGCTGGTGTAGATAAGTTAGTTGTATATGGAGTGGATGTACTTATAGATGTCAGAGTTGCTGGAGATGTTTCTGTAGAGCCACTGCTCGTCTCTTGCATGGATGAAGTAGAAGTGGTCAATGTGGTTGGCGTTGCTATTTGTGTGAATGCAGTGCTTGTCACTGATGTGGATACGGTGGAATAAGACAATGATGTAGATGTTGGCTCTGTTGTAGCTGCAGTCAAACTTTCTGATGTTGATGAGGACGAAGTTGTAATCTGTGATGTACGTGATGGCACAGATGTCAGACTAGATGCTGTTGTTGCTGGTGTAGATAAAGTGGTTGAATAGGGAGCGGAATTACTTATAGATGTCACAGTAGCTGGAGATGTTTCTGTAGATCCACTGCTTGTCTCTTGCATGGATGAAGTAGAAGTGGTCAATGTGGTTGGAGTCGTTATTTGTGTGGATGCAGTGCTTGTCTCTGAAGTGGATGCAGTGGAAGATGACAATGATGTAGATATTGGCTCTGTTGTAGATGCAATCAAACTTTCTGAAGTTGGTGAGTTGAAAGTTGTTAGCTGTGATGTAGTTGATCGCACGGAGGTCAGAGTAGTTGCTTTTGTTGCTTGTGTAGATGCTGTGGTTGAATTTGGAGAAGAAGTACTTATAAATGTCCCAGTAGCTGGAGATGTTTCTGTAGATCCATTACTTGTCTCTTGCATGGATGAAGTAGAAGTGGTCAATGTCTTTGGAGTCATTATTTGTGTGGATGCCATGCTTGTCACTGATGTGGAGATAGGGGAATAAGACAATGATGTAGATGTTGGCTCTGTTGTAGATGCAGACAAACTTTGTGACGTTGGTGAGGATGAAGACGTAATCGATGATGTAGGTGATTTCTCAGTGGTCAGAGTAGTTGCTGTTGTTGCTGGTGTAGATAAGTTGGTTGTATATGGAGTGGATGTACTTATAGATGTAGATGTACTTATAGTCGTAATCGATGATGTAGGTGATTTCTCAGTGGTCAGAGTAGTTGCTGTTGTTGCTGGTGTAGAAAAGTTGGTTGTATATGGAGTGGATGTACTTATAGATGTCACAGTTGTTGGAGATGTTTCTGTAGAGCCACTGCTCATCTCTTGCATGGATGAAGTAGAAGTTGTCAATTTGGTTGGAGTCGTTATTTGTGTGGATGCAGGGCTTATCACTGATGTGGATATGGTGGAATTAGACAATGATGTAGATGTTGGCTCTGTTGTAGTTGCCTTCAAACTTTCTGATGTTGGTGAGGATGAAGTCGTAATCTGTGATGTAGGTAATGTCACAGAGGTCAGTGTAGCTGCTGTTGTTAATGGTGTAGATGCTGTGGTTGAATAGGGAGCGGAATTACTTATAGATGTCACAGTAGCTGGAGATGTTTCTGTAGATCCACTGCTTGTCTCTTGCATGGATGAAGTAGAAGTGGTCAATGTGGTTGGAGTCGTTATTTGTGTGGATGCAGTGCTTGTCTCTGAGGTGGATGCAGTGGAAGATGACAATGATGTAGATATTGGCTCTGTTGTAGATGCAATCAAACTTTCTGAAGTTGGTGAGTTGAAAGTTGTTAGCTGTGATGTAGTTGATCGCACGGAGGTCAGAGTAGTTGCTTTTGTTGCTTGTGTAGATGCTGTGGTTGAATTTGGAGAAGAAGTACTTATAAATGTCCCAGTAGCTGGAGATGTTTCTGTAGATCCATGACTTGTCTCTTGCATGGATGAAGTAGAAGTGGTCAATGTCTTTGGAGTCATTATTTGTGTGGATGCCATGCTTGTCACTGATGTGGAGATAGGGGAATAAGACAATGATGTAGATGTTGGCTCTGTTGTAGATGCAGACAAACTTTGTGACGTTGGTGAGGATGAAGACGTAATCGATGATGTAGGTGATTTCTCAGTGGTCAGAGTAGTTGCTGTTGTTGCTGGTGTAGATAAGTTGGTTGTATATGGAGTGGATGTACTTATAGATGTAGATGTACTTATAGGCGTAATCGATGATGTAGGTGATTTCTCAGTGGTCAGAGTAGTTGCTGTTGTTGCTGGTCTAGAAAAGTTGGTTGTATATGGAGTGGATGTACTTATAGATGTCACAGTTGTTGGAGATGTTTCTGTAGAGCCACTGCTCGTCTCTTGCATGGATGAAGTAGAAGTTGTCAATTTGGTTGGAGTCGTTATTTGTGTGGATGCAGGGCTTATCACTGATGTGGATATGGTGGAATTAGACAATGATGTAGATGTTGGCTCTGTTGTAGTTGCCTTCAAACTTTCTGATGTTGGTGAGGATGAAGTCGTAATCTGTGATGTAGGTAATGTCACAGAGGTCAGAGTAGCTGCTGTTGTTAATGGTGTAGATGCTGTGGTTGAATAGGGAGCGGAATTACTTATAGATGTCACAGTAGCTGGAGATGTTTCTGTAGATCCACTGCTTGTCTCTTGCATGGATGAAGTAGAAGTGGTCAGTGTGGTTGGAGTCGTTATTTGTGTGGATGCAGTGCTTGTCTCTGAGGTGGATGCAGTGGAAGATGACAATGATGTAGATATTGGCTCTGTTGTAGATGCAGACAAACTTTGTGACGTTGGTGAGGATGAAGACGTAATCGATGATGTAGGTGATTTCTCAGTGGTCAGAGTAGTTGCTGTTGTTGCTGGTGTAGAAAAGTTGGTTGTATATGGAGTGGACGTACTTATAGATGTAGATGTACTTATAGTCGTAATCGATGATGTAGGTGATTTCTCAGTGGTCAGAGTAGTTGCTGTTGTTGCTGGTGTAGAAAAGTTGGTTGTATATGGAGTGGATGTACTTATAGATGTCACAGTTGTTGGAGATGTTTCTGTAGAGCCACTGCTCGTCTCTTGTATGGATGAAGTAGAAGTTGTCAATTTGGTTGGAGTCGTTATTTGTGTGGATGCAGGGCTTATCACTGATGTGGATATGGTGGAATTAGACAATGATGTAGATGTTGGCTCTGTTGTAGTTGCCTTCAAACTTTCTGATGTTGGTGAGGATGAAGTCGTAATCTGTGATGTAGGTAATGTCACAGAGGTCAGAGTAGCTGCTGTTGTTACTGGTGTAGATGCTGTGGTTGAATATGGAGAGGATCTTCTTATAGATGTCAGAGTAGCTGGAGAAATCTGTGTTGATTCAATGCTCGTCTGTTGCGTGGATGCAGTTGAAGTGGTCAATGTGGTTGGAGTCGTTATTTGGGTGGATGCAGTGCTTGTCTCTGAGGTGGATGCGGTGGAAGATGACAATGATGTAGGTATTGGCTCTGTTGTAGATGTAATCAAACTTTCTGAAGTTGGTGAGTACAAAGTTGTAATCTGTGATGTAGGTGAGGGCACAGAGGTCAGTGTAGTTGCTGTTGTTGCTTGTGTAGATGCTGTGCTTGAATAGAGAGTGGATGTACTTATAGATGTCAGAGTTGCTGGAGATGTGTCTGTAGAGCCACTGCTCTTCTCTTGCATGGATGAAGTAGAAGTGGTCAATTTGGTTGGAGTTGATATTTGTGTGGATGCAGTGCTTTTTTCTGATGTGGGTATGGTGGAATAAGACAATGATGTATTTGTTGGCTTTGTTGTAGTTGCCGTCAAACTTTCTGATGTTGATGAGGACGAAGTTGAAATCTGTGATGTACGTGATGGCACAGATGTCAGACTAGCTGCTGTTGTTGCTGGTGTAGATAAGTTGGTTGTATATGGAGTGGATGTACTTATAGATGTCAGAGTTGCTGGAGATGTTTCTGTAGAGCCACTGCTCGTCTCTTGCATGTATGAAGTAGAAGTGGTCAATGTGGTTGGCGTTGCTATTTGTGTGAATGCAGTGCTTGTCACTGATGTGGATACGGTGGAATAAGACAATGATGTAGATGTTGGCTCTGTTGTAGCTGCAGTCAAACTTTCTGATGTTGATGAGGACGAAGTTGAAATCTGTGATGTACGTGATGGCACAGATGTCAGACTAGCTGCTGTTGTTGCTGGTGTAGATAAAGTGGTTGAATAGGGAGCGGAATTACTTATAGATGTCACAGTAGCTGGAGATGTTTCTGTAGATCCACTGCTTGTCTCTTGCATCGATGAAGTAGAATTGGTCAATGTGGTTGGAGTCGTTATTTGTGTGGATGCAGTGCTTGTCTCTGAGGTGGATGCAGTGGAAGATGACAATGATGTAGATATTGGCTCTGTTGTAGATGCAATCAAACTTTCTGAAGTTGGTGAGTTGAAAGTTGTTAGCTGTGATGTAGGTGATCGCACGGAGGTCAGAGTAGTTGCTTTTGTTGCTTGTGTAGATGCTGTGTTTGAATATGGAGCAGAAGTACTTTTAGATGTCACAGTAGTAGGAGATGTTTCTGTAGATCCACTACTTGTCTCTTGCATGGATGAAGTAGAACTGGTCAATGTCGTTGGAGTCATTATTTGTGTGGATGCCATGCTTGTCACTGATGTGGAGATGGTGGAATAAGACAATGATGTAGATGTTGGCTCTGTTGTAGATGCAGACAAACTTTGTGACGTTGGTGAGGATGAAGACGTAATTGATGATGTAGGTGATTTCTCAGTGATCAGAGTAGTTGCTGTTGTTGCTGGTGTAGATAAGTTGGTTGTATATGGAGTGGATGTACTTATAGATGTAGATGTACTTATAGACGTAATCGATGATGTAGGTGATTTCTCATCGGTCAGAGTAGTTGCTGTTGTTGCTGGTGTAGATAGGTTAGTTGTATATGGAGTGGATGTACTTATAGATGTCACAGTAGCTGGAGATGTTTCTGTAGATCCACTGCTTGTCACTTGCATGGATGAAGTAGAAGTGGTCAATGTGGTTGGAGTTGTTATTTGTGTGGATGCAGTGCTTGTCACTGATGTGGATACGGTGGAATAAGACAATGATGTAGATTTTGGCTCTGTTGTAGCTGCAGTCAAACTTTCTGATGTTGATGAAGATGAAGTAGTAATCTGTGATGTAGGTAATGTCACAGAGGTCAGAGTAGCTGCTGTTGTTACTGGAGTAGATGCGGTGGTTGAATATGGAGAGGATCTACTTATAGATGTCACAGTAGTTTGAGAAATCTGTGTTGATTCAATGCTCGTCTGTTGCCTGGATGCAGTTGAAGTGGTCAATGTGGTTGGAGTCGTTATTTGGGTGGATGCAGTGCTTGTCTCTGAGGTGGATGCGGTGGAAGATGACAATGATGTAGGTATTGGTTCTATTGTAGATGTAATCAAACTTTCTGAAGTTGGTGAGTACAAAGTTGTAATCTGTGATGTAGGTGAGGGCACAGAGGTCAGTGTAGTTGCTGTTGTTGCTTGTGTAGATGCTGTGCTTGAATAGAGAGTGGATGTACTTATAGATGTCAGAGATGCTGGAGATGTGTCTGTAGAGCCACTGCTCTTCTCTTGCATGGATGAAGTAGAAGTGGTCAATGTCGTTGGAGTCATTATTTGTGTGGATGCCATGCTTGTCACTGATGTGGAGATAGGGGAATAAGACAATGATGTAGATGTTGGCTCTGTTGTAGATGCAGACAAACTTTGTGACGTTGGTGAGGATGAAGACGTAATCGATGATGTAGGTGATTTCTCAGTGGTCAGAGTAGTTGCTGTTGTTGCTGGTGTAGAAAAATTGGTTGTATATGGAGTGGATGTACTTATAGATGTCACAGTTGTTGGAGATGTTTCTGTAGAGCCACTGCTCGTCTCTTGCATGGATGACGTAGAAGTTGTCAATTTGGTTGGAGTCGTTATTTGTGTGGATGCAGAGCTTATCACTGATGTGGATATGGTGGAATTAGACAATGATGTAGATGTTGGCTCTGTTGTAGCTGCAGTCAAACTTTCTGATGTTGATGAGGACGAAGTCGTAATCTTTGATGTACGTGATGGCACAGATGTCAGACTAGTTGCTGTTGTTGCTGGTGTAGATAAAGTGGTTGAATAGGGAGTGGAATTACTTATAGATGTCACAGTAGCTGGAGATGTTTCTGTAGATCCACTACTTGTCTCTTGCATGGATGAAGTAGCAGTGGTCAATGTGGTTGCAGTCGTTATTTGTGTGGATGCAGTGCTTGTCTCTGAGGTGGATGCAGTGGAAGATGACAATGATGTAGATATTGGCTCTGTTGTAGATGCAATCAAACTTTCTGAAGTTGGTGAGTTGAAAGTTGTTAGTTGTGATGTAGGTGATGGTACAGAGGTCAGAGTAGTTGCTTTTGTTGCTTGTGTAGATTCTGTGGTTGAATATGGAGCAGAAGTACTTATAGATGTCACAGTAGCTGGAGATGGTTCTGTAGATCCACTACTTGTCTCTTGCATGGATGAAGTAGAAGTGGTCAATGTCCTTGGAGTCATTAATTGTTTGAATGCCATGCTTGTCACTGATGTGGAGATTGTGGAATAAGACAATGATGTAGATGTTGGCTCTGTTGTAGATGCAGACAATCTTTGTGACGTTGGTGAGGATGAAGACGTAATCGATGATGTAGATGATTTCTCATCGGTCAGAGTAGTTGCTGTTGTTGCTGGTGTAGATAAGTTAGTTGTGTATGGAGTGGATGTACTTATAGATGTCACAGTAGCTGGAGATGTTTCTGTAGATCCACTGCTTGTCTCTTGCATGGATGAAGTAGAAATTTTCAATGTGGTTGGAGTTGTTATTTGTGTGGATGCAGTGCTTGTCACTGATGTGGATATGGTGGAATAAGACAATAATGTAGACGATGGCTCTGTTGTAGTTGCCGTCAACCTTTCTGATGTTGGTGAGGACGAAGTCGTAATCTGTGATGTACGTGATGTCACAGATGTCAGACTAGTTGCTGTTGTTGCTGGTGTAGATAAAGTGGTTGAATAGGGAGCGGAATTACTAATAGATGTCACAATAGCTGGAGATGGTTCTGTAGATCCAATGCTTTTCTCGGTCATGGATGAAGTAGGAGTGGTCAATGTGGTTGGAGTCGTTATTTGTGTGGATGCAGTGCTTGTCTCTGAGGTGGATGCAGTGGAAGATGACAATGATGTAGATGTTGGCTCTCTTGTAGATGCAATCAAACTTTCTGAAGTTGGTGAGTTGAAAGTTGTTAGCTGTGATGTAGGTGAGGGCACAGAGGTCAGAGTAGTTGCTGTTGTTGCTGGTGTAGATAAGTTGGTTGTATATGGAGTGGATGTACTTATAGATGTAGATGTACTTATAGACGTAATCGATGATGTAGGTGATTTCTCAGTGGTCAGAGTAGTTGCTGTTGTTGCTGGTGTAGAGAAGCTAGTTGTATATGGAGTGGATGTACTTATAGATGTCAGAGTTGCTGGAGATGTTTCTGTAGAGCCACTGCTCGTCTCTTGCATGGATGAAGTAGAAGTGGTCAATGTTGTTGGAGTCGTTATTTGTGTGGATGCCATGCTTGTCACTGATGTGGAGATTGTGGAATAAGACAATGATGTATATGTTGGCTCTGTTGTAGATGCAGACAAACTTTGCGTCGTTGGTGAGGATGAAGACGTAATCGATGATGTAGGTGATTTCTCAGTGGTCAGAGTAGTTGCTGTTGTTGCTGGTGTAGATAAAGTGGTTGAATAGGGAGCGGAATTACTTATCGATGTCACAGTAGCTGGAGATGTTTCTGTAGATCCACTGCTTGTTTCTTGCATGTATGAAGTAGAAGTGGTCAATGTGGTTGGAGTTGTTATTTGTGTGGATGCAGTGCTTGTCTCTGAGGTGGATGCAGTGGAAGATGACAATGATGTAGATGTTGGCTCTGTTGTAGTTGCCGTCAAACTTTCTGATGTTGGTGAGGATGAAGCCGTAATCTGTGATGTAGGTGATGTCACAGAGGTCAGAGTAGCTGCTGTTGTTACTGGTGTAGATGCGGTGGTTGAATATGGCGAGGATCTACTTATAGATGTCAGAGTAGATGGAGAAATCTGTGTTGATCCAATGCTCGTCTGTTGCGTGGATGCAGTTGAAGTGGTCAATGTTGTTGGAGTCGTTATTTGGGTGGATGCAGTGCTTGTCTCTGAGGTTGATGCGGTGGAAAATGACAATGATGTAGGTATTGGCTCTGTTGTAGATGTAATCAAACTTTCTGAAGTTGGTGTGTACAAAGTTGTAATCTGTGATGTAGGTGAGGGCACAGAGGTCAGTGTAGTTGCTGTTGTTGCTTGTGTAAATGCTGTGCTTGAATAGAGAGTGGATGTACTTATAGATGTCAGAGTTGCTGGAGATGTTTCTGTAGAGCCACTGCTCGTCTCTTGCATGTATGAAGTAGAAGTGGTCAATTTGGTTGGAGTCGTTATTTGTGTGGATGCACTGCTTATCACTGATGTGGATGTGGTGGAATAAGACAATGATGTAGATATTGGCTCTGTTGTAGTTGCCATCAAACTTTCTGATGTTGGTGAGGATGAAGTCGTAATCTGTGATGTAGGTGATGTCACAGAGGTCAGAGTAGCTGCTGTTGTTACTGGTGTAGATGCGGTGGCTGAATATGGAGAGGATCTACTTATAGATGTCAGAGTAGCTGGAGAAATCTGTGTTGATCCAATGCTCGTCTGTTGCGTGGATGCAGTTGAAGTGGTCAATGTGGTTGGAGTTGTTATTTGTGTGGATGTAGTGCTTGTCACTGATGTGGGTACGGTGGAATAAGACAATGATGTAGATGTTGGCTCTGTTGTAGATGCAGACAAACTTTGTGTCATTGGTGTTGATGAAGACGTAATCGATGATGTAGGTGATTTCTCAGTGGTCAGAGTAGTTGCTGTTGTTGCTGGTGTAGATAAGTTAGTTGTATATGGAGTGGATGTACTTATAGATGTCAGAGTTGCTGGAGATGTTTCTGTAGAGCCACTGCTCTTCTCTTGCATGGATGAAGTCTGTGTTGATCCAATGCTCGTCTGTTGCGTGGATGCAGTTGAAGTGGTCAATGTGGTTTGAGTTGTTATTTGTGTGGATGCAGTGCTTGTCACTGATGTGGATATGGTCGAATAAGACAATGATGTAGATGTTGGCTCTGTTGTAGCCGCAGTCAAACTTTCTGATGTTGATGAGGAAGAAGTCGTAATCTGTGATGTACGTGATGGTACAGATGTCAGACTAGTTCCTGTTGTTGCTGGTGTAGATAAAGTGGTTGAATAGGGAGCGGAATTACTTATAGATGTCATAGTAGCTGGAGATGTTTCTGTAGATCCACCCATCATCATTGTTGATCTGAATTCAGTGGTGTTCTTTGTAGTGGATGCAGTTATGGTTGTCAGACTTTCTGGTGGTAATGTTTTTGTGGGTGCAGTGGAGTTTGATGCTCTTGTAGTTTTTGTCTTTGATGTAAATGGATTCAAGCTTTCTGAACCTGTCTGTCTTGATGTTTCATGAGCTGTTGCTTGAGTCCAATTTACAAAAGTTATTGGTGTTGATTGTGATGTAGATGCAGTTGTTTGTTCAGGGGATTCAGTTGAGTTGGCCAAAGTTGGTACCATTGTTGTCGTTGTAATCCCAATAAATATCCACCAAAGATAAACTGTTATAAAAAGAACATTATTTGTTGCAATATTCTTTTTTATTATTTAAGAATATATGTGCTTGTTAAATCAGAAATATCAATTAGAACTAGATTCCCATTTTTTCCTTGTTCATTTACTTAACCATTAACTGATAAGACTTATTTCAGAAAGCACAATTTAACTTGAGTGTGAGTTCTGAATCAACTCTAATTATTTACAGATTTAAGTTAACTAATTCACTATTATTTCATAATTTTTGCATATAGTTTTAAAATAAAGTATTAAAGAAAGAAACAAGGACATTATAGGTTAAAAATATAGGTTAAAATGTACATATGTATAAAAAAAAAACAAAAACGTTTTTTAAAGTGTTTTTCAGTTTAGCGCATGTCCCGTAAAGTGTGTGTGTGTGGGTGGGGCGGGGGGGGGGGGGCATGGTAGATGAGTTTAGGGCTCATCCCTTGCAAAGCAGCTGATGATGGTTGGGACTGATCACCCAATGGGATTGACAATCACAGATAGAAGATCATTGAAATAGGGTCTCCCATGGACAAAACAAAAGAAGGTCGGAAGTAACAGGTCAAGGGCACATTTTCTCCCTTGACATCAACAATTTGGCAACGTACCAGGAACGTTGGATATATATTTTTTCCTACCCTGGGGTAATATTGACTGTCAAAGGAACTTTTCTGAGGGATTTACAGACTATGTTTTCCACCCTACCTAAGGGAACTGTGGGGGTGATCTTTAACTTGAACAGAGCGAGACCACCAAGTCTCCAGTTTTGACTTTTCATGTTCACTAATCCACGGTTATGAAATATAATGTCATTTGTTATAATGTTGAATGTTATAATTCACAGCGTGAGATCGTGTGTTCACAAAGTTTACATCGCTAAATTGTTAGTTGCACCACCCTGTCCTTGTTTGTGTATGTGATTAAGTCCTGAGGGAATCAGTATGGGGAACTATATTATGTTTGTAATGGTGGCAATGCACTTTTAGGGTTAGGCATTAGGTTTTTTTGCATTGTGTTTTGTAACCATTTCAGATTTATTTCTTTGGCCACCGTTTTGTCTGGTTTTAGAATTAGCCTATAAGGTTGAGACTAAGGGCTGTTACTGCACTTACTCACACCACAGTACACCTTTATAAAGGAGGCAGCTAAGAGCCTTGGTGAGACCCCTAAGCATGTGACATGCAGGCAACCCCATGGGGATATCTTTGAGATCTCTAGTTTGTTGGAACAATTCTACATAGACGAAGCAAGGCCACATGGATTAATAAACATGGAGAATCAAGAAGGTGAGAATGAGGATAATCTGGGCATATTGGAGGAACATGTCACAAATCTTGAGGAGAGATTGGACACCGTGGAAGGCAGACAAAGATATAGTTGATTCATCCCTTGTAAGTGAAGAGGGGTTGAGGTCTTCTGTGGAGAAACTTGCGGAAGATATTAAGACCTATATAGATGAGAGGTTCAGTCATCTTGATCGTGTAATTGTTGATTGCCTACACTGTCGGGAAGGTGGGGGAAGGGCAGATGAGAGAGAACATCCACCAAAGTATACGCTGCATGTGGAAACCAACCACGTTATCTACTCCCTCAGCAAGACTGTTCCACAGCGAGATAAGTACAATTCTGTCAAGTGCAAAACCTTCTACCCCTCCTATTTGGATGGATTTCCCTATGTTTGGGGAGTCATGGAAGTGGCACCATTACCTGGAGGAGTCTACATTTGATTTGTACACTGACCATGGCACTCTCACTTGGGCTTTTAATTAACCAAGAACAGCTTCCAGGTTGACTAGGTGGACATTCAGGGTTCATTATAGGAAAGGGTGCAACAATGTTCTCCTAGACACACTATCAAGGGCTCCCGCTGATTTCCAAGGTGTTATCTACTCAGCTGTGGCAAATACTTATTGGTGTGATTTGCCGACCTCTCTCCAGGACATTGGAGCTGCACAAACCTTGAGCACCATCTGTGAGCAATTTAAGGAGATGAATCAGGACATCAAAGCAGGTAGGGTCCACTACCAGGAGCAACAAGGGATCTTGTACCGGGGTGTGCCCTCTAGACACTTACTTATCAACTAGTGGTCCTTGAGGGATTGGTACAACAATTTCTTCATTATTATCACACCAGCCTATTTGGATGCCATCTAGGCCACATGAAGACCCTCAGGAAAATCCTGGAGGTGGCCTGGTGGCCTACCATCCGTAAGAATGTGTTGACATTTGTCAAGGCATGTCAAATGTGCCAACAGCACAAAAACCCTAGTGTCCTGCCTGCAGGATTAATACAACAGACTGAAGTTCACCAACCAGGGGAAATGCTAGGGGTGGACTTCATGGGACCTTTTTCAATGACTTGAGCAAAAAACACAGTACTTATGGTAGTGGTAGACTACTTTTCTAAATGGGTGGATTTGTTTCCATTAAGAGATGCTAAAACTACTCAGGGGTGTAATGTGCTACAGACCAACATCTTCAGTCGTTGGGGGGTGCCAAAATTTATGGTGTCTGATAGAGGGTCTCAATGGATGAGCAAGCTCCTGAACAGGCTATGCAAAGCCTGGGGAGTCACCCAGAAGATGGACTACATTTTCCACCCTACCTAAGGCAACCATAGGGGTGAGCTTTAACTGGAACAGAGACGCTGAGTCTCCAGTTTTGACTTTTCATGTTCGCTAATCCACGGTTCTGAAATATAATGTTGATGTACACAATGAAAGGGAAAAATTAAATGGTATAATTTGCAGCATGAGTTCGTGTGCTCACAAAGTTTACATCGCTAAAGTGTTAGTTGCATCACCCTGTCCTTGTTTGTGTATGTGATTAAGTCCTGAGGGAATCAGGGTGAACGCCACACTGCAATTGTCCTTGTTTGGCAAGTTTCAAGACTAAAATTAATGTTCAGTGATACTGAGATCATCTGATTAACGGAGATCAGTTCAAATGCTTAGGACTTTACACACAACCCTTAATTTTCTTTTGTTCCTTTTTATTGACTATTAATCTTATCAACATTATTTGTCAAATAAATCAGGATAGAGGAATATCTCTTTATAGTGATCAGCTGGGGCAGTGGTAGCTCAGTGGTTAAGGTACTCAACTTGTAATCAGATTGCCAGTTCAAGTCCCCCCACCATCAAATTGCCACTGAGGGGCCTGAGTATGGCCCTTAACCCTCAACTACTCAAGTTGTGTCCAATCATAATTGTAAGTCTCTTTGAATAAAAGCATCAGCTAAATGCCTAAAATGTAAATGACAGAGACCATGATTTTGAAAAACAAAATGTGTGTTGTTGCACTCAATCCACAAAAACAAATCAGAAAGACATTTTCTGTAGGTGCATGAAGCAAATACTAGAATATCTGCAAAGATGAAGAGCATTGCCAAAAAGGTCAGGAAAGTCCAGCAGATGTTTTAATGAATTTTATTCCATTAGCATGTTGTGAATCACACCAGTGAAGCAAGAGCAAATGTTTCATCTTACATGCTATCATCAGTGCACATGGGAAACCTTCTTGCACACTGCTCACCTTTTATAGGCTAAAACATTTAGGCTACACCTGTACAGGTTGTCTTAAAGAGATAGTGACATCAAAAGAAATGCTAACACTTCTTCATGATAAGAAATACTACTTCACGCTTCATGTTATCCGCTGCAGTGGCTCGATTCTGCGTTAGTGAATGTATGAGCTTCATGCAGGAAAGCAGTCCAGAAGGTTGTATCAATGAACAATATGTTGTGTTCAGGATAACAAAAAGATTACTGACAACCACTGGCACATTTTAGAAAGTGATCTTTTTAAAAATCCTCCTCTTTGTGTCTTCTCCAGAGAAACAATTACATTGCAGACACATACACTGCACAAGGCTGTTTTTCATGCTATAATTGTACCTCTTATTCTCATTTGCTTAAATGTAAATCTTTTATACATCATGTGACTTAAAAAACATATCAGCCATTTCATTAATTGCAGATCCACATATGTGGTTTATGCTATCATGTGTCCTTGCCTTCTTTAATATATTAGCCTATAATCAGTGAGCAGGGTGCAAGATGGTTTAACATGAGCCCTGAAGATAGCATGTAAACTAAAACGTTTGTTCTTGCTTTACTGTTTAGACTCACATTATACATGGAATAAAATAGATTAAAACTTTTGTTGGACTTTCCTGATCCTTTTGGTAGAGTGAACGCAACAGTCTTCTTTTTTTTTGCAGAGATCATGGCTTTTAAATCTTTGGCTGGAAAGAATTAATTTATTTGAACATGTTTAAATAGGTTTGGGTATAATTGCACATCTTTATTCAAAATTTAGCCTACCATTTATGAGATGATTAATTTTTGTACAGAGAGAGGAGTGTGTGTGGAACATATTATGAAGCTGTCACCAGACTGAGCATTACTGGACATGCCATCTCAGCATCATTCTCTATTGGCACAAGAGCCTCTCCTAACCAGCACAACAGTAAGACTGTTTTACACTGGGAACCAACACTATGTTTGGGACTCTCACATTAAATCAAACAGTTATGCACAACAATAATAGAATCTCACCTGCAGAAATGTATATGTTTATTTATTTTAGACTTGTTATTTTTATGAATGGCCATTCCCTTTTTTTTTGTTTTGAATTGTGCAAAGTTGATTTTTGTAAAGGTAATTCTTTCAGTATACATTCACCAGCCACTTCATTAGCTACACCTTGCTAGTACCACATTGGACCCGTCTTGCCTTCAAATGCTTTAATTCTTTGTGGCATATATTCAACAAGGTGCTGGAAACATCCCTCAGAAATGTTGGTCCATATTGATATCATAGCAGCATGCAATCAGCTGCCCATCCATGATGCGAGTCTCCTATTCCACCATATCCGAAAGTTACTCTTTTGGATTGAGATCTTGTGAATGTGGAGGCCATTAGAGTACAGTAAACTCACTGTCATGTCCAAGAAACCAGTTTCAGATGATCAGAGCTTTGTGGCATGGCATATTATCCTGCTGGAAATAACCATCAAAAGATGGTCATAAAGGGATGGACATGGTCTGCAACAATACTCAGATAGGCCCAAAGTGTACCATGAAAATCCTCCACACCATTTCACCACTAACAGCAGCCTGAGCCTTTGATACAAGGTGGAATTAATTCAAGCATTCATTTTGTTTATGCTAAATTCTAATCATAGCATTTGAACGTTGCAACAGAAATTGAGCCTCAACAGGCAAGGCAATGTTTTTCCAGTCTTCTGTTGTCCAGTTTTGCTTGGTTTGAACTTCAGCAGGATCTTGATGGTGTCTACATGCCTAAATGCATTGAGTTGCTAACATGTGATTGGCTGATGAGATGTTTGCATTATTGAGCAGTTGAACAGATGTGCCTAATAAAGTGACCGGTGAGTGTTTTTTGTATATCTTAGCAGAATTTTAAACATGTAATATTTATTTCTTAAATAATATATTTCTGTGTGTTTGTGTGTGGGTTTGGTCTAAGAGTATTACTCAGTCAACAGAGAAGCATAAGAGAAAAGTTTTAAAAAAAATTGAGTCAGAAACTGGAACATTCTTACTTAATGGGTAGTGGTCATAGACCCTGTAGATTACTTTTCCAGCAGCCATATACACACATTTTATTGTTGGGTTATACAGTTTAATGGGTCTCCTTGTTTAACATGACATTGGAATTCCCATTTCATTTGTGATACCTATAGGGACCACTAGGTGGCAATATTTATATTCACTGTTTCTATCGTTCTTTGCTGAGGTTCCAACCAGGAATTTACAGTATTGTTTTATTTTTTATTTTATCAAGGTAAACCATGTTGATTGTGTTACTGCGGTTAATTGGCATAGAACATCCAGCAAAGCTTTGCACAAATTTGGGCAGTAGTAATTCCTGTGTCATTTATTTTATTGTTTTATTGTTGGCTATGTTTACATTGTTGCAATTTTCTTTCTTAGAGGTGAATATAATCTGGATTGTAGAATTAAGGCAGCAGCAATTGTTATATACAGTATCAGTTTCTAAGAGAAAAAATGCTATTTACAATTACATTGACAGCATTTGTCAGATGCCATTGTCTAGAGCAACTGTGCTTTATTGTCTCATAAAATGTCCTATCAAAAGTATATATATGTTAGTGTCAATAATACTATCGGGCTAAAGTAACTGAGCTGAAGGAGACTGTTTAAGCATATAATTCAATTTGAGATGCAAATGGATAGGCCAAATGTTCCTACAATTTATTAAACAGTTTTGTTCAATTATTAAATGTAATTGACATCTGGAGATTTCAGCACCCTACCTGTTCCTACATAAGTACACTTTAGCGGGCCCATTGTGGCTCCAAGTCAAATCATTTGACAGCATTGAATGTTCTTAAAACGCAGTCCAACACACCAAATGAAATTTCTTAGAACTAGTAGAACTGCCTGCTTAGAACCTTTCAGCCATTTACATGCAACCGCTCAACATAAATCCCATACTGCATACATTGTTTTTCCTCTTTGTTTACATGAAGAACATGCCTCTCCAAAATTGTAGCCTTTCAAAATATGTTTAGGATGTAAGAAAACTGCAGATTTTGTCATAAAAATTTCACTTATCATCAAAGCAGCTGTATAACACTTTTAAACATACATACATACATATATATATATATATATATATATATATATATATATATATATATATATATATATATATATATATATATATATGCAATGTTAGTAAAGTTCTTTATTTGCTTGCGCACATCCTCTTACAAAGCAAGCATTTATTTCCATTGTAACCAGAATGTAATATTCTCAAGATCTTAGCGAGTACACAGTATACATTTTTCAAATAGAGTTGTATGTGAATTAAAAACTAAACATGTCCTCTCTTAGATTCTGTGATTGTTATTGGGCCATACATAACTACTTTCTTTGAGTGTCATTTGTTAATACATATTAATACGTTTTTTGTGTATAACTTGATCTCCAATACCTTTGTACACTGTGGAAAGTAAGAGGCTTACTTTGGCTGAAGTTAATGAGGAGTTATTTAGGTGCAATGATGAGCTGGAAAGCTGAAAGTGACAGCATGTGGCTTGCGTATGTGATTAGGTGGTTATATTAGTAGGTTACCATCTCATTTTAGATGCAAGCATGGTTGTTATAGCATCAAAAATGTTACAAAGTGTTATGAATAATACTGTGAAGACTTTGCTGTTATGAGAATTACTGGCAAGACTTTGCTGTTAGATCTAGTCCTAGTAATTTATTTCTTCTTCATACTGGTTTTCTCTTTTCTCTTCACCCCAGCCCAATGTGGATAGGTAAAAAACAGGCATGCTATGTTAGGAGGTCACTGTCTAGACTCACTAGGTAAGGGGTGCGGGCCACCCACTGTATTTTTGGATAGATGTGAATAGTTAGGCAGGGTAGAAGTGTTTTGTTCCTTTCATAAGTTTGTCACTGTCTTTATTCCTCCTGGTCCTTTTGTATCACCCTCTTACCCCGCTTATGTATTTTGTGCTTTGTACATAATAGCTTTTGTGTACACAACTTACTAAACACCTGTTGCATTTATTAACGCTGCAAATATACTACACTTGTAGCAAACCTAACAATTTGAAGGCAGCACAATGAAGTGATAGACAAAGAAGATGGTTTGACAATGAGAGAAAAAGATAATATTCCAGCCTGTTCAGATGATCTGGAGAGGTATATTAGCCTATTTGTTACTCTATTGGTGCCACATTTATAGAGTTTTATACAATATTTACTGTTAAATATGCCTAGTCTGTTTCAAACTTCTGTCACTGGGACATGATACCAGATTTCAATAACAAATCTTTCCCCATCACTTTTAGAAGTTTGATGTCACCTCTGAAAAGGAATGAATCTTGACATAAAGCCTACTCCACCTTCCTTCTACATCTTCCCATCTTCTTCCCAACACTGCCTTTGAATTAGGGTATACATTAATTAATGGGACTAGTGAGATATTATTTTGAAATATGGTTTCAAGTTGCCTAAAATTCAATGTTTTACTAATTTTTATATGTTAAAATGATAGCTTCTGTATTTTGTGTTTACTGTTGTTAGGAAAAGACAGTCCTTCCTGTCTAACTATCTATAGATGTGTTTAAGTAGGACAAAACTCTTCTGTAATTTCTTTTACATAAAAGTGATACATTTGCATCATTTACATATATTGGATATGCATGCATATATTCGATACTTGACTAGTAATTGGAAGGTTGCCAGTTCAAGCCCCACTATCGCCAAAATCCCACTGTTGTGACACTGTTGTCTTCAGTCATTGTAAGTCCCTTTTGATAAAAGCAACAACTAAATGTCATAAATGTAAATGCAGTTATGAAAGTAACAGCAATTTCGCTTACATATGTTGACTCGTGTTCTTCTGGCGCTGCCATATTCAGAGAGAGCAAACCTACAAAGATACAACGAGATGAAAGTTATATAAATTTTTTGTTAAATGTTTTAAAATGCTCGTCATTTTAAATCAACCATCAATTAATTTCTAAGTTTAAAACCAAATCCTGGCATATGGCTTCGGTGTCTTAGTCTACATTTGACTTATCTACGACAGCCCTAAGGTTACTTAGCCTTAAGTTTATTTGTTGCATTATTTGCATTTCTAGACAATGTGACCTTTATCGACAAATGTTATTTGGACAATCAGAATGTGTTGTTTATGAATCTATAGTCTTTAAAGCAAAGATTACCTTTCGCAGTATTTGCTGCGAATACCTATAGATTCAAATGCGCTTCATGTAAGAAAAGGAAGCCAACAACTAAAAAATTAAAATACTAAATTAACGGTAAAAGGAAAAACGTTATGAACTTACCTTATATTATTTTCCAAAGTCATAACCATCCAATGTTAAACAGTAATCTTAGAGTAACGCGCTGACTGTCTTCAAGATAACAAGGGTAGAATAATTCTCAAAACGGTAAACTGACGTTTTTAGGAGTGGTTATAGGTGTAACTTTGGTGGTTTATCATTTTGAACTCACTTCAACAATAATGGGTGTATATCAGGTCAGGATAATTTTGACAGTATGAATGCTAAAAATGCGGTTCAGTAAGTTTACATAACAGTGAATGCTTTCACGGCATAAGGAGAAAATGACAGCCCAGTAATTCCAATAATTTTGAAATCAGTCTATGCAACCAGCGAAATTATGCAATTTTAAGCCTGTTTGAATTTACCTTGGATTTGTCTATAAGCTATATCACTACCACGAAAATGCTAAAAAAATAAAGAGTGAATTAAAAACAAAAAATATGTATAATGAAAGTCATAGTAAGGTACTGTCATTTACAGAGCACATTCATAGTATATTCATTTTGTTATTTTTTGTTTAATCTCGTTTCTATAAAAGTATTTTATTTTACTAGGTTTTCTGAAAGGTGCATGGAATTACACTTGTGGATGTGTCCTACTCATTTATTTAAGTAATAGGTAGTTCACAACTATTTATTTCATGGAAGCTTCATATTCATCCCATTCTGCCTGTATTTATTTTAAATTCATTCATTTTGTAAGCAGCACATGATAAGTAAACCTCAAAATCAGGAAAGCAATGTGTTTAAAAAAACATAAAAAACCAGCACACAATACCTCCATTTTGCTACCCCTTTCCATCTACAGCACTTCTAGGCTACATAAGACATATTGAGAGATTGTTTATTTTCATTTGAGCACATAAGACCACATCAGTTTTGGCACCACAGTTTTGAAATTCCCTCAAATCTTTTAGCACACTTTATGTTTGTGTACAAGACTGTCATATTGGCTTGTCGTACCCAACAACACTAATTCAGTCAGGCATAGAGTATGGACCTGTCTCTGCTTGTTTGTGTTTTGGTGGTGTACCTTTGCTTGTACAAACTTCACTGTTTATTGCATATTACTCTGTATGGTAACTGTAGTGTCTGGTATTATTTGTACACAACTGCAAGCTCCTCTAGCTAAAATCTTTTAGTGTCTGACTAATCCTAAATCTAATTCTAACCCTTGATAATTCAACATGTTTAATGATAACTTGTTATTTCCTCTTTAACTCTACTCCCTTGGGTGGTGCTTTGAATCCAGTTTTTTTTTTTTTTTTACTCATTTTTTTACTCACTTTACTCATAAAGTTTGTAATTGTTAGCATAGTTGTTTCTACCATGATTCTATTGTTGTCAGGTTTATGTGCGGGGCATTCCTTGACACAAATATTCATGAAATGCAAACCAAAAATACCAGATTTCATATTTCAATCACATTGATTATTTCTGTTGCTACTGCTCCAACCCCATTGAAAATCATACCAGCAATTAAAATTTTGATCATGTACTAATTTTTAAATCTGTATAACAAACTTAATAACTCTGTACATACTTAATGGTATCCAGCCAGCCATCACAGACCATATCCACCAATCGTAGCACATGTTCACTTCCCTGGCCCCAATTGCCTACTTATTGATTTATCACCCACACCCATCCCTCATTGCCTATTTAATCCCCAACAGGTGCCTGTGTTCAGTGATTTGCACTGATAAGCACTAGTTCCCTGGTATACTTTGCCTTCTTTGTAATGAGTTGCTTCCTGTCTTCATTTGTATTTCAATGTACAAATGCCTTTTTGACGTTCCTCACTGCTGACTCAATGTCATGATTAATCTGAGAATTCTATTAGAGAAATGTGGTGAGGTGTGGACTAATTGTGGGATTAGAGGTTGCTAAATCAGGAACATTATAATAAATAAGGAACAATAGATCACTAGGTAATGTAAGATTTGTATGAATTGAAGGTATAGATACATCACATTTTTAAAAAAATTGGCCTGTTGATGTGTTGGGATTAGAAACCTTTGTGCCACTCAAACATGTTCCTCTATCTGAAAACTTGTTTTGCTGTGCGTGTATCCAGACTCTTACATATTGTAACACCATGTCTAATAATATCCAATACTGTTTTTCATGGCAAAGGTCATTAGAATCAATTTGTCTCATGGTATATTTAAAATATGAATATAGTACAGTGCTAGCATAAGTGGTTAAGTTTGGTTAAGATGATAATCACATATTTACTATTTTATTATAAATCTGTCTTTACTATTTTACTACTTTTATTATATGTTATTCAATGTATCCTGAACACTTCTGGAATTCTGTTGGAAAATTGTTCTGAGACCCTACTAATATATTTGTTCTACATAAACTGAAGTCTTAAATACATATCTTACAGTTTGTTTATTATATTATATATGTACCTATGTGATAATCACAGACATTCTTAGACATCTAAGAATGTCTTTGATTATCATATACATACACTTTTATCAAACAACATATTTTTCATATGGACTTTCTCACACATACTCTGTCAAATGAACAGGAATGACTGGTATGTCAAAATCAATAACAACTTTCAAGTCAAATAAGAACTTGTAGCTGTACAGGTTTTGTTATGGGTGTGTCCATAAGAATATCTCTCTCAGAAAACACACACAAATAAAATTGTGTTAAATATCTCTATTTCTCACACCCACAGAGACACAAAACTGTGATGTCTGTCCCACAGATTGATGCACAAATGTAATATAATGGAATAGAATTCATGCTATTTAATAAGGGTATCTCCAACACTAGGTGGAGTCTTGATCACCACACACACACACACACACACACACACACACGCACAGCTATTAAGCGAAACATAACTTAAAGGCCTGCCATTCCCTTCATGCTACAGAGATGCTGTTAACAACAAAATATCTTTTTTGTTTTACACAACACAAATATAACCCCAGAAGCATTTCTCATAACACTGGAGGTAATACAAATAATTTAACTGTATTATCAGGAATAGCAGTGTAGATTGCCTATCATTCCTGTTTAAGAAACTGAAATGGACATTAGGGAAAAGCACTGAGTAATTATCAAAAAAGCAATGCTCAGATGAAGACTTCAAATAGTCCTGAAAACATTTTCAACTCACTGGGTTTTCCTTTTCAAGGTGATCCCCCCCCCCCCCCCCCATTTCTGACAAAGCCTCATATTTTGTGCAGTGCACCTTGGACCACAGGCTCATCAGAAGCCTGACATCGTGGTCAGTTTACTATTGATTATATGAGCCGTAAAATACCTAATCACAGCCACTTCCTCCTGTTTAGACCACAGTGTGTGCCCTGTTCTTAGGCTGTTCTGTCCCTGCTGGATTACGCTAAAGAAACAATAATCATTACTAAGTCAGCATTAACTAACTACAAATTGTATTAGTAAGAGATTGGTAAGAATGAGAACTGAATAGAAATAAGTTAAAACAGGTGCATGTCCATTGTGTAGTGAAAAAGTAGCATATGAATAACTCCTCTATAAAATGTTATGACAGAGTCCACTTTTTTTTTTTTTTTTTCATTTAGGAGACCATATAACTACAAAGACAGATTGGTATATGCTGATTACTGTAAGAAGAAAAAAAAAACATTGGCTATCCTACATGTTGCCACAGTTATTAACACACAAACCTCTCTTATGCATTGGACAAACTGGAATGACAAGTTCTTTTTGGTGTTCCGTTTACTTTGTTACCCAGATCCTTTCTCTGTAATAGCTACATTTTGAATTACATCTAAATTATACTGATAGTTACCCTTATTCCTAAGTTTTTCCAGCAGTCCAGCACTTTTTTTTTGTGCTTTGGGAATTACAGTGCTTCTGCAACTATTGTCATATGGGTTTTTACATGTCAACTCCATCTGTTCTGTCCTTAATCCCTGCCATTAATACATCCTCAAAATTTCCATGTAAAATCAGTGCCACCACTTGCACCTATTCCTAAAGTTGTTGCCTTGAATATTTTATAGTGACTGATTTTGTCTAAACCAGTCCCTAAAGCTACAACTTCTGTGAGTACCTAAGACTTGTTTAACATTAACCGCCCTTCAAAGTTCTCTACATCTGTCTGAAACAACATCCAATCGAACATGTATCAATTGCTCCTCATAACAAAATAAATCAATGTGACAGTGGCGGCACAGAGGGAGCGAGAGGTGAGACTAAAATAAAGTCCTCTTTATTTTCTAAAAAAAAAAAAAAACGTTTGGTGCTGCTAATGTGCAGTGCTGACTTCAGAACCTGTGGGCTTAAATAGTGAGATAGGAAAATAAGGAACAGGTGATTCTGGTTAAAATGCAGGTTATTGGGACTGTGGCAGGTGTGTGGTGCAATTGAGCAGGAGTGGGAGTGTCCCTCCTGCTGGATGACTGGCCTACTGTGACAATCAACCTCTTCATATAAATTAGACCTTTTCCTGCAAGTTTTTGCTTGCATCTTTTGGTGGCATTTCTCAGCTACAAATCTTGGTGAACAGTTTTTCTTATTTTCTTATACACAGCTGTCAAGAGTGCATATATATTTTGATGACCATTACCATGCCACTCTGATGTGTATGAACTCTGGAATAATATCATGGCTGAAATACAGATGGCTTTGCCAAGTTACTCCTAGATTTGTTCATAATTAATGAACTAGAAATGTACTTAATTAATGAATTAAATTAATGAATGAAATAAGAGCCTACCTATGACCTTGACAACTCAAGGAGGTAGGGCAGTTCTCATTGTACACTACAATATATTTAATACTTAATAAACTGGGATAATGGACTGGGAGTCAGTGTAGGTCTTTTAACTTGTGGTTATATGTTGTCTTGATCTAGTCTGCATGAGAACTCTTGCCACAGAATTCAGAAGATTGGCAGCGAGCCCAACTAAACTGAGTTGCAATAATCCAGTCTGCTGGATGTAATGATAGCATAAATTTCATCTACAGAATCAGGGAGTGAGAGATGCACTCTAGTGATATTTTTAAGGTAGAAAATGGTAATTTTGGTGATGTTATTAATGTCAGCCTCAACAGAGAGTGTAGAGTCCATGATAACACAGAGGATTCGGAAAGGTCACAAAGGATGTGATAAAACCAAGGATAGATTTTTTTGAGAGGGGAAGAGGATGCTATGAGAATGCTTCAGGAGCTGTTATGAGGGGATGCTTCAGATTTAGTGCTATTTAATTTGAGGAATTTCAAGGCCATCTAGTTTTTAATGTCAGCCAGGCAGCTAATCAGTGAGTCAGGCAGCAGTGTAACAGAGGGGTTGGGCAAATATAGATATGAGCATCATCTGCATAACAGTGAAACTTTAGACTATGCTGTCGGATAATGTCACCAAGTGGAAGCAAGTAGATTATGAAAGGAAGGGGGCCAAGGACTAAACCCCGTGGGACACCATGAGCAAGAGTTGAAGTATCTGACATGAAGCGTGATGAATTATTGAATTTCGGTGAGATATGACCTAAACCAAGCAATTGCTGTGTCTGTGACACCAGTCCAAGTCTCTAGCCTATGTAGCAACATATGATAACAGACCATATCAAACACTGCAGTAAGATCCAGTAGGACAAAGATGTTCACTAGATCAGCAAAAAAGCTCATTCATCGACTACCAACAACAGATCATTCATAACCCTTACCAGAGCAGTTTCAATGCTGTGATTTACTCCGAATCCAGACTGAAACTGCTCAAAAAGGTTGTTGGAGGTCAGATGATCTTGGAGTTGGGCCGACACTGTACATTCCAGTATCTTACTGAGGAAGGGAAGGTTTAATATAGGACAATAATTAAAGATTATGTAAAGATTATGTGAGTCAAGGCCTGACTTCTTCATGACTGGGAAATAGCAGCTACTTTTAAGTTGGGAGGAAAATAACCTGAGCTATGAGCGGCATTGTTGATTGTGGTGATGAGTGGGCAGAGTGAAGGCTGGCAAGCTTTAATCAGGAGGGTGGGCAGTGGGTCTAAAACACAAGCAGTTGCTTCTCATCAGCTTGGTGAAAAGTTGAAAGCTGGTTAGCAACTGAGGGAAAGATAGAGTGAGATCTAAGGGACCGGAAGAAGCCAGAACTTGAATATGTTGCTGACTTTCTCAATAAAGGAAGCCAAGAAGTCATTGTAGAGGGCCAATGAAGGGGTTAAAGAGAAAATTCAAGCAGGCTGCAGCAGCTTATTAATTGTAAAAATAGGGCTCTTGGACTAGCACAGCAGTTGGTAATATTGGTGGATTGAAAGTCAGCCTTCATCTTTTGCAAAGCAGTTTTGTAAAAGAGAATGTATTCTCTATACGCAACCGTATTAACTGTCAGTTGACATTTTAATCTCTTATAAGATTATAACGGCATATTGTTGTGCCATCACAAGTCAGACAAAAAAGATGTCTCATGCCATGTAGTGGCTGGCTGAAGTATAACTTTTTAACCCCACCCATTCTCATATAAGTGAATGGCTCAGGTCACAATCTTTAAATTCAATTGGCACATCTAATAATTTTTTTGGCAATTGTGTTCTGTTAATTCTATAAGCTCTCCTTGCATTAATATATTTCCCAGTAATTTTCTTTACAATGAACAGGTTTTATAGAAGTCATATGGTAATAGTTAAAGGGGTGTCACAATGAGGTGATTTACAGCAATGGGCTGTGTTGATTGACAGCTTATACTAACAGTCAAATATGAATGGACATGCAGCTATATTAAACTTTGCTCGACATATATTTTTACCTTTGACTGCTCACTTTGACATTTTTAAAGCAAAGCATTGTCTTGTTCATCAGTAAATTGTTCTCCTCAGGATCAAGTTCATTTTAGCCAGCTAAGTGATTAGCTGTTAGTAGTAACTTCACTAATGTTAGAAAACTATCAAGCTAGTTTGTCAAAGTGTCACTGAAGCACTTCATAAGATTTTTTGTGATAAAGAAATTAAGTGGTTCATTCCAGAACAGTTGATGGAAATGAAAGCATATGTTTATAGATTATAAGTGATCATGAATCATTGGTGTCATAGAGAAGTTTCTCTTCTCCAGTTAAATTCAGGACAAAAGAACACAGCATATTACACAAGTACTAAGAATCGAGAAAAACTTTATTACAAAAAATCCATTCTCTGTTACAATTAACAGCTCATACTCAATCCCCATTTCTCCCTAGTGGCTGAACCACCACTGCCTTACTTATTCTGTCTCACCTACTCTTAATACCCCAATATCACCACTAATTGTCATCCTATAGCTATGCAGAGCTTACATGACTATCTCAGTGTGTGCCAGCGAAGAGGTTTTTACAGATGCATGCGCCTATGTTCAAGTTCAAGTTCAAGTTCGGTTTATTCGTCACATACATAGTCATACACAGTATAACTCGCAGTGAAATGGTGGAGTGCTCTGTCCAAACTGAGGAAAGGAAACAGGGGTGCATAGAGAAAAATGTATATAAGCAAGATAAATATATATACTCTATGTATGTACAAAATATATTAACAATGTATGTACAATATTTGTATATTATGATTATATACACAATGTACAATGTATATGGTTGGGTATACATGTACACAATCTACAGAATGTACAGTGCAGGTGTAATATGGTTGGGTATATATGTACACAATCTACAGAATGTACAGATCCATTTTGTATAATAACATATCTACAGTTGTTGTGTAACAAGGTAATTGAGTATAAATCTATATATACAGGTGTACAGATATACAGTTATGTTACATGGTGGTGGTGGTCCCCACAGTTTATCAGTTTCCCTGATTCAGGGCCCAAATGGCCTGTGGGAAGAAGCTCCTCTTCAGCCTCTCTGTCTTGGTCTTCAGGGAGCGGAAGCGCCTTCCTGACCTCAAGAGAGAGAAGAGTCTATTGTTGGGATGGGTGGGGTCCTTCACAATTTTCCTGGCCTTGGTCTGGCACCGCTTGTAGTAGATGGTCTGCAGATCAGGAAGTTCCGTGTGAGTGATGCGCTCTGCTGAACGCACTACCCTTTGGAGTGCTTGTCTGTACTGGTTGGTGCTATTCCCAAACCAGACTGTGATGTTCCCCGTGAGGATGCTCTCGATAGTGCAGGTGTAGACGTTCTGCAGAAGTTCCGCAGGAGTGCAGTCTGAAGTCTCTTAGGCGTCTGAGGTGGTAAAGACGCTGACGAGCCTTCTTTGCCAGGGAGTTGGTATGGCGGGACTAGGACAGGTCCTGCGAGATGTGAACTCCAAGGTACCTGAAACTATCTACTCTCTCCTCTGTGGTTCCACTGATCCTCACAGGTTGGTAGTGCCGCTCCTGCTTTTTGCTGCAATCCACGATCAGCTCCTTTGTCTTACTGATGTTTAGGAGGAGATTATTTTCCTGGCACCAGTTTTCCAGGTGTTTAATCTCCTCCAGGTAGGCCCTCTCGTCGTTGTCCGAGATCAGACCCATGACAATGGTGTCGTCAGCAAACTTGACAATGATGTTAGAGCTGGAAGTGGCTGTGCAGTCGTAGGTGTACAGTGAGTAGAGCAGGGGGCTTAGGACACAACCCTGAGGAGCTCCAGTGCTGAGGGTGAGGGTGGATGAGGCGCAATTGCCCACCCGTACTGACTGTGGTCTGTCTGTTAGGAAGTCGGAGGTCCAGTCGCACAGGGATGTATGCAGTCCTAGATCTCCCAACTTAGTAGTGAGTAGGGAGGGAATGATGGTATTAAATGCTGAACTGTAGTCGACAAATAGTATTTTAACATAATTTCCGCTCCCTTCGTCCACGTGAGTCAGTGTAGTGTGGAGCAGATGTGCAATTGCATCGTCAGTGGAGCGGTTGTGGCGGTATGCAAACTGCAGTGGGTCCATGGAGGCTGGCAGTGAAGATGTGATGAAGTCTCTGACTAGCTTTGCAAAGCACTTCATCACGACTGATGTGAGGGCGACAGGGCGGTAGGGTCGAGGTTTCTTCGGGACGGGGACGATGGTGGACCGCTTGAAGCTGGACGGGACGATACCGAGCGTCAGGGAGAGATTGAAGATGTCGGTGAATACCGGGGCTAGCTGATCTGCGCAGGCTTCGAGGACCCTCCCGCAGATACCGTCTGGTCCCATCGCCTTCCTGGTATTCACCCTTTTAAACACTCTCCTCACGTCACTCTCCGTGATGATGAGAGGGCGCTGTTCCATGGCGCATGTGCCATTGGCTGCGCCGATAGTGCCATTTGGACTAGCGCTGTTAGCACTAGCGCCGTTAGCATTGGCGCTGTTAGCATTAGCGCTGCTAGATGTAGCCTCGAAGCGAGTAAAGAATGTATTCAGCTCGTTCGCCAGAGACTCATCCCACCCTCTGGACTGATGAGGGCGGCTCCTGTAGTCCGTGATCATCCGTAGTCCCTGCCACAGGGATCTAGAGCCACTCTGCTGGAACTGTGTCTCTAGTTTCTTCCCGTAGCGCCGCTTCGCCTCTCTCACCATCCTGCGCACTCCGTATGCTGCAGACTTGTACTCGTCCATGTTCCCGCTGAT
Source organism: Electrophorus electricus (assembly GCF_041902795.1). Lineage (NCBI taxonomy): Eukaryota > Metazoa > Chordata > Actinopteri > Gymnotiformes > Gymnotidae > Electrophorus > Electrophorus electricus. Next base: position 25,467,123 of record NC_137508.1, read on the forward strand.
GATCCCCGCATTGTAGGCAGCAGTGCGAGAGTCTCGCGGATAGTTCTGTCCACCCAGGGCTTCTGGTTGGAAAACTTCTTGATGGTAATTCTTGGGATCGTGTCGTCCACCAGTTTCCCAATAAACCCCACTACTGCCGCCGTACACCTGCTGACATCATCAGTGCTGCGCCGGAACATGTCCCAGTCGGCGTCATCCAGAGCGTCCTGCAGAGCGGCCACCGATTGGTCTGTCCAGCGCGCGACCTCCCTCTGAACCGGAGCTTCCCGTTTCAGCCTTTGTTTATATTTTGGTAGGAGGAAAATGGCGGCGTGGTCCGACTTACCAAACGGTGGATGAGCTAGTGCCTTGTAACTGTCCTTGTATGGGGTGTAGCATTGGTCTAGTGTCCTATTTCCCCTGGTGGGGAAGGTTACGTGCTGGTAAAGGTTGGGCACTGCACGCTTGAGGTTAGCGCTGTTGAAATCCCCAACCACAATAAGTGCAGCGTCCCGGTGCTGTGCCTGAAACTGTGTGAGAGCCTCATGAAGTTCACACAGTGCAGTGTCCATGTTAGCCTGAGGTGGGATATACACGGTGTTGATGATGACTGAAGTGAACTCCCGGGGAAGGTAGAAAGGACGAAGCTTGAGGGCGAGCAGCTCCAGGTTGGGTGAGCAGGAGCAGGCGAGAGTAACAACATTGGCATTGTTGCACTAGCTGTTGTTTACCATCACACACACTCCGCCGCCTCTCGACTTCCCCGAATCTGCCGTCCTGTCCATGCGGTGAACCGAGAAGAACTCGGCCGGCTGGATAGCGTGGTTTGGTACCGCTGGGTTCAGCCACGACTCGGTGAAGCAGAGGAGATTGCAGTCCCGAATGTCCCTCTGGAACTTTATCCTGGCCCGGAGGTCATCGAGCTTGTTATCCAGAGATTGGACGTTGGCTAGCAGGATGCTAGGTAAGGGAGCTCGGTGTGCCTGAGCCCTCAGCCTGTTCCTGACGCCGGCTCGCTTCCCTCGAGGCCTTTTCCTTGCGCCGCGTCTTTTTTCCCTCAGGATCTCCGTCGGCCATCTTGGGTACGGGGTCACAGACGGCTTGAGGTGAGTGCTATGTAGATTAAGAGAAATAAGGGCGTCTCTGCTGTACGAGATACGCGCCGTGGTGTGTAGAGAAGGGCTGGGGAGAAATCAGGGGTAGCGGAAAGAGCGAAAAAAGTGCCAGGTGTGGACGGAGCAGTCGTGACGGCAGCCGACCTCACCGGCGCCATTTCAGCCTATGGTGTCTGTAGTTTGGATCAAAATGTGTTCCTTTTAGAATGTGTTTGTTACTTGATAGCATAAAGAAGACTTATTCTCTGAGCTGTCAGGCCCTGAACTACTTTCCTAAGAGAGGATAGAAATTAATGTATTTTTCTGATCATATATTAATACTAAACCCTACCCATCACTTGATTATTCCATAAATATAAAATTATATGTTCTAATTTTCCCGCACTAGCTAATGTATAAGACAATGTATTATTTTGTTTTGTTGTGTTTGCTCGCAACATGAAGAGAGGTCATGCACTAAGAAATGTGACCAGGGTTTCACCTACATTCTCTACTACACATGCTCTGGTCCCAGTTTTGATCTACTGCACAAGTGTACACAAGATGCAGCTCCCACCCTGTTGCCTTCAAAAATGTACGATTCATGAGATGTACTATCCATTCACAGTCAGTGCTACAGAATAAGTGTTAACTCATAATTAAACCTTTGTTTCTTTTGTTAATTTTTGACATTCATTCTCAAAAAAATGTGACAACAGATTTTTGAATTCTTATTGAATAATGAGAAACATTTTTGCCTGTGCTTCCTGTGTGCTGTCCGGCTGCCTCTCGACACTACCTATTCAAACTCCACTACCCAGATTACCCCAGGCAGTCATGTGGAGAGCCATCAACATAATTCCACCAATCCAATTAGTCATAGGTGATCCACATCTCCCAAGTATTGTTTGAATCCACATATTTCTCATCATTTCCCTGTGTTACCTGATCTATTCATTTCCTCTTTGTGAAGTATTGCTGCTCTGTGTGTTCACAGTGAGCAGTCAATTATTTGGTTACTTTAGATAAATTACTTGTACTGCATTTTATTGCTATGGGTAGCTAGCATAGCTGCTTTACATGCAAATGCAAGTTCAAATTAGCGAAGTAATAGTAAACAATATTATTTTAAGCATTTAGTTTGATTGTGTCACTAACAGCTTTTTAACATTACTGACAAGTATCCCCAGCTTCTGTGTTTTTCCTTATTTTTTTATTTCTATCTATATGTCTATCTATGATTATTTTTTGGTTTCTCTTGATTTCAGTTTATTCTGGCTCTGACTACATATTCCAAATTTCCTCTATATCCCAACTACATCCTGTCTCATAGATGATAATGGATTCACCCTAAATAAACATATCTCAACTTAGAACATGCATCATGCTTTCCCTTGCTTCTTGTGACTATCAACCCTTTTATGAGCTATTAAATTGCAACGCTGGCGAATGTCTAGCAAATATCAAGCATCCAATATCAAGCAATATCAATATCCAATATCAAACTTTATATCAATTAACATTATTATGATATAATTAGCTAGCTAACCAGTTGTTTCTGTGAAAAATACAGCACAAAAACTTTTCTTCAAACCGCATGCAGGTTATAAATAAGGTTACATACTTGTCAATGTGATTTAGGGCATAGTTGACTTACTGCAAAACATAAAATTAACCAAATAGCTGCTGTCTGAAATGGCTGAATGTATTGTAAAATATTATTAACAAATGGGCTATTTGAGTGACTACTCAGTGTTAGCAATTTTGTAAATATGACTTCGCAATTCCTTTAAAATTGTCTTTATTATCTTTAATATTGATTAATGCTCCCCTGCCATCCTTTTAGTATACGATGTGACACAGAGGACTGTTGCATGGCACAGCAATATTCTGAAGACTTTAAATTGAACCCACCCATAATACAAGCTAGGTTTTATGAATTTGTTTTGTTGTATAGTTTGTATTCTTTGTATTTTATACTGTTAAATATAAACGAGTGGTTGCTGGAGACAGCCTAATGAATTCATATGAATTAATGAATATATTTTCACTACAATATTCCTAAAGACTGACATTTTCTTCATCATTCATCATAAACATTTGTGTCATCATTCAAAAGTTAGTATTAGTACAAATATATAGCATAGTTATCATCCATGCACAGGATTTGGCTGAATCTATACCTGTACCCACTCTTAATGTTGATCTGGTTGAGAGGATTCAAGCCTATGCAATATAGCAGTGAGGCCACAGAATCTCCATGGTATATATCTCACTTTATGGTGATCTGAGCAATTGTCTTTGAGTTGGCTTCTAGTGTTGTGATGAGGTCCAGTGGTAGCTCAGAGGGCAGTGGTAGCTCAGGGTTTAAGGTACTTGAGTTGTAACCGCTGCCAAGTTGTCACTGTTGGGCCCCTGAGCAAGGCTCTTAACCTTCAATTGCTCAAGTTGTACTCAGTCATAATTATAAGTTGCTTTGGATAAAACTGTCAACTAGATTCTGTAAATGTAGGCTCCAAGTGTGTGTGTTCTTGTAGCTGATCCACGCAACACTTAAGTTGACCTCTGATGTTATTGCCTTATATCTATTTGAACATATGCTTACTGGCTAGAATTCTTTCTGGTGTTAATTTCCTGCCAATAGTTGAGAGTACATTTGTTTTAAATGTGAGAGTGTGATTCACATAGCATTCATTGATTTCCTTTGCTCGCATGTGATCACTCATAGTTACTCTGCTCTTGCTCAGATTCACTTTGCTCTGCTACAAAACTGCTTGCGCACACTTAGATATATCATGCTTTCACACAAACTTGTTCTTTTGTGCACTCAAACTCACCCTAAGCACTTCCGTATCTTTGTATTAACATGTGTTCAGGTTTTCATTGCTACACCACTGCCAAAAGTCATCGGCTAATTAGAAAGAAGTAGCAGATATTGACAAAATGAAATTGTTCCTGCTGCTCCTCTACATTCTCATTGGTTGCGAAGGAGCGATGAAAATGTCTGTAATCTATACCTTGCTTCACCATGGACTGACAGAGTCAATGGCCCCAAGTAATGCAATTAATTATTTTAAAACATTTTTGCTCAATTTTTTTAAAAGCATATTTAGGTTTGTTCTCTGTAGAGCATATGTAACATTTTTGTACAAAAAAAAAATCAATAAAACCTGAAATTTGATAGTGTTCAAACATTTTCATACGACCCTTTATATAATATATGTATATATAAAGCTGGCATTCCACATACAGCTAACCGAGATTGCCATCTGTATCTGTATCTATATCTGTAGGTGTGGATCATGTCAGAGCAAGATTGTGGTGCTGTGCTTTGAGGTCTATTAACCACTGAGCTCCAGTGTTGTGTGATGTTTCATTCTCCCATATGCTCTTTCTCTACTGTCATATTTCAACTCTGGGTGATGCACTGTCAGGGTTAAGTTGCATTGCAACTGAAAGTAAGCTTTGGTTGATTCATTGATGAAGAAGGCATTTACTCTTTTTGGTGTTGTTTCTTTTGTATATCTCTGCAGTCTTGATGCCACTGCTTTTGTCCTATTGTCCTTCTCTATGGTTTCCTTGTCTCATTTTTCACTTTTCCAGTCCCGTTCCAGTACTTGCTTTGGTTTTCACTGTTTAGTATTTGCACCTGTGCCTTGTTTAGTGTTCATTAGTTCAAACATTTAAACCCTTTCTGGTTCCCTTGGAGTTTTGTTGTTCATTATTTGAATGGTTGCGTTTGTGTGTTTGGATGTTTGGATGTTTGGATATGCCCGTCTGTTTTTCAACGCCCGCGTTTGTTAGCCCGTGTGTTATCTTAACTGTTTGGTTTTCCTTACCTCTGTGTGTTATTTCCTAGTTTCTGTTGTAGCCTGTTTCCCCTGTTTGCCTTCGTGTACTTATGTTTTTGGTTCATTTCCTTACTGCTCAACGTTACACCTTTGTTTAGCAGACTGTATAGCCTCACTTAGGGGTCATATCAGGGGTACATAAGAAAATGTATTTCAAGACTTTAATGGAATGATTTGATAATTAGTTTATTTTATAGAGATTCAAAATGTAGTGAACTGAATGGATATTTTGCATGAGTTTTCCATCCCAATACTCCAAATTCCTACAGTAAAAACACTTCAGTGTCATTTTGTGAATATGTTAGAACGTGTTCTCCAAGACTATAGCAGAGTGAATTGATAACAATTTGACTTTTTAAAATAACAATTTGACAGGTTTTTTTTAAATTTTATATACTATTACTATTCTAATAATATTTTACTTTTACGGCATTTAGCAGACGCTCTTATCCAGTGCGACTTACAAAAGTGCTGTCATTTACTCATAGAATATATCTTAGTACAGTACAGTAGGTTAAAGTCCAACAAACCAATGAACTAGAATACTGTAGAATACAGGGATAAATGCGGATACCTAGAAGTACAAAATACATAAGGTCTATCTTAAAAAATGATAAGTGCTATAAACAATAAGTGCTAGAGTTTGTTAAACAACATCATTGTAATAAACAATACCCTACAATAAGTACTAATTTAGTCAGTCAATATGGGAGCAGTGTCAGTTGTCCTTTAAACATTCTGCAAATAGATGGGTCTTCAGTCTGCATTTGACGACTGCAAGGCACTCTGCTGTCCGGACAGCAAGTGGGAGTTCATTCCACCATCTTGGAACCAGGACAGAAAATAGTCTCAATGCTTGTCGTCCATGAGACCTGAAGCAAGGTATTTCAAGCTGAGCTGTACTTGAGGTTTGAAGTACTCGAGATACAGATTGGCCTTTGACCATTGACCTAAGGTATGAAGGGGCTGGTCCATTTTTGGCTTTGTAGGCAAGCATCAAGGTTTTAAATCTGATGTGTGGAACTACTGGGAGCCAAAGAAGGGAGCGCAGCAGTGGAGTAACGTGTGAACTTCAGAAGATTGAAGACCAGTCGTGCTGCTGCATTCTGGACAAGTTGTAGAGGTTTGATGGCTCTTAGAGGAAGACCAGCAAGTAGTGAGTTGCAGTAGTCTAGCTTTGAGATCACAAGAGATTGCACAAGCACCTGGGTAGCTTCCTGTGAGAGAATGGGCCGAATCCTTCGTATGTTACAAAAGAGGAATCTGCAAGACCAGGTAAGAGTAGAAAGATGAGTTGAGAATGACAACTGGTTGTCCAAAGTTATGTCCAGGCTACGGGCAGTTTTGGATGGTGATACTAGGGAGGTCTCAAAGGAAAGTGTGAGGTCATGGTAAGGGTTGTGAGTAGCTGGGATGAACAGAAGCTCAGTTTCACTGGGGTTGAGCTTCAAGTGGTGGGCTGTCATCCATGTCAGTCAAGCATGCTGAGATACATCTTGAGACCTGCATGTAGAAAAGAAAGAAATAATTGAGTGTCATCAGCATAGCAGTGGTAGGACAAACCATGAGAAGATATTACATCACCAAGAGAATGAGTATACAAAGAGAAGAGAAGGAGGACTAATACTGAACCTTATGGAACACCAGTGGAGAGTCTACATGGTTTGGATGTAGATCCTCTCCATGTCACCTGATAGGACTGTCCCTCCAGATAGGACTGAAACCATCTCCAAGCAGAGCCAGTCACATCAAGCCTGGAGAGAACAGAGAGAAGAATGTTGTAGTTCACTGTGAATCAAGACAGATCAAAACAGATGACAGTTTGGCAGCTTTAGCAGAATGAAGTTTTTCTATCACTGCTATAAGGGCTGTTTCTGTAGAATTTGCCAGTTTATAGCCAGACTGTTTGGGATCATGCAGCTGGTTCTGGGTGAGGAAAAAGAGATAATTTATTATGAACTGCTCATTCAAGGGCTTTTGAGAGGAAAGAAAGAAGTGATACTGGTCTGTATTTGGTAACATTGGAGCCATCAAGTGTGGCCTTCTTGAGGATTGGTACCACCCTGGCGGTTTTGAATGCACTTGGCATGTATCCAGAAGATAAGGAGTTGTTGATTATGACAGAGATGAAAGGAAGCAGATCTCTTGCGATTGTCTGAGTGGAAGCAATTTGATCCACCGGACATGTAGTCGGTTTGCTGTGTAGTATAAGATTACTATGCTATACTATGCTATACTATACTATACAAATATACAAATATATCATAAATATACTAAATATACTATTGTCATGGTTACCCTGTCTCGTATCTTTGTTTTGTTTTGCTTCCTTGGTATTCCTTGTATGAGTTTCTCAGCCCTCCATGAGCCTGTGTCTTGTTAAATCTTATTATACACGAATTCAAACCCTGCCTTGTTGCCTGTGTGTTTGCTGGTCATTGTTATGCATGCCCTGTTTATTATAGCTTGTGTTATATACTAGCCACTCCTTGTGATTCCTAGCCTCTGTCTGTTAAACCCTAGCCTCTCTGCTATTCCTAGCCCACTTTATTGGTTAGTGTTAGTTTTTATTGTTACTTGTAGCATTGTTATTGCATGCTCCGTTTTGTTATCATGTGCTTTTGTTTTTATTTCAGATGCATTCCCAGACTCTACACATTGGAACATTGACCCTGGACTGTACTAACGACTGTGACTGTGAATTTGACCTTAATAAATCTCGCTCTTCTCAGCATATGCATTTGCTTCGTGATCGCGCCATGTTACAACTATAGTGAACTGATTGGCTATTTGCACAGTACAGCTATATATTTTCTTCATCTTGTCAGAGCAAAAACAAAGAAATCTTATCATGCATAGCTAATAAATTGGAATTTATCAATACAGTGGATTTAAGTGAAAAGAAATGGATTTCAACAGGGAAGGTGTAAATTTCCAACAAATTTAAGACTTCTCTTCTACATATGTTTTAACAAATTTTCTTTAGATGCATTAGACCTCAATAATATATGTTTAATTAAGCCTTTGAACAAATTTATTTTAAAATTTCCCCCCTATGTCATTTCACAGAAGGGTTATTGTAATACAAGATGTAGACAAGCACTTAAGCCTTAAATGTAAATAGCGCGACTGAGCATGTACAGAGTGCCGATGGTGTAACCATGGTTTCAGTGTAGTAGTGCATCACTTCAAAAGTGCTTCAACACAGTCTACTTCAATCAAGAGGTTAACAATCGATACCATTTGCATGGCAGTCCTTTTATTCATCAAATGTCACAACATGGATTAATTCACTCATGCTAGTGCTCTCATTCGTGCATTGAAACAGCTGAAAGTTCCATCACTTTCTGTCCTTTCAGGAGTTCTGTCTGGATTAAAGAATCATGTTCTGCAAAACATGCTATCCCCATTTTACCACAACCCCCACAATGACGCATACACCTTACACAAAACACAAAACCAGTATAATTCTACACTACCAATACAGAGCTTTAATCACTGCTGGCAAATGTTCTGAAAGTTTCAATATAAAGTGTTATATGCTGTGGTTTGTCAAATGGATAACCCATTTAATTCTTCATGGTATATGTTATGCGTTTCAAATATCTTGCCTTGATGGGGTTTTTTTTAATCAAATTTATAATCTGTTGAATTATTTTTGTCATGGAATGCTCACCTCCTGCGAGTCACGTGGTTTGGCCAGCCACTTGTAGTGGGAGGATCTGTTTGTTGACACACCTGCACCTTGTTTGTCTGTATGTATTTAAACCCATGTCAAAGTGTGCAGAGTGTTGGTCATTGTGGATGTAACGTGTGGATGTAACGTGTGGATGTAACATGTGGATGTAACTTGTTGATGTTTCATGGAAATGTTACATGTTTTCGTTATTGTTAACTGTGTTCATGCTTGTTTAATGTCAACCGTTTCATGTTCGTATTAACGTTTGTAATGCTTGTGAGTGCCATTATCGTTCCGTGTTTATATGTCAATAAATGTACGTCCCAGTCGCTGGAGTCTGTGCGTCCTGCACCTTGCCCTGCTGCACTCGGGCCACCACGTGTTACAATTTTAAACATAAGCCCTTTTCTATAGGCTGTTGTCTTCATCGCTCATCTTTGAATTCTTATAGTTTGTGTGAATAGAGATGTTCATTGCACAGCCTTCAAAAAGAGTCCAGTCTGTCACAATATGGCCCCTCCTCCCTTCGCTTTGTCCCCTTTGGTGTCCGTCCCTGTGTCTGGTCTTGTCCTGGTCCCTGTCCTTCCCCCCTCAGTCTTGCTTGTGCTGGCCCGTGTCGGGTCGATCAGTCCTCTGGCCTCGCCGTTTCAAGTTCAAGTTCAAGTTTGGTTTATTTGTCACATACATAGTCATACACAATATAACTCGCAGTGAAATGGTTGAGAGTGCTCTGTCCAAACTGAGGAAAAAGAAAAACAGGGGTGCATAGAGAAATATATATATATATACACACAAAATATATTAACAATGTATGTACAATATATGTATATTATGTTTATATACACAATGTACAATGTATATATGGATTTGTGTATATATATACATTTGGTGTTGTTTCAGGGCCGTAGCCCGATAGGCTGGCGTGCCGGGAGTCGAGCCGTCAGGGAGCGGCTCTGTTACGATATGGCACCCCTCCTCCCAAACGTCTCCTCGTGTGTGTGTGTGTGTGTGTGTGTGTGTGCTCATCAGTGTGGCCACACCCCCTTCTCCTCATTGTGTCATTATTATGCGTGTATAAGTACAATTTACATGTTGCTGTTGTCGGTGTTTGGATTTGATAGCCTACGAGCTACATCTTTCATGTTATCTGCAGGAAAAAATGTGTGGTCCTGTTTATGCGACTCATCCCTGTATCCTGCTTAACCTCCTATGTGTTACACAGTCCACCATTCCAGTTCAAGCATGCATAAGAATCCAACTGAAACACCGACAAAGCCAAGACAGAGAGTCACCTTCACTTCTCTATTAACTCATCAGGAATCATGTACTATTATGCAAGTCACAACTAGAGGGGGAGGTGGTTGCAAAGTACAATTCTAAAATCTACTAAAATCTAAATCTAAAAATCTAGTTTATCCCGCTTTTAATTTATGATAATCTGTAGGTGTCCAAGCTCTAAAGATCATTTTTCACAAGTCAGGAAGGTGAGGAAGCCTGTCATGGTTTCCTCTTCCTGGTGTTGTGGTTCCCACCATGACATCTTCATGTGCTTGTTTTGGTTTTCCTGGTTTTATTTTGGCACTTTTTTTATCCTTCCTTGTTTTGGTTTCATTCTATTCCACCCCCTTGCCTGTATCCCTCCCTGTAAATATATTTACTCATGTTTGTTTAGTTTTCATCAGTCTCAGTTATTTAAGACCTCATGTCTGTTTAGACTCTGTTAGCCTCCCATGTTTTTGTTTCCCTCACTCATATAAAGAACCTCCTGCACTTGCATTCTGCCTCTCACCTCATCCCTGCTAAAACGTTACAGAGCCAGACAAGGCAGGGGACAGAAATGCACCCATGACATGCACACCAAAAATAGCCAGTAAACTGACAAGAGCTCTTACAGAGACTCAAAGGCATTGGTTTATTGCAAATACGCTTAAATAAAATTAAACAAACTCCTTTAATTTTGAAATATAATGTGCACGTTTGGTAGGCGCAGACAGATAAATCCGCCAGCAGATGGAGCTGTTGTGTCATTGGTGTATGGCCCTACCTGTGAGCAGTAGTACTAGCTGGGAATCACTCAGAGGAAGAATCTGAATGTGTTTGGAGCTGGATGACTCATGGCTGTCCTCATTGTCAATGTGATGTGTGACATTTTACTAAGCACAAAGCAAGACGTGAGTGGTACACAAAAGAACAGAATTTAATAAAAGTCCAAAAAAAGGATAACATCAATGGAGTAAAGTTGATGAGTAAAGTCCATCTGTTAGGAAGGCACCTAGGCAGACAACTCACTAACTCAAATATGAAGCAGAGCAGATCGGATATTTATGGGAAGCTATTATTAATTATTTACTTTTAGTCTTAGTAAATATTTAGTCAGTCAATTTAATTTTTAGAGCACAAAAGACTACCAAAGCCAACCAATGTGCTATACAACTTAAACAAGCACATCAAATTAAAAACATTCAACTTTCACATAAGTAAAAATAAAATGAATAGCATAAACAGTACACCAATAAAAACCGATGCTTTACTTTTCAAATTTGTCAGCTGTTTTTTTTTGTTTTTTTGTTTTTTTTAATAAATGTCTCAGTATGTTGAGAGATGCTGCTGCAACCTGTTCCTTGCCTTGAGAATGTTTTAAATTTAATTTAATAAGGATGTTATCTACACTTAATATTGTTATTTATTATTACTCATATCAATATTATTATCCTTTCTGGTAATTCAATTATCCATTTTAATTGAAACAAAGAAACATAAGCAAAAACTATAGGAACATAAAACAAAGGCACAGACAATGCTAAAAGCTAAGGATAAAGAAAATAACAAGCTACAGAAGTAACAAACCATACAATAGCCAACAATGACACTAAAAAAATACAGGGCTTAACAAAAAATAACTAGAGTCCGCTGAAAGTACTCAGGAGCAGGGAACAAAACAAGGAGTCAGAACATGGAACGACCAAAACAAAGTAATACATGGAATAGCTTTGCTGGGCAAAACAGTGACACTGGTTATATACTCAAGTTTTTGGTTACCCAGCTAGCATGTATGCCTTAACCACCACCACCAGGTGTCCTAACTACACTGACTTCCCTGGTGTAGGAGCAATTATTTGACAACCCCGGAGGGCAAGGAGTTCCCATGCTATGCAGCTTAAAGAAAGCATCAGAGAGGTTCTGCATTGTTTCCACAAAGAAGCACCAACACAGCAAGGCAGTAAAAGAACCATTAATTTTTTTTTTTTTTTCTAGACAGGACAGCACTTACAGAACTTGCTAGACCTGGTGGACTAGGACTGACTGAAAGCCTATGTACACTCTGCAATTTCAGAGCATTCAATGGAGAAAAACACTGTAATAAGAAATACAGTAAACTCAAGCATTCTTGGAACTCATGATTCCAAATTGTGGATGTTTGTCAGCTGCAGTGGTTCTAGGAAGTTTTACATAGGTGACCACAGGGTGGAAAGAGATTTAGTGGAGTAGCAGGAACTTTTGGCCAGGTAGCATGTTGGGGGTGGGTAGGATCACATAATTTCTCAATGTTAATTTTTACTGAATTGTCTCCAATTTATTTTTGTCATTTTGCGTGATATTGTGCATTCAGAATGCACATATTTATTGCTTCCCTTTATAGCACTAATGGAACAGTCCTGTCATGGTTTTGCTCTCTCTGGCATTGGGGTTCCCATGGTGACACCTTGTTCCTCCTCCTTGTCTAATTCCCTGCCTGTCATAGGTTTCACCTGTGTTTTGCATGTTTGTTTGTTGGTTATTGTCACTGTTGCTTCTATATCACTACCTTTATCCTTGTTGCTATTTAAACATTACATTACCTAGCTCTTTATTTCTCCATGCACATCTCTTTTAAGCAAAGTTATTTGGTTTATTCGTTGTACTTGTTTCTAGTTTCTGGTTGTCTTCTAGTTTCCCAATTCCTTATGTTTTGTGTTTGTTTTCATTGTTATATTAGTTTCACTGTTTGTTCTGTTTATTTCCTTCATTAAAATGCCTCCTATCACTTGCTTGGGAATGCCCATCAGCACAGCCACTGAACACCTTAGTAAAATCCAGGCAGCACATAAATCTATGCCCATAAGTGAGCTTCGGGGGTGTTGTTGACAGCAGCAATTGTATTATTAACCTGACACAACTCTCACCTTTGAACCACCTCATATGCATGTTTGCAAAATTTGGTGTTCTACCATACTGAGGGGAAGAAGTGAACCATACTGCGAACACTTCCATGCCCTAACCTGAATTTGTTGAGCCAGATAGGGTGGGAATTCATCTGGAGCTACACATCTTGCATTTTTTATCCAAAAACCATTAGAATCAACGTACCTTTGTCCATCCAAGAGCAGACCTCAAAGGCTGGAGCATCATAATACATCTATAACAGTAAGGAACAACATTTTGTTTGTCATCCATTGGAGTAGTAATAGCAGCAATTGAAAGAATGGGCAACATTGCTGCAGCTTTGCTGCCCCGTCACCCATAAAGCCCAATGTTTGATTAGCTTAATGCTTTTTCCTGCTAAGTGTCCTGGAAGCTCACATGACGACATGAGATCAGAGACAAATGAAACATGTTTCTTGGGTGTAGCAAAGCCATGCTACCACCACATCTGACCAAAGTTATGTATTAAGCCAAAAGCATAATGAGAACATGTAAACCGTAGGGCTAGATGGTAAAACTCAAGCAGCGGTCAGTGCTACAAACTTGGCAGCTTGTGTGGAGAAATGATCAGGGAGACAAACCTACACCACCAATGGATGTGGCAATTAGACAGCCCACCCAATATGTTTACTGCCATTGATAACCTGAGCTTAGCCATCAGTAAATGAAATTAAATATGGATTCTCCAGAAGAATTTCTGAAATACCTAATGGTCAGATGGTAGATAGCACTGCATAGTCATCAGATTCATATTCATCATTATTAAAGTCACATTAAAGATAAGGGATTAGTGATCTGACCCTTTTGAAGGTGAATGTTAATAGCTGTAAGAACATCCAGCCAACTGCTCCAGCTTTGTGTAGTAACTGTGATAACCCAAACTGATGACAACAGAGAGACTACTACATGAGAACAAAGTACTGTTGACCAATGGGACAGGACAAAAGAGCATAAACCATGACAGTCGTACAAGTTGCTTAAAGCACACCCAGACATGGATCATACCCAGTGGCACCGATATCTAGCTCAACTGAAAAATAATGTACTAGCTGCAACTGACCACCACGATCCTGCATAAGTCATGCATTCCTAAAATGATAATGTCCGTGCACATACAACATCAACTGTAATTCAGTATGCACAAAGCCCGATGCTACATCAAATATATGCCACCCATGGTGTTATTTGAACTATGCATAAGGGCAGTGGTAGGTCAGTGGTTCAGGTACTCGACTAGTAATCAGAAGGTTGCCAGTTACATTTACGGCATTTAGCAGACACTCTCATCCAAAGCGACTTACAAAAGTGCTTTTTCATTTATTCATAGAATACATCCTAACCAGTAGAGTGGGTTAGTCAAATTTACCAACAAACTAGAATACTGTAGAAATACAGGGATCTGTGCTGATGCCTAGAAGTACAAAATACATAAAGCTCTATCTTAGACAATGATAAGTGCAATAAACAAGTACTAGAGTTTGTTAGTCAACATCAGTGTAATAAACAATACCCTACACTAAGAAGTAGTTTCAGTTAGTCAACATAAGAGCAGGGTCAGTGGTCATTTAAATATTCCATGAATAGATGGGTCTTCAGTCTGTGTTTGAAGACTGGAAGGGACTCTGGACAGCAAGCGAAAGTTCATTCCACCATCTAGGAGCCAGGACAGAATAGTATCGATACATGTCTTCCATGAGACTTGAAGTGTGATATTTCAAGCCAAGCAGTACTTGAGGTTTGAAGTACACGAGGTACGAATTGGGCTTTGCCCATTGACATCATGTATGGAGGGGCTGGTCTATTTTTGGCTATGTAGGCAAGCATCAAGCTTTTAAATCTAATGCGTGTAGCTACTGGAAGCCAATGAAGGGAGCACAGCAGCGGAATGACACATGAACTTCGGAAGATTGCTGCATTCTGGACAAGTTGTAGAGGTCTAATGGCTCTTAGAAGAAGACTAAGAAGTAGTGAGTTGCAGTAGTCTAGCTTTGAGATTACAAGAGACTGCACAAGTACCTGGGCAGCTTCCTGCCAGAGAAAGGGCCAAATTCTTTGTATGTTACAAAGGAGAAATCTGCAAGACCGCATTAGATTTGAAACATGAGTTGAGAACGACAACTGGTTGTCCAAAGTTATGCCCAAGCTATGAGCAGCTTCGGACGGTGATGCCCGGGAGGTCTCAAAGGAAACTGAGGTCATGCTAAGGGTTGGGAGTTCCTGGGATGTACAGAAGCTCAGCTTTACTGGGGTTGAGCTTCAAGTGGTCATCCTTTTCGCAGTGTCAGTCAAGCATGCTGAGATATATCTGGAGACCTGCATGTCAGAGGGTGGAAAATAAAGAAATTGTTCAGTGACATCAGCGGAGCAGTTATAGTAGAAGATATTACATCACCAAGAGAACAAGTATACAAAGAGAGGAGGCGATGGCCTAATACTGAGCCCTGTGGAACACCAGTGGAGAGTCTAAATGGTTTGGATGTGGATCCTATCCATGTTACCTTATAGGACCATCCCTCTAGGTAGGACTGAAACCATTTCCATACAGAGCCACTTACACCAGGCTAGAGAGAACAGAGAGGACAATGTTGTGATTCAAGCCCACTACTGCCAAGTTGCCATTGTTGGGGCCCTGAGCAAGGCCTTTAACCCTCAATTGCTCAAATTATACTCAGTCATAATTCTAAGTCACTTTGGATAAAAGCATCAGCTAAATGCCAATGAAATGAATGCACAAGTTTCCAATGTGGTAATCCACTGTCTGTAGCCATGGCTGAAGGGATTACAACATCTTTTGCAGCTGTATGTACCAAACAAATCATGCTCCTAATCATTCACAGATGTCTCTACATATAACCGTGCTCTAGACTGTTGTCACAGTTCTCATGTTTTTTAGTGTAAACATGCCCCTAGGGAAGCATGTTGGTCCACCTGCTGTATCAGTTTACCTAACTGAAACATGTGTTTGTGTTCTGTGCACTAGTGGCTGCACATTTATGATTGGCGCACTGTTGTAACCACAGTACTCAGTTATTATTAAAGAAGTGACACTCCTGCAGTTCAGTCTTTAATAAAAAATGGCACTGTCTGAACAATTGAATGTCCCCATTATGCACTTGTCTAAGGCTCTAAGACATTGCTCCTGACCCCATTCTGACACTTCTTGTCCTTATTATTACTTAACTCTGTGACTGCAACAACATCACAAAGACAAACAACAGGAAACACCTCTGTACTTTTTTCCTAAAGAAACACTACTGGGAATAACCACACAAAAACAAATAAAAAAAGAATGATTGAGACACGTACATCTATGTTTCTCGAAGTAGAAACACTGTCTGCTCTCATAGACTAACATCTGATCTGTGATCTGGAAAACATCATTTACAGATCAATGCAACTCATAATTTTTGTCTTGTGGTTACATACAACAGGATAACATAGATGAGAAAACACAGTATGCCAACCTCCTACATTAATATTCTAGGGATAGTCAAACAAAAACAAACATAAATGGACTGTTTGCCTTTGCTACTTCTTTGTCTAGAAGGTTTAACTCACCAAGTTTAGAGAGTGATCAACCATTCCACGTTCGTTGCTATAAATTGTTGTGTATCTTCGTCTATGCAAAGGAAGAGTCAAGAGAATCTGGAGGTTGAGGCAGAGTGTTGTTTATTGAGGTCAGTGTCTGTTTTCAATACTCACCACCTGTCTCACCAATAGGCTGCCTCAATCATAATCCCTGGACCTCTGGCTAACACCACCTGTTACCAATTCATCTCAGTGAAATTAAGCACCATTACATTAAAGCAGTCTTTTGATGTGTTGCCTTGGTTATTGCCTGTGCATATTAAGAGGTTTTCTAATTTTGTTTCCTGTTGTGTTTTTGACACTGTTCTCTTGTTACTTTGCTTTTCTGGATTTGTCCCTTTGTACTCCTGCTAGTGGTGGGGTTCTTTGGGGGGGGGGGGGGGGTTGGGTTGTGCCTCTGCCAGTGTTTGGACTATGTTATTGGATTGGCCTGTAATCAATAAAGCTACACCTGACCTTTTCCAAAAGTTTCTGATTCCTTACACAATAATAGAATAGAATATGGAAACAAATTCCACCTCCACTGTCAGTTAGATGAGGGCGATAAGAGCTATATCCAGAAGGTTATTTAAAGCTATGTACTCATTTGACCTGATCCAAGTTCTGTTAGATAGACTAGGTTAAATCCATGCTCAATGGTGGTATCGTTTATGCTAATTTCTTTAGATGTTGGAGTGCTGGCAATATTCTGTGCGCCATTTCGTTTAATACTACTTAGGTTATTTAAACATTTTTTTTAAGGTTTTCTGTATTTCTGCTTAGCTCAGGGAACAGAAGTGTCAATACAGTGGACCTTGAGTGATGTCTCATAGCAATCAGGAGATGGTTTATCTTCTTTCTCTGCTACCTGGTCTCCACTCTGTATTGTCATTGAATAACTAAGACTGTCATAAAACTCTGAATTATGCTAAAGGAAAGGAGAGCAGCACCCTGCCGAGCAGAATGTATACCATCCCACCATAAAAGGCCAGGCTTTTCCTCAAACGTAGCCCATTTATCTTTGAACCCCACATTGTTTTTTGAGAACCACTTAGACATCCAGCCAACAGTTTAACGATAAAACCGGTTGTACATTATATTTCCACGCAGCACTGGAGTGGGTCCAGAGCATACTACAGCATCAGACATTGCCTTCACACTTAAATTTTACTCTTAATAATCTCTGAAGGGTGAAGGCATATACCATTAGGTCCTATATGAATGACTGCCTTAAAGAAACTATGGTTGCCTAAGACCTTAAGATTATTTGCAATGTCTGGTAACCTGGAAGCCATTATGCAGCTAACTACAGCTACTGGTGTCCCTAAAGGCCTAGCTAATTTCACCTGTTGCAGAACAGAGCCCCCTATAATCAGAGCTCTTTCAACAGGTTTCTCAGTGGGTGCCTCATTGAGTAGGGCAAACCTGTTGTGTACACAAATGGAAAGGGTGTAATGCTGTCATGGGTGAGCTGACGTATGACTATTTCACCATGATGTCACTGATTCATGAAAGAAACAGGAAGAAAATGTCATGTCAAAATCTCTTTAGTGCAGTACATTAATAACATCATCTTTTCTTCATTCGATTTAAGAGTACATTCGACTTTCATACCACTGACTTTTTGGCATTTCTTTCATATCTTAGTTGACATGGTAATAAAGCTAATTTGGCTGAAGCACAAATAGCCTCACCCAGTTTTTAGTAGAGCTAATGACTTTGAGCTAGAGTGGCTGGAACATTCTGTTGTGCCTTCTAATAAAGGTATTTGGCCAAACCCTTTTGACTAGAAATATAAAGCAGCGAAAATTTTAAGCAGTGCTGTGTGTCTGTACTATGATTTTTCCTAAAACCTGAAAGATAATTCTAAACTACTGTACACATTGAGGTTAATAACTCTGCTTCACTTGATGCTAGAAAGACAGGGTTACTCTTCTTGGAAAGGAACATATGAGAACTACTTGTATTTAAAATTAGATGGATCTACATGCTGTCCTTGCAATATCTCTCCTGCTAAAAGATGTGAAAAAAAAACCCATTGCACTGATTGTATAAAACCCCTTATGGTATTTTTATGAATGTTTCAAGCACACATACTTTTTTCAGTTGTTTATTTGGCTCATGACTATTAGTCAGTTGCCCTTCACCACAACAATTAACCATTTAATTTTTCTTTGATGGTGAAGGGAAAGAGAGGACATACATCCTGCAAGATTTTACATCATCAGCTCTACCTTGCATCATCAAGGTGTCACAGAATGCTCCTCCCCCCATGTGTCATATGTTACAGCCTGCCGCGTGCAGGGGGATTCACATGTGTATTGTTTGTAACCATGCCCCCCTGGGATAGCACACACCTGCACAGGATTTAATGTTACATGTTTGGTTGTGTATTTAAACCCCTTTCAGTGTGTGCTCCTTGGTCATTGTCGCTACTTATGTGTTAGTATAGATCTCTGTAGCTGTAACGTTGGTTTGTGTTATCACCAATTCATGTGTATATGTTAGTTGTTTAATGTTTAACATGTAACTTTGTTCAACATAGATGTTGTATGTGAGTACCGCCTTTGTCATCTATGTTTAATGTAAATAAACATTTTGCACCACCGAGGAAGTATGTGCGTCCTGCTCCATGCCCAGCGGCACTCAGGCTATCAGTGTTACACAAGGTGGAATCTGTAAGAAGCAGAATGTCATTTCAAAATGTCTTCCTTAGTGCAGTGTATAATTAACATCATGTTTGCTTCATCCAATTTGAAAGTGCATACCACTGAATTGTTGGCATTGCTTTCACATGTTAGGTCACATGCTAATAAATCAATGTGTCTAAAGCACAAATAGCCTCTCCCTCTGTTCAGTTTTTAGGACAGCTAGTGATTTTGAGTCAGAGTGGCTGGAACATTCAGTATTTGAAGGGTGACTCCCTGCCATGCCTCCTAATATAGGTATTTTGCTCAGCCCTTTTGTGTTTGCTTGAGTAGGTTTCATTCGCTGAAATAATTTCATTAATATGCTCATAAATTACTGCAACCCTTTGATTGTTAATGGCACAGGGAATAAGCACACAGCAGTAGTGTAGCAGCAGAATCAGGCTGGATAGAATGCTATCTAGCTGATAAATATCAAACACTTCCAAATTAGCCGAACCAAGCGTGATGTCATACAATCTATAGTGATCCACATTACATGTTTGGTTTCATAAATGATTTTGGTGACATTATATTTCATCCTTTTTAGATTAAATAAACATTCACACTCTCAATATAATAGTAGTGATTTAGCAGTAGTGAAGCATTGACCTTTATAGCATTTAGCTGACACTTTTATGTAAAGTGACTCACAATTATGACTGAATACAACTTGAGCAATTGAGGGTTAAGGCTCAGGGGCCAAACAGTAACAATTTGCCAGTAGTGGGACTTGAATTGGCAACTTTCCAATAACAAGTTGAATACCTTAGCCAGAGCTACCACTGCGCTGCATTTAAATACATTTCCTGCACCACATTTAAATACATTCAGCAAATTAATCAAAAATATTTTTAATTGTTTAAGTGTTTAAATAAGATTTGTTTATAATCTGACACATTCAGTTGTTTCTCACTGTATTTGGAGTGTCAAAATAAAAAACTGTAGAAGTTAACCTTAGAAGTCACTGAACATGTAACAGGTATAATACATACTGTCTCAGCACACTTAACAAGCTGTTATAGACATTCTGTTGACAACATTATGAAACTTGACTTGATTTTGGTTCAGGTAAGTGTCAAGATTAGGGCCGAGGTGAGGGATAGAATAAGATTTTGGGTTGAGGTTAAGGTTGGGATAAAAATCAGGGTGAGGGTGTTAATATTAGGTTCTGGATTTTGGTTGGGGTAAAAGATCTTCCCTTGACACTGAGGAAGTATGAGCAATGCTATAAACAATTATGTAGACCCATCTATTTGCAGAATATTTAAAGGACAACTGACACTGCTCCCGTATTGACTGACTAATTTAATACTTATTGTAGGGCACTATTTATGCTTTTTAACTCTAGCACTTATTGTTTATAGCAATCATTGTTTAAGATAGACCTTATGTATTTTGCACTTATAGGTATCAGCATTCATCCCTGTATTCTACAGTATTCTAGTTCATTGGTATGTTTAATTCTAACCTACTATACTGTACTTGGATATATTCTATGAATAAATGACAAAGCATTTTTGTAAGTCGTTCTGGATAAGAGCGCCTGCTTAATGCCGTAAATTTAAATTATGTAGACAAGGCTGCAGCAAAGTTTCCCAATGTGTGATTTTCTGCCACAAATTCTTGTTAATCCTCAGTGTCTGCATTCATTTCTAAATGTAATAAAACTTTCTAAATGCAGTAAGACATCGAAGGTTTAATTGTTTTTATTTAATGAAGAATTGAATGCATGAGAGAGAAGCAGCCAATTTAATCTCTTCTGATCAAATTCCACAAAACATTCAATTCATATCTACACACATGGCAGTGATGGCATGGATACATGGATACATACTGTTTTTCCTCAGATTACTTTGCACCAAACATAGCTCCATCTTAAAACACACGTGTATCAAAACAAGTACACAAAACAAGTTATTGTTCCTGACAGGATCCTTGTCCCTATTCCAGGCTTTGTCCCTATTCCATGCTGGCCCCTGCCCCAGCTCCCGTTCCTGTCCCAATTTTGGAGTCATTTTTGGCTCCTGTGCCCATTGAAGGCCCAGCTCCATCTTCTGTCCACATTACTAATTGAGCCACTGAGTTATTATAATAATTTCCTTGAGTAGGTAGAGCATGCAATACATGAAGACCATGTAAGAGAGTGGGTTGATAAATTAGTATGGGAGAGGCAACTCAACTTGTTCTCATCATGTTCATGCACTATTTATACTCTGGCAAAATGGTCCTTCTCATGTATAAACAGCTTAAAAGGACTATAGTCTAAAAAGCAGATTAAAGCACTGCCTTCAATGTCTCAAAAGAAGTTTTACTCTCTGGACTCCATTAAATTGAGATAATTCTTTAAACTCATGTCTATAACTGGGAGGGATGACAATATCCTGCTCTCCCCCCAAAGTGGAATGTATCTGAACCTAGATAACAGGCCTGAGGGCTGCACCATAAGCAGGCTGAAAAAAACTTTGGGGTTTCAGTAAGATAGCAAACTTCACTTAAAACATTTACATGCTGGTTTAATTGATATCGTGATGTGGGTTAGCAACTTTAGGTTTAACCAGGCTTTACTGATAAATTGCTATGAACTAGTGCAATAAATGCCTTGCCTTCAGCAACTTTGGGCTGAATGCAAATGCTGAAGCTGCAACAAAACCATAATAACCAGGTTCTTAACGCAGTATCAGGTTAAAATAATCACACCATATAAAAAATGTAATCATTCAATAAACATGGATATTACACGTTTCATTTGTGAAGCCCGAATCAGAATACAATAATCTTTTTTTCTACAGGTTTGTTCTGACTGCTATCTCTTAGAAGGGAAGTGATCTATAGGAAGACAGTAGTTTATTCAAATTAGTTGAAGATGAAATTAAATGGAGTGGAATAGATCACGCTTGGACAATGAGGATAAAAATGTAAAAATATAATAAAAGAAAAATAATCAAGAGAGAATATGGTACTGGTTAACTCAGTACACCTGCAGACCCTTAATACTTACTAGGTAGACATCTATCTCATCAAGCCACACCGCAAACTAGTGTAGAACACACGAGGGACTGCTTTGCCAAATGTATTCTTTGATCATCAAATTAGTAGCCATTGTACTTAATGGCTTAAACTTAAAATGAGCAGTGTCAAAATAAGAGCTTACATGATAAAAACAAGAAGGAAATTAAAACTTATTTTACCATTACATTACTCTTAAAATATCCTTATGCTCCTACATAATCAATAAAAAATAAATCACATATGTAAAACTTTATGCACACAGTGATGCAATGATAAAAACAAACCTTCTACCCACCACAGTCAGGATAGCAGGCTCAATGTACCAACTTTATTTATATAGCAACTTTCTTACATACAGATGTTTATTTATATATATATATATATATATATATATATATATATATATATATATATATATATATATATATATATATATATATATATACATATATATATATATATATACAAAATGTGTGTGTGTGTGTGTGTGTCATAGTTAGTCCCTCCCAGCTTCTGTGTTCCATGGTTTCCCTGTCATGTGTGTTTTGGTTCCATTCCTTAGTTTCGTTTTCTCCACCCCTTGCTTGCTTTTCCACGCCCATCATTACTTTCACCTGTTCCTCATTTCTAGTCTTATTAAGTTCATGTATTTAAATGAACAGCCGTTGGCTCCCCTGGAAACACTATAGAGGTAGTTTAGTGGAGTTGACTAGGTCCCTGGCTGGTGCTGCTGTAGCCTATGTTCCAAGTACAGGCCATGAGCGCTGGACGGGTCTGCTCAAAGCCCATGAGGACTGTCTCAAGGGCTCCGCCTCTAGAATGGGCTCTCCCTGGGTGGCTGGTGACAGGCGGGACATAGTCAGTAGCAGCACGTTTGGACCCAGGGCAGACGTGCCCCTCTGCAGGGCCAAGGACACGCCTCCACTGCCTGCCCTAGACTGCCTGCGTCTATGCGCCTTTTGCGTATGTATATAGGCGCATCTACTTGTCGTTGTGTGTACCCACGGTGCATGTGGGTGTGATATATTGTTTGTTCAGGCTGGGTCCCTCCGAGGATGCTTTCGCCATTAAACATAGTAGCTGCACCTCTAGACACACTGCTTAACATTGTAGCTGTGCGTCTATGTATTTAAACTCCTGTTGGTGTGTGCCCCTTTGTTGGTCTTTGTTATGGTTTTGGTTCTGTTTGTGATGCACATCTTGTTCCTGCTTGTTGTGTCAATGTTGGATGTTACTCATCCTGTATGTTCTACATGAGTGCCATTGTTTACCATTCGTGTCTCGTCAATAAATCGGTCCACGCCAAGGGAGTCTGTCCGTCCTGCTCCTTACAAAAGGTCTTTAGAGAAATATTGGTCTATTTTTTCCTTCAGTCTTTGTATCTTTTGATTACACACACCACACACACACAAACACACACAGACCCAGAGTTCAGTAATGCATAAGAATTTATTAAATATATTTTATTTTAATTACAATTAAGATCTTGGAATTATCATTCAAAATAGATAAATAACAACCACTGAGAAAACAGATTCTAACATGAATAGATTTAACAAATGTTAACAGATATATGCACATAAATACATTTAAAATATATTAACAAATAAGTTTGATTTTTGGGGCATATTTAAAATAATTTTGTCTTTTTTTCTTCAAAAGAGTCCATTCCGTGTTGTGTACTGGACACTGTAGGACCGTCTTCTGTTGTAACGCCTCCTTATAGCAGCACACCAACCACACAGTAAACACTGAGATATGCAGAGAGAAACATACACACACACAAATAGAAGGAGAGAGAAAATGACAGAACAACAGAGAAAAATAGTGGAGAGATTAAACAGAAGAAAACTTCATACCTTCTTGATAGGGTCTTATAGTTACTGTTTATTTGTGCTGATATTGATATTTAGCAAAATGCTCTGTTTTTAGCCAAATAGTAAATTGCACATAAATGACTTTAAAAGAGCTTTAATGGTACTTACACAGAGTAGAATCCAGCATGGTACAAGAATGATGGCTATAGCACAGGGGATAATGATGCCCAGAACCCACCATGCTCCCACAGGTGCCAGACCACAGATTTTAAGTATTTCAGCAAGAAATGCGCTTGGAAAGTTGATATCACCTGGCTTATACACATACTGTTCCTTAGCCACGATCACTGTAAAATTAACTCTGCAAGAATTTGACAAATCAGTTAGTTAATCTGAAACATTAAAGTATCCAGTTGTTCTTCATTCTCTATAAACCTAAAATAGTAAATGTATCACTTACGTGATATTAGCTGGTGGAAAGGTAACATTTTGATTCTTGGTCAGTATTGTGTTCATCTGAAATTTAGTGTAAAGAATGATTGATTTTAAATGCTAAGCATTATTTTTATTTAAAAGTTGGTCAAATTTTAATTTCAGGACACGTAAAAAGAAAATAATTATGAGACCCAATGCCAGGGTAAGTCTGATGCAGATATGATGGCAGCAGGGAGAGAGGGAGGGAGACATGGGCATAATTGGAGTTCCTTAATTCTCCATAAAGAATGAAAAAAGCAAGCTCATCAAAGACCTGGCATAATGCAACAAAGAAAAGGAAAGCAACAAGGACTGGCAGTAAAGCTTGAGGCATGTGGATGCAGCAAAGGTAAGAAGTACAGCAGTATCTAGCAGTAGACACACTTAGGGGCAAGACATAATGCACAGCACTGGACAAGCATTCGTGCAGGCTCAAATCAGAACAAGGCAGAGGTGCAAGTGGTCAGTAATCAGTATATTGGGAGCAGGGCACGTGCGTGTGTGTGTGTGTGTGTGTGTGACCGTGGGTGTGTCCCTGTAGTTTGGTGCCTTGCACACCATGACAATAGAAAATAAAAGTGAGTAATAAATGGTAATCAGAAAAGTAAATGCTAATTCCATTACCTAAATAGTAAGCAATATTTTTAAAGTTTTTTCCTAGAAAATAATTTTGGGACTCAATTCTAGGATAAATATAACCCAAAGCATAAACGTGGCTCACACTTACCAGGTTGTTGGTTGTTTGTTGAATTACATTATTTGTTTCACTGCTCAGCTCATTTTTTGTAACCATGGATACATTGCTGAGCATGAATCCAAAGTTGATGCTGAGCGAGGTATTGTCAATTTCTAAAAGACAGGTAGAGTCATTGCATGCTATCCAGACTTCTGATAATGCATTAGTTGTTTGAGGTCACTATTTGGGAAAGTGTATTCAGGAGGCCCTCCAATGCAGCACATAACATATTCAGGAACATTGACATTTTGTTAATTTTTTTCATTCACTACAGAGGAGACTCACTGTGCAAGGTGGGAATTTGGATGCTCTTGGGGTCATTTAGGTTTTGGATTCTATTTTGTGTTGTTTTGACTCTTGGGTCCAGCAGATCATAAGCAGAGAGAAACTCATTCTCACTTGGCATGTGTGTGACATTCTTAAACACCACTTCAATATAAAACCATGCAGTCGCAATTCTGAAGCAGGAGAGAAAATAAGAAGTTATTACTGAGATAAACAGAATGAAAAGAGAACAATTTCTAATTCATTTTCTTCAGTACAACCAGTTATATTAATCTAAAAATTTGTCCACTTGTGTAGCAGCGTGTAATGTTAATGGAATGACAACACTTTAACCACTGCATGCAAGAACACACAGATGCACAATGCACAGCAATAATACTTTGGCATCAGTACACTCACAGAGTTGACTGAGCAGTTGTCTGGATGGACTGGGCAGCTGTTGTTGTTGTAGCAGGAGTGGTCATGGATGCCAAACCACTAACTTGAAGTATTTGAGCAAGAAATCCACTTGGCGATTTGATATCTCCCCGCACATAGACATATTCTGTGTTAGCCACAATCACCGTAGCGTTACCCCTGGAAGAAACAAAGTGAATCATTGATGCATTCTGTTCCGCCTCCCCCCTCCCATCTACAGGATGATTCTGCATAAGGATTCAAATCAAATTGTGTGTCATTACTTACGAGAAGTTAACTTGAGGGAATACAAATGGAGTAGCATCTGGGTTGTTCATTATTTTGTTAAGCTGAGAATAGTAAATGTTAATGAGAATAACACATGTTAATTACATGACCTCAATTGTAAGCAATTTTTTTTTTATTTTGAAAATGCAAAGATATTAATAAAGTACAATAAAGATCATAAAAGTATCTCACACTCACCAGGTTGTTGATTGATAGATTAATTAAATAATATGTTTCATTGCTCATTTCAATGTTTGTAGCCATGGACACATTACTGATCCTAAATACAAAACTGATGCTAAATGAAGTATTGTCCATTTCTAAAAGAGAAGTGGAGGCATTATATAACATAATTAACAAATTCTGGGATGTCCAGACTTCTGATAATGCATTTTTTGTTTGAGGTCATTATTGGCTAAAGTATATTTAGGATGCACACAAAGAACCTACACATAACATATTCAGGGTCATTGACATTTTTGTTAAATTTACAACACAGGAGAGTAATCAGGTAAGAGACTCACTTTCGTAGGTAATGGTCTGTATGCTCACAGGGTCATTCAGCTTTTGGTTTGTGATATCTCGCTTTGTTCTGACACTTGGGTCCAGCTGAGCATAGGCAGCAAGAACCTGAGCCTTATTAGGTACAATCATGAGGTTCTTAAACATCACACGAATATAAATCAGTACTGTCACCTGCCTGAAGCTGCAAAGAAAAGAAGTCAAGATTATTGAAATTCATCGAGAATAAAATGTTACCAATTACTTATGTACAATGGTGTCTTGTTAATGGAATGAGGAGACATTAAGCACACATGCAAGAATACAATACATTACAATATTACTTTAGCATCAGTACACTCACAGAGTTGGGGTTGTAGTATTCTGTAGAGCTATGTTGGTTATGGATGGTGTGATGGATGGTGTGGTTGTTCTCATTTCTTAAAAAAAAAATTATGTAAGATAAATGTTTAAATATTTGGGCATAAAAAAAAAACAAGAACCACTTGTAAGTAAATGTTAAAACATATGATTTATTTGTAACTAAAACTTTGAAATTGTGATGTGACAACATACCAGAAGTCAACATTAGATTGCTTGTGGATGTTGAAAGAACTGCTGTATTTGATGCTGCATGAAAGTAACAGTTAGTGACAGGTAAAGTTAAAAAATACAAACTCTTCTGAAACTAGCTGTGATAAGATACTGAACATATATTTTTCTCTAACATACCACTTTGTCTTTCGAGCTCATTTAGGTAGGTGACTGGTCTTCTGGTATCTCCATCTTGGAACTGGTACATCATGTTCCCTTCAATCAAATTTGAAAAGCTCCTACCAAAATAATTTAGAAACTATTTACTTTATGAACACTACTAAATGTAAATTTGAAAAGAATACAGATGTAACCTTACATGAATTTAGTACTCAGGGGTTCAATTGGTACTGAATCGGGATCATTTATAAGTGAGTTTAGCTGGAGAGAAAAGCACATTTTTTAGTTTTTAGTTTTTTTGGATAAGTAATCACACGTCATGTTTTTAAAAGATTTTTAAAGATGCAAAACTTTACCATTAAAAAGTAATTGGATTAATTTCAAGTGTACCTGTTGTGTACATACTGAAATTGATTGTCTGTTGTGATTGTAAGTTTTAAACATGATTTATGTAAGCAGCATTTTGGAGTTTAAAACCATCAGAATATATTTTATTTTATGTGATTGTTTTTAAATTTTGGAACTTTGAAATTTACATGTTAAGGTCTATAAACCTGCAGAATATTCAAATGGGAGAAATCTGTCCTTTTAGGCAGACTGTAAGGTACACTCACTGCTTTGTTGATGTAGCTCTGCACTTGGCTATAAGTGGAGTTCCTGAGGACGGGGCTGTTTGGCATGCTGATGTTACTAAGACTAAATATGAAGATGACGGCATAGGAGGTAATTGAAATTTCTGTGGAACAAAACAACTGTCCATAGATTTCATTGGGAAATAAGCAGTTAGTGTATAGTTACAGAAGTATTGTACAATTAAGAAAACTTACTCTCATAGGTAACATTTAGCACTTTGACAGAATCAGTGATATTTGTGAATCGTGAGCTGAGCAGATTTCTTGTAACATTGAGGACCAAACTCTCACTAGGGACAGGAGAGGAGGAGTTGAAGATGAGCCTGGTGGTGACCACAGCTGAACCAGATCTAGAGGGAAACAAAACAATTTTTCAAAGTAAATTCACAATGAACACATCTCTAATAAATAACTTTGAATACCATGACTGAAACATACATTATAGAGGGTGTTGTTTCAGAAGTCACCACCAGACTGCTTGTAGATGTTGGAGGAACTGTTGTAGATGAGGCTGCAAAAAAATAAGTCATTAATACAGAAATTTTAAAATCATGCATTAATTGTTTAGAAATTAGCTGTGACACCACATAAATGTTCTATAACATACCACTCAGAGTTTTGAGCTCATTGAGGAAGCTGACAGGTATTTTGGTATCTCCATCTTGGAAGTGGTACTCCATGTTACCTTTAATGACATTTGCTAAACTCCTATTAAAAAAAAAAAAAAAAAAAAGCAAAACTTTTACTGTACAAGTTTTGTCCTAATTATGATGAGAAACAAATGTCAGAAAATAAAACAATAAACTTACGTGAAGCCAGAGCTCTGAGGTTCAATTGGTTGTGCATCATGTTCATTCAGAAGTGTGTTTAGCTGGAGACAAACATGAACTGTCAATTCTAAAGATACTACAGATGACATCTCAGTGTATATATTGGGTTTGACATCACATTTCGGATTACAAGATAAAACTGGAATAATCTTCAACTCATGTTAATGTACTAAAAGCATATTAAATGCAAGTTTTTTCTAGACAAAATGACTTTCCTTTCAAAAATAAAGGTTATAATGTTTCATACAATGTGTATCTGTCCACCACATGTTAGAATTTGTAGAGATGTCACAAACATTCATTATACATAATAAAATATTCTTATCAGAGGAATCTTTTTAGTAAGAGAGATATTTATATATGCTTACCACTTTGTTAATGGTATTCTGCACCTGGCTGTATGTGCTGTTAACAAGAGTTTTATTGTCTGGCATGCTGATATTGGTTAGGGTGAATGTGAAGATGACTGCATACGATGTGTCTGTAATTTCTGTGAAGTGAGGAAAATGCATTAATATCACTGATCAAGACAGAGAATTCATGGAGGTGGGATGGCGTAATGGATTGCAGTAGCAAGACTGTGGAACTGAAAAGGAAACATACTCTCATAGGTAACATTGAGCACTTTGACAGAATCGGTGATATTTGTGAATCGTGAGCTGAGCAGATTTCTTGTAGCATTGAGGACCAAACTCGCACTGGGGACAGGAGAGGAGGAGTTGAAGACGAGCCTGGTGGTGACCACAGCTGAACCAGATCTAGAGGGAAACGAAACAATTTTTCAAAGTAAATTCACAATGAACACATCTCTAATAAATAACTTTGAATACCATGACTGAAACATACATTATAGAGGGTGTTGTTTCAGAAGTCACCACCAGACTGCTTGTAGATGTTGGAGGAACTGTTGTAGATGAGGCTGCAAAAAAATAAGTCATTAAGACAGAAATTTTAAAATCATGCATTAATTGTTTAGAAATTAGTTGTGACACCACATAAATGTTTTATAACATACCACTCAGTGTTTTGAGCTCATTGAGGAAGCTGACAGGTATTTTGGTATCTCCATCTTGGAAGTGGTACTCCATGTTACCTTTAATGACATTTGCTAAACTCCTATAAAAAAAAAAGCAAAACTTTTACTGTACAAGTTTTGTCCTAATTATGATGAGAAACAAATGTCAGAAAATAAAACAATAAACTTACGTGAAGCCAGAGCTCTGAGGTTCAATTGGTTGTGCATCATGTTCATTCAGAAGTGTGTTTAGCTGGAGACAAACATGAACTGTCAATTCTAAAGATATTACAGATGACATCTCAGTGTATATATTGGGTTTGACATCACATTTTGGATTACAAGATAAAACTGGAATAATCTTCAACTCATTTTAATGTATTAAAAGCATATTAAATGCAGAGCTCTGAGATTCAATTGGTTGTGCATCAGGTTCATTCAGAAGTGTGTTTAGCTGGAGACATACATAAACTTTTAGTTCTAAAGAGTATAAAAATTCATATTGTCGCCTATAACTTTAATAATGTCTATCTCATTTATACATATCAAAAACATGTTAATTTTAAGTTTTTCCAAAGCAAAATTACTTCCCATTTTTAGGATTATTAGAATTCACTCCATTTGTACCTGTCCAACACATTGGTATATATAGAAATGTAATAAATATGGATGATACATAATGCAGTATTAATATACCCTTACCACTTTGTTGATCATACTCTGCACCTTGTTGTATGTGTTGTTTCTGAGATCTATACTATCTGGCATGCTGATGTTGGTCAGGATGAATGTGAAGATCACTGCATAGGAGGATTTTGTAATTGCTGTGAAGGGAGGACAATGCCATTGATATTAAATGAGCTATGGAATTCAGGAAAGTGAGAGGGTGATATGGGTACTTGTAGCAATGTTGTGGAATTGAACAGGAAACTTACTCTCATAAGTAATATTTAGCACTTTCATTGAATCTGTGATGTTTGTTAATCGAGAGCTCAGCAGAAATTTGCTAGCACTAAGGACCAAGCTCTCACTGGGGATGGGAGTGGAGGAGTTGAACACAAGCCTGGTATTGACCACAGCTGAACCAGATCTAGAGGAGAAAAAACACATAATGTGTTGATTTTTCAATTAAAATTCATAATCAACACATTTCTACTGCATAACTTTGAATTTCATGAATTGAACATACATTATAAAGGATGTTGTTACAGAAGTCACCACCACATGGCTTGTAGACAATGATGGTCTTTGTTGTGTTGAAGCAATTGTAGGTGGCAAAAGTGTTGTTAACATTTTGATATTGATTGGGAGAACTGCACTTGAAGTGGATCGTATTGTAGTTGTTACAGTTTCTGGTGTCATTGGTTTTTCACTTGTTCTGTTTTCAAATGCTTTAGTTGACATTGTTATAGATGTTGCCTTAGGTGTGGATGAATTCATCATGTCCAATTTTGTAGGAGTTAATGATGTTGTGGATGCAGTGGTTGTCTGGGGAGTAGACATAGACAAAGTTTCAAATGTTGTTGTTGTTTTCTGAGATAGGGTTTCATCAGTTGGTTGTACATCAGTTGATGTAACCAATTTTGTTGGGTGTGTAGAGTTAGTTGAAGATGCCAAAGTTGTTGCTGCTTTCTGTGGTGTGGATGAACTTGATGTCTGTGAAGTAGATGCAGGTGAAGTAGCCAAAATTGACGTGGTCATCTGGGGAATGACTGTAAATGAAGATGCTAAACTTGTTCCTGCAGTCTGTAGTCTGGATGGAGTGGATGTGCTCAAAGTTGTGGGAGTGGTTGGTGGCTTGGTTGAACTGGTTATCTGTGATGTGGAACCAGCTGATGTATTCTGAGATGTGGTGCCAGGTGAAATGGCCCAATTTGTTGCTGTTGTCTGTTGATTTGATGCAGGAGTCGTTTGTGATGCAGTCAAATTGGCAAGTATTGACATTAACATCTGCGGTGTAGATATAATTGAAGATGCTAAACTCATAGCTGCTTTCTGTTGGTTGGATGCATTGGATGGGCTCAAAGTCATTGTAGTGACTGTTGGTGTGGATGCTATTGGATTTGACACTGGTGGTGATGTTTTCTGAAATGTGGTTTCAGCTGACATGGCCCAAGTTGGTGCTGTTACCTGTTGTGTTGATAAAGGGGCCGGCTGTGACATATATGAAGACGAACTGGCAACTATTGAAATTGACATCTGTGGTGTGAATACAACTGAAGATGCTAAACTCAAAGCTGTATTCTGTTGGATGCTGGCATAGGATGGGCTCACAATTGTTGGAACTCTTTTTAGTGAAGTTATCTGTGATTTAGAAGCAGCTGAAGTTGAGACAAGTAAAGTAGTTTTGTGAGGTATGCTTTCAGCTAAAGTGGAGAAAGTTGTGGTAGAGGTTCGAGGGTTAGATGAAGTGGATGCATGTAGAGTGGATGATGTTGAGCTGGACACTGTTGATGTTTTCTGAGGTGTGGATTCAGTTGAAGTGGACATGCTTGTGGGAGAGATTTGTGGTGTGGATGAAGTGCTGTACTTTGGTCTAGAAATAGATGAAGTGGACACTGTTGATGTAATCTCAGGTGTGGTGTCAGGTGTAGAGGATAGAGTTGTGGGAGTGGTTGGGTTAGATAAAGTGCTAATCTGTTTTGTGGATGCTGTTGAACTGGAACCTGTTGATATAATCTGAGGTGTGGATTCAATTAAAAAGTCCAAAGATGTAGGAGTGGTTATTGGGTAGCCAGAAATGGGGATTTGTTTTGTGGATGCTTTTGAAGTGGTCACTGTTGATGTTATCAGAGTTGTGGATTCAGTTGAAGAGGCCAAAGTTGTTGGAGTTGTAGGGGAATTAGATGAAGAGGTGACCTGTTTTGTGGATGGTGTTGAACTAGTATCTGTTGAAGTTTTCTGAGGTGTGGATTCAGTTGAAGAGGCCACGGTTGTGGCAGAGGTTGGTCTTGTGGATGAAGTGGTTAAATCTAGTGTAGAAGATGAGGAAGTGGACACACTTGATGTTTTCTGAGTTGTGGATTCATTTGAAGAGGCTAAAGTTGTTGGAGTTGTAGGGGAGTTAGATGAGGAGGTGACCTGTTTTTTGGATGCTATTGAAATGGAACCTGTTGATGTAATCTGAGGTGTGGACTCAGTTGAAGAGGCCACAGTTGTGGAAGAGGTTGGTGGTGTGTAGAGGGCTGATGAAGGGAACACTTCTGATTTAATCTGATGTTTGGTTTCAGGTGTAGAGGCCAAAGTTGTGTGAGCGGATGGTGATTTAGATGAAGTGGTTATCTGGTTTGTGGATGCTGTTGAATTGGAACCTATTGATGTAATCTGAGGTGTCATTGCAGTTGAAGAGGCCACAGTTGAAAGAGTGGTTGTTGGGTTGGCTGAAGTGGTGATTTGTTTTGTGGATGCTTTTGAAGTGGTCAATGTTGATGTTTTCTGAGTTTTGGATTCGGTTGAAGAGGCTAAAGTTGTTGGCAATGTAGGGGATTTAGATGCAGAGGTGACCTGTTTTGTAGATGCTGTTGAACTGGAACCTGTTGATGTAATCTTAGGTGTGGTTTCAGGTGTAGAGGCCAAATTTGTGGCAGTGGTTGGAGATTTAGATGAAGAGTTGAGCGGTTTTGTGGATGCTGTTGAAGTGGAACCTGTTGATGTAATCTGATGTGTGGTTTCATGTGTAGAGGCCACAGTTGTAGGAGTGGTTGTTGGGTTGGCTGAAGTGGTGATTTGTTTTGTGGATGCTGTTGAAGTGGTCACTGTTGATCTTTTCTGAGTTGTGGATTCAGTTGAAGAGGCCAAAGTTGTTGGAGTGGTAGGGGAGTTAGATGAAGAGGTGACCTGTTTTGTAGATGCTGTTGAACTGGAACCTGTTGATGTAATCTTAGGTGTGGTTGCACTTGAAGAGGCCACGGTTGAGGCAGAGGTTGGTGGTTTGGATGAAATTAAAGAAGTGAACACTTTTGATGTAATCTGAGGTGTGGTTTGAGGTGTAGAGGCCAAATTTGTGGGTGTGGTTTGCGAGTTAGATGAAGTTGTTATCTGTTTTGTGGATACTGTTGAACTGGAACCTATTGATGTAATCTGAGGTGTCATTGCAGTTGAAGAGGCCACAGTTGAGGGAGTGGTTGTTGGGTTGGCTGAAGTGGTGAATTGTTTTGTGGATGCTATTGAAGTGGTCACTGTTGATGTTTTCTGAGTTTTGGATTCAGTTGAAGAGGCCAAAGTTGTTGGCGAGGTAGGGGATTTAGATGCAGAGGTGAGCTGTTTTGTAGATGCAGTTGAACTGGAACCTGTTGATGTAATCTGATGTGTGGTTTCATGTGTAGAGGCCAAAGTTGTGGGAGTGGTTGGTGAGATAAAAAAAGTGGTTATCTGTATTTTGGAATCTGTTGATGTAATCTCAGGTGTGGTTTCAGGTGTAGAGACCAAAGTTGTTGCAGTGGTAGTGGAGTTAGATGAAGAGACGACCTGTTTTGTGGATGCTGTTGAACTGGAACCTGTTGATGTAATCTGAGTTGTGCTTGCATTTGAAGAGGCCATGGTTGAGGCAGAGGTTGCTATTGTGGATGACATTGATGAATTGAACACTTTAGATATAATCTGTGGTGTGGTTTGTGGTGTAGAGCCCAAATTTCTGGGAGTGGTTGGCGAGTTGGATGAAGAGGTGACCTGTTTTGTGGATGTTGTTGAACTGGAACTTGTTGATCTAATCTGAAGTGTGGTTGCAGTTGAAGGGGTCAATGTGGTTGGAGTTTTTATTTGAGTGGATGCAGTGCTTGTCACTGATGTGGAGGTGGTGGAGGAAGACAATGATGTAGTTGTTGGCCCTGATGTAGATGCAGACAAACTTTCAGAAGTTGGTGAGGACGAAGTCGTAATTTGTGATGTAGGTGATGTCACAGTGGTCAGAGTAGTTGCTGTTGTTGCTGGTTTAGATGCGATGGTTGAATATGGAGTGGATGTACTTTTAGGTGACACAGTAAGTGGAGATGTTTGTGTTGATCCACTGCTCATCCGTTGCGTGGATGCAGTAGAAGTGGTCATTGTGATTGGTTTCATTATTTGTGTGGATGGAGTGCTTGTCACTGATGTGGATGTGGTGGAAGATGAGAATGATGTAGTTGTTGGCTCTGATGTAGATATAGACAAACTTTCTGATGTTGGTGAGGACAAATTTGTAATCTGTGATGTAGGTGATGTCACACTGGTCAGAGTAGTTGCTGTTGCTGCTGGTGTAGATAAAGTGGTTGAATATTGACTGGATGTACTTATAGATGTCAGAGTAGCTGGAGATGTTTCTGTAGATCCACTGCTTGTCTCTTGCATGGATGCAGTATAAGTGGTAAATGATTTTGGAGTCGTTATTTGTGTGGATGCAGTGCTTGTCACTTTTGTGGATGTGGTGGAAGATGACAATGATGTAGTTGTTGGCTCTGATGTAGATGTAGACAAACTTTCTGAAATTGGTGAGGATGAAGTCGTAATTTGTGATGTAGGTGATGTCACAGTGGTCAGAGTAGTTGCTGTTGCTGCTGGTGTAGATGCAGGGGTTGAATATGGATTGGATGTACTTAAAGATGACAGAGTAGCTGGAGATGTTTCTGTAGGTCCACTGCTTGTCTGTTGCGTGGATGCAGTCGAAGTGGTCATTGTGGTTGAAGTCGTTATTTGTGTGGATGCAATGCTTGTCACTTTTGTGGCTGTGGTGGAAGATGACAGTGATGTAGTTGTTGGCTCTGTAGTAGATGCAGTAAAACTTTCTGACGTTGGTGAGGACAAATTTGTAGTCTGTGATGTAGGTGATGTCACAATGGTCAGAGTAGCTGCTGTTGCTGCTGGTGTAGATAAAGTGGTTGCATATGGAGTGGAGGTACTTTTAGGTGACAAAGTATCTGGAGATGGTTCTGTAGATCCACTGCTCGTCTCATGCTTCGATGCAGTAGAAGTGGTAAATGTGGTTGGAGTCATTTTTTGTGTGGATGCAGTGCTTTTCTCTGATGTGGATGCGGTGGAAGATGACAATGATGTAGATGTTGGCTCTGTAGTAGATGCAGTCAAACCTTCTGACGTTGGTGAGGACAAATTTGTAGTCTGTGATGTAGGTGATGTCACAGTGGTCAGAGTAGTTGTTGTTGCTGCTGGTGTAGATAAAGTGGTTGAATATGGAGTGGATGTACTTTTAGGTGACAAAGTATCTGGAGATGTTTCTGTAGGTCCACTGCTCGTCTCTTGCGTGGATGCAGTAGAAGTGGTGAATTTGGTTGAAGTCGTTATTTGTGTGGATGCAGTGCTTGTCTCTGATGTGGATGCGGTGGAAGATGACAGTGATGTAGTTGTTGGCTCTGTAGTAGATGCAGTAAAACTTTCTAATGTTGGTGAGGACAAATTTGTAGTCTGTGATGTAGGTGATGTCACAGTGGTCAGAGTAGTTGCTGTTGCTGCTGGTGTAGATGCAGGGGTTGAATATGGATTGGATGTACTTAAAGATGTCAGAGTAGCTGGAGATGTTTCTGTAGGTCCACTGCTCGTCTCTTGCATGGAGGCAGTAGAAGTGGTCAATGTGGTTGGAGTCGTTATTTGTGTGTATCCAGTGCTTGTCTCTGATGTGGATCTGGTGGAAGAAGACAATGATGTAGATGTTGGCTCTGTAGTAGATGCAGTCAAACCTTCTGACGTTGGTGGGGACAAATTTGTAGTCTGTGATGTAGGTGATGTCACAGTGGTCAGAGTAGTTGTTGTTGCTGCTGGTGTAGATAAAGTGGTTGCATATGGAGTGGATGTACTTTTAGGTGACAAAGTATATGGAGATGTTTCTGTAGATCCACTGCTCGTCTCTTGCGTGGATGCGGTGGAAGATGACAGTGATGTAGTTGTTGGCTCTATAGAAGATGTAGACAAACTTTCTGAAATTGGTGAGGATGAAGTCGTAATGTGTGATGTAGGTGATGTCACAGTGGTCAGAGTAGTTGCTGTTGCTGCTGGTGTAGATAAAGTGGTTGTATATGGAGTGGATGTAGTTCTAGGTGACAAAGTATCTGGAGATGTTTTTGTAGATCCACTGCTCGTCTCTTGGGTGGATGCAGTAGAAGTGGTGAATTTGGTTGGAGTCGTTATTTGTGTGGATGCAGTGCTTGTCTCTGATGTGGATGTGGTGGAAGATGACAATGATGTAGATGTTGGCTCTGTAGTAGATGCAGACAAACCTTCTGACGTTGGTGAGGACAAATTTGTAGTCTGTGAGGTAGGTGATGCCACAGTGGTCAGAGTAGTTGCTGTTGCTGCTGGTGTAGATAAAGTGGTTGTATATGGAGTGGATGTAGTTCTAGGTGACAAAGTATCTGGAGATGTTTCTGTAGATCTACTGCTCGTCTCTTGAGTGGATGCAGTAGAAGTGGTCAATGTGGTTGGAGTCGTTTTTTGTGTGGATGCAGTGCTTGTCTCTGATGTGGATGCGGTGGAATATGAAAATGATGTAGTTGTTGGCTCTGATGTAGATGTAGACAAACTGTCTGAAATTGGTGAGGATGAAGTCGTAATGTGTGATGTAGGTGATGACACAGAGGTCAGAGTAGTTGCTGTTGCTGCTGGTGTAGATGCAGGGGTTGAATATGGATTCGATGTACTTAAAGATGTCAGAGTACCTGGAGATGTTTCTGTAGGTCCACTGCTCATCTCTTGCATGGATGAGAAAGAAGAGGTAAATGTGGTTGGACTCATTATTTGTGTGGATGCTGTGCTTGTCTCTGATGTGAATGTGGTGGAAGATGACAATGATGTAGATGTTGGCTCTGTAGTAGATGCAGTCAAACCTTCTGACGTTGGTGAGGACAAATTTGTAGTCTGTGAGGTAGGTGATGTCACAGTGGTCAGAGTAGTTGCTGTTGCTGCTGGTGTAGATAAAGTGGTTGTATATGGAGTGGATGTACTTCTAGGTGACAAAGTATCTGGAGATGTTTGTGTAGATCCACTGCTCGTCTCTTGCGTGGATGCAGTAGAAGTGGTGAATTTGGTTGGAGTCGTTATTTGTGTGGATGCAGTGCTTGTCTCTGATGTGGATGCGGTGGAAGATGACAGTGATGTAGTTTTTGGCTCTGTAGTAGATGTAGACAAACTTTCTGAAATTGGTGAGGATGAAGTCATATTGTGTGATGTAGGTGATGTCACAGAGGTCAGAGTAGTTGCTGATGCTGCTGGTGTAGATGCAGGGGTTGAATATGGATTCGATGTACTTAAAGATGTCAGAGTAGCTGGAGATGTTTCTGTAGGTCCACTGCTCGTCTCTTGCATGGATGCAGTAGAAGTGGTAAATGTGGTGGGAGTCATTACTTGTGTGGATGCTGTGCTATTCTCTGATGAGGATGCGGTGGAAGGTGACAATGATGTAGTTGTTGGCTCTGATATAGATGTAGACAAACGTTTTGACGTTGGTGAGGACAAATTTGTAGTCTCTGATGTAGGTGATGTCACAGTGGTCAAAGTAGTTGCTGTTGCTGCAGGTGTAAATAAAGTGGTTGAATATGGAGTGGATGTACTTTTAGGTGACAAAGTATCTGGAGATGGTTCTGTAGATCCACTACTCATCTCTTGCTTCGATGCAGTAGAAGTGGTGAATTTGGTTGGAGTCGTTATTTGTGTGGATGCAGTGCTTGTTTCTGATGTGGATGTTTGGGAAGATGACAGTGATGTAGTTGTTGGCTCTGTAGTAGATGCAGTAAAACTTTCTGACGTTGGTGTGGACAAATTTGTAGTCTGTGATGTAGGTGATGTCACAGTGGTCAGAGTAGTTGCTGTTGCTGCTGGTGTAGATATAGTGGTTGTATATGGAGTGGATGTACTTCTAGGTGACAAAGTATCTGGAGATGTTTCTGTAGATCCACTGCTCGTCTCTTGCGTGGATGCAGTAGAAGTGGTGAATTTGGTTGGAGTCGTTATTTGTGTGGATGCAGTGCTTGTCTCTGATGTGGATGCGGTGGAAGATGACAGTGATGTAGTTGTTGGCTCTGTAGTAGATGTAGACACACTTTCTGAAATTGGTGAGGATGAAGTCATAATGTGTGATGTAGGTGATGTCACAGAGGTCAGAGTAGTTGCTGTTGCTGCTGGTGTAGATGCAGGGGTTGAATATGGATTGGATGTACTTAAAGATGTCAGAGTAGCTGGAGATGTTTCTGTAGGTCCACTGCTCGTCTCTTGCGTGGATGCAGTAGAAGTGGTAAATGTGGTTGGATTCATTATTTGTGTGGATGCTGTGCTGGTCTCTGATGTGGATGCGGTGGAAGATGACAATGATGTAGTTATTGGCTCTGATGTAGACCTAGACAAACGTTTTGACATTGGTGAGGACAAATTTGTAGTCTGTGACGTAGGTGATGTTACAGTGGTCAGAGTAGTTGCTGTTGCTGCTGGTGTAGATATAGTGGTTGTATATAAAGTGGATGTACTTCTAGGTGACAAAGTATCTGGAGATGTTTCTGTAGATCCACTGCTCGTCTCTTGCGTGGATGCAGTAGAAGTGGTGAATTTGGTTGGAGTCGTTATTTGTGTGGATGCAGTGCTTGTCTCTGATGTGGATGTGGTGGAAGATGACAGTGATGTAGTTGTTGGCTCTGTAGTAGATGCAATAAAACTTTCTGACGTTGGTGAGGACAAATTTGTAGTCTGTGATGTAGGTGATGTCACAGTGGTCAGAGTAGTTGCTGTTGCTGCTGGTGTAGATAAAGTGGTTGAATATGGAGTGGATGTACTTTTAGGTGACAAAGTATCTGGAGATGTTTGTGTAGATCCACTGCTCGTCTCTTGCGTGGATGCAGTAGAAGTGGTGAATTTGGTTGGAGTCGTTATTTTTGTGGATGCAGTGCTTGTCTCTGATGTGGAAGCGGTGGAAGATGACAATGATGTAGTTCTTGGCTCTGATGTAGATGTAGACAAACTTTTTGACGTTGGTGAGGACAAATTTGTAGTCTCTGATGTAGGTGATGTCACACTGGTCAGAGTAGTTGCTGTTGCTGCTGGTGTAGATAAAGTGGTTGTATATGGAGTGGATGTACTTCTAGGTGACAAAGTATCTGGAGATGTTTCTGTAGATCCACTGCTCGTCTCTTGCGTGGATGCAGTAGAAGTGGTGAATTTGGTTGGAGTCGTTATTTGTGTGGATGCAGTGCTTGTCTCTGATGTGGATGTGGTGGAAGATGACAGTGATGTAGTTGTTGGCTCTGTAGTAGATGCAGTAAAACTTTCTGACGTTGGTGAGGACAAATTTGTAGTCTGTGATGTAGGTGATGTCACAGTGGTCAGAGTAGTTGCTGTTGCTGCTGGTGTAGATAAAGTGGTTGAATATGGAGTGGATGTACTTTTAGGTGACAAAGTATCTGGAGATGTTTGTGTAGATCCACTGCTCGTCTCTTGCGTGGATGCAGTAGAAGTGGTGAATTTGGTTGGAGTCGTTATTTTTGTGGATGCAGTGCTTGTCTCTGATGTGGATGCGGTGGAAGATGACAATGATGTAGTTCTTGGCTCTGATGTAGATGTAGACAAACTTTTTGACGTTGGTGAGGACAAATTTGTAGTCTCTGATGTAGGTGATGTCACAGTGGTCAGAGTAGTTGCTGTTGCTGCTGGTGTAGATAAAGTGGTTGTATATGGAGTGGATGTACTTTTAGGTGACAAAGTATCTGGAGATGTTTCTGTAGATCCACTGCTCGTCTCTTGCATGGATGCAGTCGTAGTGGTGAATTTGGTTGGAGTCGTTATTTGTGTGGATGCAGTGCTTGTCTCTGATGTGGATGCGGTGGAAGATGACAGTGATGTAGTTGTTGGCTCTGTTGTAGATGTAGACAAACTTTCTGAAATTGGTGAGGATGAAGTCATAATGTGTGATGTAGGTGATGTCACAGAGGTCAGAGTAGTTGCTGATGCTGCTGTTGTAGATGCAGGGGTTGAATATGGATTGGATGTACTTAAAGATGTCAGAGTAGCTGGAGATGTTTCTGTAGGTCCACTGCTCGTCTCTTGCGTGGATGCAGTAGAAGTGGTAAATGTGGTGGGAGTCATTACTTGTGTGGATGCTGTGCTGGTCTCTGATGTGGATGCGGTGGAAGATGACCATGATGTAGTTGTTGGCTCTGATGTAGATGTAGACAAACGTTTTGACGTTGGTGAGGACAAATTTGTAGACTCTGATGTAGGTGATGTCACAGTGGTCAAAGTAGTTGCTGTTGCTGCAGGTGTAAATAAAGTGGTTGAATATGGAGTGGATGTACTTCTAGGTGACAAAGTATCTGGAGATTTTTCTGTAGATCCACTGCTCGTCTCTTGCGTGGATGCAGTAGAAGTGGTGAATTTGGTTGGAGTCGTTATTTGTGTGGATGAAGTGCTTTTTTCTGATGTGGATCTGGTGGAAGATGACAGTGATGTAGTTGTT
The DNA here is from genome assembly GCF_041902795.1 of Electrophorus electricus. NCBI lineage: Eukaryota > Metazoa > Chordata > Actinopteri > Gymnotiformes > Gymnotidae > Electrophorus > Electrophorus electricus. The sequence goes on from NC_137508.1 coordinate 25,508,281, forward strand.
GGCTCTGTAGTAGATGCAGTAAAACTTTCTGACGTTGGTGAGGACAAATTTGTAGTCTGTGATGTAGGTGATGTCACAGTGGTCAGAGTAGTTGCTGTTGCTGCTGGTGTAGATAAAGTGGTTGTATATGGAGTGGATGTACTTTTAGGTGACAAAGTATCTGGAGATGTTTGTGTAGATCCACTGCTCGTCTCTTGCGTGGATGCAGTAGAAGTGGTGAATTTGGTTGGAGTCGTTATTTTTGTGGATGCAGTGCTTGTCTCTGATGTGGATGCGGTGGAAGATGACAATGATGTAGTTCTTGGCTCTGATGTAGATGTAGACAAACTTTTTGACGTTGGTGAGGACAAATTTGTAGTCTCTGATGTAGGTGATGTCACAGTGGTCAGAGTAGTTGCTGTTGCTGCTGGTGTAGATAAAGTGGTTGTATATGGAGTGGATGTACTTCTAGGTGACAAAGTATCTGGAGATGTTTCTGTAGATCCACTGCTCGTCTCTTGCGTGGATGCAGTAGAAGTGGTGAATTTGGTTGGAGTCGTTATTTGTGTGGATGCAGTGCTTGTCTCTGATGTGGATGTGGTGGAAGATGACAGTGATGTAGTTGTTGGCTCTGTAGTAGATGCAGTAAAACTTTCTGACGTTGGTGAGGAGAAATTTGTAGTCTGTGATGTAGGTGATGTCACAGTGGTCAGAGTAGTTGCTGTTGCTGCTGGTGTAGATAAAGTGGTTGAATATGGAGTGGATGTACTTTTAGGTGACAAAGTATCTGGAGATGTTTGTGTAGATCCACTGCTCGTCTCTTGCGTGGATGCAGTAGAAGTGGTGAATTTGGTTGGAGTCGTTATTTTTGTGGATGCAGTGCTTGTCTCTGATGTGGATGCGGTGGAAGATGATAATGGTGTAGTTCTTGGCTCTGATGTAGATGTAGACAAACTTTTTGACGTTGGTGAGGACAAATTTGTAGTCTCTGATGTAGGTGATGTCACAGTGGTCAGAGTAGTTGCTGTTGCTGCTGGTGTAGATAAAGTGGTTGTATATGGAGTGGATGTACTTTTAGGTGACAAAGTATCTGGAGATGTTTCTGTAGATCCACTGCTCGTCTCTTGCATGGATGCAGTCGTAGTGGTGAATTTGGTTGGAGTCGTTATTTGTGTGGATGCAGTGCTTGTCTCTGATGTGGATGCGGTGGAAGATGACAGTGATGTAGTTGTTGGCTCTGTAGTAGATGTAGACAAACTTTCTGAAATTGGTGAGGATGAAGTCATAATGTGTGATGTAGGTGATGTCACAGAGGTCAGAGTAGTTGCTGATGCTGCTGGTGTAGATGCAGGGGTTGAATATGGATTGGATGTACTTAAAGATGTCAGAGTAGCTGGAGATGTTTCTGTAGGTCCACTGCTCGTCTCTTGCGTGGATGCAGTAGAAGTGGTAAATGTGGTGGGAGTCATTACTTGTGTGGATGCTGTGCTGGTCTCTGATGTGGATGCGGTGGAAGATGACCATGATGTAGTTGTTGGCTCTGATGTAGATGTAGACAAACGTTTTGACGTTGGTGAGGACAAATTTGTAGACTCTGATGTAGGTGATGTCACAGTGGTCAAAGTAGTTGCTGTTGCTGCAGGTGTAAATAAAGTGGTTGAATATGGAGTGGATGTACTTCTAGGTGACAAAGTATCTGGAGATTTTTCTGTAGATCCACTGCTCGTCTCTTGCGTGGATGCAGTAGAAGTGGTGAATTTGGTTGGAGTCGTTATTTGTGTGGATGCAGTGCTTTTCTCTGATTTGGATCTGGTGGAAGATGACAGTGATGTAGTTGTTGGCTCTGTAGTAGATGCAGTAAAACTTTCTGACGTTGGTGAGGACAAATTTGTAGTCTGTGATGTAGGTGATGTCACAGTGGTCAGAGTAGTTGCTGTTGCTGCTGGTGTAGATAAAGTGGTTGTATATGTAGTGGATGTACTTCTAGGTGACAAAGTATCTGGAGATGTTTCTGTAGATCCACTGCTCGTCTCTTGCGTGGATGCAGTTGAAGTGGTGAATTTGGTTGGAGTCGTTATTTGTGTGGATGCAGTGCTTGTCTCTGATGTGGATGTGGTGGAAGATGACAGTGATGTAGTTGTTGGCTCTGTAGTAGATGTAGACAAACTTTCTGAAATTGGTGAGGATGAAGTCATAATATGCGATGTAGGTGATGTCACAGAGGTCAGAGTAGTTGCTGATGCTGCTGGTGTAGATGCAGGGGTTGAATATGGATTGGATGTACTTAAAGATGTCAGAGTAGCTGGAGATGTTTCTGTAGGTCCACTGCTCGTCTCTTGCGTGGATGCAGTAGAAGTGGTAAATGTGGTGGGAGTCATTGTTTGTGTGGATGCTGTGCTGGTCTCTGATGTGGATGCGGTGTAAGATGACAATGATGTAGTTGTTGGCTCTGATGTAGATGTAGACAAACGTTTTGACGTTGGTGAGGACAAATTTGTAATCTGTGATGTAGGTGATGTCACAGTGGTCAGAGTAGTTGCTGTTGCTGCTGGTGTAGATAAAGTGGTTGAATATGGATTGGATGTACTTTTAGATGTCAGTGTATCTGGAGATGTTTCTTTAGAACCACTGCTTGTCTGTTGCGTGGATCCAGTCGAAGTGGTCATTGTGGTTGAAGTCGTTATTTGTGTGGATGCAATGCTTGTCACTTTTGTGGATGTGGTGGAAGATGACAATGATGTAGTTGTTGGCTCTCTAGTAGATGTAGTCAAACTTTCTGACGTTGGTGAGGACAAATTTGTCATCTGTGATGTAGGTGATGTCACAGTGGTCAGAGTAGTTGCTGTTGCTGCTGCTGTAGATAAAGTGGTTGAATATGGAGTGGATGTACTTTTAGGTGACAAAGTATCTGGAGATGTTTTTGTAGATCCACTGCTCGTCTCTTGGGTGGATGCAGTAGAAGTGGTGAATTTGGTTGGAGTCGTTATTTGTGTGGATGCAGTGCTTGTCTCTGATGTGGATGTGGTGGAAGTTGACAGTGATGTAGTTGTTGGCTCTGTAGTAGATGCAGTAAAACTTTCTGACATTGGTGAGGACAAATTTGTAGTCTGTGATGTAGGTGATGTCACAGTGGTCAGAGTAGTTGCTGTTGCTGCTGGTGTAGATAAAGTGGTTGAATATGGAGTGGATGTACTTTTAGGTGACAAAGTATCTGGAGATGTTTGTGTAGATCCACTGCTCGTCTCTTGCGTGGATGCAGTAGAAGTGGTGAATTTGGTTGGAGTCGTTATTTGTGTGGATGCAGTGCTTGTCTCTGATGTGGATGCGGTGGAAGATGACAGTGATGTAGTTGTTGGCTCTGTAGTAGATGTAGACAAACTTTCTGAAATTGGTGAGGATGAAGTCATATTGTGTGATGTAGGTGATGTCACAGAGGTCAGAGTAGTTGCTGATGCTGCTGGTGTAGATGCAGGGGTTGAATATGGATTGGATGTACTTAAAGATGTCAGAGTAGCTGGAGATGTTTCTGTAGGTCCACTGCTCGTCTCTTGCGTGGATGCAGTAGAAGTGGTAAATGTGGTGGGAGTCATTATTTGTGTGGATGCTGTGCTATTCTCTGATGTGGATGCGGTGGAAGGTGACAATGATGTAGTTGTTGGCTCTGATATAGATGTAGACAAACGTTTTGACGTTGGTGAGGACAAATTTGTAGTCTCTGATGTAGGTGATGTCACAGTGGTCAGAGTAGTTGCTGTTGCTGCAGGTGTAAATAAAGTGGTTGAATATGGAGTGGATGTACTTTTAGGTGACAAAGTATCTGGAGATGGTTCTGTAGATCCACTACTCATCTCTTGCTTCGATGCAGTAGAAGTGTTGAATTTGGTTGGAGTCGTTATTTGTGTGGATGCAGTGCTTGTTTCTGATGTGGATGTTTGGGAAGATGACAGTGATGTAGTTGTTGGCTCTGTAGTAGATGCAGTAAAACTTTCTGACGTTGGTGTGGACAAATTTGTAGTCTGTGATGTAGGTGATGTCACAGTGGTCAGAGTAGTTGCTGTTGCTGCTGGTGTAGATATAGTGGTTGTATATGGAGTGGATATACTTCTAGGTGACAAAGTATCTGGAGATTTTTCTGTAGATCCACTGCTCGTCTCTTGTGTGGATGCAGTAGAAGTGGTGAATTTGGTTGGAGTCGTTATTTGTGTGGATGCAGTGCTTGTCTCTGATGTGGATGTGGTGGAAGATGACAGTGATGTAGTTGTTGGCTCTGTAGTAGATGCAGTAAAACTTTCTGACGTTGGTGAGGACAAATTTGTAGTCTGTGATGTAGGTGATGTCACAGTGGTCAGAGTAGTTGCTGTTGCTGCTGGTGTAGATAAAGTGGTTGAATATGGAGTGGATGTACTTTTAGGTGACAAAGTATCTGGAGATGTTTGTGTAGATCCACTGCTCGTCTCTTGCGTGGATGCAGTAGAAGTGGTGAATTTGGTTGGAGTCGTTATTTTTGTGGATGCAGTGCTTGTCTCTGATGTGGATGCGGTGGAAGATGATAATGGTGTAGTTCTTGGCTCTGATGTAGATGTAGACAAACTTTTTGACGTTGGTGAGGACAAATTTGTAGTCTCTGATGTAGGTGATGTCACAGTGGTCAGAGTAGTTGCTGTTGCTGCTGGTGTAGATAAAGTGGTTGTATATGGAGTGGATGTACTTTTAGGTGACAAAGTATCTGGAGATGTTTCTGTAGATCCACTGCTCGTCTCTTGCATGGATGCAGTCGTAGTGGTGAATTTGGTTGGAGTCGTTATTTGTGTGGATGCAGTGCTTGTCTCTGATGTGGATGCGGTGGAAGATGACAGTGATGTAGTTGTTGGCTCTGTAGTAGATGTAGACAAACTTTCTGAAATTGGTGAGGATGAAGTCATAATGTGTGATGTAGGTGATGTCACAGAGGTCAGAGTAGTTGCTGATGCTGCTGGTGTAGATGCAGGGGTTGAATATGGATTGGATGTACTTAAAGATGTCAGAGTAGCTGGAGATGTTTCTGTAGGTCCACTGCTCGTCTCTTGCGTGGATGCAGTAGAAGTGGTAAATGTGGTGGGAGTCATTACTTGTGTGGATGCTGTGCTGGTCTCTGATGTGGATGCGGTGGAAGATGACCATGATGTAGTTGTTGGCTCTGATGTAGATGTAGACAAACGTTTTGACGTTGGTGAGGACAAATTTGTAGACTCTGATGTAGGTGATGTCACAGTGGTCAAAGTAGTTGCTGTTGCTGCAGGTGTAAATAAAGTGGTTGAATATGGAGTGGATGTACTTCTAGGTGACAAAGTATCTGGAGATTTTTCTGTAGATCCACTGCTCGTCTCTTGCGTGGATGCAGTAGAAGTGGTGAATTTGGTTGGAGTCGTTATTTGTGTGGATGCAGTGCTTTTCTCTGATGTGGATCTGGTGGAAGATGACAGTGATGTAGTTGTTGGCTCTGTAGTAGATGCAGTAAAACTTTCTGACGTTGGTGAGGACAAATTTGTAGTCTGTGATGTAGGTGATGTCACAGTGGTCAGAGTAGTTGCTGTTGCTGCTGGTGTAGATAAAGTGGTTGTATATGTAGTGGATGTACTTCTAGGTGACAAAGTATCTGGAGATGTTTCTGTAGATCCACTGCTCGTCTCTTGCGTGGATGCAGTTGAAGTGGTGAATTTGGTTGGAGTCGTTATTTGTGTGGATGCAGTGCTTGTCTCTGATGTGGATGTGGTGGAAGATGACAGTGATGTAGTTGTTGGCTCTGTAGTAGATGTAGACAAACTTTCTGAAATTGGTGAGGATGAAGTCATAATATGCGATGTAGGTGATGTCACAGAGGTCAGAGTAGTTGCTGATGCTGCTGGTGTAGATGCAGGGGTTGAATATGGATTGGATGTACTTAAAGATGTCAGAGTAGCTGGAGATGTTTCTGTAGGTCCACTGCTCGTCTCTTGCGTGGATGCAGTAGAAGTGGTAAATGTGGTGGGAGTCATTGTTTGTGTGGATGCTGTGCTGGTCTCTGATGTGGATGCGGTGTAAGATGACAATGATGTAGTTGTTGGCTCTGATGTAGATGTAGACAAACGTTTTGACGTTGGTGAGGACAAATTTGTAATCTGTGATGTAGGTGATGTCACAGTGGTCAGAGTAGTTGCTGTTGCTGCTGGTGTAGATAAAGTGGTTGAATATGGATTGGATGTACTTTTAGATGTCAGTGTATCTGGAGATGTTTCTTTAGAACCACTGCTTGTCTGTTGCGTGGATCCAGTCGAAGTGGTCATTGTGGTTGAAGTCGTTATTTGTGTGGATGCAATGCTTGTCACTTTTGTGGATGTGGTGGAAGATGACAATGATGTAGTTGTTGGCTCTCTAGTAGATGTAGTCAAACTTTCTGACGTTGGTGAGGACAAATTTGTCATCTGTGATGTAGGTGATGTCACAGTGGTCAGAGTAGTTGCTGTTGCTGCTGCTGTAGATAAAGTGGTTGAATATGGAGTGGATGTACTTTTAGGTGACAAAGTATCTGGAGATGTTTTTGTAGATCCACTGCTCGTCTCTTGGGTGGATGCAGTAGAAGTGGTGAATTTGGTTGGAGTCGTTATTTGTGTGGATGCAGTGCTTGTCTCTGATGTGGATGTGGTGGAAGTTGACAGTGATGTAGTTGTTGGCTCTGTAGTAGATGCAGTAAAACTTTCTGACATTGGTGAGGACAAATTTGTAGTCTGTGATGTAGGTGATGTCACAGTGGTCAGAGTAGTTGCTGTTGCTGCTGGTGTAGATAAAGTGGTTGAATATGGAGTGGATGTACTTTTAGGTGACAAAGTATCTGGAGATGTTTGTGTAGATCCACTGCTCGTCTCTTGCGTGGATGCAGTAGAAGTGGTGAATTTGGTTGGAGTCGTTATTTGTGTGGATGCAGTGCTTGTCTCTGATGTGGATGCGGTGGAAGATGACAGTGATGTAGTTGTTGGCTCTGTAGTAGATGTAGACAAACTTTCTGAAATTGGTGAGGATGAAGTCATATTGTGTGATGTAGGTGATGTCACAGAGGTCAGAGTAGTTGCTGATGCTCCTGGTGTAGATGCAGGGGTTGAATATGGATTGGATGTACTTAAAGATGTCAGAGTAGCTGGAGATGTTTCTGTAGGTCCACTGCTCGTCTCTTGCGTGGATGCAGTAGAAGTGGTAAATGTGGTGGGAGTCATTACTTGGGTGGATGCTGTGCTATTCTCTGATGTGGATGCGGTGGAAGGTGACAATGATGTAGTTGTTGGCTCTGATATAGATGTAGACAAACGTTTTGACGTTGGTGAGGACAAATTTGTAGTCTCTGATGTAGGTGATGTCACAGTGGTCAGAGTAGTTGCTGTTGCTGCAGGTGTAAATAAAGTGGTTGAATATGGAGTGGATGTACTTTTAGGTGACAAAGTATCTGGAGATGGTTCTGTAGATCCACTACTCATCTCTTGCTTCGATGCAGTAGAAGTGTTGAATTTGGTTGGAGTCGTTATTTGTGTGGATGCAGTGCTTGTTTCTGATGTGGATGTTTGGGAAGATGACAGTGATGTAGTTGTTGGCTCTGTAGTAGATGCAGTAAAACTTTCTGACGTTGGTGTGGACAAATTTGTAGTCTGTGATGTAGGTGATGTCACAGTGGTCAGAGTAGTTGCTGTTGCTGCTGGTGTAGATATAGTGGTTGTATATGGAGTGGATATACTTCTAGGTGACAAAGTATCTGGAGATTTTTCTGTAGATCCACTGCTCGTCTCTTGCGTGGATGCAGTAGAAGTGGTGAATTTGGTTGGAGTCGTTATTTGTGTGGATGCAGTGCTTGTCTCTGATGTGGATGCGGTGGAAGATGACAGTGATGTAGTTGTTGGCTCTGTAGTAGATGTAGACACACTTTCTGAAATTGGTGAGGATGTTGTCATAATGTGTGATGTAGGTGATGTCACAGAGGTCAGAGTAGTTGCTGTTGCTGCTGGTGTAGATGCAGGGGTTGAATATGGATTGGATGTACTTAAAGATGTCAGAGTAGCTGGAGATGTTTCTGTAGGTCCACTGCTCGTCTCTTGCGTGGATGCAGTAGAAGTGGTAAATGTGGTTGGATTCATTATTTGTGTGGATGCTGTGCTGGTCTCTGATGTGGATGCGGTGGAAGATGACAATGATGTAGTTATTGGCTCTGATGTAGACCTAGACAAACGTTTTGACATTGGTGAGGACAAATTTGTAGTCTGTGAGGTAGGTGATGTTACAGTGGTCAGAGTAGTTGCTGTTGCTGCTGGTGTAGATAAAGTGGTTGTATAGGGAGTGGATATACTTCTAGGTGACAAAGTATCTGGAGATGTTTCTGTAGATCCACTGCTCGTCTCTTGCATGGATGCAGTAGAAGTGGTAAATGTGGTTGGATTCATTATTTGTGTGGATGCTGTGCTGGTCTCTGATGTGGATGCGGTGGAAGATGACAATGATGTAGTTATTGGCTCTGATGTAGACCTAGACAAACGTTTTGACATTGGTGAGGACAAATTTGTAGTCTGTGAGGTAGGTGATGTTACAGTGGTCAGAGTAGTTGCTGTTGCTGCTGGTGTAGATAAAGTGGTTGTATAGGGAGTGGATGTACTTCTAGGTGACAAAGTATCTGGAGATGTTTCTGTAGATCCACTGCTCGTCTCTTGCATGGATGCAGTAAAAGTGGTCAATGTGGTTGGAGTCGTTAACTGTGTGGATGCAGTGCTTCTCTCTGATGTGGATGTGGTGGAAGATGACAATGATGTAGATGTTGGCTCTGTAGTAGATGCAGTCAAACCTTCTAACGTTGGTGAGGACAAATTTGTAGACTGTGATGTAGGTGATGTTACAGTGGTCAGAGTAGTTGCTGTTGCTGCTGGTGTAGATAAAGTGGTTGAATATGGAGTGGATGTACTTTTAGGTGACAAAGTATCTGGAGATGTTTGTGTAGATCCACTGCTCGTCTCTTGCGTGGATGCAGTAGAAGTGGTGAATTTGGTTGGAGTCGTTATTTTTGTGGATGCAGTGCTTGTCTCTGATGTGGATGCGGTGGAAGATGACAATGATGTAGTTCTTGGCTCTGATGTAGATGTAGACAAACTTTTTGACATTGGTGAGGACAAATTTGTAGTCTCTGATGTAGGTGAAGTCAGAGTGGTCAGAGTAGTTGCTGTTGCTGCTGGTGTAGATAAAGTGGTTGTATATGGAGTGGATGTACTTTTAGGTGACAAAGTATCTGGAGATGTTTCTGTAGATCCACTGCTCGTCTCTTGCATGGATGCAGTAGTAGTGGTGAATTTGGTTGGAGTCGTTATTTGTGTGGATGCAGTGCTTGTCTCTGATGTGGATGCGGTGGAAGATGACAGTGATGTAGTTGTTGGATCTGTAGTAGATGTAGACAAACTTTCTGAAATTGGTGAGGATGAAGTCATAATATGCGATGTAGGTGATGTCACAGAGGTCAGAGTAGTTGCTGATGCTGCTGGTGTAGATGCAGGGGTTGAATATGGATTGGATGTACTTAAAGATGTCAGAGTAGCTGGAGATGTTTCTGTAGGTCCACTGCTCGTCTCTTGCGTGGATGCAGTAGAAGTGGTAAATGTGGTGGGAGTCATTGTTTGTGTGGATGCTGTGCTGGTCTCTGATGTGGATGCGGTGTAAGATGACAATGATGTAGTTGTTGGCTCTGATGTAGATGTAGACAAACGTTTTGACGTTGGTGAGGACAAATTTGTAATCTGTGATGTAGGTGATGTCACAGTGGTCAGAGTAGTTGCTGTTGCTGCTGGTGTAGATAAAGTGGTTGAATATGGATTGGATGTACTTTTAGATGTCAGTGTATCTGGAGATGTTTCTTTAGAACCACTGCTTGTCTGTTGCGTGGATCCAGTCGAAGTGGTCATTGTGGTTGAAGTCGTTATTTGTGTGGATGCAATGCTTGTCACTTTTGTGGATGTGGTGGAAGATGACAATGATGTAGTTGTTGGCTCTCTAGTAGATGTAGTCAAACTTTCTGACGTTGGTGAGGACAAATTTGTCATCTGTGATGTAGGTGATGTCACAGTGGTCAGAGTAGTTGCTGTTGCTGCTGCTGTAGATAAAGTGGTTGAATATGGAGTGGATGTACTTTTAGGTGACAAAGTATCTGGAGATGTTTTTGTAGATCCACTGCTCGTCTCTTGGGTGGATGCAGTAGAAGTGGTGAATTTGGTTGGAGTCGTTATTTGTGTGGATGCAGTGCTTGTCTCTGATGTGGATGTGGTGGAAGTTGACAGTGATGTAGTTGTTGGCTCTGTAGTAGATGCAGTAAAACTTTCTGACATTGGTGAGGACAAATTTGTAGTCTGTGATGTAGGTGATGTCACAGTGGTCAGAGTAGTTGCTGTTGATGCTGGTGTAGATAAAGTGGTTGTATATGGAGTGGATGTAGTTTTAGGTGACAAAGTATCTGGAGATGTTTCTGTAGATCCACTGCTCGTCTCTTGCGTGGATGCAGTAGAAGTGGTGAATTTGGTTGGAGTCGTTATTTGTGTGGATGCAGTGCTTGTCTCTGATGTGGATGTGGTGGAAGATGACAGTGATGTAGTTGTTGGCTCTGTAGTAGATGTAGACAAACTTTCTGAAATTGGTGAGGATGAAGTCATATTATGCGATGTAGGTGATGTCACAGAGGTCAGAGTAGTTGCTGATGCTGCTGGTGTAGATACAGGGGTTGAATATGGATTGGATGTACTTAAAGATGTCAGAGTAGCTGGAGATGTTTCTGTAGGTCCACTGCTCGTCTCTTGCGTGGATGCAGTAGAAGTGGTAAATGTGGTGGGAGTCATTGTTTGGGTGGATGCTGTGCTGGTCTCTGATGTGGATGCGGTGGAAGATGACAATGATGTAGTTGTTGGCTCTGATGTAGATGTAGACAAACGTTTTGACGTTGGTGAGGACAAATTTGTAATCTGTGATGTAGGTGATGTCATAGTGGTCAGAGTAGTTGCTGTTGCTGCTGGTGTAGATAAAGTGGTTGAATATGGATTGGATGTACTTTTAGATGTCAGTGTATCTGGAGATGTTTCTTTAGAACCACTGCTTGTCTGTTGCGTGGATGCAGTCGAAGTGGTCATTGTGGTTGAAGTCGTTATTTGTGTGGATGCAATGCTTGTCACTTTTGTGGATGTGGTGGAAGATGACAATGATGTAGATGTTGGCTCTGTAGTAGATGCAGACAAACCTTCTGACGTTGGTGAGGACAAATTTGTCATCTGTGATGTAGATGATGTCACAGTGGTCAGAGTAGTTGCTGTTGCTGCTGGTGTAGATAAAGTGGTTGAATATGGAGTGGATGTACTTTTAGGTGACAAAGTATCTGGAGATGTTTTTGTAGATCCACTGCTCGTCTCTTGGGTGGATGCAGTAGAAGTGGTGAATTTGGTTGGAGTCGTTATTTGTGTGGATGCAGTGCTTCTCTCTGATGTGGATGTGGTGGAAGTTGACAGTGATGTAGTTGTTGGCTCTGTAGTAGATGCAGTAAAACTTTCTGACATTGGTGAGGACAAATTTGTAGTCTGTGATGTAGGTGATGTCACAGTGGTCAGAGTAGTTGCTGTTGATGCTGGTGTAGATAAAGTGGTTGTATATGGAGTGGATGTAGTTTTAGGTGACAAAGTATCTGGAGATGTTTCTGTAGATCCACTGCTCGTCTCTTGAGTGGATGCAGTAGAAGTGGTCAATGTGGTTGGAGTCGTTTTTTGTGTGGATGCAGTGCTTGTCTCTGATGTGGATGCGGTGGAATATGCAAATGATGTAGTTGTTGGCTCTGATGTAGATGTAGACAAACTGTCTGAAATTGGTGAGGATGAAGTCGTAATGTGTGATGTAGGTGATGACACAGAGGTCAGAGTAGTTGCTGTTGCTGCTGGTGTAGATGCAGGGGTTGAATATGGATTGGATGTACTTAAAGATGTCAGAGTAGCTGGAGATGTTTCTGTAGGTCCACTGCTCATCTCTTGCGTGGATGAGAAAGAAGTGGTAAATGTGGTTGGACTCATTATTTGTGTGGATGCTGTGCTTGTCTCTGATGTGGATGTGGTGGAAGATGACAATGATGTAGATGTTGGCTCTGTAGTAGATGCAGTCAAACCTTCTGACGTTGGTGAGGACAAATTTGTAGTCTGTGAGGTAGGTGATGTCACAGTGGTCAGAGTAGTTGCTGTTGCTGCTGGTGTAGATAAAGTGGTTGAATATGGATTGGATGTACTTTTAGATGTCAGTGTATCTGGAGATGTTTCTTTAGAACCACTGCTTGTCTGTTGCGTGGATCCAGTCGAAGTGGTCATTGTGGTTGAAGTCGTTATTTGTGTGGATGCAATGCTTGTCACTTTTGTGGATGTGGTGGAAGATGACAATGATGTAGTTGTTGGCTCTCTAGTAGATGTAGTCAAACTTTCTGACGTTGGTGAGGACAAATTTGTCATCTGTGATGTAGGTGATGTCACAGTGGTCAGAGTAGTTGCTGTTGCTGCTGCTGTAGATAAAGTGGTTGAATATGGAGTGGATGTACTTTTAGGTGACAAAGTATCTGGAGATGTTTTTGTAGATCCACTGCTCGTCTCTTGGGTGGATGCAGTAGAAGTGGTGAATTTGGTTGGAGTCGTTATTTGTGTGGATGCAGTGCTTGTCTCTGATGTGGATGTGGTGGAAGTTGACAGTGATGTAGTTGTTGGCTCTGTAGTAGATGCAGTAAAACTTTCTGACATTGGTGAGGACAAATTTGTAGTCTGTGATGTAGGTGATGTCACAGTGGTCAGAGTAGTTGCTGTTGCTGCTGGTGTAGATAAAGTGGTTGAATATGGAGTGGATGTACTTTTAGGTGACAAAGTATCTGGAGATGTTTGTGTAGATCCACTGCTCGTCTCTTGCGTGGATGCAGTAGAAGTGGTGAATTTGGTTGGAGTCGTTATTTGTGTGGATGCAGTGCTTGTCTCTGATGTGGATGCGGTGGAAGATGACAGTGATGTAGTTGTTGGCTCTGTAGTAGATGTAGACAAACTTTCTGAAATTGGTGAGGATGAAGTCATATTGTGTGATGTAGGTGATGTCACAGAGGTCAGAGTAGTTGCTGATGCTGCTGGTGTAGATGCAGGGGTTGAATATGGATTGGATGTACTTAAAGATGTCAGAGTAGCTGGAGATGTTTCTGTAGGTCCACTGCTCGTCTCTTGCGTGGATGCAGTAGAAGTGGTAAATGTGGTGGGAGTCATTACTTGGGTGGATGCTGTGCTATTCTCTGATGTGGATGCGGTGGAAGGTGACAATGATGTAGTTGTTGGCTCTGATATAGATGTAGACAAACGTTTTGACGTTGGTGAGGACAAATTTGTAGTCTCTGATGTAGGTGATGTCACAGTGGTCAGAGTAGTTGCTGTTGCTGCAGGTGTAAATAAAGTGGTTGAATATGGAGTGGATGTACTTTTAGGTGACAAAGTATCTGGAGATGGTTCTGTAGATCCACTACTCATCTCTTGCTTCGATGCAGTAGAAGTGTTGAATTTGGTTGGAGTCGTTATTTGTGTGGATGCAGTGCTTGTTTCTGATATGGATGTTTGGGAAGATGACAGTGATGTAGTTGTTGGCTCTGTAGTAGATGCAGTAAAACTTTCTGACGTTGGTGTGGACAAATTTGTAGTCTGTGATGTAGGTGATGTCACAGTGGTCAGAGTAGTTGCTGTTGCTGCTGGTGTAGATATAGTGGTTGTATATGGAGTGGATATACTTCTAGGTGACAAAGTATCTGGAGATTTTTCTGTAGATCCACTGCTCGTCTCTTGCGTGGATGCAGTAGAAGTGGTGAATTTGGTTGGAGTCGTTATTTGTGTGGATGCAGTGCTTGTCTCTGATGTGGATGCGGTGGAAGATGACAGTGATGTAGTTGTTGGCTCTGTAGTAGATGTAGACACACTTTCTGAAATTGGTGAGGATGTTGTCATAATGTGTGATGTAGGTGATGTCACAGAGGTCAGAGTAGTTGCTGTTGCTGCTGGTGTAGATGCAGGGGTTGAATATGGATTGGATGTACTTAAAGATGTCAGAGTAGCTGGAGATGTTTCTGTAGGTCCACTGCTCGTCTCTTGCGTGGATGCAGTAGAAGTGGTAAATGTGGTTGGATTCATTATTTGTGTGGATGCTGTGCTGGTCTCTGATGTGGATGCGGTGGAAGATGACAATGATGTAGTTATTGGCTCTGATGTAGACCTAGACAAACGTTTTGACATTGGTGAGGACAAATTTGTAGTCTGTGAGGTAGGTGATGTTACAGTGGTCAGAGTAGTTGCTGTTGCTGCTGGTGTAGATAAAGTGGTTGTATAGGGAGTGGATATACTTCTAGGTGACAAAGTATCTGGAGATGTTTCTGTAGATCCACTGCTCGTCTCTTGCATGGATGCAGTAGAAGTGGTAAATGTGGTTGGATTCATTATTTGTGTGGATGCTGTGCTGGTCTCTGATGTGGATGCGGTGGAAGATGACAATGATGTAGTTATTGGCTCTGATGTAGACCTAGACAAACGTTTTGACATTGGTGAGGACAAATTTGTAGTCTGTGAGGTAGGTGATGTTACAGTGGTCAGAGTAGTTGCTGTTGCTGCTGGTGTAGATAAAGTGGTTGTATAGGGAGTGGATGTACTTCTAGGTGACAAAGTATCTGGAGATGTTTCTGTAGATCCACTGCTCGTCTCTTGCATGGATGCAGTAAAAGTGGTCAATGTGGTTGGAGTCGTTAACTGTGTGGATGCAGTGCTTCTCTCTGATGTGGATGTGGTGGAAGATGACAATGATGTAGATGTTGGCTCTGTAGTAGATGCAGTCAAACCTTCTAACGTTGGTGAGGACAAATTTGTAGACTGTGATGTAGGTGATGTTACAGTGGTCAGAGTAGTTGCTGTTGCTGCTGGTGTAGATAAAGTGGTTGAATATGGAGTGGATGTACTTTTAGGTGACAAAGTATCTGGAGATGTTTGTGTAGATCCACTGCTCGTCTCTTGCGTGGATGCAGTAGAAGTGGTGAATTTGGTTGGAGTCGTTATTTTTGTGGATGCAGTGCTTGTCTCTGATGTGGATGCGGTGGAAGATGACAATGATGTAGTTCTTGGCTCTGATGTAGATGTAGACAAACTTTTTGACATTGGTGAGGACAAATTTGTAGTCTCTGATGTAGGTGAAGTCAGAGTGGTCAGAGTAGTTGCTGTTGCTGCTGGTGTAGATAAAGTGGTTGTATATGGAGTGGATGTACTTTTAGGTGACAAAGTATCTGGAGATGTTTCTGTAGATCCACTGCTCGTCTCTTGCATGGATGCAGTAGTAGTGGTGAATTTGGTTGGAGTCGTTATTTGTGTGGATGCAGTGCTTGTCTCTGATGTGGATGCGGTGGAAGATGACAGTGATGTAGTTGTTGGATCTGTAGTAGATGTAGACAAACTTTCTGAAATTGGTGAGGATGAAGTCATAATATGCGATGTAGGTGATGTCACAGAGGTCAGAGTAGTTGCTGATGCTGCTGGTGTAGATGCAGGGGTTGAATATGGATTGGAAGTACTTAAAGATGTCAGAGTAGCTGGAGATGTTTCTGTAGGTCCACTGCTCGTCTCTTGCGTGGATGCAGTAGAAGTGGTAAATGTGGTGGGAGTCATTGTTTGTGTGGATGCTGTGCTGGTCTCTGATGTGGATGCGGTGTAAGATGACAATGATGTAGTTGTTGGCTCTGATGTAGATGTAGACAAACGTTTTGACGTTGGTGAGGACAAATTTGTAATCTGTGATGTAGGTGATGTCACAGTGGTCAGAGTAGTTGCTGTTGCTGCTGGTGTAGATAAAGTGGTTGAATATGGATTGGATGTACTTTTAGATGTCAGTGTATCTGGAGATGTTTCTTTAGAACCACTGCTTGTCTGTTGCGTGGATCCAGTCGAAGTGGTCATTGTGGTTGAAGTCGTTATTTGTGTGGATGCAATGCTTGTCACTTTTGTGGATGTGGTGGAAGATGACAATGATGTAGTTGTTGGCTCTCTAGTAGATGTAGTCAAACTTTCTGACGTTGGTGAGGACAAATTTGTCATCTGTGATGTAGGTGATGTCACAGTGGTCAGAGTAGTTGCTGTTGCTGCTGCTGTAGATAAAGTGGTTGAATATGGAGTGGATGTACTTTTAGGTGACAAAGTATCTGGAGATGTTTTTGTAGATCCACTGCTCGTCTCTTGGGTGGATGCAGTAGAAGTGGTGAATTTGGTTGGAGTCGTTATTTGTGTGGATGCAGTGCTTGTCTCTGATGTGGATGTGGTGGAAGTTGACAGTGATGTAGTTGTTGGCTCTGTAGTAGATGCAGTAAAACTTTCTGACATTGGTGAGGACAAATTTGTAGTCTGTGATGTAGGTGATGTCACAGTGGTCAGAGTAGTTGCTGTTGATGCTGGTGTAGATAAAGTGGTTGTATATGGAGTGGATGTAGTTTTAGGTGACAAAGTATCTGGAGATGTTTCTGTAGATCCACTGCTCGTCTCTTGCGTGGATGCAGTAGAAGTGGTGAATTTGGTTGGAGTCGTTATTTGTGTGGATGCAGTGCTTGTCTCTGATGTGGATGTGGTGGAAGATGACAGTGATGTAGTTGTTGGCTCTGTAGTAGATGTAGACAAACTTTCTGAAATTGGTGAGGATGAAGTCATATTATGCGATGTAGGTGATGTCACAGAGGTCAGAGTAGTTGCTGATGCTGCTGGTGTAGATACAGGGGTTGAATATGGATTGGATGTACTTAAAGATGTCAGAGTAGCTGGAGATGTTTCTGTAGGTCCACTGCTCGTCTCTTGCGTGGATGCAGTAGAAGTGGTAAATGTGGTGGGAGTCATTGTTTGGGTGGATGCTGTGCTGGTCTCTGATGTGGATGCGGTGGAAGATGACAATGATGTAGTTGTTGGCTCTGATGTAGATGTAGACAAACGTTTTGACGTTGGTGAGGACAAATTTGTAATCTGTGATGTAGGTGATGTCACAGTGGTCAGAGTAGTTGCTGTTGCTGCTGGTGTAGATAAAGTGGTTGAATATGGATTGGATGTACTTTTAGATGTCAGTGTATCTGGAGATGTTTCTTTAGAACCACTGCTTGTCTGTTGCGTGGATGCAGTCGAAGTGGTCATTGTGGTTGAAGTCGTTATTTGTGTGGATGCAATGCTTGTCACTTTTGTGGATGTGGTGGAAGATGACAATGATGTAGATGTTGGCTCTGTAGTAGATGCAGACAAACCTTCTGACGTTGGTGAGGACAAATTTGTCATCTGTGATGTAGATGATGTCACAGTGGTCAGAGTAGTTGCTGTTGCTGCTGGTGTAGATAAAGTGGTTGAATATGGAGTGGATGTACTTTTAGGTGACAAAGTATCTGGAGATGTTTTTGTAGATCCACTGCTCGTCTCTTGGGTGGATGCAGTAGAAGTGGTGAATTTGGTTGGAGTCGTTATTTGTGTGGATGCAGTGCTTCTCTCTGATGTGGATGTGGTGGAAGTTGACAG
This sequence comes from Electrophorus electricus, assembly GCF_041902795.1. Taxonomy (NCBI): domain Eukaryota; kingdom Metazoa; phylum Chordata; class Actinopteri; order Gymnotiformes; family Gymnotidae; genus Electrophorus; species Electrophorus electricus. Next base: position 25,525,842 of record NC_137508.1, read on the forward strand.
TGATGTAGTTGTTGGCTCTGTAGTAGATGCAGTAAAACTTTCTGACATTGGTGAGGACAAATTTGTAGTCTGTGATGTAGGTGATGTCACAGTGGTCAGAGTAGTTGCTGTTGATGCTGGTGTAGATAAAGTGGTTGTATATGGAGTGGATGTAGTTTTAGGTGACAAAGTATCTGGAGATGTTTCTGTAGATCCACTGCTCGTCTCTTGAGTGGATGCAGTAGAAGTGGTCAATGTGGTTGGAGTCGTTTTTTGTGTGGATGCAGTGCTTGTCTCTGATGTGGATGCGGTGGAATATGCAAATGATGTAGTTGTTGGCTCTGATGTAGATGTAGACAAACTGTCTGAAATTGGTGAGGATGAAGTCGTAATGTGTGATGTAGGTGATGACACAGAGGTCAGAGTAGTTGCTGTTGCTGCTGGTGTAGATGCAGGGGTTGAATATGGATTGGATGTACTTAAAGATGTCAGAGTAGCTGGAGATGTTTCTGTAGGTCCACTGCTCATCTCTTGCGTGGATGAGAAAGAAGTGGTAAATGTGGTTGGACTCATTATTTGTGTGGATGCTGTGCTTGTCTCTGATGTGGATGTGGTGGAAGATGACAATGATGTAGATGTTGGCTCTGTAGTAGATGCAGTCAAACCTTCTGACGTTGGTGAGGACAAATTTGTAGTCTGTGAGGTAGGTGATGTCACAGTGGTCAGAGTAGTTGCTGTTGCTGCTGGTGTAGATAAAGTGGTTGTATATGGAGTGGATGTACTTCTAGGTGACAAAGTATCTGGAGATGTTTTTGTAGATCCACTGCTCGTCTCTTGGGTGGATGCAGTAGAAGTGGTGAATTTGGTTGGAGTCGTTATTTGTGTGGATGCAGTGCTTGTCTCTGATGTGGATGTGGTGGAAGTTGACAGTGATGTAGTTGTTGGCTCTGTAGTAGATGCAGTAAAACTTTCTGACATTGGTGAGGACAAATTTGTAGTCTGTGATGTAGGTGATGTCACAGTGGTCAGAGTAGTTGCTGTTGATGCTGGTGTAGATAAAGTGGTTGTATATGGAGTGGATGTAGTTTTAGGTGACAAAGTATCTGGAGATGTTTCTGTAGATCCACTGCTCGTCTCTTGCGTGGATGCAGTAGAAGTGGTGAATTTGGTTGGAGTCGTTATTTGTGTGGATGCAGTGCTTGTCTCTGATGTGGATGTGGTGGAAGATGACAGTGATGTAGTTGTCGGCTCTGTAGTAGATGTAGACAAACTTTCTGAAATTGGTGAGGATGAAGTCATAATATGCGATGTAGGTGATGTCACAGAGGTCAGAGTAGTTGCTGATGCTGCTGGTGTAGATGCAGGGGTTGAATATGGATTGGATGTACTTAAAGATGTCAGAGTAGCTGGAGATGTTTCTGTAGGTCCACTGTTCGTCTCTTGCGTGGATGCAGTAGAAGTGGTAAATGTGGTGGGAGTCATTGTTTGTGTGGATGCTGTGCTGGTCTCTGATGTGGATGCGGTGGAAGATGACAATGATGTAGTTGTTGGCTCTGATGTAGATGTAGACAAACGTTTTGACGTTGGTGAGGACAAATTTGTAATCTGTGATGTAGGTGATGTCACAGTGGTCAGAGTAGTTGCTGTTGCTGCTGGTGTAGATAAAGTGGTTGAATATGGATTGGATGTACTTTTAGATGTCAGTGTATCTGGAGATGTTTCTTTAGAACCACTGCTTGTCTGTTGCGTGGATGCAGTCGAAGTGGTCATTGTGGTTGAAGTCGTTATTTGTGTGGATGCAATGCTTGTCACTTTTGTGGATGTGGTGGAAGATGACAATGATGTAGTTGTTGGCTCTCTAGTAGATGTAGTCAAACTTTCTGACGTTGGTGAGGACAAATTTGTCATCTGTGATGTAGTTGATGTCACAGTGGTCAGAGTAGTTGCTGTTGCTGCTGGTGTAGATAAAGTGGTTGAATATGGATTGGATGTACTTTTAGGTGACAAAGTATCTGGAGATGTTTTTGTAGATCCACTGCTAGTCTCTTGGGTGGATGCAGTAGAAGTGGTGAATTTGGTTGGAGTCGTTATTTGTGTGGATGCAGTGCTTCTCTCTGATGTGGATGTGGTGGAAGTTGACAGTGATGTAGTTGTTGGCTCTGTAGTAGATGCAGTAAAACTTTCTGACATTGGTGAGGACAAATTTGTAGTCTGTGATGTAGGTGATGTCACAGTGGTCAGAGTAGTTGCTGTTGATGCTGGTGTAGATAAAGTGGTTGTATATGGAGTGGATGTAGTTTTAGGTGACAAAGTATCTGGAGATGTTTCTGTAGATCCACTGCTCGTCTCTTGAGTGGATGCAGTAGAAGTGGTCAATGTGGTTGGAGTCGTTTTTTGTGTGGATGCAGTGCTTGTCTCTGATGTGGATGCGGTGGAATATGCAAATGATGTAGTTGTTGGCTCTGATGTAGATGTAGACAAACTGTCTGAAATTGGTGAGGATGAAGTCATATTATGCGATGTAGGTGATGTCACAGAGGTCAGAGTAGTTGCTGATGCTGCTGGTGTAGATGCAGGGGTTGAATATGGATTGGATGTACTTAAAGATGTCAGAGTAGCTGGAGATGTTTCTGTAGGTCCACTGCTCGTCTCTTGCGTGGATGCAGTAGAAGTGGTAAATGTGGTGGGAGTCATTGTTTGTGTGGATGCTGTGCTGGTCTCTGATGTGGGTGCGGTGGAAGATGACAATGATGTAGTTGTTGGCTCTGATGTAGATGTAGACAAACGTTTTGACATTGGTGAGGACAAATTTGTAATCTGTGATGTAGGTGATGTCACAGTGGTCAGAGTAGTTGCTGTTGCTGCTGGTGTAGATAAAGTGGTTGAATATGGATTGGATGTACTTTTAGATGTCAGTGTATCTGGAGATGTTTCTTTAGAACCACTGCTTGTCTCTTGCGTGGATGCAGTCGAAGTGGTCATTGTGGTTGAAGTCGTTATTTGTGTGGATGCAATGCTTGTCACTTTTGTGGATGTGGTGGAAGATGACAATGATGTAGTTGTTGGCTCTCTAGTAGATGTAGTCAAACTTTCTGACGTTGGTGAGGACAAATTTGTCATCTGTGATGTAGTTGATGTCACAGTGGTCAGAGTAGTTGCTGTTGCTGCTGGTGTAGATAAAGTGGTTGAATATGGATTGGATGTACTTTTAAGTGACAAAGTATCTGGAGATGTTTTTGTAGATCCACTGCTAGTCTCTTGGGTGGATGCAGTAGAAGTGGTGAATTTGGTTGGAGTCGTTATTTGTGTGGATGCAGTGCTTCTCTCTGATGTGGATGTGGTGGAAGTTGACAGTGATGTAGTTGTTGGCTCTGTAGTAGATGCAGTAAAACTTTCTGACATTGGTGAGGACAAATTTGTAGTCTGTGATGTAGGTGATGTCACAGTGGTCAGAGTAGTTGCTGTTGATGCTGGTGTAGATAAAGTGGTTGTATATGGAGTGGATGTAGTTTTAGGTGACAAAGTATCTGGAGATGTTTCTGTAGATCCACTGCTCGTCTCTTGAGTGGATGCAGTAGAAGTGGTCAATGTGGTTGGAGTCGTTTTTTGTGTGGATGCAGTGCTTGTCTCTGATGTGAATGCGGTGGAATATGCAAATGATGTAGTTGTTGGCTCTGATGTAGATGTAGACAAACTGTCTGAAATTGGTGAGGATGAAGTCATATTATGCGATGTAGGTGATGTCACAGAGGTCAGAGTAGTTGCTGTTGCTGCTGCTGTAGATGCAGGGGTTGAATATGGATTGGATGTACTTAAAGATGTCAGAGTAGCTGGAGATGTTTCTGTAGGTCCACTGCTCATCTCTTGCGTGGATGAGAAAGAAGTGGTAAATGTGGTTGGACTCATTATTTGTGTGGATGCTGTGCTTGTCTCTGATGTGGATGTGGTGGAAGATGACAATGATGTAGATGTTGGCTCTGTAGTAGATGCAGTCAAACCTTCTGACGTTGGTGAGGACAAATTTGTAGTCTGTGAGGTAGGTGATGTCACAGTGGTCAGAGTAGTTGCTGTTGCTGCTGGTGTAGATAAAGTTGTTGTATATGGAGTGGATGTACTTTTAGGTGACAAAGTATCTGGAGATGTTTTTGTAGATCCACTGCTCGTCTCTTGGGTGGATGCAGTAGAAGTGGTGAATTTGGTTGGAGTCGTTATTTGTGTGGATGCAGTGCTTGTCTCTGATGTGGATGTGGTGGAAGTTGACAGTGATGTAGTTGTTGGCTCTGTAGTAGATGCAGTAAAACTTTCTGACATTGGTGAGGACAAATTTGTAGTCTGTGATGTAGGTGATGTCACAGTGGTCAGAGTAGTTGCTGTTGATGCTGGTGTAGATGCAGGGGTTGAATATGGATTGGATGTACTTAAAGATGTCAGAGTAGCTGGAGATGTTTCTGTAGGTCCACTGCTCGTCTCTTGCGTGGATGCAGTAGAAGTGGTAAATGTGGTGGGAGTCATTACTTGTGTGGATGCTGTGCTGGTCTCTGATGTGTATGCGGTGGAAGGTGACAATGATGTAGTTGTTGGCTCTGATATAGATGTAGACAAACGTTTTGACGTTGGTGAGGACAAATTTGTAGTCTCTGATGTAGGTGATGTCACAGTGGTCAGAGTAGTTGCTGTTGCTGCTGGTGTAGATATAGTGGTTGTATATGCAGTGGATATACTTCTAGGTGACAAAGTATCTGGAGATTTTTCTGTAGATCCACTGCTCGTCTCTTGCGTGGATGCAGTAGAAGTGGTGAATTTGGTTGATGTGGATGTGGTGGAAGATGACAGTGATGTAGTTGTTGGCTCTGTAGTAGATGTAGACAAACTTTCTGAAATTGGTGAGGATGAAGTCATAATGTGTGATGTAGGTGATGTCACAGAGGTCAGAGTAGTTGCTGATGCTGCTGGTGTAGATGCAGGGGTTGAATATGGATTGGATGTACTTAAAGATGTCAGAGTAGCTGGAGATGTTTCTGTAGGTCCACTGCTCGTCTCTTGCGTGGATGCAGTAGAAGTGGTAAATGTGGTGGGAGTCATTACTTGTGTGGATGCTGTGCTGGTCTCTGATGTGGATGCGGTGGAAGATGACCATGATGTAGTTGTTGGCTCTGATGTAGATGTAGACAAACGTTTTGACGTTGGTGAGGACAAATTTGTAGTCTCTGATGTAGGTGATGTCACAGTGGTCAGAATAGTTGCTGTTGCTGCTGGTGTAGATAAAGTGGTTGTATATGGAGTGGATGTACTTCTAGGTGACAAAGTATCTGGAGATGTTTCTGTAGATCCACTGCTCGTCTCTTGCGTGGATGCAGTAGAAGTGGTCAATGTGTTTGGAGTTGTTATTTGTGTGGATGCAGTGCTTCTCTCTGATGTGGATGTGGTGGAAGATGACAATGATGTAGATGTTGGCTCTGTAGTAGATGCAGTCAAACCTTCTGACATTGGTGAGGACAAATTTGTAGACTGTGATGTAGGTGATGTCACAGTGGTCAGAGTAGTTGCTGTTGCTGCTGGTGTAGATAAAGTGGTTGAATATGGAGTGGATGTACTTTTAGGTGACAAAGTATCTGGAGATGTTTGTGTAGATCCACTGCTCGTCTCTTGCGTGGATGCAGTAGAAGTGGTGAATTTGGTTGGAGTTGTTATTTGTGTGGATGCAGTGCTTGTCTCTGATGTGGATGCGGTGGAAGATGACAATGATGTAGTTGTTGGCTCTGTAGTAGATGTAGACAAACTTTCTGAAATTGGTGAGGATGAAGTCATAATGTGTGATGTAGGTGATGTCACAGAGGTCAGAGTAGTTGCTGATGCTGCTGGTGTAGATGCAGGGGTTGAATATGGATTGGATGTACTTAAAGATGTCAGAGTAGCTGGAGATGTTTCTGTAGGTCCACTGCTCGTCTCTTGCGTGGATGCAGTAGAAGTGGTAAATGTGGTGGGAGTCATTACTTGTGTGGATGCTGTGCTGGTCTCTGATGTGGATGCGGTGGAAGGTGACAATGATGTAGTTGTTGGCTCTGATATAGATGTAGACAAACGTTTTGACGTTGGTGAGGACAAATGTGTAGTCTCTGATGTAGGTGATGTCACAGTGGTCAAAGTAGTTGCTGTTGCTGCAGGTGTAAATAAAGTGGTTGAATATGGAGTGGATGTACTTTTAGGTGACAAAGTATCTGGAGATGGTTCTGTAGATCCACTGCTCATCTCTTGCTTCGATGCAGTAGAAGTGGTTAATTTGGTTGGAGTCGTTATTTGTGTGGATGCAGTGCTAGTTTCTGATGTGGATGTTTGGGAAGATGACAGTGATGTAGTTGTTGGCTCTGTAGTAGATGCAGTAAAACTTTCTGACGTTGGTGTGGACAAATTTGTAGTCTGTGATGTAGGTGATGTCACAGTGGTCAGAGTAGTTGCTGTTGCTGCTGGTGTAGATATAGTGGTTGTATATGGAGTGGATGTACTTCTAGGTGACAAAGTATCTGGGGATTTTTCTGTAGATCCACTGCTCGTCTCTTGCGTGGATGCAGTAGATGTGGTGAATTTGGTTGTTGTGGATGTGGTGGAAGATGACAGTGATGTAGTTGTTGGCTCTGTAGTAGATGCAGTAAAACTTTCTGACGTTGGTGAGGACAAATTTGTAGTCTGTGATGTAGGTGATGTCACAGTGGTCAGAGTAGTTGCTGTTGCTGCTGATGTAGATGAATTGGTTGTATATGGAGTGGATGTACTTCTAGGTGACAAAGTATCTGGGGATGTTTCTGTAGATCCACTGCTCATCTCTTGCGTGGATGCAGTAGAAGTGGTCAATGTGGTTGGAGTCGTTATTTGTGTGGATGCCTTGCTTCTCTCTGATGTGGATGTGGTGGAAGATGACAATGATGTAGATGTTGGCTCTGTAGTAGATGCAGTCAAACCTTCTGACGTTGGTGAGGACAAATTTGTAGACTGTGATGTAGGTGATGTCACAGTGGTCAGAGTAGTTGCTGTTGCTGCTGGTGTAGATAAAGTGGTTGAATATGGAGAGGATGTACCTTTAGGTGACAAAGTATCTGGAGATGTTTGTGTAGATCCACTGCTTGTCTCTTGCTTGAATGCAGTAGAAGTGGTGAATTTTGTTGGAGTCGTTATTTGTGTGGATGCAGTGCTTGTCTCTGATGTGGATGCGGTGGAAGATGACAGTGATGTAGTTGTTGGCTCTGTAGTAGATGTAGACAAACTTTTTGAAATTGGTGAGGATGAAGTCATAATGTGTGATGTAGGTGATGTCACAGAGGTCAGAGTAGTTGCTGATGCTGCTGGTGTAGATGCAGGGGTTGAATATGGATTGGATGTACTTAAAGATGTCAGAGTAGCTGGAGATGTTTCTGTAGGTCCACTGCTCGTCTCTTGCGTGGATGCAGTAGAAGTGGTAAATGTGGTGGGAGTCATTATTTGTGTGGATGCTGTGCTGGTCTCTGATGTGGATGCAGTGGAAGATGACAATGATGTAGTTGTTGGCTCTGATGTAGATGTAGACAAACGTTTTGACGTTGGTGAGGACAAATTTGTAGTCTCTGATGTAGGTGATGTCACAGTGGTCAAAGTAGTTGCTGTTGCTGCAGGTGTAAATAAAGTGGTTGAATATGGAGTGGATGTACTTCTAGGTGACAAAGTATCTGGGGATGTTTCTGTAGGTCCACTGCTCGTCTCTTGCGTGGATGCAGTAGAAGTGGTGAATTTGGTTGGAGTCGTTATTTGTGTGGATGCAGTGCTTCTCTCTGATGTGGATGTGGTGGAAGATGACAATGATGTAGATGTTGGCTCTGTAGTAGATGCAGTCAAACCTTCTGACATTGGTGAGGACAAATTTGTAGACTGTGATGTAGGTGATGTCACAGTGGTCAGAGTAGTTGCTGTTGCTGCTGGTGTAGATAAAGTGGTTGAATATGGAGTGGATGTACTTTTAGGTGACAAAGTATCTGGAGATGTTTGTGTAGATCCACTGCTCGTCTCTTGCGTGGATGCAGTAGAAGTGGTGAATTTGGTTGGAGTTGTTATTTGTGTGGATGCAGTGCTTCTCTCTGATGTGGATGTGGTGGAAGATGACAATGATGTAGATGTTGGCTCTGTAGTAGATGCAGTCAAACCTTCTGACGTTGGTGAGGACAAATTTGTAGACTGTGATGTAGGTGATGTCACAGTGGTCAGAGTAGTTGCTGTTGCTGCTGGTGTAGATAAAGTGGTTGAATATGGATTGGATGTACTTAAAGATCTCAGAGTAGCTGGAGATGTTTCTGTAGGTCCACTGCTCGTCTCTTGCATGGATGCAGTAGAAGTGGTAAATGTGGTGGGAGTCATTACTTGTGTGGATGCTGTGCTGGTCTCTGATGTGTATGCGGTGGAAGGTGACAATGATGTAGTTGTTGGCTCTGATATAGATGTAGACAAACGTTTTGACGTTGGTGAGGACAAATTTGTAGTCTCTGATGTAGGTGATGTCACAGTGGTCAGAGTAGTTGCTGTTGCTGCTGGTGTAGATATAGTGGTTGTATATGCAGTGGATATACTTCTAGGTGACAAAGTATCTGGAGATTTTTCTGTAGATCCACTGCTCGTCTCTTGCGTGGATGCAGTAGATGTGGTGAATTTGGTTGATGTGGATGTGGTGGAAGATGACAGTGATGTAGTTGTTGGCTCTGTAGTAGATGTAGACAAACTTTCAGAAATTGGTGAGGATGAAGTCATAATGTGTGATGTAGGTGATGTCACAGAGGTCAGAGTAGTTGCTGATGCTGCTGGTGTAGATGCAGGGGTTGAATATGGATTGGATGTACTTAAAGATGTCAGAGTAGCTGGAGATGTTTCTGTAGGTCCACTGCTCGTCTCTTGCGTGGATGCAGTAGAAGTGGTAAATGTGGTGGGAGTCATTACTTGTGTGGATGCTGTGCTGGTCTCTGATGTGGATGCGGTGGAAGATGACCATGATGTAGTTGTTGGCTCTGATGTAGATGTAGACAAACGTTTTGACGTTGGTGAGGACAAATTTGTAGTCTCTGATGTAGGTGATGTCACAGTGGTCAGAATAGTTGCTGTTGCTGCTGGTGTAGATAAAGTGGTTGTATATGGAGTGGATGTACTTCTAGGTGACAAAGTATCTGGAGATGTTTCTGTAGATCCACTGCTCGTCTCTTGCGTGGATGCAGTAGAAGTGGTCAATGTGTTTGGAGTTGTTATTTGTGTGGATGCAGTGCTTCTCTCTGATGTGGATGTGGTGGAAGATGACAATGATGTAGATGTTGGCTCTGTAGTAGATGCAGTCAAACCTTCTGACATTGGTGAGGACAAATTTGTAGACTGTGATGTAGGTGATGTCACAGTGGTCAGAGTAGTTGCTGTTGCTGCTGGTGTAGATAAAGTGGTTGAATATGGAGTGGATGTACTTTTAGGTGACAAAGTATCTGGAGATGTTTGTGTAGATCCACTGCTCGTCTCTTGCGTGGATGCAGTAGAAGTGGTGAATTTGGTTGGAGTTGTTATTTGTGTGGATGCAGTGCTTCTCTCTGATGTGGATGTGGTGGAAGATGACAATGATGTAGATGTTGGCTCTGTAGTAGATGCAGTCAAACCTTCTGACGTTGGTGAGGACAAATTTGTAGACTGTGATGTAGGTGATGTCACAGTGGTCAGAGTAGTTGCTGTTGCTGCTGGTGTAGATAAAGTGGTTGAATATGGATTGGATGTACTTAAAGATCTCAGAGTAGCTGGAGATGTTTCTGTAGGTCCACTGCTCGTCTCTTGCATGGATGCAGTAGAAGTGGTAAATGTGGTGGGAGTCATTACTTGTGTGGATGCTGTGCTGGTCTCTGATGTGTATGCGGTGGAAGGTGACAATGATGTAGTTGTTGGCTCTGATATAGATGTAGACAAACGTTTTGACGTTGGTGAGGACAAATTTGTAGTCTCTGATGTAGGTGATGTCACAGTGGTCAGAGTAGTTGCTGTTGCTGCTGGTGTAGATATAGTGGTTGTATATGCAGTGGATATACTTCTAGGTGACAAAGTATCTGGAGATTTTTCTGTAGATCCACTGCTCGTCTCTTGCGTGGATGCAGTAGATGTGGTGAATTTGGTTGATGTGGATGTGGTGGAAGATGACAGTGATGTAGTTGTTGGCTCTGTAGTAGATGTAGACAAACTTTCTGAAATTGGTGAGGATGAAGTCATAATGTGTGATGTAGGTGATGTCACAGAGGTCAGAGTAGTTGCTGATGCTGCTGGTGTAGATGCAGGGGTTGAATATGGATTGGATGTACTTAAAGATGTCAGAGTAGCTGGAGATGTTTCTGTAGGTCCACTGCTCGTCTCTTGCGTGGATGCAGTAGAAGTGATCAATGTGTTTGGAGTTGTTATTTGTGTGGATGCAGTGCTTCTCTCTGATGTGGATGTGGTGGAAGATGACAATGATGTAGATGTTGGCTCTGTAGTAGATGCAGTCAAACCTTCTGACATTGGTGAGGACAAATTTGTAGACTGTGATGTAGGTGATGTCACAGTGGTCAGAGTAGTTGCTGTTGCTGCTGGTGTAGATAAAGTGGTTGAATATGGAGTGGATGTACTTTTAGGTGACAAAGTATCTGGAGATGTTTGTGTAGATCCACTGCTCGTCTCTTGCGTGGATGCAGTAGAAGTGGTGAATTTGGTTGGAGTTGTTATTTGTGTGGATGCAGTGCTTGTCTCTGATGTGGATGCGGTGGAAGATGACAATGATGTAGTTGTTGGCTCTGTAGTAGATGCAGACAAACTTTCTGAAATTGGTGAGGATGAAGTCATAATGTGTGATGTAGGTGATGTCACAGAGGTCAGAGTAGTTGCTGATGCTGCTGGTGTAGATGCAGGGGTTGAATATGGATTGGATGTACTTAAAGATGTCAGAGTAGCTGGAGATGTTTCTGTAGGTCCACTGCTCGTCTCTTGCGTGGATGCAGTAGAAGTGGTAAATGTGGTGGGAGTCATTACTTGTGTGGATGCTGTGCTGGTCTCTGATGTGGATGCGGTGGAAGGTGACAATGATGTAGTTGTTGGCTCTGATATAGATGTAGACAAACGTTTTGACGTTGGTGAGGACAAATGTGTAGTCTCTGATGTAGGTGATGTCACAGTGGTCAAAGTAGTTGCTGTTGCTGCAGGTGTAAATAAAGTGGTTGAATATGGAGTGGATGTACTTTTAGGTGACAAAGTATCTGGAGATGGTTCTGTAGATCCACTGCTCATCTCTTGCTTCGATGCAGTAGAAGTGGTTAATTTGGTTGGAGTCGTTATTTGTGTGGATGCAGTGCTAGTTTCTGATGTGGATGTTTGGGAAGATGACAGTGATGTAGTTGTTGGCTCTGTAGTAGATGCAGTAAAACTTTCTGACGTTGGTGTGGACAAATTTGTAGTCTGTGATGTACGTGATGTCACAGTGGTCAGAGTAGTTGCTGTTGCTGCTGGTGTAGATATAGTGGTTGTATATGGAGTGGATGTACTTCTAGGTGACAAAGTATCTGGGGATTTTTCTGTAGATCCACTGCTCGTCTCTTGCGTGGATGCAGTAGATGTGGTGAATTTGGTTGTTGTGGATGTGGTGGAAGATGACAGTGATGTAGTTGTTGGCTCTGTAGTAGATGCAGTAAAACTTTCTGACGTTGGTGAGGACAAATTTGTAGTCTGTGATGTAGGTGATGTCACAGTGGTCAGAGTAGTTGCTGTTGCTGCTGATGTAGATGAATTGGTTGTATATGGAGTGGATGTACTTCTAGGTGACAAAGTATCTGGGGATGTTTCTGTAGATCCACTGCTCGTCTCTTGCGTGGATGCAGTAGAAGTGGTCAATGTGGTTGGAGTCGTTATTTGTGTGGATGCCTTGCTTCTCTCTGATGTGGATGTGGTGGAAGATGACAATGATGTAGATGTTGGCTCTGTAGTAGATGCAGTCAAACCTTCTGACGTTGGTGAGGACAAATTTGTAGACTGTGATGTAGGTGATGTCACAGTGGTCAGAGTAGTTGCTGTTGCTGCTGGTGTAGATAAAGTGGTTGAATATGGAGAGGATGTACCTTTAGGTGACAAAGTATCTGGAGATGTTTGTGTAGATCCACTGCTCGTCTCTTGCTTGAATGCAGTAGAAGTGGTGAATTTTGTTGGAGTCGTTATTTGTGTGGATGCAGTGCTTGTCTCTGATGTGGATGCGGTGGAAGATGACAGTGATGTAGTTGTTGGCTCTGTAGTAGATGTAGACAAACTTTTTGAAATTGGTGAGGATGAAGTCATAATGTGTGATGTAGGTGATGTCACAGAGGTCAGAGTAATTGCTGATGCTGCTGGTGTAGATGCAGGGGTTGAATATGGATTGGATGTACTTAAAGATGTCAGAGTAGCTGGAGATGTTTCTCTAGGTCCACTGCTCGTCTCTTGCGTGGATGCAGTAGAAGTGGTAAATGTGGTGGGAGTCAATATTTGTGTGGATGCTGTGCTGGTCTCTGATGTGGATGCGGTGGAAGATGACAATGATGTAGTTGTTGGCTCTGATGTAGATGTAGACAAACGTTTTGACATTGGTGAGGACAAATTTGTAGTCTCTGATGTAGGTGATGTCACAGTGGTCAAAGTAGTTGCTGTTGCTGCAGGTGTAAATAAAGTGGTTGAATATGGAGTGGATGTACTTCTAGGTGACAAAGTATCTGGGGATGTTTCTGTAGGTCCACTGCTCGTCTCTTGCGTGGATGCAGTAGAAGTGGTGAATTTGGTTGGAGTCGTTATTTGTGTGGATGCAGTGCTTCTCTCTGATGTGGATGTGGTGGAAGATGACAATGATGTAGATGTTGGCTCTGTAGTAGATGCAGTCAAACCTTCTGACGTTGGTGAGGACAAATTTGTAGACTGTGATGTAGGTGATGTCACAGTGGTCAGAGTAGTTGCTGTTGCTGCTGGTGTAGATAAAGTGGTTGAATATGGAGTGGATGTACTTTTAGGTGACAAAGTATCTGGAGATGTTTGTGTAGATCCACTGCTCGTCTCTTGCGTGGATGCAGTAGAAGTGGTGAATTTGGTTGGAGTCGTTATTTGTGTGGATGCAGTGCTTGTCTCTGATGTGGATGCGGTGGAAGATGACAGTGATGTAGTTGATGGCTCTGTAGTAGATGTAGACAAACTTTCAGAAATTGGTGAGGATGAAGTCATAATGTGTGATGTAGGTGATGTCACAGAGGTCAGAGTAGTTGCTGATTCTGCTGGTGTAGATGCAGGGGTTGAATATGGATTGGATGTACTTAAAGATGTCAGAGTAGCTGGAGATGTTTCTGTAGGTCCACTGCTCGTCTCTTGCATGGATGCAGTAGAAGTGGTAAATGTGGTGGGAGTCATTACTTGTGTGGATGCTGTGCTGGTCTCTGATGTGTATGCGGTGGAAGGTGACAATGATGTAGTTGTTGGCTTTGATATAGATGTAGACAAACGTTTTGACGTTGGTGAGGACAAATTTGTAGTCTCTGATGTAGGTGATGTCACAGTGGTCAGAGTAGTTGCTGTTGCTGCTGGTGTAGATATAGTGGTTGTATATGCAGTGGATATACTTCTAGGTGACAAAGTATCTGGAGATTTTTCTGTAGATCCACTGCTCGTCTCTTGCGTGGATGCAGTAGATGTGGTGAATTTGGTTGATGTGGATGTGGTGGAAGATGACAGTGATGTAGTTGTTGGCTCTGTAGTAGATGTAGACAAACTTTCTGAAATTGGTGAGGATGAAGTCATAATGTGTGATGTAGGTGATGTCACAGAGGTCAGAGTAGTTGCTGATGCTGCTGGTGTAGATGCAGGGGTTGAATATGGATTGGATGTACTTAAAGATGTCAGAGTAGCTGGAGATGTTTCTGTAGGTCCACTGCTCGTCTCTTGCGTGGATGCAGTAGAAGTGGTAAATGTGGTGGGAGTCATTACTTGTGTGGATGCTGTGCTGGTCTCTGATGTGGATGCGGTGGAAGATGACCATGATGTAGTTGTTGGCTCTGATGTAGATGTAGACAAACGTTTTGACGTTGGTGAGGACAAATTTGTAGTCTCTGATGTAGGTGATGTCACAGTGGTCAAAGTAGTTGCTGTTGCTGCAGGTGTAAATAAAGTGGTTGAATATGGAGTGGATGTACTTTTAGATGTCAGTGTATCTGGAGATGTTTCTTTAGAACCACTGCTTGTCTGTTGCGTGGATGCAGTCGAAGTGGTCATTGTGGTTGAAGTCGTTATTTGTGTGGATGCAATGCTTGTCACTTTTGTGGATGTGGTGGAAGATGACAATGATGTAGTTGTTGGCTCTCTAGTAGATGTAGTCAAACTTTCTGACGTTGGTGAGGACAAATTTGTCATCTGTGATGTAGGTGATGTCACAGTGGTCAGAGTAGTTGCTGTTGCTGCTGGTGTAGATAAAGTGGTTGAATATGGAGTGGATGTACTTTTAGGTGACAAAGTATCTGGAGATGTTTGTGTAGATCCACTGCTCGTCTCTTGCGTGGATGCAGTAGAAGTGGTGAATTTGGTTGGAGTCGTTATTTGTGTGGATGCAGTGCTTGTCTCTGATGTGGATGCGGTGGAAGATGACAGTGATGTAGTTGATGGCTCTGTAGTAGATGTAGACAAACTTTCAGAAATTGGTGAGGATGAAGTCATAATGTGTGATGTAGGTGATGTCACAGAGGTCAGAGTAGTTGCTGATTCTGCTGGTGTAGATGCAGGGGTTGAATATGGATTGGATGTACTTAAAGATGTCAGAGTAGCTGGAGATGTTTCTGTAGGTCCACTGCTCGTCTCTTGCATGGATGCAGTAGAAGTGGTAAATGTGGTGGGAGTCATTACTTGTGTGGATGCTGTGCTGGTCTCTGATGTGTATGCGGTGGAAGGTGACAATGATGTAGTTGTTGGCTTTGATATAGATGTAGACAAACGTTTTGACGTTGGTGAGGACAAATTTGTAGTCTCTGATGTAGGTGATGTCACAGTGGTCAGAGTAGTTGCTGTTGCTGCTGGTGTAGATATAGTGGTTGTATATGCAGTGGATATACTTCTAGGTGACAAAGTATCTGGAGATTTTTCTGTAGATCCACTGCTCGTCTCTTGCGTGGATGCAGTAGATGTGGTGAATTTGGTTGATGTGGATGTGGTGGAAGATGACAGTGATGTAGTTGTTGGCTCTGTAGTAGATGTAGACAAACTTTCTGAAATTGGTGAGGATGAAGTCATAATGTGTGATGTAGGTGATGTCACAGAGGTCAGAGTAGTTGCTGATGCTGCTGGTGTAGATGCAGGGGTTGAATATGGATTGGATGTACTTAAAGATGTCAGAGTAGCTGGAGATGTTTCTGTAGGTCCACTGCTCGTCTCTTGCGTGGATGCAGTAGAAGTGGTAAATGTGGTGGGAGTCATTACTTGTGTGGATGCTGTGCTGGTCTCTGATGTGGATGCGGTGGAAGATGACCATGATGTAGTTGTTGGCTCTGATGTAGATGTAGACAAACGTTTTGACGTTGGTGAGGACAAATTTGTAGTCTCTGATGTAGGTGATGTCACAGTGGTCAAAGTAGTTGCTGTTGCTGCAGGTGTAAATAAAGTGGTTGAATATGGAGTGGATGTACTTTTAGATGTCAGTGTATCTGGAGATGTTTCTTTAGAACCACTGCTTGTCTGTTGCGTGGATGCAGTCGAAGTGGTCATTGTGGTTGAAGTCGTTATTTGTGTGGATGCAATGCTTGTCACTTTTGTGGATGTGGTGGAAGATGACAATGATGTAGTTGTTGGCTCTCTAGTAGATGTAGTCAAACTTTCTGACGTTGGTGAGGACAAATTTGTCATCTGTGATGTAGGTGATGTCACAGTGGTCAGAGTAGTTGCTGTTGCTGCTGGTGTAGATAAAGTGGTTGAATATGGAGTGGATGTACTTTTAGGTGACAAAGTATCTGGAGATGTTTTTGTAGATCCACTGCTAGTCTCTTGGGTGGATGCAGTAGAAGTGGTGAATTTGGTTGGAGTCGTTATTTGTGTGGATGCAGTGCTTGTCTCTGATGTGGATGTGGTGGAAGTTGACAGTGATGTAGTTGTTGGCTCTGTAGTAGATGCAGTAAAACTTTCTGACATTGGTGAGGACAAATTTGTCATCTGTGATGTAGGTGATGTCACAGTGGTCAGAGTAGTTGCTGTTGCTGCTGGTGTAGATAAAGTGGTTGAATATGGAGTGGATGTACTTTTAGGTGACAAAGTATCTGGAGATTTTTCTGTAGATCCACTGCTCGTCTCTTGCGTGGATGCAGTAGATGTGGTGAATTTGGTTGATGTGGATGTGGTGGAAGATGACAGTGATGTAGTTGTTGGCTCTGTAGTAGATGCAGTAAAACTTTCTGACGTTGGTGAGGACAAATTTGTAGTCTGTGATGTAGGTGATGTCACAGTGGTCAGAGTAGTTGCTGATGCTGCTGGTGTAGATGCAGGGGTTGAATATGGATTGGATGTACTTAAAGATGTCAGAGTAGCTGGAGATGTTTCTTTAGGTCCACTGCTCGTCTCTTGCGTGGATGCAGTAGAAGTGGCAAATGTGGTGGGAGTCATTATTTGTGTGGATGCTGTGCTGGTCTCTGATGTGGATGCGGTGGAAGATGACAATGATGTAGTTGTTGGCTCTGATGTAGATGTAGACAAACGTTTTGACGTTGGTGAGGACAAATTTGTAGTCTCTGATGTAGGTGATGTCACAGTGGTCAAAGTAGTTGCTGTTGCTGCAGGTGTAAATAAAGTGGTTGAATATGGAGTGGATGTACTTCTAAGTGACAAAGTGTCTGGGGATGTTTCTGTAGGTCCACTGCTCGTCTCTTGCGTGGATGCAGTAGAAGTGGTTAATTTGGTTGGAGTCGTTATTTGTGTGGATGCAGTGCTTCTCTCCGATGTGGATGTGGTGGAAGATGACAATGATGTAGATGTTGGCTCTGTAGTAGATGCAGTCAAACCTTCTGACGTTGGTGAGGACAAATTTGTAGACTGTGATGTAGGTGATGTCACAGTGGTCAGAGTAGTTGCTGTTGCTGCTGGTGTAGATAAAGTGGTTGAATATGGAGTGGATGTACTTTTAGGTGACAAAGTATCTGGAGATGTTTCTGTAGATCCACTGCTCGTCTCTTGCGTGGATGCAGTAGAAGTGGTGAATTTGGTTGGAGTCGTTATTTGTGTGGATGCAGTGCTTGTCTCTGATGTGGATGCGGTGGAAGATGACAGTGATGTAGTTGTTGGCTCTGTAGTAGATGTAGACACACTTTCTGAAATTGGTGAGGATGAAGTCATAATGTGTGATGTAGGTGATGTCACAGAGGTCAGAGTAGTTGCTGTTGCTGCTGGTGTAGATGCAGGGGTTGAATATGGATTGGATGTACTTAAAGATGTCAGAGTAGCTGGAGATGTTTCTGTAGGTCCACTGCTCGTCTCTTGCGTGGATGCAGTAGAAGTGGTAAATGTGGTTGGAGTTATTATTTGTGTGGATGCTGTGCTGGTCTCTGATGTGGATGCGGTGGAAGATGACAATGATGTAGTTGTTGGCTCTGATGTAGATCTAGACAAACGTTTTGACGTTGGTGAGGACAAATTTGTAGTCTCTGATGTAGGTGATGTCACAGTGGTCAAAGAAGTTGCTGTTGCTGCAGGTGTAAATAAAGTGGTTGAATATGGAGTGGATGTACTTTTAGGTGACAAAGTATCTGGAGATGGTTCTGTAGGTCCACTGCTCATCTCATGCTTTGATGCAGTAGAAGTGGTGAATTTGGTTGGAGTCGTTATTTGTGTTGATGCAGTGCTTGTTTCTGATGTGGATGTTTTGGAAGATGACAGTGATGTAGATGTTGGCTCTGTAGTAGATGTAGTCAAACTTTCTGAAATTGGTGAGGATGAAGTCATAATGTTTGATGTAGGTGATGTCACAGAGGTCAGAGTAGTTGCTGTTGCTGCTGGTGTAGATGCAGGGGTTGAATATGGATTGGATGTACTTAAAGATGTCAGAGTAGCTGGAGATGTTTCTGTAGGTCCACTGCTCGTCTCTTGCATGGATGCAGTAGAAGTGGTAAATGTGGTTGGACTCATTATTTGTGTGGATGCTGTGCTTGTCTCTGATGTGGATGTGGTGGAAGATGACAATGATGTAGATGTTGGCTCTGTAGTAGATGCAGTCAAACCTTCTGACGTTGGTGAGGACAAATTTGTAGTCTGTGATGTAGGTGATGTCACAGTGGTCAGAGTAGTTGCTGTTGCTGCTGGTGTAGATAAAGTGGTTGAATATAGATTGGATGTACTTTTAGATGTCAGTGTATCTGGAGATGTGTCTTTAGAACCACTGCTTCTCTGTTGCGTGGATGCAGTCGAAGTGGTCATTGTGGTTGAAGTCGTTATTTGTGTTAAGGCAATGCTTGTCACTTTTGTGGATGTGGTGGAATATGACAATGATGTAGATGTTGGCTCTGTAGTAGATGCAGTCAAACCTTCTGACGTTGGTGAGGACAAATTTGTAGACTGTGATGTAGGTGATGTCACAGTGGTCAGAGTAGTTGCTGTTGCTGCTGGTGTAGATAAAGTGGTTGAATATGGAGTGGATGTACTTTTAGGTGACAAAGTATCTGGAGATGTTTCTGTAGATCCACTGCTCGTCTCTTGCGTGGATGCAGTAGAAGTGGTGAATTTGGTTGGAGTCGTTATTTGTGTGGATGCAGTGCTTGTCTCTGATGTGGATGCGGTGGAAGATGACAGTGATGTAGTTGTTGGCTCTGTACTAGATGTAGACACACTTTCTGAAATTGGTGAGGATGAAGTCATAATGTGTGATGTAGGTGATGTCACAGAGGTCAGAGTAGTTGCTGTTGCTGCTGGTGTAGATGCAGGGGTTGAATATGGATTGGATGTACTTAAAGATGTCAGAGAAGCTGGAGATGTTTCTGTAGGTCCACTGCTCGTCTCTTGCGTGGATGCAGTAGAAGTGGTAAATGTGGTTGGAGTCATTATTTGTGTGGATGCTGTGCTGGTCTCTGATGTGGATGCGGTGGAAGATGACAATGATGTAGTTGTTGGCTCTGATGTAGATCTAGACAAACGTTTTGACGTTGGTGAGGACAAATTTGTAGTCTCTGATGTAGGTGATGTCACAGTGGTCAAAGAAGTTGCTGTTGCTGCAGGTGTAAATAAAGTGGTTGAATATGGAGTGGATGTACTTTTAGGTGACAAAGTATCTGGAGATGGTTCTGTAGATCCACTGCTCATCTCATGCTTTGATGCAGTAGAAGTGGTGAATTTGGTTGGAGTCATTATTTGTGTGGATGCAGTGCTTGTTTCTGATGTGGATGTTTTGGAAGATGACAGTGATGTAGATGTTGGCTCTGTAGTAGATGTAGTCAAACTTTCTGAAATTGGTGAGGATGAAGTCATAATGTGTGATGTAGGTGATGTCACAGAGGTCAGAGTAGTTGCTGTTGCTGCTGGTGTAGATGCAGGGGTTGAATATGGATTGGATGTACTTAAAGATGTCAGAGTAGCTGGAGATGTTTCTGTAGGTCCACTGCTCATCTCTTGCGTGGATGCAGTAGAAGTGTTGAATTTGGTTGGAGTCGTTATTTGTGTGGATGCAGTGCTTGTTTCTGATGTGGATGTTTTGGAAGATGACAGTGATGTAGATGTTGGCTCTGTAGTAGATGTAGTCAAACTTTCTGATGTTGGTGAGGATGAAGTCGTAATTTGTGATGTAGGTGATGTCACAGTGGTGAGAGTAGTTGCTGTTGCTGCTGGTTTAGACAAATTGGTTGAATATGGATTGGATGTACTTAAAGATGTCAGAGTAGCTGGAGATGTTTCTGTAGGTCCACTGCTCGTCTCTTGCGTGGATGCAGTAGAAGTGGTAAATGTGGTTGGAGTCATTATTTGTGTGGATGCTGTGCTTGTCTCTGATGTGGATGCCGTGGAAGATGACAATGATGTAGTTGTTGGCTCTGATGTAGATGTAGACAAACTTTTTGACGTTGGTGAGGACAAATTTGTAGTCTCTGATGTACGTGATGTCACAGTGGTCAGAGTAGTTGCTGTTGCTGCTGGTGTAGATAAAGTGGTTGTATATGGAGTGGATGTACTTTTAGGTGACAAAGTATCTGGAGATGTTTCTGTAGATCCACTGCTCGTCTCTTGCGTGGATGCAGTAGAAGTGGTGAATTTGGTTGGAGTCGTTATTTGTGTGGATGCAGTGCTTGTCTCTGATGTCGATGCGGTGGAAGATGACAATGATGTAGATGTTGGCTCTGTAGTAGATGTAGTCAAACTTTCTGATGTTGGTGAGGATGAAGTCGTAATTTGTGATGTAGGTGATGTCACAGTGGTGAGAGTAGTTGCTGTTGCTGCTGGTTTAGACAAATTGGTTGAATATGGATTGGATGTACTTAAAGATGTCAGAGTAGCTGGAGATGTTTCTGTAGGTCCACTGCTCGTCTCTTGCGTGGATGCAGTAGAAGTGGTAAATGTGGTTGGACTCATTATTTGTGTGGATGCTGTGCTTGTCTCTGATGTGGATGTGGTGGAAGATGACAATGATGTAGATGTTGGCTCTGTAGTAGATGCAGTCAAACCTTCTGACGATGGTGAGGACAAATTTGTAGTCTGTGATGTAGGTGATGTCACAGTGGTCAGAGTAGTTGCTGTTGCTGCTGGTGTAGATAAAGTGGTTGAATATAGATTGGATGTACTTTTAGATGTCAGTGTATCTGGAGATGTGTCTTTAGAACCACTGCTTCTCTGTTGCGTGGATGCAGTCGAAGTGGTCATTGTGGTTGAAGTCGTTATTTGTGTTAAGGCAATGCTTGTCACTTTTGTGGATGTGGTGGAATATGACAATGATGTAGTTGTTGGCTCTGATGTAGATGTAGACAAACTTTCTGAAATTGGTGAGGATGAAGTCGTAATGTGTGATGTAGGTGATGTCACAGAGGTCAGAGTAGTTGCTGTTGCTGCTGGTGTAGATGCAGGGGTTGAATATGGATTGGATGTACTTAAAGATGTCAGAGTAGCTGGAGATGTTTCTGTAGGTCCACTGCTCGTCTCTTGCGTGGATGCAGTAGAAGTGGTAAATGTGGTTGGAGTCATTATTTGTGTGGATGCTGTGCTTGTCTCTGATGTGGATGCGGTGGAAGATGACAATGATGTAGTTGTTGGCTCTGATGTAGACGTAGACAAACTTTTTGACGTTGGTGAGGACAAATTTGTAGTCTGTGATGTAGGTGATGTCACAGTGGTCAGAGTAGTTGCTGTTGCTACTGGTGTAGATAAAGTTGTTGTATATGGAGTGGATGTACTTTTAGGTGACAAAGTATCTGGAGATGTTTCTGTAGATCCAGTGCTCGTCTCTTGCGTGGATGCAGTAGAAGTGGTCAATGTGGTTGGAGTCGTTTTTTGTGTGGATGCAGTGCTTGTCTCTGATGTGGATGCGGTGGAAGATGAAAATGATGTAGTTGATGGCTCTGATGTAGATGTAGACAAACTTTCTGAAATTGGTGAGGATGAAGTCGTAATGTGTGATGTAGGTGATGTCACAGAGGTCAGAGTAGTTGCTGTTGCTGCTGGTGTAGATGCAGGGTTTGAATATGGATTGGACGTACGTTTAGATGTCAGTGTATCTGGAGATGTTTCTTTAGAACCACTGCTTGTCTGTTGCGTGGATGCAGTCGAAGTTGTCATTGTGGTTGAAGTCGTTATTTGTGTGGATGCAGTGCTTGTTTCTGATGTGGATGTTTTGGAAGATGACAGTGATGTAGATGTTGGCTCTGTAGTAGATGTAGTCAAACTTTCTGATGTTGGTGAGGATGAAGTCATAATTTGTGATGTAGGTGATGTCACAGTGGTGAGAGTAGTTGCTGTTGCTGCTGGTTTAGACAAATTGGTTGAATATGGATTGGATGTACTTAAAGATGTCAGAGTAGCTGGAGATTTTTCTGTAGGTCCACTGCTCGTCTCTTGCGTGGATGCAGTAGAAGTGGTGAATTTGGTTGGAGTCGTTTTTTGTGTGGATGCAGTGCTTCTCTCTGATGTGGATGTGGTGGAAGATGACAATAATGTAGATGTTGGCTCTGTAGTAGATGCAGTCAAACCTTCTGACGTTGGTGAGGACAAATTTGTAGACTGTGATGTAGGTGATGTTACAGTGGTCAGAGTAGTTGCTGTTGCTGCTGGTGTAGATAAAGTGGTTGAATATGGAGTGGAAGTACTTTTAGGTGACAAAGTATCTGGAGATGTTTCTGTAGATCCACTGCTCGTCTCTTGCGTGGATGCAGTAGAAGTGGTGAATTTGGTTGGAGTCGTTATTTGTATGGATGCAGTGCTTGTCTCTGATGTGGATGCGGTGGAAGATGACAGTGATGTAGTTGTTGGCTCTGTAGTAGATGTAGACACACTTTCTGAAATTGGTGAGGATGAAGTCATAATGTGTGATGTAGGTGATGCCACAGAGGTCAGAGTAGTTGCTGTTGCTGCTGGTGTAGATGCAGGGGATGAATATGGATTGGATGTACTTAAAGATGTCAGAGTAGCTGGAGATGTTTCTGTAGGTCCACTGCTCGTCTCTTGCGTGGATGCAGTAGAAGTGGTAAATGTGGTTGGAGTCATTATTTGTGTGGATGCTGTGCTGGTCTCTGATGTGGATGCGGTGGAAGATGACAATGATGTAGTTGTTGGCTCTGATGTAGATCTAGACAAACGTTTTGACGTTGGTGAGGACAAATTTGTAGTCTCTGATGTAGGTGATGTCACAGTGGTCAAAGTAGTTGCTGTTGCTGCAGGTGTAAATAAAGTGGTTGAATATGGAGTGGATGTACTTTTAGGTGACAAAGTATCTGGAGATGGTTCTGTAGATCCACTGCTCATCTCATGCTTCGATGCAGTAGAAGTGGTGAATTTGGTTGGAGTCGTTATTTGTGTGGATGCAGTGCTTGTTTCTGATGTGGATGCGGTGGAAGATGACAATGATGTAGTTGTTGGCTCTGATGTAGACGTAGACAAACTTTTTGAAGTTGGTGAGGACAAATTTGTAGTCTGTGATGTAGGTGATGTCACAGAGGTCAGAGTAGTTGCTGTTGCTGCTGGTGTAGATGCAGGGTTTGAATATGGATTGGATGTACTTTTAGATGTCATTGTATCTGGAGATGTTTCTTTAGAACCATTGCTTGTCTCTTGCGTGGATGCAGTCGAAGTTGTCATTGTGGTTTAAGTCGTTATTTGTGTGGATGCAATGCTTGTCACTTTTGTGGATGTGGTGGAAGATGACAATGATGTAGTTGTTGGCTCTCTAGAAGATGTAGTCAAACTTTCTGACGTTGGTGAGGACAAATTTGTCATCTGTGATGTAGTTGATGTCACAGTGGTCAGAGTAGTTGCTGTTGCTGCTGGTGTAGATAAAGTGGTTGAATATGGATTGGATGTACTTTTAGGTGACAAAGTATCTGGAGATGGTTCTGTAGATCCACTGCTCATCTCATGCTTCGATGCAGTAGAAGTGGTGAATTTGGTTGGAGTCGTTATTTGTGTGGATGCAGTGCTTGTTTCTGATGTGGATGTTTTGGAAGATGACAGTGATGTAGATGTTGGCTCTGTAGTAGATGTAGTCAAACTTTCTGATGTTGGTGAGGATGAAGTCGTAATTTGTGATGTAGGTGATGTCACAGTGGTGAGAGTAGTTGCTGTTGCTGCTGGTTTAGACAAATTGGTTGAATATGGATTGGATGTACTTAAAGATGTCAGAGTAGCTGGAGATGTTTCTGTAGGTCCACTGCTCGTCTCTTGCGTGGATGCAGTAGAAGTGGTAAATGTGGTTGGAGTCATCATTTGTGTGGATGCTGTGCTTGTCTCTGATGTGGATGCGGTGGAAGATGACAATGATGTAGTTGTTGGCTCTGATGTAGACGTAGACAAACTTTTTGACGTTGGTGAGGACAAATTTGTAGTCTGTGATGTAGGTGATGTCACAGAGGTCAGAGTAGTTGCTGTTGCTGCTGGTGAAGATGCAGGGGTTGAATATGGATTGGATGTACTTTTAGATGTCAGTGTATCTGGAGATGTTTCTTTAGAACCACTGCTTGTCTGTTGCGTGGATGCAGTAGAAGTGGTAAATGTGGTTGGAGTCGTTTTTTGTGTGGATTCAGTGCTTGTCTCTGATGTGGATGCGGTGGAAGATGAAAATGATGTAGTTGTTGGCTCTGATGTAGATGTAGACAAACTTTCTAAAATTGGTGAGGATGAAGTCGTAATGTGTGATGTAGGTGATGTCACAGAGGTCAGAGTAGTTGCTGTTGCTGCTGGTGTAGATGCAGGGTTTGAATATGGATTGGATGTACTTTTAGATGTCATTGTATCTGGAGATGTTTCTTTAGAACCATTGCTTGTCTCTTGCGTGGATGCAGTCGAAGTTGTCATTGTGGTTGAAGTCGTTATTTGTGTGGATGCAATGCTTGTCACTTTTCTGCATGTGGTGGAAGATGACAATGATGTAGTTGTTGGCTCTCTAGAAGATGTAGTCAAACTTTCTGACGTTGGTGAGGACAAATTTGTCATCTGTGATGTAGTTGATGTCACAGTGGTCAGAGTAGTTGCTGTTGCTGCTGGTGTAGATAAAGTGGTTGAATATGGATTGGATGTACTTTTAGGTGACAAAGTATCTGGAGATGGTTCTGTAGATCCACTGCTCATCTCATGCTTCGATGCAGTAGAAGTGGTGAATTTGGTTGGAGTCGTTATTTGTGTGGATGCAGTGCTTGTTTCTGATGTGGATGTTTTGGAAGATGACAGTGATGTAGATGTTGGCTCTGTAGTAGATGTAGTCAAACTTTCTGATGTTGGTGAGGATGAAGTCGTAATTTGTGATGTAGGTGATGTCACAGTGGTGAGAGTAGTTGCTGTTGCTGCTGGTTTAGACAAATTGGTTGAATATGGATTGGATGTACTTAAAGATGTCAGAGTAGCTGGAGATGTTTCTGTAGGTCCACTGCTCGTCTCTTGCGTGGATGCAGTAGAAGTGGTAAATGTGGTTGGAGTCATCATTTGTGTGGATGCTGTGCTTGTCTCTGATGTGGATGCGGTGGAAGATGACAATGATGTAGTTGTTGGCTCTGATGTAGACGTAGACAAACTTTTTGACGTTGGTGAGGACAAATTTGTAGTCTGTGATGTAGGTGATGTCACAGAGGTCAGAGTAGTTGCTGTTGCTGCTGGTGAAGATGCAGGGGTTGAATATGGATTGGATGTACTTTTAGATGTCAGTGTATCTGGAGATGCTTCTTTAGAACCACTGCTTGTCTGTTGCGTGGATGCAGTAGAAGTGGTAAATGTGGTTGGAGTCGTTTTTTGTGTGGATTCAGTGCTTGTCTCTGATGTGGATGCGGTGGAAGATGAAAATGATGTAGTTGTTGGCTCTGATGTAGATGTAGACAAACTTTCTAAAATTGGTGAGGATGAAGTCGTAATGTGTGATGTAGGTGATGTCACAGAGGTCAGAGTAGTTGCTGTTGCTGCTGGTGTAGATGCAGGGTTTGAATATGGATTGGATGTACTTTTAGATGTCAGTGTATCTGGAGATGTTTCTTTAGAACGACTGCTTGTCTCTTGCGTGGATGCAGTCGAAGTTGTCATTGTGGTTGAATTCGTTATTTGTGTGGATGCAATGCTTGTCACTTTTGTGGATGTGGTGGAAGATGACAATGATTTAGTTGTTGGCTCTCTGGTAGATGTAGTCAAACTTTCTGACGTTGGTGAGGACAAATTTGTCATCTGTGATGTAGTTGATGTCACAGTGGTCAGAGTAGTTGCTGTTGCTGCTGGTGTAGATAAAGTGGTTGAATATGGATTGGATGTACTTAAAGATGTCAGAGAAGCTGTAGATGTTTCTGTACGTCCACTGCTCGTCTCTTGTGTGGATGCAGTAGAAGTGGTAAATGTGGTTGGAGCCATTATTTGTGTGGATGCTGTGCTTGTCTCTGATGTGGATGCGGTGGAAGATGACAATGATGTAGTTGTTGGCTCTGATGTAGATGTAGACAAACTTTTTGACGTTGGTGAGGACAAATTTGTAGTCTCTGATGTAGGTGATGTCACAGTGGTCAGAGTAGTTGCTGTTGCTGCTGGTGTAGATAAAGTGGTTGTATACTGAGTGGATGTACTTTTAGGTGACAAAGTATCTGGAGATGTTTCTGTAGATCCACTGCTCGTCTCTTGCGTGGATGCAGTAGAAGTGGTGAATTTGGATGGAGTCGTTATTTGTGTGGATGCAGTGCTTGTCTCTGATGTGGATGCGGTGGAAGATGACAATGATGTAGATGTTGGCTCTGTAGTAGATGTAGTCAAACTTTCTGATGTTGGTGAGGATGAAGTCTTAATTTGTGATGTAGGTGATGTCACAGTGGTGAGAGTAGTTGCTGTTGCTGCTGGTTTAGACAAATTGGTTGAATATGGATTGGATGTACTTAAAGATGTCAGAGAAGCTGGAGATGTTTCTGTAGGTCCACTGCTCGTCTCTTGCGTGGATGCAGTAGAAGTGGTAAATGTGGTTGGAGTCATCATTTGTGTGGATGCTGTGCTTGTCTCTGATGTGGATGCGGTGTAAGATGAAAATGATGTAGTTGTTGGCTCTGATGTAGATGTAGACAAACTTTCTGAAATTGGTGAGGATGAAGTCGTAATGTGTGATGTAGGTGATGTCACAGTGGTCAGAGTAGTTGCTGTTGCTGCTGGTGCAGATTCAGGGTTTGAATATGGATTGGATGTACTTTTAGATGTCAGTGTATCTGGAGATGTTTCTTTAGAACCACTGCTTGTCTCTTGCGTGGATGCAGTCGAAGTTGTCATTGTGGTTGAAGTCGTTATTTGTGTGGATGCAATGCTTGTCACTTTTGTGGATGTGGTGGAAGATGACATTGATGTAGTTGTTGGCTCTCTAGTAGATGTAGTCAAACTTTCTGACGTTGGTGAGGACAAATTTGTCATCTGTGATGTAGTTGATGTCACAGTGGTCAGAGTAGTTGCTGTTGCTGCTGGTGTAGATAAAGTGGTTGAATATGGAGTGGATGTACTTTTAGGTGACAAAGTATCTGGAGATGTTTCTGTAGATCCACTGCTCGTCTCTTGCGTGGATGCAGTAGAAGTGGTGAATTTGGTTGGAGTTATTATTTGTGTGGATGCAGTGCTTGTTTCTGATGTGGATGTTTTGGAAGATGACAGTGATGTAGATGTTGGCTCTGATGTAGATGTAGTCAAACTTTCTGATGTTGGTGAGGATGAAGTCGTAATTTGTGATGTAGGTGATGTCACAGTGGTGAGAGTAGTTGCTGTTGCTGCTGGTTTAGACAAATTGGTTGAATATGGATTGGATGTACTTAAAGATGTCAGAGTAGCTGGAGATGTTTCTGTAGGTCCACTGCTCGTCTCTTGCGTGGATGCAGTAGAAGTGGTAAATGTGGTTGGACTCATTATTTGTGTGGATGCTGTGCTTGTCTCTGATGTGCATGTGGTGGAAGATGACAATGATGTAGATGTTGGCTCTGTAGTAGATGCAGTCAAACCTTCTGACGTTGGTGAGGACAAATTTGTCATCTGTGATGTAGTTGATGTCACAGTGGTCAGAGTAGTTGCTGTTGCTGCTGGTGTAGATAAAGTGGTTGAATATGGATTGGATGTACTTAAAGATGTCAGAGAAGCTGGAGATGTTTCTGTACGTCCACTGCTCGTCTCTTGTGTGGATGCAGTAGAAGTGGTAAATGTGGTTGGAGCCATTATTTGTGTGGATGCTGTGCTTGTCTCTGATGTGGATGCGGTGGAAGATGACAATGATGTAGTTGTTGGCTCTGATGTAGATGTAGACAAACTTTTTGACGTTGGTGAGGACAAATTTGTAGTCTCTGATGTAGGTGATGTCACAGTGGTCAGAGTAGTTGCTGTTGCTGCTGGTGTAGATAAAGTGGTTGTATATTGAGTGGATGTACTTTTAGGTGACAAAGTATCTGGAGATGTTTCTGTAGATCCACTGCTCGTCTCTTGCGTGGATGCAGTAGAAGTGGTGAATTTGGATGGAGTCGTTATTTGTGTGGATGCAGTGCTTGTCTCTGATGTGGATGCGGTGGAAGATGACAATGATGTAGATGTTGGCTCTGTAGTAGATGTAGTCAAACTTTCTGATGTTGGTGAGGATGAAGTCTTAATTTGTGATGTAGGTGATGTCACAGTGGTGAGAGTAGTTGCTGTTGCTGCTGGTATAGACAAATTGGTTGAATATGGATTGGATGTACTTAAAGATGTCAGAGTAGCTGGAGATGTTTCTGTAGGTCCACTGCTCGTCTCTTGCGGGGATGCAGTAGAAGTGGTAAATGTGGTTGGAGTCATCATTTGTGTGGATGCTGTGCTTGTCTCTGATGTGGATGCGGTGGAAGATGACAATGATGTAGTTGTTGGCTCTGATGTAGGCGTAGACAAACTTTTTGACGTTGGTGAGGACAAATTTGTAGTCTGTGATGTAGGTGATGTCACAGAGGTCAGAGTAGTTGCTGTTGTTGCTGGTGAAGATGCAGGGGTTGAATATGGATTGGATGTACTTAAAGATGTCAGAGTAGCTGGAGATGTTTCTGTAGGTCCACTGCTCGTCTCTTGCCTGGATGCAGTAGAAGTGGTAAATGTGGTTGGACTCATTATTTGTGTGGATGCTGTGCTTGTCTCTGATGTGGATGTGGTGGAAGATGACAATGATGTAGATGTTGGCTCTGTAGTAGATGCAGTCAAACCTTCTGACGTTGGTGAGGACAAATTTGTAGTCTGTGATGTAGGTGATGTCACAGTGGTCAAAGTAGTTGCTGTTGCTGCAGGTGTAAATAAAGTGGTTGAATATGGAGTGGATGTACTTTTAGGTGACAAAGTATCTGGAGATGTTTCTGTAGATCCACTGCTCGTCTCTTGCGTGGATGCAGTAGAAGTGGTCAATGTGGTTGGAGTCGTTTTTTGTGTGGATGCAGTGCTTGTCTCTGATGTGGATGCGGTGGAAGATGAAAATGATGTAGTTGTTGGCTCTGATGTAGATGTAGACAAACTTTCTGAAATTGGTGAGGATGAAGTCGTAATATGTGATGTAGGTGATGTCACAGAGGTCAGAGTAGTTGCTGTTGCTGCTGGTGTAGATGCAGGGTTTGAATATGGATTGGATATACTTTTAGATGTCACTGTATCTGGAGATGTTTCTTTAGAACCATTGCTTGTCTCTTGCGTGGATGCAGTCGAAGTTGTCATTGTGGTTGAAGTCGTTATTTGTGTGGATGCAATGCTTGTCACTTTTGTGGATGTGGTGGAAGATGACAATGATGTAGTTGTTGGCTCTCTAGAAGATGTAGTCAAACTTTCTGACGTTGGTGAGGACAAATTTGTCATCTGTGATGTAGTTGATGTCACAGTGGTCAGAGTAGTTGCTGTTGCTGCTGGTGTAGATAAAGTGGTTGAATATGGATTGGATGTACTTTTAGGTGACAAAGTATCTGGAGATGTTTCTGTAGATCTACTGCTCGTCTCTTGCGTGGATGCAGTAGAAGTGGTGAATTTGGTTGGAGTCGTTATTTGTGTGGATGCAGTGCTTGTTTCTGATGTGGATGTTTTGGAAGATGACAGTGATGTAGATGTTGGCTCTGTAGTAGATGTAGTCAAACTTTCTGATGTTGGTGAGGATGAAGTCGTAATTTGTGATGTAGGTGATGTCACAGTGGTGAGAGTAGTTGCTGTTGCTGCTGGTTTAGACAAATTGGTTGAATATGGATTGGATGTACTTAAAGATGTCAGAGAAGCTGGAGATGTTTCTGTAGGTCCACTGCTCGTCTCTTGCGTGGATGCAGTAGAAGTGGTAAATGTGGTTGGAGTCATCATTTGTGTGGATGCTGTGCTTGTCTCTGATGTGGATGCGGTGGCAGATGAAAATGATGTAGTTGTTGGCTCTGATGTAGATGTAGACAAACTTTCTGAAATTGGTGAGGATGAAGTCGTAATGTGTGATGTAGGTGATGTCACAGTGGTCAGAGTAGTTGCTGTTGCTGCTGGTGCAGATTCAGGGTTTGAATATGGATTGGATGTACTTTTAGATGTCAGTGTATCTGGAGATGTTTCTTTAGAACCACTGCTTGTCTCTTGCGTGGATGCAGTCGAAGTTGTCATTGTGGTTGAAGTCGTTATTTGTGTGGATGCAATGCTTGTCACTTTTGTGGATGTGGTGGAAGATGACAATGATGTAGTTGTTGGCTCTCTAGTAGATGTAGTCAAACTTTCTGACGTTGGTGAGGACAAATTTGTCATCTGTGATGTAGTTGATGTCACAGTGGTCAGAGTAGTTGCTGTTGCTGCTGGTGTAGATAAAGTGGTTGAATATGGAGTGGATGTACTTTTAGGTGACAAATTATCTGGAGATGTTTCTGTAGATCCACTGCTCGTCTCTTGCGTGGATGCAGTAGAAGTGGTGAATTTGGTTGGAGTTATTATTTGTGTGGATGCAGTGCTTGTTTCTGATGTGGATGTTTTGGAAGATGACAGTGATGTAGATGTTGGCTCTGTAGTAGATGTAGTCAAACTTTCTGATGTTGGTGAGGATGAAGTCGTAATTTGTGATGTAGGTGATGTCACAGTGGTGAGAGTAGTTGCTGTTGCTGCTGGTTTAGACAAATTGGTTGAATATGGATTGGATGTACTTAAAGATGTCAGAGTAGCTGGAGATGTTTCTGTAGGTCCACTGCTCGTCTCTTGCGTGGATGCAGTAGAAGTGGTAAATGTGGTTGGACTCATTATTTGTGTGGATGCTGTGCTTGTCTCTGATGTGGATGTGGTGGAAGATGACAATGATGTAGATGTTGGCTCTGTAGTAGATGCAGTCAAACCTTCTGACGTTGGTGAGGACAAATTTGTAGTCTGTGATGTAGGTGATGTCACAGTGGTCAGAGTAGTTGCTGTTGCTGCTGGTATAGATAAAGTGGTTGAATATGGATTGGATGTAATTTTAGATGTCAGTGTATCTGGAGATGTTTCTTTAGAACCACTGTTTGTCTGTTGCGTGGATGCAATCGAAGTGGTCATTGTGGTTGAAGTCGTTATTTGTGTGGATGCAATGCTTGTCACTTTTGTGGATGTGGTGGAATATGACAATGATGTAGTTGTTGGCTGTCTAGTAGATGTAGTCAAACTTTCTGACGTTGGTGAGGACAAATTTGTCACCTGTGTTGTAGGTGATGTCACAGTGGTCAGAGTAGTTGCTGTTGCTGCTGGTGTAGATAAAGTGGTTGAATATGGAGTGGATGTACTTAAAGATGTCAGAGTAGCTGGAGATGTTTCTGTAGGTCCACTGCTTGTCCCTTGCGTGGATGCAGTAGAAGTGGTAAATGTGGTTGGACTCATTATTTTTGTGGATGCTGTGCTTGTCTCTGATGTGGATGCGGTGGAAGATGACAATGATGTAGTTGTTGGCTCTGATGTAGACGTAGACAAACTTTCTGAAATTGGTGAGGATGAAGTCGTAATGTGTGATGTAGGTGATGTCACAGAGGTCAGAGTAGTTGCTGTTGCTGCTGGTGTAGATGCAGGGGTTGAATATGGATTGGATGTACTTTTAGATGTCAGTGTATCTGGAGATGTTTCTTTAGAACCACTGCTTGTTTGTTGCATGGATGCAGTCGAAGTGGTCATTGTGGTTGAAGTCGTTATTTGTGTGGATGCAATGCTTGTCACTTTTGTGGATGTGGTGGAAGATGACAATAATGTAGTTGTTGGCTCTCTAGTAGATGTAGTCAAACTTTCTGACATTGGTGAGGACAAATTTGTCATCTGTGATGTAGTTGATGTCACAGTGGTCAGAGTAGTTGCTGTTGCTGCTGGTGTAGATGCAGTGGTTGAATATGGAGTGGAAGTAGTTATAGATGTCACAGTATCTAGAGATGTTTCTGTAGATCCACTGCTCGTCTCTTGCGTGGATGCAGTAGAAGTGGTCAATGTGGTTGGAGTCGTTTTTTGTGTGGATGCAGTGCTTGTCTCTGATGTGGATGTGGTGGAAGATGACAATGATGTAGATGTTGGCTCTGTAGTAGATGTAGTCATACTTTCTGATGTTGGTGAGGATGAAGTCGTAATTTGTGATGTAGGTGATGTCACAGTGGTGAGAGTAGTTGCTGTTGCTGCTGGTTTAGACAAATTGGTTGAATATGGATTGGATGTACTTAAAGATGTCAGAGTAGCTGGAGATGTTTCTGTAGATCCACTGCTCGTCTCTTGCGTGGATGCAGTAGAAGTGGTAAATGTGGATGGAGTCATTATTTGTGTGAATGCTGTGCTTGTCTCTGATGTGGAGGCGGTGGAAGATGACAATAATGTAGTTGTTGGCTTTGATGTAGACGTAGACAAACTTTTTGACGTTGGTGAGGACAAATTTGTAGTCTCTGATGTAGGTGATGTCACAGTGGTCAGAGTAGTTGCTGTTGCTGCTGGTGTAGATAAAGTGGTTGTATATGGAGTGGATGTACTTTTAGGTGACAAAGTATCTGGAGATGTTTGTGTAGATCCACTGCTCGTCTCTTGCGTGGATGCAGTAGAAGTGGTGAATTTGGTTGGAGTCATTATTTGTGTGGATGCAGTGCTTGTCTCTGATGTGGATGCGGTGGAAGATGACAGTGATGTAGTTGTTGGCTCTGATGTAGAAGTAGACAAACTTTCTGAAATTGGTGAGGATGAAGTCCTAATGTGTGATGTAGGTGATGTCACAGAGGTCAGAGTAGTTGCTGTTGCTGCTGGTCTAGATGCAGGTGTTGAATATGGATTGGATGTAGTTAAGGATGTCAGAGTAGTTGGAGATGTTTCTGTAGATCCACTGCTCGTCTCTTGCGTGGATGCAGTAGAAGTGGTCAATGTGGTTGGATTCGTTTTTTGTGTGGATGCAGTGCTTGTCTCTGATGTGGATGCGGAGGAAGATGAAAATGATGTAGTTGTTGGATCTGATGTAGATGTAGACAAACTTTCTGAAATTGGTGAGGATGAAGTCGTATTGTGTGATGTAGGTGATGTCACAGAGGTCAGAGTAGTTTCTGTTGCTGCAGGTGTAAATAAAGTGGTTGAATATGGAGTGGATGTACTTTTAGGTGACAAAGTATCTGGAGATGTTTCTGTAGATCCACTGCTCGTCTCTTGCGTAGATGCAGTAGAAGTGGTGAATTTGGTTGGAGTCGTTATTTGTGTGGAAGCAGTGCTTCTCTCTGATGTGGATCTGGTGGAAGATGACAATGATATAGATGTTGGCTCTGTAGTAGATGCAGTCAAACCTTCTGAAGTTGGTGAGGACAAATTTGTAGTCTGTGGTGTAGGTGATGTCACAGTGGTCAGAGTAGTTGCTGTTGCTGCTGGTGTAGATGCAGGGGTTGAATTTGGATTGGATGTACTTAAAGATGTCAGAGTAGCTGGAAATGTTTCTGTAGGTCCACTGCTCGTCTCTTGCGTGGATGCAGTAGAAGTGGTCAATGTGGTTGGAGTCATTTTTGTGGATGCAGTGCTAGTCTCTGATGTGGATGCGGTGGAAGATGACAGTGATGTAGTTGTTGGCTCTGTAGTAGATGTAGTAAAACTTTCTGACGTTGGTGAGGACAAATTTGTAGGCTGTGATGTAGGTGATGTCACAGTGGTCAGAGTAGTTGCTGTTGCTGCTGGTGTAGATAAAGTGGTTGAATATGGAGCGGATGTACCTTTAGGTGACAAAGTATCTGGAGATGGTTCTGTAGATCCACTACTCGTCTCATGTTTCGATGCAGTAGAAGTGGTAAATGTGGTTGGAGTCGTTTTTTGTGTGGATGCAGTGCTTCTCTCTGATGTGGATGTGGTGGAAGATGACAATGATGTAGATGTTGGCTCTGTAGTAGATGCAGTCAAACCTTCTGACGTTGGTGAGGACAAATTTGTAGTCTGTGATGTAGGTGATGTCACAGTGGTCAGAGTAGTTGATGTTGCTGCTGGTGTAGATAAAGTGGTAGTATATGGAGTGGATGTACTTTTAGGTGACAAAGTATCTAGAGATGTTTCTGTAGATCCACTGCTCGTCTCTTGCGTGGATGCAGTAGAAGTGGTCAATGTGGTTGGAGTCGTTTTTTGTATGGATGCAGTGCTTGTCTCTGATGTGGATGCGGTGGAAGATGACAATGATGTAGATGTTGGCTCTGTAGTAGATGTAGTCAAACTTTCTGATGTTGGTGAGGATGAAGTCGTAATTTGTGATATAGGTGATGTCACAGTTGTGAGAGTAGTTGCTGTTGCTGCTGGTTTAGACAAAGTGGCTGAATATGGATTGGATGTATTTAAAGATGTCAGAGTAGCTGGATATGTTTCTGTAGGTCCACTGCTCGTCTCTTGCGTGGATGCAGTAGAAGTGGTCAATGTGGTTGGAGTCGTTTTTTGTGTGGATGCAGTGCTTGTCTCTGATGTGGATGCGGTGGAAGATGAAAATGATGTAGTTGTTGGCTCTGATGTAGATGTAGTCAAACTTTCTGATGTTGGTGAGGATGAAGTCGTAATTTGTGATGTAGGTGATGTCACAGTGGTGAGAGTAGTTGCTGTTGCTGCTGGTTTAGACAAATTGGTTGAATATGGATTGGATGTACTTAAAGATGTCAGAGTAGCTGGAGATGTTTCTGTAGGTCCACTGCTCGTCTCTTGCGTGGATGCAGTAGAAGTGGTAAATGTGGTTGGAGTCATTATTTTTGTGGATGCTGTGCTTGTCTCTGATGTGGAAGCGGTGGAAGATGACAATGATGTAGATGTTGGCTCTGTAGTAGATGTAGTCAAACTTTCTGATGTTGGTGAGGACAAATTTGTAGTCTGTGATGTAGGTGATGTCACAGTGGTCAGAGTAGTTGCTGTTGCTGCTGGTGTAGATAAAGTGGTTGTATATGGAGTGGATGTACTTTTAGGTGACAAAGTATCTGGAGATGTTTCTGTAGATCCACTGCTCGTCTCTTGCGTAGATGCAGTAGAAGTGGTGAATTTGGTTGGAGTCGTTTTTTGTGTGGATGCAGTGCTTGTCTCTGATGTGGATGCGGTGGAAGATGACAGTGATGTAGTTGTTGGCTCTGTAGTAGATGTAGTAAAACTTTCTGACGTTGGTGAGGACAAATTTGTAGGCTGTGATGTAGGTGATGTCACAGTGGTCAGAGTAGTTGCTGTTGCTGCTGGTGTAGATAAAGTGGTTGAATATGGAGCGGATGTACCTTTAGGTGACAAAGTATCTGGAGATGGTTCTGTAGATCCACTACTCGTCTCATGCTTCGATGCAGTAGAAGTGGTAAATGTGGTTGGAGTCGTTTTTTGTGTGGATGCAGTGCTTCTCTCTGATGTGGATGTGGTGGAAGATGACAATGATGTAGATGTTGGCTCTGTAGTAGATGCAGTCAAACCTTCTGACGTTGGTGAGGACAAATTTGTAGTCTGTGATGTAGGTGATGTCACAGTGGTCAGAGTAGTTGCTGTTGCTGCTGGTGTAGATAAAGTGGTAGTATATGGAGTGGATGTACTTTTAGGTGACAAAGTATCTAGAGATGTTTCTGTAGATCCACTGCTCGTCTCTTGCGTGGATGCAGTAGAAGTGGTCAATGTGGTTGGAGTCGTTTTTTGTATGGATGCAGTGCTTGTCTCTGATGTGGATGCGGTGGAAGATGACAATGATGTAGATGTTGGCTCTGTAGTAGATGTAGTCAAACTTTCTGATGTTGGTGAGGATGAAGTCGTAATTTGTGATATAGGTGATGTCACAGTTGTGAGAGTAGTTGCTGTTGCTGCTGGTTTAGACAAAGTGGCTGAATATGGATTGGATGTATTTAAAGATGTCAGAGTAGCTGGATATGTTTCTGTAGGTCCACTGCTCGTCTCTTGCGTGGATGCAGTAGAAGTGATAAATGTGCTTGGACTCATTATTTGTGTGGATGCTGTGCTTGTCTCTGATGTGGATGCGGTGGAAGATGACAATGATTTAGTTGTTGGCTCTGATTTAGATGTAGACAAACGTTTTGACGTTGGTGAGGACAAATTTGTAGTCTCTGATGTAGATGATGTCACAGTGGTCAGAGTAGTTGCTGTTGCTGCTGGTGTAGATAGAGTGGTTGAGTATAGAGTGGATGTACTTTTAGGTGACAAAGTATCTGGAGATGTTTGTGTAGATCCACTGCTCGTCTCTTGCGTGGATACAGTAGAAGTGGTGAATTTGGTTGGAGTCATTATTTGTGTGGATGCAGTGCTTGTCTCTGATGTGGATGCGGTGGAAGATGAAAATGATGTAGTTGTTGGCTCTGATGTAGAAGTAGACAAACTTTCTGAAATTGGTGAGGATGAAGTCCTAATGTGTGATGTAGGTGATGTCACAGAGGTCAGAGTAGTTGCTGTTGCTGCTGGTGTAGATGCAGGGGTTGAATATGGATTGGATGTAGTTAAGGATGTCAGAGTAGCTGGAGATGTTTCTGTAGATCGACTGCTCGTCTCTTGCGTGGATGCAGTAGAAGTGGTAAATGTGGTTGGAGTCATTTTTTGTGTGGATGCAGTGCTTGTCACTGATGTGGATGCGGTGGAAGATGACAATGATGTAGATGTTGGCTCTGTAGTAGATGTAGTCAAACTTTCTGATGTTGGTGAGGATGAAGTCGTAATTTGTGATGTAGGTGATGTCACAGTGGTGAGAGTAGTTGCTGTTGCTGCTGGTTTAGACAAATTGGTTGAATATGGATTGGATGTACTTAAAGATGTCAGAGTAGATGGAGATGTTTCTGTAGGTCCACTGCTCGTCTCTTGCGTAGATGCAGTAGAAGTGGTGAATTTGGTTGGAGTCATTATTTTTGTGGATGCAGTGCTTGTCTCTGATGTGGATGCGGTGGAAGATGACAGTGATGTAGTTGTTGGCTCTGTAGTAGATGTAGTAAAACTTTCTGACGTTGGTGAGGACAAATTTGTAGGCTGTGATGTAGGTGATGTCACAGTGGTCAGAGTAGTTGCTGTTGCTGCTGGTGTAGATAAAGTGGTTGAATATGGAGCGGATGTACCTTTAGGTGACAAAGTATCTGGAGATGGTTCTGTAGATCCACTACTCGTCTCATGCTTCGATGCAGTAGAAGTGGTAAATGTGGTTGGAGTCGTTTTTTGTGTGGATGCAGTGCTTCTCTCTGATGTGGATGTGGTGGAAGATGACAATGATGTAGATGTTGGCTCTGTAGTAGATGCAGTCAAACCTTCTGACGTTGGTGAGGACAAATTTGTAGTCTGTGATGTAGGTGAT
This sequence comes from Electrophorus electricus, assembly GCF_041902795.1. Taxonomy (NCBI): domain Eukaryota; kingdom Metazoa; phylum Chordata; class Actinopteri; order Gymnotiformes; family Gymnotidae; genus Electrophorus; species Electrophorus electricus. The sequence goes on from NC_137508.1 coordinate 25,563,208, forward strand.
GTCACAGTGGTCAGAGTAGTTGCTGTTGCTGCTGGTGTAGATAAAGTGGTAGTATATGGAGTGGATGTACTTTTAGGTGACAAAGTATCTAGAGATGTTTCTGTAGATCCACTGCTCGTCTCTTGCGTGGATGCAGTAGAAGTGGTCAATGTGGTTGGAGTCGTTTTTTGTATGGATGCAGTGCTTGTCTCTGATGTGGATGCGGTGGAAGATGACAATGATGTAGATGTTGGCTCTGTAGTAGATGTAGTCAAACTTTCTGATGTTGGTGAGGATGAAGTCGTAATTTGTGATATAGGTGATGTCACAGTTGTGAGAGTAGTTGCTGTTGCTGCTGGTTTAGACAAAGTGGCTGAATATGGATTGGATGTATTTAAAGATGTCAGAGTAGCTGGATATGTTTCTGTAGGTCCACTGCTCGTCTCTTGCGTGGATGCAGTAGAAGTGATAAATGTGGTTGGACTCATTATTTGTGTGGATGCTGTGCTTGTCTCTGATGTGGATGCGGTGGAAGATGACAATGATTTAGTTGTTGGCTCTGATTTAGATGTAGACAAACGTTTTGACGTTGGTGAGGACAAATTTGTAGTCTCTGATGTAGGTGATGTCACAGTGGTCAGAGTAGTTGCTGTTGCTGCTGGTGTAGATAGAGTGGTTGAGTATGGAGTGGATGTACTTTTAGGTGACAAAGTATCTGGAGATGTTTGTGTAGATCCACTGCTCGTCTCTTGCGTGGATACAGTAGAAGTGGTGAATTTGGTTGGAGTCATTATTTGTGTGGATGCAGTGCTTGTCTCTGATGTGGATGCGGTGGAAGATGAAAATGATGTAGTTGTTGGCTCTGATGTAGAAGTAGACAAACTTTCTGAAATTGGTGAGGATGAAGTCCTAATGTGTGATGTAGGTGATGTCACAGAGGTCAGAGTAGTTGCTGTTGCTGCTGGTGTAGATGCAGGGGTTGAATATGGATTGGATGTAGTTAAGGATGTCAGAGTAGCTGGAGATGTTTCTGTAGATCGACTGCTCGTCTCTTGCGTGGATGCAGTAGAAGTGGTCAATGTGGTTGGAGTCGTTTTTTGTGTGGATGCAGTGCTTGTCTCTGATGTGGATGCGGTGGAAGATGACAATGATGTAGATGTTGGCTCTGTAGTAGATGTAGTCAAACTTTCTGATGTTGGTGAGGATGAAGTCGTAATTTGTGATGTAGGTGATGTCACAGTGGTGAGAGTAGTTGCTGTTGCTGCTGGTTTAGACAAATTGGTTGAATATGGATTGGATGTACTTAAAGATGTCAGAGTAGATGGAGATGTTTCTGTAGGTCCACTGCTCGTCTCTTGCGTAGATGCAGTAGAAGTGGTGAATTTGGTTGGAGTCATTATTTTTGTGGATGCTGTGCTTGTCTCTGATGTGGATGCGGTGGAAGATGACAATGATGTAGTTGTTGGCTTTGATGTAGACGTAGACAAACTTTTTGACGTTGGTGAGGACAAATTTGTAGTCTCTGATGTAGGTGATGTCACAGTGGTCAGAGTAGTTCCTGTTGCTGCTGGTGTAGATAAAGTGGTTGTATATGGAGTGGATGTACTTTTAGGTGACAAAGTATCTGGAGATGTTTCTGTAGATCCACTGCTCGTCTCTTGCGTGGATGCAGTAGAAGTGGTGAATTTGGTTGGAGTCATTTTTGTGGATGCAGTGCTTGTCTCTGATGTGGATGCGGTGGAAGATGACAGTGATGTAGTTGTTGGCTCTGTAGTAGATGTAGTAAAACTTTCTGACGTTGGTGAGGACAAATTTGTAGGCTGTGATGTAGGTGATGTCACAGTGGTCAGAGTAGTTGCTGTTGCTGCTGGTGTAGATAAAGTGGTTGAATATGGAGCGGATGTACCTTTAGGTGACAAAGTATCTGGAGATGGTTCTGTAGATCCACTACTCGTCTCATGCTTCGATGCAGTAGAAGTGGTAAATGTGGTTGGAGTCGTTTTTTGTGTGGATGCAGTGCTTCTCTCTGATGTGGATGTGGTGGAAGATGACAATGATGTAGATATTGGCTCTGTAGTAGATGCAGTCAAACCTTCTGACGTTGGTGAGGACAAATTTGTAGTCTGTGATGTAGGTGATGTCACAGTGGTCAGAGTAGTTGCTGTTGCTGCTGGTGTAGATAAAGTGGTAGTATATGGAGTGGATGTACTTTTAGGTGACAAAGTATCTAGAGATGTTTCTGTAGATCCACTGCTCGTCTCTTGCGTGGATGCAGTAGAAGTGGTCAATGTGGTTGGAGTCGTTTTTTGTGTGGATGCAGTGCTTGTCTCTGATGTGGATGCGGTGGAAGATGAAAATGATGTAGTTGTTGGCTCTGATGTAGAAGTAGACAAACTTTCTGAAATTGGTGAGGATGAAGTCCTAATGTGTGATGTAGGTGATGTCACAGAGGTCAGAGTAGTTGCTGTTGCTGCTGGTGTAGATGCAGGGGTTGAATATGGATTGGATGTAGTTAAGGATGTCAGAGTAGCTGGAGATGTTTCTGTAGATCGACTGCTCGTCTCTTGCGTGGATGCAGTAGAAGTGGTCAATGTGGTTGGAGTCGTTTTTTGTGTGGATGCAGTGCTTGTCTCTGATGTGGATGCGGTGGAAGATGAAAATGATGTAGTTGTTGGCTCTGATGTAGATGTAGTCAAACTTTCTGATGTTGGTGAGGATGAAGTCGTAATTTGTGATGTAGGTGATGTCACAGTGGTGAGAGTAGTTGCTGTTGCTGCTGGTTTAGACAAATTGGTTGAATATGGATTGGATGTACTTAAAGATGTCAGAGTAGCTGGAGATGTTTCTGTAGGTCCACTGCTCGTCTCTTGCGTGGATGCAGTAGAAGTGGTAAATGTGGTTGGAGTCATTATTTTTGTGGATGCTGTGCTTGTCTCTGATGTGGATGCAGTGGAAGATGACAATGATGTAGATGTTGGCTCTGTAGTAGATGTAGTCAAACTTTCTGATGTTGGTGAGGATGAAGTCGTAATTTGTGATGTAGGTGATGTCACAGTGGTGAGAGTAGTTGCTGTTGCTGCTGGTTTAGACAAATTGGTTGAATATGGATTGGATGTACTTAAAGATGTCAGAGTAGATGGAGATGTTTCTGTAGGTCCACTGCTCGTCTCTTGCGTAGATGCAGTAGAAGTGGTGAATTTGGTTGGAGTCATTATTTTTGTGGATGCTGTGCTTGTCTCTGATGTGGATGCGGTGGAAGATGACAATGATGTAGTTGTTGGCTTTGATGTAGACGTAGACAAACTTTTTGACGTTGGTGAGGACAAATTTGTAGTCTCTGATCTAGGTGATGTCACAGTGGTCAGAGTAGTTGCTGTTGCTGCTGGTGTAGATAAAGTGGTTGTATATGGAGTGGATGTACTTTTAGGTGACAAAGTATCTGGAGATGTTTCTGTAGACCCACTGCTCGTCTCTTGCGTAGATGCAGTAGAAGTGGTGAATTTGGTTGGAGTCGTTTTTTGTGTGGATGCAGTGCTTGTCTCTGATGTGGATGCGGTGGAAGATGAAAATGATGTAGTTGTTGGCTCTGATTTAGATGTAGACAAAATTTTTGACGTTGGTGAGGACAAATTTGTAGTCTCTGATGTAGGTGATGTCACAGTGGTCAGAGTAGTTGCTGTTGCTGCTGGTGTAGATAAAGTGGTTGTATATGGAGTGGATGTACTTTTAGGTGACAAAGTATCTGGAGATGTTTCTGTAGATCCACTGCTCGTCTCTTGCGTGGATGCAGTAGAAGTGGTGAATTTGGTTGGAGTCATTTTTGTGGATGCAGTGCTAGTCTCTGATGTGGATGCGGTGGAAGATGACAGTGATGTAGTTGTTGGCTCTGTAGTAGATGTAGTAAAACTTTCTGACGTTGGTGAGGACAAATTTGTAGGCTGTGATGTAGGTGATGTCACAGTGGTCAGAGTAGTTGCTGTTGCTGCTGGTGTAGATAAAGTGGTTGAATATGGAGCGGATGTACCTTTAGGTGACAAAGTATCTGGAGATGGTTCTGTAGATCCACTACTCGTCTCATGTTTCGATGCAGTAGAAGTGGTAAATGTGGTTGGAGTCGTTTTTTGTGTGGATGCAGTGCTTCTCTCTGATGTGGATGTGGTGGAAGATGACAATGATGTAGATGTTGGCTCTGTAGTAGATGCAGTCAAACCTTCTGACGTTGGTGAGGACAAATTTGTAGTCTGTGATGTAGGTGATGTCACAGTGGTCAGAGTAGTTGATGTTGCTGCTGGTGTAGATAAAGTGGTAGTATATGGAGTGGATGTACTTTTAGGTGACAAAGTATCTAGAGATGTTTCTGTAGATCCACTGCTCGTCTCTTGCTTCGATGCAGTAGAAGTGGTAAATGTGGTTGGAGTCGTTTTTTGTGTGGATGCAGTGCTTCTCTCTGATGTGGATGTGGTGGAAGATGACAATGATGTAGATGTTGGCTCTGTAGTAGATGCAGTCAAACCTTCTGATGTGGGTGAGGATGAAGTCGTAATTTGTGATGTAGGTGATGTCACAGTGGTGAGAGTAGTTGCTGTTGTTGCTGGTTTAGACAAAGTGGTTGAAAATGGATTGGATGTACTTAAAGATCTCAGAGTAGCTGGAGATGTTTCTGTAGGTCCACTGCTCGTCTCTTGCTTGGATGCAGTAGAAGTGGTAAATGTGGTTGGAGTCATTATTTGTGTGGATGCTGTGCTTGTCTCTGATGTGGATGCGGTGGAAGATGACAATGATATAGTTGTTGGCTCTGATGTAGATGTAGACAAACTTTTTGACGTTGGTGAGGACAAATTTGTAGTCTCTGATGTAGGTGATGTCACAGTGGTCAGAGTAGTTGCTGTTGCTGCTGGTGTAGATAAAGTGGTTGTATATGGAGTGGATGTACTTTTAGGTGACAAAGTATCTGGAGATGTTTCTGTAGATCCACTGCTCGTCTCTTGCGTAGATGCAGTAGAAGTGGTGAATTTGGTTGGAGTCGTTTTTTGTGTGGATGCAGTGCTTGTCTCTGATGTGGATGCGGTGGAAGATGAAAATGATGTAGTTGTTGGCTCTGATTTAGATGTAGACAAACATTTTGACGTTGGTGAGGACAAATTTGTAGTTTCTGATGTAGGTGATGTCACAGTGGTCAGAGTAGTTGCTGTTGCTGCTGGTGTAGATAAAGTGGTTGTATATGGAGTGGATGTACTTTTAGGTGACAAAGTATCTGGAGATGTTTCTGTAGATCCACTGCTCGTCTCTTGCGTGGATGCAGTAGAAGTGGTGAATTTGGTTGGAGTCATTTTTGTGGATGCAGTGCTTGTCTCTGATGTGGATGCGGTGGAAGATGACAGTGATGTAGTTGTTGGCTCTCTAGTAGATGTAGTAAAACTTTCTGACGTTGGTGAGGACAAATTTGTAGGCTGTGATGTAGGTGATGTCACAGTGGTCACAGTAGTTGCTGTTGCTGCTGGTGTAGATAAAGTGGTTGAATATGGAGTGGATGTACTTTTAGGTGACAAAGTATCTGGAGATGGTTCTGTAGATCCACTGCTCGTCTCATGCTTCGATGCAGTAGAAGTGGTCAATGTGGTTGGAGTCGTTTTTTGTATGGATGCAGTGCTTGTCTCTGATGTGGATGCGGTGGAAGATGACAATGATGTAGATGTTGGCTCTGTTTTAGATGTAGTCAAACTTTCTGATGTTGGTGAGGATGAAGTCGTAATTTGTGATATAGGTGATGTCACAGTTGTGAGAGTAGTTGCTGTTGCTGCTGGTTTAGACAAAGTGGCTGAATATGGATTGGATGTATTTAAAGATGTCAGAGTAGCTGGATATGTTTCTGTAGGTCCACTGCTCGTCTCTTGCGTGGATGCAGTAGAAGTGATAAATGTGGTTGGACTCATTATTTGTGTGGATGCTGTGCTTGTCTCTGATGTGGATGCCGTGGAAGATGACAATGATGTAGATGTTGGCTCTGTAGTAGATGTAGTCAAACCTTCTGATGTTGGTGAGGATGAAGTCGTAATTTGTGATGTAGGTGATGTCACAGTGGTGAGAATAGTTGCTGTTGCTGCTGGTTTAGACAAAGTGGTTGAAAATGGATTGGATGTACTTAAAGATCTCAGAGTAGCTGGAGATGTTTCTGTAGGTCCACTGCTCGTCTCTTGCGTGGATGCAGTAGAAGTGGTAAATGTGGTTGGAGTCATTATTTGTGTGGATGCAGTGCTTGTCACTTTTGTAGATGTGGTGGAAGATGACAATGATGTAGTTGTTGGCTCTCTAGTAGATGTAGTCAAACTTTCTGACGTTGGTGAGGACAAATTTGTAGTCTGTGATGTAGGTGATGTCACAGTGGTCAGAGTAGTTGGTGTTGCTGCTGGTGTAGATGCAGGGGTTGAATTTGGATTGGATCTACTTTTAGATGTCAGTGTATCTGGAGATATTTCTTTAGAACCACTGCTTGTCTGTTGCGTGGATGCAATAGAAGTGGTAAATGTGGTTGGTGTCATTATTTGTGTGGATGCCATGCTTGTCTCTGATGTGGATGCGGTGGAAGATGACAATGATGTAGATGTTGGCTTTGATGTAGATGTAGATAAACTTTCTGACGTTGGTGAGGAAAAATTTGTAATCTGTGATGTAGGTGATGTCACAGTGGTCAGAGTAGTTGCTCTTGCTGCTGGTGTAGATAAAATGGTTGAATATTGACTGGATGTACTTATAGATGTAAGAGTATCTGGAGATGTTTCTGTAGAACCACTGCTCGTCTGTTGTGTGTATGCATTCGAAGTGGTCATTGTGGTTGGATTCGTTATTTGTGTGGATGCCGTACTTGTCACTGATGTGGATGTGGTGGAAGAAGAGAATAATGTAGATATTGGCTCTGATGTAGATGTAGACAAAATTTCTGACGTTGGTGAGGACAAATTCGTAATCTGTGATGTAGCTGAATTCACAGAGGTCAGAGTACTTGCTGTTGCTGCTGGTGTAGATAATGTGGTTGAATATGGAGTGGAGGTACTTATAGATGTCAGAGAAGCTGGAGATGTTTCTGTAGGTCCACTGCTCGTCTCATGCTTCGATGTAGTAGAATTGGTCAATGTGGTTGGAGTCGTTATTTGTGTGGATGCCGTACTTGTCACTGATGTGGATGTGGTGGAAGAAGAGAATAATGTAGATATTGGCTCTGATGTAGATGTAGACAAAATTTCTGACGTTGGTGAGGACAAATTCGTAATCTGTGATGTAGCTGAATTCACAGAGGTCAGAGTACTTGCTGTTGCTGCTGGTGTAGATAATGTGGTTGAATATGGAGTGGAGGTACTTATAGATGTCAGAGAAGCTGGAGATGTTTCTGTAGGTCCACTGCTCGTCTCATGCTTCGATGTAGTAGAAGTGGTCAATGTGGTTGGAGTCGTTATTTGTGTGGATGCCGTACTTGTCACTGATGTGGATGTGGTGGAAGATGAGAATGATGTAGTTGTTGGCTCTGATGTAGATGTAGACAAACTTTCTGAAGTTGCTGAGGATGAAGTCGTAATGTGTGATGTAGGTGATGTCTCAGAAGTCAGATTAGTTGTTGTTGTTGGTGTAGATGCCGCGGTTGAATATGGAGTCGATGTATTTATAGATGTAAGAGTAGCTGGAGATGTTTTTGTAGATCCACCGATCATCATTGTTGATCTGAATTCAGTGGTTTTCTTTGTAGTGGATGCAGTTATGGTTGTCAGACTTTCTGGTGTTAATGTTTTTGTGGGTGCAGTGGATTTTGATGCTCTTGTAGTTTTTGTCTTTGATGTAAATGGATTCAAGCTTTCTGAACCTGTCTGTCTTGATGTTTTATGAGCTGTTGCTTGAGTCCAATTTACAAAAGTTGTTGTTGTTGATTGTGATGTAGATGCAGTTGTTTGTTCATGGGATTCAGTTGAGTTGACCAAGGTTGGTACCATTGTTGTCGTTGTAATCCCAATAAATATCCACCAAAGATAAACTGTTATAAAAAGAACATTATTTGTTGCAATATTCTTTTTTATTATTTAAGAATATATGTGCTTGTTAAATCAGAAATATCAGTTAGAACTAGATTCCCATTTTTTCCTTTTTCATTTACTATTTACAGATTTAAATTGTAACTAATTTACTATTATTTCATAATTTTTGCATATAGTTTTAAAATAAAGGATTAAAGAAAGTAACAAGGACATTATAGGTTAAAAATATAGGTAAAAAAAAAAAAAAAAGTTTTTAAAAGTGTTTTTTAAGTTTAGCGCATGTCCGGTAAAGTGTGTGTGTGTGTGTGTGTGGGTGGGGCGGGGGGGGGGGGGGGGGGCATGGTAGATGAGTGTAGGGCTCATCCCTTGCAAAGCAGCTGATGATGGTTGGGACTGATCACCCAATGGGATTGACGATCACAGATAGAAGATCATTGAAATAGGGCCTCCCATGGACAAAACAAAAGAAGGTCGGAAGTAACAGGTCAAGGGCACATTTTCTCCCTTGACATCAACAATTTGGCAACGTACCAGGAACATTGGATATATATTTTTTCCTACCCTGGGGTAATATTGACTGTCAAAGGAACATTTCTGAGGGATTTACAGACTATGTTTTCCACCCTACCTAAGGGAACTGTGGGGGTGAGCTTTAACTGGAACAGAGCGAGACCACCAAATCTCCAGTTTTGACTTTTCATGTTCACTAATCCACGGTTATGAAATATAATGTCATTTGTTATAATGTCGAATGTTATAATTTGCAGCGTGAGATCGTGTGTTCACAAAGTTTACATCGCTAAATTGTTAGTTGCACCACCCTGTCCTTGTTTGTGTATGTGATTAAGTCCTGAGGGAATCAGTATGGGGAACTATATTATGTTTGTAATGGTAGCAATGCACTTTTAGGGTTAGGCATTAGGTTTTTTTGCATTGTGTTTTGTAACCATTTCAGATTTATTTCTTTGGCCATCGTTTTGTCTGGTTTTAGAATTAGCCTATAAGGTTGAGACTAAGGGCTGTTACTGCACTTACTCACACCACAGTAAACCTTTATAAAGGAGGCAGCTAAGAGCCTTGGTGAGACCCCTAAGCATGTGACATGCAGGCAACCCCATGGGGATATCTTCGAGATCTCTAGTTTGTTGGAACAATTATACATAGACGAAGCAAGGCCACATGGATTAATAAACACGGAGAATCAAGAAGGTGAGAATGAGGATAATCTGGGCATATTGGAGGAACATGTCACAAATCTTGAGGAGAGATTGGACACCGTGGAAGGCAGACTAAGATATAGTTGATTCATCCCTTGTAAGTGAAGAGGGGTTGAGGTCTTCTGTGGAGAAACTTGCGGAAGATAATAAGACCTATATAGATGAGAGGTTCAGTCATCTTGATCGTGTAATTGTTGATTGCCTACACTGTCGAGAAGGTGGGGGAAGGGCAGATGAGAGAGAATATCCACCAAAGTATACGCTGCATGTGGAAACCAACCACTTTATCTACTCCCTCAGCAAGACTGTTCCACAGCGAGATAAGTGCAATTCTGTCAAGTGCAAAACCTTCTACCCCTCCTATTTGGATGGATTTCCCTAAGTTTGGGGAGTCAACCAGTACAAATTATGTCACAGATTTTATAGAACAATGTGAATTTTTTTTTAACCCTAAGACCCCTGAGTGACCCTGAGCTGTTTGTCATACTGAATGCTGTTCTCCTTGGGCCTGCTCAGAGTTGGTGGTTAGCATCCAGAGCCAAGATAAGGCAATGTTCAAAACTGCATTCTTAGAACCTTTTCTTCCAGAGGATTATTCAGATGAGATTGAGGATCATCTTTGTGCAATGGTGCAGGCTCCGAACCGAGGCCTCAGAGACTTCTGCTATGACTCACTTTGTACCTGAAGTGGCGACCTGAGATGGCTGAGGAGGAGATGGTCAGGAGGATTTTGAATGTCTGTAATCCTTGTCTTCATAGTGGATTAAGGGAAGTCATAACCACTGTGGACCAGTTTGTGAAGACAGGCTCCATGCTAGAGAGAGACTGGGCATCCTCAAAGGGGTACTGGAACAGAATGCGAACAGTGCCAATCGCCATGCCTCCAAGAAACCCCCAAAAAGTGGTGGGGAGCAGAACAGAGAAGGTGAGATTGCGTCTTTGCACGCAGAGCCTTCTCTTCTTGTGGTTCCTGTGTAAATCAGGGGAGTTGATTGTGACACCATGCTGGATACTGGAAGTACCTTCGCCCTCATGCAAGAAAGTCTATGGAAACATATAGCCATGTGATGGCTGATGGATAGGAGAGCCATGCTATCGAGAAGGCTCTATTGTTTCTTTGTCTTCATGATACCGCTTATAAGTTGGAGATATACATCCTCAAGGACAACAACATGCACATGCCTATTCTGCTTGGACTAGATTGTCTAGTAGTTAGCAAACTCACCCTCTCCAACCTTATCACTAAAAATATAAAACATCCAATGGCCAGGTTTACCAGTTTCAGTATAAGAAAACATCGTCACTAAGGGGAACTAGCACCAATTTTTATATGGCCGTTAAGAAGGAGCAACCTTTAGCACTCTATCAGAACATTGTCTCTCAACCTGAGATTGTTAGACCGCTGCTGCAGAAGTGGTGTGCCGTATGGACAGAGAGTTTAGGTTCTGTGAGGATGGTGCGACATCAAATCTACACTACTGATGAGGTGCCAGTCAGGTGATGAGTATAGTGGACCTCCTCCCATAAGCAGGAAGTAATTGAGAACCCAATGTCCAAAAGATGGTGACTGAAGGACTAATAGAACCGTCATCCTCTTCCTGGGCGACTCCTGTGGTCTTGGTGCCTAAACCAGATGAGTCCTTCTGGTTTTGTGTAGATTATCATGGGTTGAATGCCAAGACATGCCTGGATGCCTACCCAATGCCTCTGGTACATGAGATTTTGGAATCAATGGAAGGTGTGGCATACTTCAGTACATTGGATCTCTTGAGTGGCTATTGGCAAGTGGCTATGGATGAACAGAGCAAGCAAAAAAACTGCTGTCATCACTCCGCAAGGCCTGTATTAGTTCAAAGTTATGCCTTTTGTTCTCAAGAACACAAGTGCTACCTTCTAACAGCAGATGGAGCAGGTACTGGGTGAATTGAAAGGGAAGATATGTTTTGTTTATATTGATGACATCATTGTATTCTCTCAAACTTGAGAACATCTCCAAAATTTAGAAACCATGTTTTAAAAATTACATCTAGCTAATCTAACATTGAACATAAAAAAGTGTTAGCTTTTCCAAACCCACCTTATATTCTTGGGCCATGTGGTATCAGGTAGAGGGGTTGAAGTAAACTCAGAAAAGGTAAGAGTTATATGGGAATATCCACCGCTGACGGACCTCAAGAGTCTGCAGAGATTCTTGGGATTGGTGGGCTGGTACCACAAGTTCATCCCTTGTTAAGCAGATATTTCGGCCCCCCTAACCCGTTTGAAGAAGCAGAATGTGTGCTGGGAGTAGACAGAAGAGTTCCAACAGGCTTTCACAAGGTTGAAAGAGGCCCTTCAATTGTCCCCAGTACTAGCTCAGCCTAGAATGGGATCTGACATACCAAGTAAAGATGGGTGCCAGTGACGTTGGGCTGGGTGCCGTTCTTACTCAACAGCAGGATGGAGGAGAGAAGGTTATAACCTACACCTCACAGCCTTTAAGGGGTGCAGAGTTGAGATATTCAACTTTAGAGAAGGAGTGTTTGGCTGTAGTATGGGCAGTAGGGAAGTGGCACCATTACCTGGAGGAGTCTACATTTGATTTGTACACCGACCATGGCACTCTCACTTGGGCTTTTAATTAACCAAGAACAGCTTCCAGGTTGACTAGGTGGACATTGAGGCTCCAAGCCTTTGACTTCAGGGTTCATTATAGGAAAGGGTGCAACAATGTTCTCCTAGACACACTATCAAGGGCTCCCGCTGATTTCCAAGGTGTTATCTACTCAGCTGTGGCAAAGACTTATTGGTGTGATTTGCCGACCTCTCTCCAGGACATTGGAGCTGCACAAACCTTGAGCACCATCTGTGAGCAATTTAAGGAGATGAATCAGGACATCAAAGCAAGTAGGGTCCACTACCAGGAGCAACAAGGGATCTTGTACCGGGGTGTGCCCTCTAGACACTTACTTATCAACTAGTGGTCCTTGAGGGATTGGTACAACAATTTCTTCATTATTATCACACCAGCCTATTTGGAGGCCATCTAGGCCACATGAAGACCCTCAGGAAAATCCTGGAGGTGGCCTGGTGGCCTACCATCTGTAAGGATGTGTTGACATTTGTCAAGGCATGTCAAATGTGCCAACAGCACAAAAACCCTAGTGTCCTGCCTGCAGGATTAATACAACAGACTGAAGTTCACCAACCAGGGGAAATGCTAGGGGTGGACTTCATGGGACCTTTTTCAATGACTTGAGCAAAAAACACAGTACTTATGGTAGTGGTAGACTACTTTTCTAAATGGGTGGATTTGTTTCCATTAAGAGACGCTAAAACTACTCAGGTGTGTAATGTGCTACAGACCAACATCTTCACTTGTTGGGGGGTGCCAAAATTTATGGTGTCTGATAGAGGGTCTCAATGGATGAGCAAGCTCCTGAACAGGCTATGCAAAGCCTGGGGAGTCACCCAGAAGATGGACTACATTTTCCACCCTACCTAAGGCAACCATAGGGGTGAGCTTTAACTGGAACAGAGACGCTGAGTCTCCAGTTTTGACTTTTCATGTTCGCTAATCCACGGTTCTGAAATATAATGTTGATGTACACAATCAAAGGGAAAAATTAAATGGTATAATTCGCAGCATGAGTTCGTGTGCTCACAAAGTTTACATCGCTAAAGTGTTAGTTGCATCACCCTGTCCTTGTTTGTGTATGTGATTAAGTCCTGAGGGAATCAGGGTGAACGCCACACTGCAATTGTCCTTGTTTGGCAAGTTTCAAGACTAAAATGAATGTTCAGTGATACTGAGATCAGCTGATTAACGGAGATCAGTTCAAATGCTTAGGACTTTACACACAACCCTTAATTTTCTTTTGTTCCTTTTTATTGAGTATTAATTTTATCAACATTATTTGTCAAATAAATCAGGATAGAGGAATATCTCTTTATAGTGATCAGTTGGGGCAGTGGTAGCTCAGTGGTTAAGGTACTCAGGTTGCCAGTTCAAGTCCCCCCACCATCAAATTGCCACTGATGGGCCTGAGTATGGACCTTAACCCTCAACTACTCAAGTTGTGTCTAATCATAATTGTAAGTCTCTTTGAATAAAAGCATCAGCTAAATGCCTAAAATGTAAATGACAGAGACCATGGTTTTGAAAAACAAAATGTGTGTTGTTGCACTCAATCCACAAAAACAAATCAGAAAGACATTTCCTGTAGGTGCATGAAGCAAATACTAGAATATCTGCAAAGATGAAGAGCATTGCCAAAAAGGTCAGGAAAGTCCAGCAGATGTTTTAATGAATTTCCATTAGCATGTTGTGAGTCACACCAGTGAAGCAAGAGCAAATGTTTCAGCTTACATGCTATCATCAGTGCACATGGGAAACCTTCTTGCATACTGCTCACCTTTTATAGGCTAAAACATTTAGGCTACACCTGTACAGGTTGTCTTAAAGAGATAGTGACATCAAAAGAAATGCTAACACTTCTTCATGATAAGAAATACTACTTCACGCTTCATGTTATCCGCTGCAGTGGCTCGATTCTGTGTTAGTGAATGTATGAGCTTCATGCAGGAAAGCAGTCCAGAAGGTTGTATCAATGAACAATATGTTGTGTTCAGGATAACAAAAAGATTACTGACAACCACTGGCACATTTTAGAAAGTGATCTTTTTAAAAATCCTCCTCTTTGTGTCTTCTCCAGAGGAACAATTACATTGCAGACACATACACTGCACAAGGCTGTTTTTCATGCTATAATTGTACCTCTTATTCTCATTTGCTTAAATGTAAATCTTTTATACATCATGTGACTTTAAAAACATATCAGCCATTTCATTAATTGCAGATCCACATATGTGGTTTATGCTATCATGTGTCCTTGCCCTCTTTAATATATTAGCCTATAATCAGTGAGCAGGGTGCAAGATGGTTTAACATGAGCCCTGAAGATAGCATGTAAACTAAAACGTTTGTTCTTGCTTTACTGTTTAGACTCACATTATACATGGAATAAAATAGATTAAAACTTTTGTTGGACTTTCCTGATCCTTTTGGTAGAGTGAACGCAACAGTCTTCTTTTTTTTTGCAGAGATCATGGCTTTTAAATCTTTGGCTGGAAAGAATTAATTTATTTGAACATGTTTAAATAGGTTTGGGTATAATTGCACATCTTTATTCAAAATTTAGCCTACCATTTATGAGGTGATTAATTTTTGTACAGAGAGAGGAGTGTGTGTGGAACATATTATGAAGCTGTCACCAGACTGAGCATTACTGGACATGCCATCTCAGCATCATTCTCTATTGGCACAAGAGCCTCTCCTAACCAGCACAACAGTAAGACTGTTTTACACTGGGAACCAACACTATGTTTGGGACTCTCACATTAAATCAAACAGTTATGCACAACAATAATAGAATCTCAGCTGCAGAAATGTACATGTTTATTTATTTTAGATTTGTTATTTTTATGAATGGCCATTCCATTTTTTTTTTGTTTTGAATTGTGCAAAGTTGATTTTTGTAAAGGTAATTCTTTCAGTATACATTCACCAGCCACTTCATTAGCTACACCTTGCTAGTACCACATTGGACCCGTCTTGCCTTCAAATGCTTTAATTCTTTGTGGCATATATTCAACAAGGTGCTGGAAACATCCCTCAGAAATGTTGGTCCATATTGATATCATAGCAGCATGCAATTGCTGCTGATTGATCAGCTGCCCATCCATGATGCGAGTCTCCTATTCCACCATATCCGAAAGTTACTCTTTTGGATTGAGATCTTGTGAGTGTGGAGGCCATTAGAGTACAGTAAACTCACTGTCATGTCCAAGAAACCAGTTTCAGATGATCAGAGCTTTGTGGCATGGCATATTATCCTGCTGGAAATAACCATCATAAGATGGTCATAAAGGGATGGACATGGTCTGCAACAATACTCAGATAGGCCCAAAGTGTACCATGAAAATCCTCCACACCATTTCACCACTAACAGCAGCCTGAGCCTTTGATACAAGGTGGAATTAATTCAAGCATTCATTTTGTTTATGCTAAATTCTAATCATAGCATTTGAACGTTGCAACAGAAATTGAGCCTCAACAGGCAAGGCAATGTTTTTCCAATCTTCTGTTGTCCAGTTTTGCTTGGTTTGAACTTCAGCAGGATCTTGATGGTGTCTACATGCCTAAATGCATTGAGTTGCTAACATGTGATTGGCTGATGAGATGTTTGCATTATTGAGCAGTTGAACAGATGTGCCTAATAAAGTGACCGGTGAGTGTTTTTTTGTATATCTTAGCAGAATTTTAAACATGTAATATTTATTTCTTAAATAATATATTTCTGTGTGTTTGTGTGTGGGTTTGGTCTAAGAGTATTACTCAGTCAACAGAGAAGCATAAGAGAAAAGTTTTAAAAAAAATTGAGTCAGAAACTGGAACATTCTTACTTAATGGGTAGTGGTCATAGACCCTGTAGATTACTTTTCCAGCAGCCATATACACACATTTTTATTGTTGGGTTATACAGTTTAATGGGTCTCCTTGTTTAACATGACATTGGAATTCCCATTTCATTTGTGATACCTATAGGGACCACTAGGTGGCAATATTTATATTCACTGTTTCTATCGTTCTTTGCTGAGGTTCCAACCAGGAATTTACAGTATTGTTTTATTTTTTATTTTATCAAGGTAAACCATGTTGATTGTGTTACTGCGGTTAATTGGCATAGAACATCCAGCAAAGCTTTGCACAAATTTGGGCAGTAGTAATTCCTGTGTCATTTATTTTATTGTTTTATTGTTGGCTATGTTTACATTGTTGCAATTTTCTTTCTTAGAGGTGAATATAATCTGGATTGTAGAATTAAGGCAGCAGCAATTGTTATATACAGTATCAGTTTCTAAGAGAAAAAATGCTATTTACAATTACATTGACAGCATTTGTCAGATGCCATTGTCTAGAGCAACTGTGCTTTATTGTCTCATAAAATGTCCTATCAAAAGTATATATATGTTAGTGTCAATAATACTATCGGGCTAAAGTAACTGAGCTGAAGGAGACTGTTTAAGCATATAATTCAATTTGAGATGCAAATGGATAGGCCAAATGTTCCTACAATTTATTAAACAGTTTTGTTCAATTATTAAATGTAATTGACATCTGGAGATTTCAGCACCCTACCTGTTCCTACATAAGTACACTTTAGCGGGCCCATTGTGGCTCCAAGTCAAATCATTTGACAGCATTGAATATTCTTAAAACGCAGTCCAACACACCAAATGAAATTTCTTAGAACTAGTAGAACTGCCTGCTTAGAACCTTTCAGCCATTTACATGCAACCGCTCAACATAAATCCCATACTGCATACATTGTTTTTCCTCTTTGTTTACATGAAGAACATGCCTCTCCAAAATTGTAGCCTTTCAAAATATGTTTAGGATGTAAGAAAACTGCAGATTTTGTCATAAAAATTTCACTTATCATCAAAGCAGCTGTATAACACTTTTAAACATACATACATACATATACATATATATATATATACATATACATATATATATATATATATATATATATATATATATATATATATATATATATGCAATGTTAGTAAAGTTCTTTATTTGCTTGCGCACATCCTCTTACAAAGCAAGCATTTATTTCCATTGTAACCAGAATGTAATATTCTCAAGATCTTAGCGAGTACACAGTATACATTTTTCAAATAGAGTTGTATGTGAATTAAAAACTAAACATGTCCTCTCTTAGATTCTGTGATTGTTATTGGGCCATACATAACTACTTTCTTTGAGTGTCATTTGTTAATACGTATTAATACGTTTTTTGTGTATAACTTGATCTCCAATACCTTTGTACACTGTGGAAAGTAAGAGGCTTACTTTGGCTGAAGTTAATGAGGAGTTATTTAGGTGCAATGATGAGCTGGAAAGCTGAAAGTGACAGCATGTGGCTTGCGTATGTGATTAGGTGGTTATATTAGTAGGTTACCATCTCATTTTAGATGCAAGCATGGTTGTTATAGCATCAAAAATGTTACAAAGTGTTATGAATAATACTGTGAAGACTTTGCTGTTATGAGAATTACTGGCAAGACTTTGCTGTTAGATCTAGTCCTAGTAATTTATTTCTTCTTCATACTGGTTTTCTCTTTTCTCTTCACCCCAGCCCAATGTGGATAGGTAAAAAACAGGCATGCTATGTTAGGAGGTCACTGTCTAGACTCACTAGGTAAGGGGTGCGGGCCACCCACTGTATTTTTGGATAGATGTGAATAGTTAGGCAGGGTAGAAGTGTTTTGTTCCTTTCATAAGTTTGTCACTGTCTTTATTCCTCCTGGTCCTTTTGTATCACCCTCTTATGTATTTTGTGCTTTGTACATAATAGCTTTTGTGTACACAACTTACTAAACACCTGTTGCATTTATTAACGCTGCAAATATACTACACTTGTAGCAAACCTAACAATTTGAAGGCAGCACAATGAAGTGATAGACAAAGAAGATGGTTTGACAATGAGAGAGAAAAAGATAATATTCCAGCCTGTTCAGATGATCTGGAGAGGTATATTAGCCTATTTGTTACTCTATTGGTGCCACATTTATAGAGTTTTATACAATATTTACTGTTAAATATGTCTAGTCTGTTTCAAACTTCTGTCACTGGGACATGATACCAGATTTCAATAACAAATCTTTCCCCATCACTTTTAGAAGTTTGATGTCACCTCTGAAAAGGAATGAATCTTGACATAAAGCCTACTCCACCTTCCTTCTACATCTTCCCATCTTCTTCCCAACACTGCCTTTGAATTAGGGTATACATTAATTAATGGGACTAGTGAGATATTATTTTGAAATATGGTTTCAAGTTGCCTAAAATTCAATGTTTTACTAATTTTTATATGTTAAAATGATAGCTTCTGTATTTTGTGTTTACTGTTGTTAGGAAAAGACAGTCCTTCCTGTCTAACTATCTATAGATGTGTTTAAGTAGGACAAAACTCTTCTGTAATTTCTTTTACATAAAAGTGATACATTTGCATCATTTACATATATTGGATATGCATGCATATATTCGATACTTGACTAGTAATTGGAAGGTTGCCAGTTCAAGCCCCACTATCGCCAAAATCCCACTGTTGTGACACTGTTGTCTTCAGTCATTGTAAGTCCCTTTTGATAAAAGCGACAACTAAATGTCATAAATGTAAATGCAGTTATGAAAGTAACAGCGATTTCGCTTACATATGTTGACTTGTGTTTTTCTGGCGCTGCCATATTCAGAGAGAGCAAACCTAGAAAGATACAATGAGATGAAAGTTATATTAATTTTTTGTTAAATGTTTTAAAATGCTCGTTGTCATTTTAAATCACCAACAATTAATTTCTAAGTTTAAAACCAAATCCTGGCATATGGCTTGGGTGTCTTAGTCTACATTTCACTAACCTACGACAGCCCTATGGTTACTTAGCCTTAAGTTTATTTGTTGCATTATTTGCATTTCTAGACAATGTGGCTTTTATCGCAAAATGTTATTTGGACAATCAGAATGTGTTGTTTATGAATCTATAGTCTTTAAAGCAAAGATTACCCTTCGCAGTATTTGCTGCGAATACCTATAGATTCAAATGCGCTTCATGTAAGAAAAGGAAGCCAACAACTAAAAAATTAAAATACTAAATTAACGGTAAAACGAAAAACGTTATGAACTTACCTTATATTATTTTCCAAAGTCATAACCATCCAATGTTAAACAGTAATCTTAGAGTAACGCGCCGACTGTCTTCAAGATAACAAGGGTAGAATAATTCTCAAAACGGTAAACTGACGTTATAAGGAGTGGTTATAGGTGTAACTTTGGTGGTTTATCATTTTGAACTCACTTCAACAATAATGGGTGTATATCAGGTCAGGGTAATTTTGACAGTATGAATGCTAAAAATGCGGTTCAGTAAGTTTACATAACAGTAAATGCTTTCACGGCATAAGGAGAAGATGACAGCCCACTAATTCCAATAATTTTGAAATCAGTCTATGCAACCAGCGAAATTATGCAATTATAAGCCTGTTTGAATTTACCTTGGATTTGTCTATAAGCTATATCACTACCACGAAAATGCTAAAAAATAAAGAGTGAATTAAAAACAAAAAATATGTATAATGAAAGTCATAGTAAGGTACTGTCATTTACAGAGCACATTCATAGTATATTAATTTTGTTATTTTTTGTTTAATCTCTTTTCTATAAAAGTATTTTATTTTACTAGGTTTTCTGAAAGGTGCATGGAATTACACTTGTGGATGTGTCCTACTCATTTATTTAAGTAATAGGTAGTTCACAACTATTTATTTCATGGAAGCTTCATATTCATCCCATTCTGCCTGTATTTATTTTAAATTCATTCATTTTGTAAGCAGCACATGATAAGTAAACCTCAAAATCAGGAAAGCAATGTATTTAAAAAAACAAACAAACCAGCACACAATACCTCCGTTTTGCTACCCTTTTCCATTTACAGCACTTCTAGGCTACATAAGACATATTGAGAGATTGTTTATTTTCATTTGAGCACATAAGACCACATCAGTTTTGGCACCACAGTTTTGAAATTCCCTCAAATCTTTTAGCACACTTTATGTTTGTGTACAAGACTGTCATATTGGCTTGTCGTACCCAACAACACTAATTCAGTCAGGCATAGAGTATGGACCTGTCTCTGCTTGTTTGTGTTTTGGTGGTGTACCTTTGCTTGTACAAACTTCACTGTTTATTGCATATTACTCTGTATGGTAACTGTAGTGTCTGGTATTATTTGTACACTGCAAGCCCCTCTAGCTAAAATCTTTTAGTGTCTGACTAATCCTAAATCTAATTCTAACCCTTGATAATTCAACATGTTTAATGATAACTTGTTATTTCTTCTTTAACTCTAGAAGTACTGCCTACTCCCTTGGGTGGCGCTTTGAACCCAGTTTTGTTTTTGTTTTTTTAAACCAACTTATATATGTTACTCATAAAGTTTGTAATTGTTAGCATAGTTGTTTCTACCATGATTCTATTGTTGTCAGGTTTGTGTGCCGGGCATTCCTTGACACAAATATTCATGAAATGCAAACCAAAAATATCACATTTCATATTTAAATCACATTGATTATTTCTGTTGCTACTGCTCCAACCCCATTGAAAATCATACCAGCAATTAAAATTTTGATCATGTACTAATTTTTAAATATGTATAACAAACTTAATAACTCTGTACATACTTAATGGTATCCAGCCAGCCATCACAGACCACATCCACCAATCGTAGCACATGTTCACTTCCCTGGCCTCAATTGCCTACTTATTGATTTATCACCCACACCCATCCCTTATTACCTGTTTAATCCCCAACAGGTGCCTGTGTTCAGTGATTTGCACTGATAAGCACTAGTTCCCTGGTATACTTTGCCTTCTTTGTAATGAGTTGCTTCCTGTCTTCATTTGTATTTCAATGTACAAATGCCTTTTTGACGTTCCTCACTGCTGACTCAATGTCATGATTAATCTGAGAATACTATTAGAAAAATGTGGTGAGGTGTGGACTAATTGTGGGCTTAGAGGTTGCTAAATCAGGAACATTATAATAAAAAAAGGAACAATAGATCACTACGTAATGTAAGATTTGTATGGAATGAAGGTATAGCTACATCACATTTTTTTAAAAATTGGCCTGTTGATGTGTTGGGATTAGAAGCCTTTGTGCTACTCAAACATGTTCCTCTAGCTGAAAACTTGTTTTGCTGTGCGTGTATCCAGACTCTTACATATTGTAACACCATGTCTAATAATATCCAATACTGTTTTTCATGGCAAAGGTCATTAGAAGCAATTTGTCTCATGGTATATTTAAAATATGAATATAGTACAGTGCTAGCATAAGTGGTTAAGTTTGGTTAAGATGATAATCACATATTTACTATTTTATTATAAATCTGTCTTTACTATTTTACTACTTTTATTATATGTTATTCAATGTATCCTGAACACTTCTGGAATTCTGTTGGAAAATTGTTCTGAGACCCTACTAATATATTTGTTCTACATAAACTGAAGTCTTAAATAGATATCTTGCAGTTTGTTTATTATATTATATATGTACCTATGTGATAATCACAGACATTCTTAGACATCTAAGAATGTCTTTGATTATCATATACATACACTTTTATCAAACAACATATTTTTCATATGGACTTTCTCACACATACTCTGTCAAATAAACAGGAATGACTGGTATGTAAAAATCAATAACAACTTTCAAGTCAAATAACAACTTGTAGCTGTACAGGTTTTGTTATGGGTGTGTCCATAAGAATATCTCTCTCAGAAAACACACACAAGTACAATTGTGTTAAATATCTCTATTTCTCACAGCCGCAGAGACACAAAACTGTGATGTCTGTCCCACAGATTGATGCACAAATTTAATATAATGGAATAGAATTCATGTTATTTAATAAGGGTATCTCTCAACACTAGGTGGAGTCTTGATCACCACACACACACACACACACACACACACACACACACACACACAGCTATTAAGCCAAACATAACTTAAAGGCCTGCCATTCGCTTCATGCTACAGAGATGCTGTTAACAACAAAATATATTTTTGGTTTCAGAAAACACAAATATAACCCCAGAACACTGCATGAATGTATTAACATGATGATATTATGATAGCATATGAGGATATTTTGGAGAATCTCCTGCCTACAACAAGAAAGGTGTTTAGAAGGTCATTCCTGCTTCATCAGGACACTCAGTTAAGACATTTTTAGTAACGTCTCATGCTTGGCACTATCTTTTTATGCTCTCTGCTTACTGCACTAGCTTTTAATCACTGCTCTAGCTTTTCAATCTCTTCCATTAGGAATTGCATTATAAAAGGTCAGCAACCCCCACTTCCCGCTCCATCATAGCACACCAGAAAGTCATAGCGCACCTCATCTGAATTCTGGTCCTGTTCCAGTCCCCGGCACTACAGATGCTACCCGTCCTGATCCTGAGCCTGTTTCTGGCACAAGAGACACTGCCTGGCCTGATCCTATTCCAGTCCCCGGCGTGAGAGATGGCGCTGGCCTGTTCTCGCCGCTGAAGAGGTCTCTCAACCAGTTCCTGTCTCCTATGTTAATACTGTGCCTGTAGGTGCACCCCCGGACCTCGCTGCAGTGCTGCTGACCAGCACAGCCACCCCACCGGACACGTCTCCGGTCCCTCCGCTGGCCGCTGCAGTCACACCCACAGACCTGCCGGTGACTGCTATGCCTCCGGACCTGCTGCCGCTGAACACCACAGCTGTGCCTCCGGACACGCCCCCGGCCACAGCAGTCAAGCCCGTGGACCCGCCGGTGACTGCTGCACTCCCGGAACCATCGCCAGCCACCACAGCCACACCCAAGGACCCCCTGGTGACTGCTGCACTCCTGGACCCGTCGCTGGTCGCCGCAGCCCCACCCAAGGATCCATCGCTGACTGCTGCGCTCCTGGACCCGACGCTGTACCTCCGGACCTGCCTCTGCCTCTGATGGCCGCTGCCACGCCTCTGCACCCACTGCCACCGCTGATGGCCGCTGCCGTGCCTCCAGACCCACAGCCACCAAATTCCTTAGCCACACCCTTGGATTCCCCGCCGCACCGCAGCCACAGCCCTGGGCCCGCCTGTTCCTGGAGGAAAAAAAGGCACTCCACAACTCCCCATGGCTCGTGCCAGACCCATCCCTGGGGTATCCACTATTGACTCTCCTGTGCCTAAGCAGGCTGCTACAGGTGCACTCCCAGAGACACCTAGGACTTCTCTGCTCCATGAGACTGCTGTGTCCACCCCAGTGACTGTTCCACCTGTTACCCTAGTTCCTGTGTTGGGTACATCCTGTTCCTGGTTTGGTCTATGTTCCAATTCATAAATCCAAGCCTGTTTGTGTTTCTGTGCTTAAACCCATTGCCCTGCCTTGTGGCATTAGAGTCACCCTACCTGTCCCTGTTCCTGTATCCATGCCTGTTGTGTTTTGTTCTGGTACCCTTATCTGTCATAGTTCATGTGGTGTGTGCCCCATATCTCGTCAAGAACCCTACCCAGAGTCTTGCCCCTGAACCTGAACCTACTCCTGTGTCTCCTTCTCGCATTGTCTCTGCCCCTGTGTCTCCTACTCGTGTTGGTCCTTCATTTGTCCCTTGTTGTTTTTTGGTTTCTGGTTCTTGTCCCTCCTTAGTTGGTTTCACGCCTCCGGAGTCGCGCGGGGGGGGCACTGTCTTGTCCACAGACCAGAGCGTTCCCCGTTTCCCGGGCAACCTAGTTACTTCCGAGTTTACGTCAGTCTCTGTGGTTCCCTGTCTCCTCCCCTTAGTCTCCAGCTGTTCTGCGTTTGTCCCTAATTGTAATCCTATAACCATCCTGTTCTCACATCTCTTGTTTGTGGGTTATTGTTTTTGGTAAGATATGTGTTTGATTAGCTCTCGGGTTTTCTCGTTTTCATTCGTTCAATTGTGTTTAATCCTGCTTCCCATTCCTTGCCCCACGTTCATATATATGTTATTTCCCCGTACTCTCTGTTAGTTATCCTTGCTGTTTTGTTGTTTTATTTGTCTTATGTTTTGTCTGTTTAGTCTTTCTTCTAGTCGGTATTGTTAGTCTGTGTCTGTTAATAAACATATTTCATTATTATATCCCTAATGTCATGGCATCCTTAGTTAGTTCCTTGCATCATAACATCCAAGGCACCGGCACTTCACACGTGTGTTCGCCCTTGCTCACCACCCCTCCCGCGTTACACTCATTCTCAAATGAATGTCCTATTTTAAACACTATTCATTCTTCCAGTTTCTCTTTTAATTCCAATTTGATTTTTTTAAAATTCTTTACAACAATTTTTCTTTTCTTTTAATTATAGATGAATTTTTATTTATTATTCATTCTGTTAATTACTTAAATGTATTCACTGTATTCTTAAATAACTTATTTTATTTCTTTCAATTTTGACTTCTCAAGTGTAAAGCACTTTGTAAACTCTATTTAAGAAACTGATATATAAATAAAGTTGTTTATTATTTTTATTTTAGTACTAATTGACCACACACAAACACATACATTGCCAAGATATGTGATTCAGCAGAAGTCCAAGCATTTCTCATAACACTGGAGGTAATACAAATAATTTAACTGTATTATCAGGAATAGCGGTGTAGATTGCCTATGATTCCTGTTTAAGAAACTGAAATGGACATTAGGGAAAAGCACTGAGTAGTTATCAAAAAAGCAATGCTCAGATGAAGACTTCAAATAGTCCTGAAAACATTTTCAACTCACTGGGTTTTCCTTTTGAAGGTGATCCCCCCCCCCCCCCCCCCCCATTTCTGACAAAGTCTCATATTTTGTGCAGTGCACCTTGGACCACAGGCTCATCAGAAGCCTGACATTGTGGTCAGTTTACTATTGATTATATGAGCCCTAAAATACTTAATCACAGCCACTTCCTCCTGTTTAGACCACAGTGTGTGCCCTATTCTTAGGCTGTTCTGTCCCTGCTGGAGTTTTGATTACGCTAAAGAAACAATAATCATTCAGCATAAGTCAGCATTAACTTGTATTAGTATTACTAATACTTGTATTAGTATTAGGGTGTCACAAATTGTATTAGTAAGAGATTTGTAAGAATGAGAACTGAATAGAAATAAGTTAAAACAGGTGCATGTCCATTGTGTAGTGAAAAAGAAGCATATGAATAACTCCTCTATAAAATGTTATGACAGCCTCCACATTTTTTTTTTTTTTTTTTTTTTTTCATTTAGGAGACCATATAACTACAAAGACAGATTGGTACATGCTGATTACTGTAAGAAGAAAAAAAAAACATTGACTATCCTACATGTTGCCACAGGTATTAACACACAAACCTCTCTTATGCATTGGACAAACTGGAATGACAAGTTCTTTTTGGTGTTCCGTTTACTTTGTTACCCAGATCCTTTCTCTGTAATAGCTACATTTTGAATTACATCTAAATTATACTGATAGTTACCCTTATTCCTAAGTTTTTCCAGCAGTCCAGCACTTTTTTTGTGTGCTTTGCGAATTACAGTGCTTCTGCAACTATTGTCTTATGGGTTTTTACATGTCAACTCCATCTGTTCTGTCATTAATCCCTGCCATTAATACATCCTCAAAATTTCCATGTAAAATCAGTGCCACCATTTGCACCTATTCCTAAAGTTGTTGCCTTGAATATTTTATAGTGACTGATTTTGTCTAAACCAGTCCCTAAAGCTACAACTTCTGTGAGTACCTAAGACTTGTTTAACATTAACCGCCCTTCAAAGTTCTCTACATCTGTCTGAAACAACATCCAATCGAACATGTATCAATTGCTCCTCATAACAAAATAAATCAATGTGACAGTGGCGGCACAGAGGGAGCGAGAGGTGAGACTAAAATAAAGTCCTCTTTATTTTCTATTAAAAAAAACCCAAAACGTTTGGTGCTGCTAATGTGCAGTGCTGACTTCAGAGCCTGTGGGCTTAAATAGTGAGATAGGAAAATAAGGAACAGGTGATTCTGGTTAAAATGCAGGTTATTGGGACTGTGGCAGGTGTGTGGTGCAGTTGAGCAGGAGTGGGTGTGTCCCTCCTGCTGGATGACTGGCCTACTGTGACAATCAACTTCTCCATATAAGTTAGATCTTTTCCTGCAAGTCTTTGCTTGCATCTTTTGGTGGCATTTCTCAGCTACAAATCTTGATGAACAGTTTTTCTTATTTTCTTATACACAGCTGTCCAAGAGTGCATATATATTTTGATGACCATTACCATGCCACTCTGATGTGTATGAACTCTGGAATAATATCATGGCTGAAATACAGCTGGCTTTGCCAAGTTACTCCTAGATTTGTACTTAATTAATGAACTAGAAATGTACTTAATTAATGAATTAAATTAATGAATGAAATAAGAGCCTACCTATGACCTTGACAACTCAAGGAGGTAGGGCAATTCTCTTTGTACACTACACTATATTTAATACTTATTAATAAACTGGGATAATGGACTGGGAGTCAGTGTAGGTCTTTTAACTTGTGGTTATATGTTGTCTTGATCTAATCTGCATGAGAACTCTTGCCACAGAATTCAGAAGACTGGCAGCGAGCCCAACTAAACTGAGTTGCAATAATCCAGTCTGCTGGATGTAATGATATCATAAATTTCATCTACAGAATCAGGGAGTGAGAGATGCACTCTAGTGATATTTTTAAGGTAGAAAATGGTAATTTTGGTGATGTTATTAATGTCAGCCTCAACAGAGAGTGTAGAGTCCATGATAACACAGAGGATTCTGAAAGGTCACAAAGGACGTGATAAAACCAAGGATAGATTTTTTTTTGAGAGGGGAAGAGGATGCTATGAGAATGCTTCAAGAGATGTTATGAGGGGATGCTTCAGATTTAGTGCTATTTATTTTGAGGAATTTCAAGGCCATCCAGTTTTTAATGTCAGCCAGGCAGATGATCAGTGAGTCAGGCAGCAGTGTAACAGAGGGGTTGTGCAGATATAGATATGAGCATCATCTGCATAACGGTGAAACTTTAGACTATGCTGTCCGATAATGTCACCAAGTGGAAGCAAGTAGATTATGAAAGAAAGGGGGCCAAGGACTAAACCCCGTGGGACACCATGAGCACGAGTAGAAGTATCTGACATGAAGCGTGATGAATTATTGAATTTCATTGAGATATGACCTAAACCAAGCAATTGCTGTGTCTGTGACACCAGTCCAAGTCTCTAGCCTATGTAGCAACATATGATAACAGACCGTATCAAACACTGCAGTAAGATCCAGTAGGACAAAGATGTTCACTAGATCAGCAAAAAAAGCTCATTCATCGACTACCAACAACAGATCATTCATAACCCTTACCAGAGCAGTTTCAATGCTGTGATTTACTCCGAATCCAGACTGAAACTGCTCAAAAAGGTTGTTGGAGGTCAGATGATCTTGGAGTTGGGCCGACACTGTACATTCCAGTATCTTACTGAGGAAGGGAAGGTTTAATATAGGACAATAATTAAAGATTATGTAAAGATTATGTGAGTCAAGGCCTGACTTCTTCATGACTGGGAAATAGCAGCTACTTTTAAGTTGGGAGGAAAATAACCTGAGCTATGAGCGGCATTGTTGATTGTGGTGATGAGTGGGCAGAGTGAAGGCTGGCAAGCTTTAATCAGGAGGGTGGGCAGTGGGTCTAAAACACAAGCAGTTGCTTCTCATCAGCTTGGTGAAAAGTTGAAAGCTGGTTAGCAACTGAGGGAAAGATAGAGTGAGATCTAAGGGACCGGAAGAAGCCAGAACTTGAATATGTTGCTGACTTTCTCAATAAAGGAAGCCAAGAAGTCATTGTAGAGGGCCAATGAAGGGGTTAAAGAGAAAATTCAAGCAGGCTGCAGCAGCTTATTAATTGTAAAAATAGGGCTCTTGGACTAGCACAGCAGTTGGTAATATTGGTGGATTGAAAGTCAGCCTTCATCTTTTGCAAAGCAGTTTTGTAAAAGAGAATGTATTCTCTATACGCAACCGTATTAACTGTCAGTTGACATTTTAATCTCTTATAAGATTATAACGGCATATTGTTGTGCCATCACAAGTCAGACAAAAAAGATGTCTCATGCCATGTAGTGGCTGGCTGAAGTATAACTTTTTAACCCCACCCATTCTCATATAAGTGAATGGCTCAGGTCACAATCTTTAAATTCAATTGGCACATCTAATAATTTTTTTGGCAATTGTGTTCTGTTAATTCTATAAGCTCTCCTTGCATTAATATATTTCCCAGTAATTTTCTTTACAATGAACAGGTTTTATAGAAGTCATATGGTAATAGTTAAAGGGGTGTCACAATGAGGTGATTTACAGCAATGGGCTGTGTTGATTGACAGCTTATACTAACAGTCAAATATGAATGGACATGCAGCTATATTAAACTTTGCTCGACATATATTTTTACCTTTGACTGCTCACTTTGACATTTTTAAAGCAAAGCATTGTCTTGTTCATCAGTAAATTGTTCTCCTCAGGATCAAGTTCATTTTAGCCAGCTAAGTGATTAGCTGTTAGTAGTAACTTCACTAATGTTAGAAAACTATCAAGCTAGTTTGTCAAAGTGTCACTGAAGCACTTCATAAGATTTTTTGTGATAAAGAAATTAAGTGGTTCATTCCAGAACAGTTGATGGAAATGAAAGCATATGTTTATAGATTATAAGTGATCATGAATCATTGGTGTCATAGAGAAGTTTCTCTTCTCCAGTTAAATTCAGGACAAAAGAACACAGCATATTACACAAGTACTAAGAATCGAGAAAAACTTTATTACAAAAAATCCATTCTCTGTTACAATTAACAGCTCATACTCAATCCCCATTTCTCCCTAGTGGCTGAACCACCACTGCCTTACTTATTCTGTCTCACCTACTCTTAATACCCCAATATCACCACTAATTGTCATCCTATAGCTATGCAGAGCTTACATGACTATCTCAGTGTGTGCCAGCGAAGAGGTTTTTACAGATGCATGCGCCTATGTTCAAGTTCAAGTTCAAGTTCAAGTTCGGTTTATTCGTCACATACATAGTCATACAGTATAACTCGCAGTGAAATGGTGGAGTGCTCTGTCCAAACTGAGGAAAGGAAACAGGGGTGCATAGAGAAAAATGTATATATGCAAGATAAATATATATACTCTATGTATGTACAAAATATATTAACAATGTATGTACAATATTTGTATATTATGATTATATACACAATGTACAATGTATATGGTTGGGTATACATGTACACAATCTACAGAATGTACAGTGCAGGTGTAATATGGTTGGGTATATATGTACACAATCTACAGAATGTACAGATCCATTTTGTATAATAACATCTACAGTTGTTGTGTAACAAGGTAATTGAGTATAAATCTATATATACAGGTGTACAGATATACAGTTAATGTTACATGGTGGTGGTGGTCCCCACAGTTTATCAGTTTCCCTGATTCAGGGCCCAAATGGCCTGTGGGAAGAAGCTCCTCTTCAGCCTCTCTGTCTTGGTCTTCAGGGAGCGGAAGCGCCTCCCTGACCTCAAGAGAGAGAAGAGTCTATTGTTGGGATGGGTGGGGTCCTTCACAATTTTCCTGGCCTTGGTCTGGCACCGCTTGTAGTAGATGGTCTGCAGATCAGGAAGTTCCGTGTGAGTGATGCGCTCTGCTGAACGCACTACCCTTTGGAGTGCTTGTCTGTCCTGGTTGGTGCTATTCCCAAACCAGACTGTGATGTTCCCCGTGAGGATGCTCTCGATAGTGCAGGTGTAGACGTTCTGCAGAAGTTCCGCAGGAGTGCAGTCTGAAGTCTCTTAGGCGTCTGAGGTGGTAAAGACGCTGACGAGCCTTCTTTGCCAGGGAGTTGGTATGGCGGGACTAGGACAGGTCCTGCGAGATGTGAACTCCAAGGTACCTGAAACTATCTACTCTCTCCACCGTGGTTCCACTGATCCTCACAGGTTGGTAGTGCCGCTCCTGCTTTTTGCTGCAATCCACGATCAGCTCCTTTGTCTTACTGATGTTTAGGAGGAGATTATTTTCCTGGCACCAGTTTTCCAGGTGTTTAATCTCCTCCAGGTAGGCCCTCTCGTCGTTGTCCGAGATCAGACCCATGACAATGGTGTCGTCAGCAAACTTGACAATGATGTTAGAGCTGGAAGTGGCTGTGCAGTCGTAGGTGTACAGTGAGTAGAGCAGGGGTCTTAGGACACAACCCTGAGGAGCTCCAGTGCTGAGGGTGAGGGTGGATGAGGCGCAATTGCCCACCCGTACTAACTGTGGTCTGTCTGTTAGGAAGTCGGAGGTCCAGTCGCACAGGGATGTATGCAGTCCTAGATCCCCCAACTTAGTAGTGAGTAGGGAGGGAATGATGGTATTAAATGCTGAACTGTAGTCGACAAATAGCATTTTAACATAATTTCCGCTCCCTTCGTCCACGTGAGTCAGTGTAGTGTGGAGCAGATGTGCAATTGCATCGTCAGTGGAGCGGTTGTGGCGGTATGCAAACTGCAGTGGGTCCATGGAGGCTGGCAGTGAAGATGTGATGAAGTCTCTGACTAGCTTTGCAAAGCACTTCATCACGACTGATGTGAGGGCGACAGGGCGGTAGGGTCGAGGTTTCTTCGGGACGGGGACGATGGTGGACCGCTTGAAGCTGGACGGGACGATACCGAGCGTCAGGGAGAGATTGAAGATGTCGGTGAATACCGCGGCTAGCTGATCTGCGCAGGCTTTGAGGACCCTCCCGCAGATACCGTCTGGTCCCATCGCCTTCCTGGTATTCACCCTTTTAAACACTCTCCTCACGTCACTCTCCGTGATGATGAGAGGGCGCTGTTCCATGGCGCATGTGCCATTGGCTGCGCCGATAGTGCCATTTGGATTAGCGCTGTTAGCACTAGCGCCGTTAGCATTGGCGCTGTTAGCATTAGCGCTGCTAGATGTAGCCTCGAAGCGAGTAAAGAATGTATTCAGCTCGTTCGCCAGAGACTCATCCCACCCTCTGGACTGATGAGGGCGGCTCCTGTAGTCCGTGATCATCCGTAGTCCCTGCCACAGGGATCTAGAGCCACTCTGCTGGAACTGTGTCTCTAGTTTCTTCCCGTAGCGCCGCTTCGCCTCTCTCACCATCCTGCGCACTCCGTATGCTGCAGACTCGTACTCGTCCATGTTCCCGCTGATGATCTCCGCATTGTAGGCAGCAGTGCGAGAGTCTCGCGGATAGTTCTGTCCACCCAGGGCTTCTGGTTGGAAAACTTCTTGATGGTAATTCTTGGGATCGTGTCGTACACCAGTTTCCCAATAAACTCCACTACTGCCGCCGTACACTCGCTGACATCATCAGTGCTGCGCCGGAACATGTCCCAGTCGGCGTCATCCAGAGCGTCCTGCAGAGCGGCCACCGATTGGTCTGTCCAGCGCGCGACCTCCCTCTGAACCGGAGCTTCCCGTTTCAGCCTTTGTTTATATTTTGGTAGGAGGAAAATGGCGGCGTGGTCCGACATACCAAACGGTGGATGAGCTAGTGCCTTGTAATTGTCCTTGTATGGGGTGTAGCATTGGTCTAGTGTCCTAGTTCCCCTGGTGGGGAAGGTTACGTGCTGGTAAAGGTTGGGCACTGCACGCTTGAGGTTAGCGCTGTTGAAATCCCCAACCACAATAAGTGCAGCGTCCCGGTGCTGTGCCTGAAACTGTGTGAGAGCCTCATGAAGTTCACACAGTGCAGTGTCCATGTTAGCCTGAGGTGGGATATACACGGTGTTGATGATGACCGAAGTGAACTCCCGGGGAAGGTAGAAAGGCCGAAGCTTGAGGGCGAGCAGCTCCAGGTTGGGTGAGCAGGAGCAGGCGAGAGTAACAACATTGGCATTGTTGCACCAGCTGTTGTTTACCATCACACACACTCCGCCGCCTCTCGACTTCCCCGAATCTGCCGTCCTGTCCATGCGGTGAACCGAGAAGAACTCGGCCGGCTGGATAGCGTGGTTTGGTACCGCTGGGTTCAGCCACGACTCGGTGAAGCAGAGGAGATTGCAGTCCCGAATGTCCCTCTGGAACTTTATCCTGGCCCGGAGGTCATCGAGCTTGTTATCCAGAGACTGGACGTTGGCTAGCAGGATGCTAGGTAAGGGAGCTCGGTGTGCCCGAGCCCTCAGCCTGTTCCTGACGCCGGCTCGCTTCCCTCGAGGCCTTTTCCTTGCGCCGCGTCTTTTTTCCCTCAGGATCTCCGTCGGCCATCTTGGGTCCGGGGTCACAGACGGCTTGAGGTGAGTGCTATGTAGATTAAGAGAAATAAGGGCGTCTCTGCTGTACGAGATACGCGCCGTGGTGTGTAGAAAAGGGCTGCGGAGAAATCAGGGGTAGCGGAAAGAGCGAAAAAAAGTGCCAGGTGTGGACGGAGCAGTCGTGACGGCAGCCGACCTCACCGGCGCCATTTCAGCCTATGGTGTCTGTAGTTTGGATCAAAATGTGTTCCTTTTAGAATGTGTTTGTTACTTGATAGCATAAAGAAGACTTATTCTCTGAGCTGTCAGGCCCTGAACTACTTTCCTAAGAGAGGATAGAAATTAATGTATTTTTCTGATCATATATTAATACTAAACCCTACCCATCACTTGATTATTCCATAAATATAAAATTATATGTTCTAATTTTCCCGCACTAGCTAATGTATAAGACAATGTATTATTTTGTTTTGTTGTGTTTGCTCGCAACATGAAGAGAGGTCATGCACTAAGAAATGTGACCAGGGTTTCACCTACATTCTGTACTACACATGCTCTGGTCCCAGTTTTGATCTACTGCACAAGTGTACACAAGATGCAGCTCCCACCCTGTTGCCTTCAAAAATGTACGATTCATGAGATGTACTATCCATTCACAGTCAGTACTACAGAATAAGTGTTAACTCATAATTAAACCTTTGTTTCTTTTGTTTATTTTTGACATTCATTCTCAAAAAAATGTGACAACAGATTTTTGAATTCTTATTGAATAATGAGATACATTTTTGCCTGTGCTTCCTGTGTGCTGTCCGGCTGCCTCTCGACACTACCTATTCAAACTCCACTACCCAGATTACCCCAGGCAGTCATGTGGAGAGCCATCAACATAATTCCACCAATCCAATTAGTCATAGGTGATCCACATCTCCCAAGTATTGTTTGAATCCACCTATTTCTCATCATTTCCCTGTGTTACCTGATCTGTTCATTTCCTCTTTGTGAAGTATTGCTGCTCTGTGTGTTCACAGTGAGCAGTCAATGATTTGGTTACTTTAGATAAATTACTTGTACTGCATTTTATTGCTATGGGTAGCTAGCATAGCTGCTTTACATGCAAATGCAAGTTCAAATTAGCGAAGTAATAGTAAACAATATTATTTTAAGCATTTAGTTTGATTGTGTCACTAACAGCTTTTTAACGTTACTGACAAGTATCCCCAGCCTCTGTGTTTTTCCTTATTTTTTTATTTCTATCTATATGTCTATCTATGATTATTTTTTGGTTTCTCTTGATTTCAGTTTATTCTGGCTCTGACTACATATTCCAAATTTCCTCTATATCCCAACTACATCCTGTCTCATAGATGATAATGGATTCACCCTAAATAAACATATCTCAACTTAGAACATGCATCATGCTTTCCCTTGCTTCTTGTGACTATCAACCCTTTTGTGAGCTATTAAATTGCAACGCTGGCGAATGTCTAGCAAATATCAAGCATCCAATATCAAGCAATATCAATATCCAATATCAAACTTTATATCAATTAACATTATTATGATATAATTAGCTAGCTAACCAGTCGTTTCTGTGAAAAATACAGCACAAAAACTTTTCTTCAAACCGCATGCAGGTTATAAATAAGGTTACATACTTGTCATTGTGATTTAGGGCATAGTTGACTTACTGCAAAACATAAAATTAACCAAATAGCTGCTGTCTGAAATGGCTGAATGTATTGTAAAATATTATTAACAAATGGGCTATTTGAGTGACTACTCAGTGTTAGCAATTTTGTAAATATGACTTCGGAATTCCTTTAAAATTGTCTTTATTATCTTTAATATTGATTAATGCTCCCCTGCCATCCTTTTAGTATACGATGTGACACAGAGGACTGTTGCATGGCACAGCAATATTCTGAAGACTTTAAATTGAACCCACCCATAATACAAGCTAGGTTTTATGAATTTGTTTTGTTGTATAGTTTGTATTCTTTGTATTTTATACTGTTAAATATAAACGAGTGGTTGCTGGAGACAGCCTAATGAATTCATATGAATTAATGAATATATTTTCACTACAATATTCCTAAAGACTGACATTTTCTTCATCATTCATCATAAACATTTGTGTCATCATTCAAAAGTTAGTATTAGTACAAATATATAGCATAGTTATCATCCATGCACAGGATTTGGCTGAATCTATACCTGTACCCATTCTTAATGTTGATCTGGTTGAGAGGATTCAAGCCTATGCAATATAGCAGTGAGGCCACAGAATCTCCATGGTATATATCTCACTTTATGGTGATCTGAGCAATTGTCTTTGAGTTGGCTTCTAGTGTTGTGATGAGGTACATTTTCATACGACCCTTTATATAATATATGTATATATAAAGCTGGCATTCCACATACAGCTAACCTAGATTGCCATCTGTATCTGTATCTATATCTGTAGGTGTGGATCATGTCAGAGCAAGATTGTGGTGCTGTGCTTTGAGGTCTATTAACCACTGAGCTCCGGTGTTGTGTGATGTTTCATTCTCCCATATGCTCTTTCTCTACTGTCATATTTCAACTCTGGGTGATGCACTGTCAGGGTTAAGTTGCATTGCAACTGAAAGTAAGCTTTGGTTGATTCATTGATGAAGAAGGCATTTACTCTTTTTGGTGTTGTTTCTTTTGTATATCTCTGCAGTCTTGATGCCACTGCTTTTGTCATGGTTGATCCCTCCTATTGTCCTTCTCTATGGTTTCCTTGTCTCATTTTTCACTTTTCCAGTCCCGTTCCAGTACTTGCTTTGGTTTTCACTGTTTAGTATTTGCACCTGTGCCTTGTTTAGTGTTCATTAGTTCAAACATTTAAACCCTTTCTGGTTCCCTTGGAGTTTTGTTGTTCATTATTTGAATGGTTGCGTTTGTGTGTTTGGATGTTTGGATGTTTGGATATGCCCGTCTGTTTTTCAAAGCCTGCGTTTGTTAGCCCTTGTGTTATCTTAACCGTTTGGTTTTCCTTGCCTCTGTGTGTTATTTCCTAGTTTCTGTTGTAGCCTGTTTCCCCTGTTTGCCTTCGTGTACTTATGTTTTTGGTTCATTTCCTTACTGCTCAACGTTACACCTTTGTTTAGCAGACTGTATAGCCTCACTTAGGGGTCATATCAGGGGTACATAAGAAAATGTATTTCAAGACTTTAATGGAATGATTTGATAATTAGTTTATTTTATAGAGATTCAAAATGTAGTGAACTGAATGGATATTTTGCATGTGTTTTCCATCCCAATACTCCAAATTCCTACAGTAAAAACACTTCAGTGTCATTTTGTGAATATGTTAGAACGTGTTCTCCAAGACTATAGCAGAGTGAATTGATAACAATTTGACTTTTTAAAATAACAATTTGACAGTTTTTTTTTTGAATTTTATATACTATTACTATTCTAATAATATTTTACTTTTACGGCATTTAGCAGACGCTCTTATCCAGTGCGACTTACAAAAGTGCTGTCATTTACTCATAGAATATATCTTAGTACAGTACAGTAGGTTAAAGTCCAACAAACCAATGAACTAGAATACTGTAGAATACAGGGATAAATGCGGATACCTAGAAGTACAAAATACATAAGGTCTATCTTAAAAAATGATAAGTGCTATAAACAATAAGTGCTAGAGTTTGTTAAACAACATAATTGTAATAAACAATACCCTACAATAAGTACTAATTTAGTCAGTCAATATGGGAGCAGTGTCAGTTGTCCTTTAAACATTCTGCAAATAGATGGGTCTTCAGTCTGCATTTGACGACTGCAAGGCACTCTGCTGTCCGGACAGCAAGTGGGAGTTCATTCCACCATCTTGGAACCAGGACAGAAAATAGTCTCAATGCTTGTCGTCCATGAGACCTGAAGCAAGGTATTTCAAGCTGAGCTGTACTTGAGGTTTGAAGTACTCGAGATACAGATTGGCCTTTGACCATTGACCTAAGGTATGAAGGGGCTGGTCCATTTTTGGCTTTGTAGGCAAGCATCAAGGTTTTAAATCTGATGTGTGGAACTACTGGGAGCCAAAGAAGGGAGCGCAGCAGTGGAGTAACGTGTGAACTTCAGAAGATTGAAGACCAGTCGTGCTGCTGCATTCTGGACAAGTTGTAGAGGTTTGATGGCTCTTAGAGGAAGACCAGCAAGTAGTGAGTTGCAGTAGTCTAGCTTTGAGATCACAAGAGATTGCACAAGCACCTGGGTAGCTTCCTGTGAGAGAATGGGCCGAATCCTTCGTATGTTACAAAAGAGGAATCTGCAAGACCAGGTAAGAGTAGAAAGATGAGTTGAGAATGACAACTGGTTGTCCAAAGTTATGTCCAGGCTACGGGCAGTTTTGGATGGTGATACTAGGGAGTTCTCATAGGAAAGTGTGAGGTCATGGTAAGGGTTGTGAGTAGCTGGGATGAACAGAAGCTCAGTTTCACTGGGGTTGAGCTTCAAGTGGTGGGCTCTCATCCATGTCAGTCAAGCATGCTGAGATACATCTTGAGACCTGCATGTAGAAAAGAAAGAAATAATTGAGTGTCATCAGCATAGCAGTGGTAGGACAAACCATGAGAAGATATTACATCACCAAGAGAATGAGTATACAAAGAGAAGAGAAGGAGGACTAATACTGAACCTTATGGAACACCAGTGGAGAGTCTACATGGTTTGGATGTAGATCCTCTCCATGTCACCTGATAGGACTGTCCCTCCAGATAGGACTGAAACCATCTCCAAGCAGAGCCAGTCACATCAAGCCTGGAGAGAACAGAGAGAAGAATGTTGTAGTTCACTGTGAATCAAGACAGATCAAAACAGATGACAGTTTGGCAGCTTTAGCAGAATGAAGTTTTTCTATCACTGCTATAAGGGCTGTTTCTGTAGAATTTGCCAGTTTATAGCCAGACTGTTTGGGATCATGCAGCTGGTTCTGGGTGAGTAAAAGAGACAATTGATTATAAACTGCTCATTCAAGGGCTTTTGAGAGGAAAGAAAGAAGTGATACTGGTCTGTATTTGGTAACATTGGAGCCATCAAGTGTGGCCTTCTTGAGGATTGGTACCACCCTGGCGGTTTTGAATGCACTTGGCATGTATCCAGAAGATAAGGAGTTGTTGATTATGACAGAGATGAAAGGAAGCAGATCTCTTGCGATTGTCTGAGTGGAAGCAATTTGATCCACCGGACATGTAGTCGAATTGCTGTGTAGTATAGGATTACTATGCTATACTATGCTATACTATACTATACAAATATACAAATATATTATAAATATACTAAATATACTATTGTCATGGTTACCCTGTCTCGTATCTTTGTTTTGTTTTGCTTCCTTGGTATTCCTTGTATGAGTTTCTCAGCCCTCCATGAGCCTGTGTCTTGTTAAATCTTATTACACACGAATTCAAACCCTGCCTTGTTGCCTGTGTGTTTGCTGGTCATTGTTATGCATGCCCTGTTCATTATAGCTTGTGTTATATACTAGCCACTCCTTGTGATTCCTAGCCTCTGTCTGTTAAACCCTAGCCTCGCTGCTATTCCTAGCCCACTTTATTGGTTAGTGTTAGTTTTTATTGTTACTTGTAGCATTGTTATTGCATGCTCCGTTTTGTTATCATGTGCTTTTGTTTTTATTTCAGATGCATTCCCAGACTCTACACATTGGAACATTGACCCTGGACTGTACTAACGACTGTGACTGTGAATTTGACCTTAATAAATCTCGCTCTTCTCAGCATATGCATTTGCTTCGTGATCGCGCCATGTTACAACTATAGTGAACTGATTGGCTATTTGCACAGTACAGCTATATATTTTCTTCATCTTGTCAGAGCAAAAACAAAGAAATCTTATCATGCATAGCTAATAAATTGGAATTTATCAATACAGTGGATTTAAGTGAAAAGAAATGGATTTCAACAGGGAAGGTGTAAATTTCCAACAAATTTAAGACTTCTCTTCTACATATGTTTTAACAAATTTTCTTTAGATGCATTAGACCTCAATAATATATGTTTAATTAAGCTTTTGAACAAATTTATTTTAAAATTTCCCCCCTATGTCATTTCACAGAAGGGTTATTGTAATACAAGATGTAGACAAGCACTTAAGCCTTAAATGTAAATAGCGCGACTGAGCTTGTACAGAGTGCCGATGGTGTAACCATGGTTTCAGTGTAGTAGTGCATCAATTCAAAAGTGCTTCAACACAGTCTACTTCAATCAAGAGGTTAACAATCGATACCATTTGCATGGCAGTCCTTTTATTCATCAAAAGTCACTACATGGATTAATTCACTCATGCTAGTGCTCTCATTCGTGCATTGAAACAGCTGAAAGTTCCGCCACTTTCTGTCCTTTCAGGAGTTCTGTCTAGATTAAAGAATCATGTTCTGCAAAACATGCTATCCCCATTTTACCACAACCCCCACAATGACGCATACACCTTACACAAAACACAAAACCAGTATAATTCTACACTACCAATACAGAGCTTTAATCACTGCTGGCAAATGTTCTGAACGTTTCAATATAAAGTGTTATATGCTGTGGTTTGTCAAATGGATAACCCATTTAATTCTTCGTGGTATATGTTATGCGTTTCAAATATCTTGCCTTGATGGGTTTTTTTTAAATCAAATTTATAATCTGTTGAATTATTTTTGTCACGGAATGCTCACCTCCTGCGAGTCACGTGGTTTGGCCAGCCACTTGTAGTGGGAGGATCTGTTTGTTGACACACCTGCACCTTGTTTGTCTGTATGTATTTAAACCCGTGTCAAAGTGTGCAGAGTGTTGGTCATTGTGGGTGTAACGTGTGGATGTAACTTGTTGATGTTTCATGGAAATTTTAAATGTTTTCGTTATTGTTAACTGTGTTCGTGCTTGTTTAATGTCAACCGTTTCATGTTCGTATTAACGTTTGTAATGCTTGTGAGTGCCATTATCGTTCCGTGTTTATATGTCAATAAATGTACGTCCCAGTCGCTGGAGTCTCTGTGTCCTGCACCTTGCCCTGCTGCACTCGGGCCACCACGTGTTACAGTTTTAAACATAAGTCTGTTGTCTTCATTGCTCATCTTTGAATTCTTATAGTTTGTGTGAATAGAGATGTTCATTGCACAGCCTTCGAAAAGAGTCCAGTCTGTCACAATACGGCCCCTCCTCCCTTCGCTTTGTCCCCTTTGGTGTCCGTCCCTGTGTCTGTTCTTGTCCTGGTCCCTGTCCTTCCCCCCTCAGTCTTGCTTGTGCTGGCCCGTGTCGGGTCGCTCAGTCCTTTGGCCTTGCCGTTTCAAGTTCAAGTTCAAGTTTGGTTTATTTGTCACATACATAGTCATACACAGTATAACTCGCAGTGAAATGGTTGAGAGTGCTCTGTCCAAACTGAGGAAAAAGAAAAACAGGGGTGCATAGAGAAATATATATATATATACACACAAAATATATTAACAATGTATGTACAATATATGTATATTATGTTTATATACACAATGTACAATGTATATATGGATATGTGTATATATATACATTTGGTGTTGTTTCAGGGCCGTAGCCCGATAGGCTGGCGTGCTGGGAGTCGAGCCGTCAGGGAGCGGCTCTGTTACAATATGGCACCCCTCCTCCCAAACGTCTCCTCGTGTGTGTGTGTGTGTGTGTGTGTGCTCATCAGTGTGGCCACACCCCCTGTGTTCCACACCTTCTCCTCATTGTGTCATTATTATGCGTGTATAAAAGTCTCCTGTTTACGTGTTGCTGTTGTCTGTGTTTGGATTTGATAGCCTACGAGCTACATCTTTCATGTTATGTGCATGAATAAATGTGTGGTCCTGTTTACGCGACTCGTCCCCACATCCTGCTTAACCTCCATATGCATTACAGAAACACAGACCGACGAAGGATGCCTGGGAAGGGGAGCAAAAGAAGGAAGGGGAGGAAAGGAAGCAAATGCCCTTCCACAACCCCGCAGAGAGACCCTCCGTCATCCTGGCCTCACTCCAGACTTCCACAACAGAGAAGGAGGCCACTGGACAATTTTGGGAGGGGCCCTGAGTATGATCCAGGGTCGGACTCTGCGGAGTCCTACAGACCTCAGCCAGACTACAAGGATCCGGCACTCGGAAGTGGACTCCGCTGGGTCCTTTGACTCCTACATGGACTACTACGAGGGTTACGCAGATTATGGAACTAGAGGGGAGTGTAGCGACGTCAGTATGCGGTCGGACTTGGGGTTCGACTATGTGGAGGATCTTCCAATGGAGGTGGAGGAGGACCTCTATGGGGATCCTCCCACTGACAGTGACGTTCAATGTGCTGTCTCCAAGAATGACTAGCCTCTGGCACCTAAGATACTGCCCAAGACTCTGCACAGGAGGTAACGCTTAGGGCAAGCAAGCCATCCTGTGCAACAGATCTAGAGGTGACCTCCTCCAAAGAGGAAACTCCCTTCACTAGGGCACACAGCCCCAGAATTCGTGCACCTGTACTGAAACCTCGCAGAGGCAAAAAGGAAGCGACACCAGTGCTCACCCCAGAGAGGGGTAAAGTAACTGGTGCGCCTCCTGAAACAGGGCAGCAAAAGTTACCGCCCCCCAAATCAGCAAGGGGCGATCCCTCACAGGTGGGTCGGACTACAGCCCAGCCGATGACTGCGGGACAGCCAAGGGCTCTTGCCAACTTACCTGGACTCCTTTATAGTCCTTTGTGTAATTTTGTACCTGTTGCTGTCACTGTGTCTGTCCCCATTACGTTGTCTGTCCCAGTCGCTTTGTCCCCCTTGGTGTCTGTGCCTGTACTTGTCAGTGTATCTGTCCCTGTGTCTGTTGTTGTCCTGGTCCCTGTTCTTCCCCCCTCAGTCTTGCTCGCGCTGGACCATGTCGGGTCACTCTGTCCTTTGGCCTTGCCATTTGGCGTTGGTTTCGGAGCTGTAGCCCAATAGGCTGGCGCGCCAGGACTCACACCGTCAGGGAGGGGCTCTGTTACGATACGGCCCCTCCTCCAAAACATGTCCTCGTGTGTGTGTGTGTGTATGTGTGTGTGTGTATGTGTGTTCATCAGTGTGGCCCCCCCGTGTTCCACACCTTCTCCTCATTGTGTCATTATTATGCGTGTATAAGTCTACAATTTATGTGTTGCTGTTGTCGGTGTTTGGATTTGATAGCCTACGAGCTACGTCTTTCATGTTATCTGCATGAATAAATGTGTGGTCCTGTTTATGCGACTCATCCCTGTATCCTGCTTAACCTCCTATGTGTTACACAGTCCACCATTCCAGTTCAAGCATGCATAAGAATCCAACTGAAACACCGACAAAGCCAAGACAGAGAGTCACCTTCACTTCTCTATTAACTCATCAGGAATCATGTACTATTATGCAAGTCACAACTAGAGGGGGAGGTGGTTGCAAAGTACAATTCTAAAATCTACTAAAATCTAAATCTAAAAATCTAGTTTATCCCGCTTTTAATTTATGATAATCTGTAGGTGTCCAAGCTCTAAAGATCATTTTTCACAAGTCAGGAAGGTGAGGAAGCCTGTCATGGTTTCCTCCTCCTGGTGTTGTGGTTCCCACCATGACATCTTCATGTGCTTGTTTTGGTTTTCCTGGTTTTATTTTGGCGCTTTTTTTATCCTTCCTTGTTTTGGTTTCATTCTATTCCACCCCCTTGCCTGTATCCCTGCCTGTAAATATATTTACTCATGTTTGTTTAGTTTTCATCAGTCTCAGTTATTTAAGACCTCATGTCTGTTTAGACTCTGTTAGCCTCCCATGTTTTTGTTTCCCTCACTCATATAAAGAACCTCCTGCACTTGCATTCTGCCTCTCACCTCATCCCTGCTAAAACGTTGCAGAGCCAGACAAGGGAGGGGACAGAAATGCACGCATGACATGCACACCAAAAATAGCCAGTAAACTGACAAGAGCTCTTACAGAGACTCAAAGGCATTGGTTTATTGCAAATACACTTAAATAAAATTAAACAAACTCCTTTAATTTTGAAATATAATGTGTACGTTTGGTAGGCGCAGACAGATAAATCCGCCAGCAGATGGAGCTGTTGTGTCATTGGTGTATGGCCCTACCTGTGAGCAGTAGTACTAGTTGGGAATCACTCAGAGGAAGAATCTGAATGTGTTTGGAGCTGGATGACCCATGGCTGTCCTCATTGTCAATGTGATGTGTGACATTTTACTAAGCACAAAGCAAGACGTGAGTGGTACACAAAAGAACAGAATTTAATAAAAGTCCAAAAAAAGGATAACATCAATGGAGTAAAGTTGATGAGTAAAGTCCATCTGTTAGGAAGGCACCTAGGCAGACAACTCACTAACTCAAATATGAAGCAGAGCAGATCGGATATTTATGGGAAGCTATTATTAATTATTTACTTTTAGTCTTATTAAATATTTAGTCAGTCAATTTCATTTTTAGAGCACAAAAGACTACAAAAGCCAACCAATGTGCTATACAACTTAAACAAGCACATCAAATTAAAAACATTCAACTTTCACATAAGTAAAAATAAAATGAATAGCAAAAATAGTACACCAATAAAAACCGATGCTTTACTTTTCAAATTTGTCAGCTGTGTTTTTTTGTTGTTGTTTTTTTTAAAATAAATGTCTCAGTATGTTGAGAGATGCTGCTGCAACCTGTTCCTTGCCTTGAGAATGTTTTAAATTTAATTTAATAAGGATGTTATCTACACTTAATATTGTTATTTATTATTACTCATATCAATATTATTATCCTTTCTGGTAATTCAATTATCCATTTTAATTGAAACAAAGAAACATAAGCAAAAACTATAGGAACATAAAACAAAGGCAAAGGCAATGCTAAAAGCTCAGGATAAAGAAAATAACAAGCTACAGAAGTAACAAACCATACAATAGCCAACAATGACACTAACAAAATACAGGGCTTAACAAAAAATAACTAGACTCCGCTGAAAGTACTCAGGAGCAGGGAACAAAACAAGGAGTCAGAACATGGAACGACCAAAACAAAGTTGTACATGGAATAGCTTTGCTGGGCAACAGCTAGCATGTATGCCTTAACCACCACCACCAGGTGTCCTAACTACACTGACTTCCCAGGTGTAGGAGCAATTATTTGACACCCCTGGAGGGCAAGGAGTTCCCATGATATGCAGATTAAAGAAATGCATTGTTTCCACAAAGAAGCACCAACACAGCAAGGCAGTAAAAGAACCATTAGTTTTTTGTTTTTTTTCTAGACAGGACGGCACTTACAGAACTTGCTGGACCTGGTGGACTAGGACTAACTGAAAGCCTATGTATACTCTGCAATTTCAGAGCATTCAATGGAGAAAAACACTGTAATAAGAAATACAATAAACTCAAGCATTCTTGGAACTCATGATTCCAAATTGTGGATGTTTGTCAGCTGCAGTGGTTCTAGGAAGTTTTACACAGGGTGGAAAGAGATTTAGTGGAGTAGCAGGAATTTTTGGGCAGGTAGCATGTTGGGGGTGGATAGGATCACATAATTTCTCAATGTTAATTTTTACTGAATTGTCTCCAATTTATTTTGTCATTTTGCGTGATATTGTGCATTCAGAATGCACATATTTATTGCTTCCCTTTATAGCACTAATGGAACAGTCCTGTCATGCTTTTGCTCTCTCTGGCACTGGGGTTCCCATGGTGACACCTTGTTCCTCCTCCTTGTCTAATTCCCTGCCTGTCATAGGTTTCACCTGTGTTTTGCATGTTTGTTTGTTGGTTATTGTCACTGTCGCTTCTATATCACTACCTTTATCCTTGTTGCTATTTAAACATTACTTTACCTAGCTCTTTCTCCATGCACATCTCTTTTAAGCAAAGTTATTTGGTTTATTGGTTGTACTTGTTTCTAGTTGTCTTCTAGTTTCCCAATTCCTTATGCTTTGTGCTTGCTTTCATTGTTATATTAGTTTCACTGTTTGTTCTGTTTATTTCCTTCATTTAAATGCCTCCTATCACTTGCTTGGCAATGCCCATCAGCACAGCCACTGAACACCTTAGTAAAATCCAGGCAGCACATAAATCTATGCCCATAAGTGAGCTGCGGGGGTGTTGTTGACAGCAGCAATTGTATTATTAACCTGACACAACTCTCACCTTTGAACCACCTCATATGCATGTTTGCAAAATTTGGTGTTTTACCATACTGAGGGGAAGAAGTGAACCATACTGCGAACACTTCCATGCCCTAACCTGAATTTGTTGAGCCAGATAGGGTGGGAATTCATCTGGAGCTACACATCTTGCATTTTTTATCCAAAAACCATTAGAATCAACGTACCTTTGTCCATCCAAGAGCAGACCTCAAAGGCTGGAGCATCATAATACATCTAT
The DNA here is from genome assembly GCF_041902795.1 of Electrophorus electricus. Classification (NCBI taxonomy): domain Eukaryota; kingdom Metazoa; phylum Chordata; class Actinopteri; order Gymnotiformes; family Gymnotidae; genus Electrophorus; species Electrophorus electricus. The sequence continues at coordinate 25,607,682 of NC_137508.1, forward strand.
AACAGTAAGGAACATCATTTTGCTTGTCATCCATTGGAGTAGTAATAGCAGCAATTGAAAGAATGGGCAACATTGCTGCAGCTTTGCTGCCCTGTCACCCATAAAGCCCAATGTTTGATTAGCTTAATGCTTTTTCCTGCTAAGTGTCCTGGAAGCTCACATGACGACATGAGATCAGAGACAAATGAAACATGTTTCTTGGGTGTAGCAAAGCCATGCTACCACCACATCTGACCAAAGTTATGTATTAAGCCAAAAGCATAATGAGAACATGTAAACCGTAGGGCTAGATGGTAAAACTCAAGCAGCGGTCAGTGCTACAAACTTGGCAGCTTGTGTGGAGAAATGATCAGGGAGACAAACCTACACCACCAATGGATGTGGCAATTAGACAGCCCACCCAATATGTTTACTGCCATTGATAACCTGAGCTTAGCCATCAGCAAATGAAATTAAATATGGATTCTCCAGAAGAATTTCTGAAATACCTAATGGTCAGATGGTAGATAGCACTGCATAGTCATCAGATTCACATTCATCATTATTAAAGTCACATTAAAGATAAGGGATTAGTGATCTGACCCTTTTGAAGGTGAATGTTAATAGCTGTAAGAACATCCAGCCAACTGCTCCAGCTTTGTGTAGTAACTGTGATAACCCAAACTGATGACAACAGAGAGACTACTACATGAGAACAAAGTACTGTTGACCAATGAGACAGGACAAAAGAGCATAAACCATGACAGTCGTACAAGTTGCTTAAAGCACACCCAGACATGGATCATACCCAGTGGCACCGATATCTAGCTCAACTGAAAAATAATGTACTAGCTGCAGCTGACCACCACGATCCTGCATAAGTCTTGCATTCATAAAATGATAATGTCCGTGCACATACAACATCAACTGTAATTCAGTTTGCACAAAGCCCGATGCTACATCAAATATATGCCACCCATGGTGTTATTTGAACTATGCACAAGGGCAGTGGTAGGTCAGTGGTTCAGGTACTCGACTAGTAATCAGAAGGTTGCCAGTTACATTTACGGCATTTAGCAGACACTCTCATCCAAAGCGACTTACAAAAGTGCTTTTTCATTTATTCATAGAATACATCCTAACCAGTAGAGTGGGTTAGTCAAATTTACCAACAAACTAGAATAATGTAGAAATACAGGGATCAGTGCTGATGCCTAGAAGTACAAAATACATAAAGCTTTATCTTAGACAATGATAAGTGCAATAAACAAGTACTAGAATTTGTTAGTCAACATCAGTGTAATAAACAATACCCTACACTAAGAAGTAGTTTCAGTTAGTCAACATAAGAGCAGGGTCAGTGGTCATTTAAATATTCCATGAATAGATGGGTCTTCAGTCTGTGTTTGAAGACTGGAAGGGACTCTGGACAGCAAGCGAAAGTTCATTCCACCATCTAGGAGCCAGGACAGAATAGTATCGATACTTGTCTTCCATGAGACTTGAAGTGTGGTATTTCAAGCCAAGCAGTACTTGAGGTTTGAAGTACACGAGGTACGAATTGGGCTTTGACCATTGACATCATGTATGGAGGGGCTGGTCTATTTTTGGCTATGTAGGCAAGCATCAAGCTTTTAAATCTGATGCGTGTAGCTACTGGAAGCCAATGAAGGGAGCACAGCAGCGGAATGACACGTGTGAACTTCGGAAGATTGCTGCATTCTGGACAAGTTGTAGAGGTCTAATGGCTCTTAGAAGAAGACTAAGAAGTAGTGAGTTGCAGTAGTCTAGCTTTGAGATTACAGGAAACTGCACAAGTACCTGGGCAGCTTCCTGCCAGAGAAAGGGCCAAATCCTTTGTATGTTACAAAGGAGAAATCTGCAAGACCGCATTAGATTTGAAACACGAGTTGAGAACGACAACTGGTTGTCCAAAGTTATGCCCAGGCTATGAGCAGCTTCGGACGGTGATGCCCGGGAGGTCTCAAAGGAAACTGAGGTCATGCTAAGGGCTGGGAGTTCCTGGGATGTACAGAAGCTCAGCTTTACTGGGGATGAGCTTCAAGTGGTCATCCTTTTCGCAGTGTCAGTCAAGCATGCTGAGATATGTCTGGAGACCTGCATGTCAGAGGGTGGAAAATAAAGAAATTGTTCAGTGACATCAGCGGAGCAGTTATAGTAGAAGATATTACATCACCAAGAGAACAAGTATACAAAGAGAGGAGGCGATGGCCTAATACTGAGCCCTGTGGAACACCAGTGGAGAGTCTAAATGGTTTGGATGTGGAGCCTATCCATGTTACCTTATAGGACCATCCCTCTAGGTAGGACTGAAACCATTTCCATACAGAGCCACTTACACCAGGCTAGAGAGAACAGAGAGGACAATGTTGTGATTCAAGCCCACTACTGCCAAGTTGCCATTGTTGGGGCCCTGAGCAAGGCCTTTAACCCTCAATTGGTCAAATTATACTCAGTCATAATTCTAAGTCACTTTGGATAAAAGCATCAGCTAAATGCCAATGAAATGAATGCACAAGTTTCCGATGTGGTAATCCACTGTCTGTAGCCATGGCTGAAGGGATTACAACATCTTTTGCAGCTGTATGTACCAAACAAATCATGCTCCTAATCATTCACAGATGTCTCTACATATAACCGTGCTCTAGACTGTTGTCACAGTTCTCATGTTTTTTAGTGTAAACATGCCCCTAGGGAAGCATGTTGGTCCACCTGCTGTATCAGTTTACCTAACTGAAACATGTGTTTGTGTTCTGTGCACTAGTGGCTGCACATTTATGATTGGCACACTGTTGTAACCACAGTACTCAGTTATTATTAAAGAAGTGACACTCCTGCAGTTCAGTCTTTAATAAAAAATGGCAATGTCTGAACAATTGAATGTCCCCATTATGCACTTGTCTAAGGCTCTAAGACATTGCTCCTGACCCCATTCTGACACTTCTTGTCCTTATTATTACTTAACTCTGTGACTGCAACAATATCACAAAGACAAACTACAGGAAACACCTCTGTACTTTTTTCCTAAAGAAACACTACTGGGAATAACCACACAAAAACAAATAAAAAAAGAATGATTGAGACACGTACATCTATGTTTCTCGAAGCAGAAACACTGTCTGCTCTCATAGACTAACATCTGATCTGTGATCTGGAAAACATCATTTACAGATCAATGCAACTCATAATTTTTGTCTTGTGGTTACATACAACAGGATAACATAGATGAGAAAACACAGTATGCCAACCTCCTAGATTAATATTCTAGGGATAGTCAAACAAAAACAAACATAAATGGACTGTTTGCCTTTGCTACTTCTTTGTCTAGAAGGTTTAACTCACCAAGTTTAGAGAGTGATCAACCATTCCACTTTCGTTGCTATAAATTGTTGTGTATCTTCGTCTATGCAAAGGAAGAGTCAAGAGAATCTGGAGGTTGAGGCAGAGTGTTGTTTATTGAGGTCAGTGTCTGTTTTCAATACTCACCACCTGTCTCACCAATAGGCTGCATCAATCATAATCCCCGGACCTCTGGCTAACACCACCTGTTACCAATTCATCTCAGTGAAATTAAGCACCATTACATTAAAGCAGTCTTTTGATGTGTTGCCTTGGTTATTGCCTGTGCATATTAAGAGGTTTTCTAATTTTGTTTCCTGTTGTGTTTTTGACACTGTTCTCTTGTTACTTTGCTTTTCTGGATTTGTCCCTTTGTACTCCTGCTAGTGGTGGGGTTCTTTGGGGGGGGGGGGGGGGGTTGGGTTGTGCCTCTGCCAGTGTTTGGACTATGTTATTGGATTGGCCTGTAATCAATAAAGCTACACCTGACCTTTTCCAAAAGTTTCTGATTCCTTACACAATAATAGAATAGAATATGGAAACAAATTCCACCTCCACGTCAGTTAGATGAGGGCGATAAGAGCTATATCCAGAAGGTTATTTAAAGCTATGTACTCATTTGACCTGATCCAAGTTCTGTTAGATAGAGTAGGTTAAATCCATGATCAATGGTGGTATCGTTTATGCTAATTTCTTTAGATGTTGGAGTGCTGGCAATATTCTGTGTGCCATTTCGTTTAATACTACTTAGGTTATTTAAACATTTTTTTTAAGGTTTTCTGTATTTCTGCTTAGCTCAGGGAACAGAAGTGTCAATACAGTGGACCTTGAGTGATGTCTCATAGCAATCAGGAGATGGTTTATCTTCTTTCTCTGCTATCTGGTCTCCACTCTGTATTGTCATTGAATAACTAAGACTGTCATAAAACTCTGAATTATGCTAAAGGAAAGGAGAGCAGCACCCTACCGAGCAGAATGTATACCATCCCACCATAAAAGGCCAGGCTTTTCCTCAAACGTAGCCCATTTATCTTTGAACCCCACATTGTTTTGTGAGAACCACTTAGACATCCAGCCAACAGTTCAACGATAAAACCGGTTGTACATTATATTTCCACGCAGCACTGGAGTGGGTCCAGAGCATACTACAGCATCAGACATTGCCTTCACACTTAAATTTTACTCTTAATAATCTCTGAAGGGTGAAGGCATATACCATTAGGTCCTATATGAATGACTGCCTTAAAGAAACTATGGTTGCCTAAGACCTTAAGATTATTTGCAATGTCTGGTAACCTGGAAGCCATTATGCAGCTAACTACAGCTACTGGTGTCCCTAAAGGCCTAGCTAATTTCACCTGTTGCAGAACAGAGCCCCCTATAATCAGAGCTCTTTCAACAGGTTTCTCAGTGGGTGCCTCATTGAGTAGGGCAAACCTGTTGTGTACACAAATGGAAAGGGTGTAATGCTGTCATGGGTGAGCTGACGTATGACTATTTCACCATGATGTCACTGATTCATGAAAGAAACAGGAAGAAAATGTCCTGTCAAAATCTCTTTAGTGCAGTACATTAATAACATCATCTTTTCTTCATTCAATTTAAGAGTACATTCGACTTCCATACCACTGACTTTTTGGCATTTCTTTCATATCTTAGTTGACATGGTAATAAAGCTAATTTGGCTGAAGCACAAATAGCCTCATCCTCTGTTCAGTTTTTAGTAGAGCTAATGACTTTGAGCTAGAGTGGCTGGAACATTCTGTTGTGCCTTCTAATAAAGGTATTCAGCCAAACCCTTTTGACTAGAAATATAAAGCAGCGAAAATTTTAAGCAGTGCTGTGTGTCTGTACTATGATTTTTCCTAAAACCTGAAAGATAATTCTAAACTATTGTACACATTGAGGTTAATAACTCTGCTTCACTTGATGCTAGAAAGACAGGGTTACTCTTCTTGGAAAGGAACATACGAGAACTACTTGTATTTAAAATTAGATGGATCTACATGCTGTCCTTGCAATATCTCTCCTGCTAAAAGCTGTGAAAAAAAAAACATTGCACTGATTGTATAAAACCCCTTATGGTATTTTTATGGATGTTTCAAGCACACATACTTTTTTCAGTTGTTTATTTGGCTCATGACTATTAGTCAGTTGCCCTTCACCACAACAATTAACCATTTAATTTTTCTTTGATGGTGAAGGGAAAGAGAGGACATACATCCTGCAAGATTTTACATCATCAGCTCTACCTTGCATCATCAAGGTGTCACAGAATGCTCCTCCCCCCATGTGTCATATGTTACAGCCTGCCGCGTGCAGGGGGATTCACATGTGTATTGTTTGTAACCATGCCCCCCTGGGATAGCACACACCTGCACAGGATTTAATGTTACATGTTTGGTTGTGTATTTAAACCCCTTTCAGTGTGTGCTCCTTGGTCATTGTCGCTACTTATGTGTTAGTATAGATCTCTGTAGCTGTAACGTTGGTTTGTGTTATCACCAATTCATGTGTATATGTTAGTTGTTTAATGTTTAACATGTAACTTTGTTCAACATAGATGTTGTATGTGAGTACCACCTTTGTCATCTATGTTTAATGTAAATAAACATTTTGCACCACCGAGGAAGTCTGTGCGTCCTGCTCCATGCCCAGCGGCACTCAGGCTATCAGTGTTACACAAGGTGGAATCTGTAAGAAGCAGAATGTCATTTCAACATGTCTTCCTTAGTGCAGTGTATAATTAACATCAGGTTTGCTTCATCCAATTTGAAAGTGCATACCACTGAATTGTTGGCATTGCTTTCACATGTTAGGTCACATGCTAAAAAATCAATGTGTCTAAAGCACAAATAGCCTCTCCCTCTGTTCAGTTTTTAGGACAGCTAGTGACTTTGAGTCAGAGTGGCTGGAACATTCAGTATTTGAAGGGTGACTCCCTGCCATGCCTCCTAATATAGGTATTTTGCTCAGCCCTTTTGTGTTTGCTTGAGTAGGTTTCATTCGCTGAAATAATTTCATTAATATGCTCATAAATTACTGCAACCCTTTGATTGTTAATGGCACAGGGAATAAGCACACAGCAGTAGTGTAGCAGCAGAATCAGGCTGGATAGAATGCTATCTAGCTGATAAATATCAAACACTTCCAAATTAGCCGAACCAAGCGTGATGTCATACAATCTATAGTGATCCACATTACATGTTTGGTTTCATAAATGATTTTGGTGACATTATATTTCATCCTTTTTAGATTAAATAAACATTCACACTCTCAATATAATAGTAGTGATTTAGCAGTAGTGAAGCATTGACCTTTATAGCATTTAGCTGACACTTTTATGTAAAGTGACTCACAATTATGACTGAATACAACTTGAGCAATTGAGGGTTAAGGCTCAGGGGCCAAACAGTAACAATTTGCCAGTGGTGGGACTTGAATTGGCAACTTTCCAATAACAAGTTGAATACCTTAGCCAGAGCTACCACTGCGCTGCATTTAAATACATTTCCTGCACCACATTTAAATACATTCAGCAAATTAATCAAAAATATTTTTAATTGTTTAAGTGTTTAAATAAGATTTGTTTATAATCTGACACATTCAGTTGTTTCTCACTGTATTTGGAGTGTCCAAATAAAAAACTGTAGAAGTTAACCTTAGAAGTCACTGAACATGTAACAGGTATAATACATACTGTCTCAGCACACTTAACAAGCTGTTATAGACATTCTGTTGACAACATTATGAAACTTGACTTGATTTTGGTTCAGGTAAGGGTCAAGATTAGGGCCGAGGTGAGGGATAGAATAAGATTTTGGGTTGAGGTTAAGGTTGGGATAAAAATTAGGGTGAGGGTGTTAATATTAGGTTCTGGATTTTGGTTGGGGTAAAAGATCTTCCCTTGACACTGAGGAAGTATGAGCAATGTTATAAATAATTATGTAGACCCATCTATTTGCAGAATATTTAAAGGACAACTGACACTGCTCCCGTATTGACTGACTAATTTAATACTTATTGTAGGGCACTATTTATGCTTTTTAACTCTAGCACTTATTGTTTATAGCAATCATTGTTTAAGATAGACCTTATGTATTTTGCACTTATAGGTATCAGCATTCATCCCTGTATTCTACAGTATTCTAGTTCATTGGTATGTTTAATTCTAACCTACTATACTGTACTTGGATATATTCTATGAATAAATGACAAAGCACTTTTGTAAGTCGTTCTGGATAAGAGCGTCTGCTTAATGCCGTAAATTTAAATTATGTAGACAAGGCTGCAGCAAAGTTTCCCAATGTGTGATTTTCTGCCACAAATTTTTGTTAATCCTCAGTGTCTGCATTCATTTCTAAATGTAATAAAACTTTCTAAATGCAGTAAGACATCGAAGGTTTAATTGTTTTTATTTAATGAAGAATTGAATGCATGAGAGAGAAGCAGCCAATTTAATCTCTTCTGATCAAATTCCACAAAACATTCAATTCATATCTACACACATGGCAGTGATGGCATGGATACATGGATACATACTGTTTTTCCTCAGATTACTCTGCACCAAACATAGCTCCATCTTAAAACACACGTGTATCAAAACAAGTACACAAAACAAGTTATTGTTCCTGACAGGATCCTTGTCCCTATTCCAGGCTTTGTCCCTATTCCATGCTGGCCCCTGCCCCAGCTCCCGTTCCTGTCCCAATTTTGGAGTCATTTTTGGCTCCTGTGGCCATTGAAGGCCCAGCTCCATCTTCTGTCCACATTACTAATTGAGCCACTGAGTTATTATAATAATTTCCTTGAGTAGGTAGTGCATGCAATACATGAAGACCATGTAAGAGAGTGGGTTGATAAATTAGTATGGGAGAGGCAACTCAACTTGTTCTCATCATGTTCATGCACTATTTATACTCTGGCAAAATGGTCTTTCTCATGTATAAACAACTTAAAAGGACTATAGTCTAAAAAGCAGATTAAAGCACTGCCTTCAATGTCTCAAAAGAAGTTTTACTCTCTGGACTCCATTGAATTGAGATAATTCTTTAAACTCATTTCTATAACTGGGAGGGATGACAATATCCTGCTCTCCCCCCAAAGTGGAATGTGTCTGAACCTAGATAACAGGCCTGAGGGCTGCACCATAAGCAGGCTGAAAAAAACTTGGGGGTTTCAGTAGGATAGCAAACTTCACTTAATAAAACATTTACATGCTGGTTTAATTGATATCGTGATGTGGGTTAGCAACTTTAGGTTTAACCAGGCTTTACTGATCAATTCCTATGAACTAGTGCAATAAATGCCTTGCCTTCAGCAACTTTGGGCTGAATGCAAATGCTGAAGCTGCAACAAAACCATAATAACCAGGTTCTTAACGCAGTATCAGGTTAAAATAATCACATCATATAAAAAATTTAATCATTCAATAAACATGGATATTACACGTTTCATTTGTGAAGCCCGAACCAGAATACAATAATCTTTTTTTCTATAGGTTTGTTCTGACTGCTATCTCTTAGAAGGGAAGTGATCTATAGGAAGACAGTAGTTTATTCAACTTAGTTGAAGATGAAATTAAATGGAGTGGAATAGATCACGCTTGGACAATGAGGATAAAAATGTAAAAATATAATAAAAGAAAAATAATCGAGAACTTATTTTACCATTACATTACTCTTAAAATATCCTTATGCTCCTACATAATCAATAAAAAAATAAATCACATATGTAAAACTTTATGTACACAGTGAGGCAATGATAAAAACAAACCTTCTACCCACCACAGTCAGGATAGCAGGCTCAATGTACCAACTTTATTTATATAGCAACTTTCTTACATACAGATGTTTTTATATATATATATATATATATATATATATATATATATATATATATATATATATATATATATATATATATATATATATATATAATGTGTGTGTGTGTGTGTCATAGTTAGTCCCTCCCAGCTTCTGTGTTCCATCGTTTCCCTCTCATGTGTGTTTTGGTTCCATTCCTTAGTTTCGTTTTCTCCACCCCTTGCTTGCTTTTCCACGTCCATCATTACTTTCACTTGTTCCTCGTTTCTAGTCTTATTAAGTTCATGTATTTAAATGAACAGCCATTGGCTCCCCTTGAAACACTAGAGAGGTAGTTTAGTGGAGTTGGCTAGGTCCCTGGCTGGTGTTGCTGTAGCCTATGTTCCAAGTACAGGCCATGAGCGCTGGACGGGTCTGCTCAAAGCCCATGAGGACTGTCTCAAAGGCTCCACCTCTAGGATGGGCTCTCCCTGGGTGGCTGGTGACAGGCGGGACATAGTCAGTAGCAGCACGTTTGGACCCAGGGCAGACGTGCCCCTCTGCAGGGCCAAGGACACGCCTCCACTGCCTGCCCTAGACTGCCTGCGTCTATGCGCCTTTTGCGTATGTATATAGGTGCATCTACTTGTCGTTGTGTGTACCCACGGGGCATGTGGGTGCGATATATTGTTTGTTCAGGCTGGGTCCCTCCGAGGATGCTTTCGCCATTGAACATAGTAGCTGCACCTCTGGACGCACTGCTTAACATTGTAGCTGTGCGTCTGTATGTATTTAAACTACTGTTGGTGTGTGCCCCTTTGTTGGTCTTTGTTATGGTTTTGGTTCTGTTTGTGATGCACATCTTGTTCCTGGTTGTTGTATCAATGTTGTATGTTACTCAACCTGCATGTTCTACATGAGTGCCATTATGTTTACCATTTGTGTCTCGTCAATAAATCTGTCCATGCCAAGGGAGTCTGTCCGTCCTGCTCCTTACAAAAGGTCTTTAGAGAAATATTGGTCAATTTTTTCCTTCAGTCTTTGTGTCTTTTGATTACACACACACACACACCCAGAGTTCAGTAATGCATAAGAATTTATTAAATATATTTTATTTTAATTACAATTAAGATCTTGGAATTATCATTCAAAATAGATAAATAACAACCACTGAGAAAACAGATTCTAACATAAATAGATTTAACAAATGTTAACAGATATATGCACATAAATATATTTAAAATATATTAACAAATAAGTTTGATTTTTGGGGCATATTTAAAATAATTTTGTCTTTTTTTCTTCAAAAGAGTCCATTCCGTGTTGTGTACTGGACAGTGTAGGACCGTCTTCTGTTGTAACGCCTCCTTATAGCAGCACAGCAACCACACAGTAAACACTGAGATATGCAGAGAGAAACATACACACACACAAATAGAAGGAGAGAGAAAATGACAGAACAACAGAGAAAAATAGTGGAGAGATTAAACAGAAGAAAACTTTATACCTTCTTGATAGGGTCTTATAGTTACTGTTTATTTGTGCTGATATTGATATTTAGCAAAATGCTCTGTTTTTAGCCAAATAGTAAATTGCAGATAAATGACTTTAAAAGAGCTTTAATGGTACTTACACAGAGTAGAATCCAGCATGGTACAAGAATGATGGCTATAGCACAGGGGATAATGATGCCCAGAACCCACCATGCTCCCACAGGTGCCAGACCACAAAGTTTAAGTATTTCAGCAAGAAATGCGCTTGGAAAGTTGAGATCACCTGGCTTATACACATACTGTTCCTTAGCCACGATCACTGTAAAATTAACTCTGCAAGAATTTGACAAATCAGTTAGTTAATCTGAAACATTAAAGTATCCAGTTGTTCTTCATTCTCTATAAACCTAAAATAGTAAATGTATCACTTACGTGATATTAGCTGGTGGAAAGGTAACATTTTGATTCTTGGTCAGTATTGTGTTCATCTGAAATTTAGTGTAAAGAATGATTGATTTTAAATGCTAAGCATTATTTTTATTTAAAAGTTGGTCAAATTTTAATTTCAGGACACGTAAAAAGAAAATAATTATGAGACCCAATGCCAGGGTAAGTCTGATGCAGGTATGATGGCAGCAGGTAGGGAGGGAGGGAGACATGGGCATAATTGGAGTTCCTTAATTCTCCATAAAGAATGAAAAAAGAAAGCTCATCAAAGACCTGGCATAATGCAACAAAGAAAAGGAAAGCAACAAGGACTGGCAGTAAAGCTTGAGGCATGTGGATGCAGCAAAGGTAAGAAGTACAGCAGTATCTAGCAGTAGACACACTTAGGGGCAAGACATAATGCACAGCACTGGACAAGCATTCGTGCAGGCTCAAATCAGAACAAGGCAGAGGTGCAAGTGGTCAGTAATCAGTATATTGGGAGCAGGGCACGTGCGTGCGTGCGTATGTGTGTGTGTGTATGTGACAGTGGGTGTGTCCCTGTAGTTTGGTGCCTTGCACACCATGACAATAGAAAATAAAAGTGAGTAATAAATGGTAATCAGAAAAGTAAATGCTAATTCCATTACCTAAATAGTAAGCAATATTTTTAAAGTTTTTTCCTAGAAAATAATTTTGGGACTCAATTCTAGGATAAATATAACCCAAAGCATAAACGTGGCTCACACTTACCAGGTTGTTGGTTGTTTGTTGAATTACATTATTTGTTTCACTGCTCAGCTCATTTTTTGTAACCATGGATACATTGCTGAGCATGAATCCAAAGTTGATGCTGAGCGAGGTATTGTCAATTTCTAAAAGACAGGTAGAGTCATTGCATGCTATCCAGACTTCTGATAATGCATTAGTTGTTTGAGGTCACTATTTGGGAAAGTGTATTCAGGAGGCCCTCCAATGCAGCACATAACATATTCAGGAACATTGACATTTTGTTAATTTTTTTCATTCACTACAGAGGAGACTCACTGTGCAATGTGGGAATTTGGATGCTCTTGGGGTCATTTAGGTTTTGGATTCTATTTTGTGTTGTTTTGACTCTTGGGTCCAGCAGATCATAAGCAGAGAGAAACTCATTCTCACTTGGCATGTGTGTGACATTCTTAAACACCACTTCAATATAAAACCATGCAGTCGCAATTCTGAAGCAGGAGAGAAAATAAGAAGTTATTACTGAGATAAACAGAATGAAAAGAGAACAATTTCTAATTCATTTTCTTCAGTACAACCAGTTATATTAATCTAAAAATTTGTCCACTTGTGTAGCAGCGTGTAATGTTAATGGAATGACAACACTTTAACCACTGCATGCAAGAACACACAGATGCACAATGCACAGCAATAATACTTTGGCATCAGTACACTCACAGAGTTGACTGAGCAGTTGACTGGATGGACTGGGCAGCTGTTGTTGTTGTAGCAGGAGTGGTCATGGATGCCAAACCACTAACTTGAAGTATTTGAGCAAGAAATCCACTTGGCGATTTGATATCTCCCCGCACATAGACATATTCTGTGTTAGCCACAATCACCGTAGCGTTACCCCTGGAAGAAACAAAGTGAATCATTGATGCATTCTGTTCCGCCTCCCCCCTCCCATCTACAGGATGATTCTGCATAAGGATTCAAATCAAATTGTGTGTCATTACTTACGAGAAGTTAACTTGAGGGAATACAAATGGAGTAGCATCTGGGTTGTTCATTATTTTGTTAAGCTGAGAATAGTAAATGTTAATGAGAATAACACATGTTAATTACATGACCTCAATTTTAAGCAATTTTTTTTTATTTTGAAAATGCGAAGATATTAATAAAGTACAATAAAGATCATAAAAGTATCTCACACTCACCAGGTTGTTGATTGATAGATTAATTAAATAATATGTTTCATTGCTCATTTCAATGTTTGTAGCCATGGACACATTACTGATCCTAAATACAAAACTGATGCTAAATGAAGTATTGTCCATTTCTAAAAGAGAAGTGGAGGCATTATAGAACATAATTAACAAATTCTGGGATGTCCAGACTTCTGATAATGCATTATTTGTTTGAGGTCATTATTGGCTAAAGTATATTTAGGATGCGCACAAAGAACCTACACATAACATATTCAGGGTCATTGACATTTTTGTTAAATTTACAACACAGGAGAGTAATCAGGTAAGAGACTCACTTTCGTAGGTAATGTTCTGTATGCTCACAGGGTCATTCAGCTTTTGGTTTCTGATATCTCGCTTTGTTCTGACACTTGGGTCCAGCTGAGCATAGGCAGCAAGAACCTGAGCCTTATTAGGTACAATCATGAGGTTCTTAAACATCACACGAATATAAATCAGTACTGTCACCTGCCTGAAGCTGGAAAGAAAAGAAGTCAAGATTATTGAAATTCATCGAGAATAAAATGTTACCAATTACTTATGTACAATGGTGTCTTGTTAATGGAATGAGGAGACCTTAAGCACACATGCAAGAATAGAATACATTACAATATTACTTTAGCATCAGTACACTCACAGAGTTGGGGTTGTAGTATTCTGTAGAGCTATGTTGGTTATGGATGGTGTGATGGATGGTGTGGTTGTTCTCATTTCTTAAAAAAAAAATTATGTAAGATAAATGTTTAAATATTTGGGCATAAAAAAAAAAAAACAAGAACCACTTGTAAGTAAATGTTAAAACATATGATTTATTTGTAACTAAAACTTTGAAATTGTGATGTGACAACATACCAGAAGTCAACATTAGATTGCTTGTGGATGTTGAAAGAACTGCTGTATTTGATGCTGCATGAAAGTAACAGTTAGTGACAGGTAAAGTTAAAAAATACAAACTCTTCTGAAACTAGCTGTGATAAGATACTGAACATATATTTTTCTCTAACATACCACTTTGTCTTTTGAGCTCATTTAGGTAGGTGACTGGTCTTCTGGTATCTCCATCTTGGAACTGGTACATCATGTTCCCTTCAATCAAATTTGAAAAGCTCCTACCAAAATAATTTAGAAACTATTTACTTTATGAACACTACTAAATGTAAATTTGAAAAGAATACAGATGTAACCTTACATGAATTTAGTACTCAGGGGTTCAATTGGTACTGAATCGGGATCATTTATAAGTGAGTTTAGCTGGAGAGAAAAGCACATTTTTTAGTTTTTACATTTTTGGATAAGTAATTTCACACGTCATGTTTTTAAAAGATTTTAAAAGATGCAAAACTTTACCATTAAAAAGTAATTGGATTAATTTCAAGTGTACCTGTTGTGTACATACTGAAATTGATTGTCTGTTGTGATTGTACGTTTTAAACATGATTTATGTAAGCAGCATTTTGCAGTTTAAAACCATCAGAATAGATTTTATTTTATGTGATTGTTTTTAAATTTTGGAACTTTGAAATTTACATGTTAAGGTCTATAAAACTGCAGAATATGCAAATGGGAGAAATATGTCCTTTTAGGCAGACTGTAAGGTACACTCACTGCTTTGTTGATGTAGCTCTGCACTTGGCTATAAGTGGAGTTCCTGAGGACGGGGCTGTTTGGCATGCTGATGTTACTAAGACTAAATATGAAGATGACGGCATAGGAGGTAATTGAAATTTCTGTGGAACAAAACAATTGTCCATAGATTTCATTGGGAAATAAGCAGTTAGTGTATAGTTACAGAAGTATTGTACAATTAGGAAAACTTACTCTCATAGGTAACATTTAGCACTTTGACAGAATCAGTGATATTTGTGAATCGTGAGCTGAGCAGATTTCTTGTAGCATTGAGGACCAAACTCTCACTGGGGACAGGAGAGGAGGAGTTGAAGACGAGCCTGGTGGTGACCACAGCTGAACCAGATCTAGAGGGAAACAAAACAATTTTTCAAAGTAAATTCACAATGAACACATCTCTAATAAATAACTTTGAATACCATGACTGAAACATACATTATAGAGGGTGTTGTTTCAGAAGTCACCACCAGACTGCTTGTAGATGTTGGAGGAACTGTTGTAGATGAGGCTGCAAAAAAATAAGTCATTAAGACAGAAATTTTAAAATCATGCATTAATTGTTTAGAAATTAGCTGTGACACCACATAAATGTTCTAAAACATACCACTCAATGTTTTGAGCTCATTGAGGAAGCTGACAGGTATTTTGGTATCTCCATCTTGGAAGTGGTACTCCATGTTACCTTTAATGACATTTGCTAAACTCCTATAAAATTAAAAAAAAAAAAAAGAGCAAAACTTTTACTGTACAAGTTTTGTCCTAATTATGATGAGAAACAAATGTCAGAAAATAAAACAATAAACTTACGTGAAGCCAGAGCTCTGAGGTTCAATTGGTTGTGCATCATGTTCATTCAGAAGTGTGTTTAGCTGGAGACAAACATGAACTGTCAATTCTAAAGATACTACAGATGACATCTCAGTGTATATATTGGGTTTGACATCACATTTCGGATTACAAGATAAAACTGGAATAATCTTCAACTCATTTTAATGTATTAAAAGCATATTAAATGCAAGTTTTTTCTAAGACAAAATTACTTTCCTTTCAACAATAAAGGTTATAATGTTTCATACAATGTGTATCTGTCCACCACATGTTCGAATTTGTAGAGATGTCACAAACATTCATTATACATAATAAAATATTCTTATCAGAGGAATCTTTTTAGTAAGAGAGATATTTATATATCCTTACCACTTTGTTAATGGTATTCTGCACCTGGCTGTATGTGTTGTTAACAAGAGTTTTATTGTCTGGCATGCTGATATTGGTTAGGGTGAATGTGAAGATGACTGCATAGGATGTGTCTGTAATTTCTGTGAAGTGAGGAAAATGCATTAATATCAATGATCAAGACAGAGAATTCATGAAGGTGGGATGGCGTAATGGATTGCTGTAGCAAGACTGTGGAACTGAAAAGGAAACATACTCTCATAGGTAACATTGAGCACTTTGACAGAATCGGTGATATTTGTGAATCGTGAGCTGAGCAGATTTCTTGTAGCATTGAGGACCAAACTCTCACTGGGGACAGGAGAGGAGGAGTTGAAGACGAGCCTGGAGGTGACCACAGCTGAACCAGATCTAGAGGGAAACAAAACAATTTTTCAAAGTAAATTCACAATGAACACATCTCTAATAAATAACTTTGAATACCATGACCGAAACATACATTATAGAGGGTGTTGTTTCAGAAGTCACCACCAGACTGCTTGTAGATTTTGGAGGAACTGTTGTAGATGAGGCTGCAAAAAAATAAGTCATTAAGACAGAAATTTTAAAATCATGCATTAATTGTTTAGAAATTAGCTGTGACACCACATAAATGTTCTAAAACATACCACTCAGTGTTTTGAGCTCATTGAGGAAGCTGACAGGTATTTTGGTATCTCCATCTTGGAAGTGGTACTCCATGTTACCTTTAATGACATTTGCTAAACTCCTATAAAATTTAAAAAAAAAAAAAAAGCAAAACTTTTACTGTACAAGTTTTGTCCTAATTATGATAAGAAACAAATGTCAGAAAATAAAACAATAAACTTACGTGAAGCCAGAGCTCTGAGGTTCAATTGGTTGTGCATCATGTTCATTCAGAAGTGTGTTTAGCTGGAGACAAACATGAACTGTCAATTCTAAAGATACTACAGATGACATCTCAGTGTATATGTTGGGTTTGACATCACATTTCGGATTACAAGATAAAACTGGAATAATCTTCAACTCATTTTAATGTATTAAAAGCATATTAAATGCAAGTTTTTTCTAAGACAAAATTGCTTTCCTTTCAACAATAAAGGTTATAATGTTTCATACAATGTGTATCTGTCCACCACATGTTCGAATTTGTAGAGATGTCACAAACATTCATTATACATAATAAAATATTCTTATCAGAGGAATCTTTTTAGTAAGAGAGATATTTATATATCCTTACCACTTTGTTAATGGTATTCTGCACCTGGCTGTATGTGTTGTTAACAAGAGTTTTATTGTCTGGCATGCTGATATTGGTTAGGGTGAATGTGAAGATGACTGCATACGATGTGTCTGTAATTTCTGTGAAGTGAGGAAAATGCATTAATATCAATGATGAAGGTGGGATGGCGTAATGGATTGCTGTAGCAAGACTGTGGAACTGAAAAGGAAACATACTCTCATAGGTAACATTGAGCACTTTGACAGAATCGGTGATATTTGTGAATCGTGAGCTGAGCAGATTTCTTGTAGCATTGAGGACCAAACTCTCACTGGGGACAGGAGAGGAGGAGTTGAAGACGAGCCTGGAGGTGACCACAGCTGAACCAGATCTAGAGGGAAACAAAACAATTTTTCAAAGTAAATTCACAATGAACACATCTCTAATAAATAACTTTGAATACCATGACCGAAACATACATTATAGAGGGTGTTGTTTCAGAAGTGACCACCAGACTGCTTGTAGATGTTGGAGGAACTGTTGTAGATGAGGCTGCAAAAAAATAAGTCATTAAGACAGAAATTTTAAAATCATGCATTAATTGTTTAGAAATTAGCTGTGACACCACATAAATGTTCTAAAACATACCACTCAGTGTTTTGAGCTCATTGAGGAAGCTGACAGGTATTTTGGTATCTCCATCTTGGAAGTGGTACTCCATGTTACCTTTAATGACATTTGCTAAACTCCTATAAAATTTAAAAAAAAAAAAAAAATGCAAAACTTTTACTGTACAAGTTTTGTCCTAATTATGATAAGAAACAAATGTCAGAAAATAAAACAATAAACTTACGTGAAGCCAGAGCTCTGAGGTTCAATTGGTTGTGCATCATGTTCATTCAGAAGTGTGTTTAGCTGGAGACAAACATGAACTGTCAATTCTAAAGATACTACAGATGACATCTCAGTGTATATATTGGGTTTGACATCACATTTCGGATTACAAGATAAAACTGGAATAATCTTCAACTCATTTTAATGTATTAAAAGCATATTAAATGCAAGTTTTTTCTAAGACAAAATTACTTTCCTTTCAACAATAAAGGTTATAATGTTTCATACAATGTGTATCTGTCCACCACATGTTCGAATTTGTAGAGATGTCACAAACATTCATTATACATAATAAAATATTCTTATCAGAGGAATCTTTTTAGTAAGAGAGATATTTATATATCCTTACCACTTTGTTAATGGTATTCTGCACCTGGCTGTATGTGTTGTTAACAAGAGTTTTATTGTCTGGCATGCTGATATTGGTTAGGGTGAATGTGAAGATGACTGCATACGATGTGTCTGTAATTTCTGTGAAGTGAGGAAAATGCATTAATATCAATGATGAAGGTGGGATGGCGTAATGGATTGCTGTAGCAAGACTGTGGAACTGAAAAGGAAACATACTCTCATAGGTAACATTGAGCACTTTGACAGAATCGGTGATATTTGTGAATCGTGAGCTGAGCAGATTTCTTGTAGCATTGAGGACCAAACTCTCACTGGGGACAGGAGAGGAGGAGTTGAAGACGAGCCTGGTGGTGACCACAGCTGAACCAGATCTAGAGGGAAACAAAACAATTTTTCAAAGTAAATTCACAATGAACACATCTCTAATAAATAACTTTGAATACCATGACTGAAACATACATTATAGAGGGTGTTGTTTCAGAAGTCACCACCAGACTGCTTGTAGATGTTGGAGGAACTGATGTAGATGAGGCTGCAAAAAAATAAGTCATTAAGACAGAAATTTTAAAATCATGCATTAATTGTTTAGAAATTAGCTGTGACACCACATAAATGTTCTAAAACATACCACTCAGTGTTTTGAGCTCATTGAGGAAGCTGACAGGTATTTTGGTATCTCCATCTTGGAAGTGGTACTCCATGTTACCTTTAATGACATTTGCTAAACTCCTATAAAATTAAAAAAAAAAAAGAGCAAAACTTTTACTGTACAAGTTTTGTCCTAATTATGATGAGAAACAAATGTCAGAAAATAAAACAATAAACTTACGTGAAGCCAGAGCTCTGAGGTTCAATTGGTTGTGCATCATGTTCATTCAGAAGTGTGTTTAGCTGGAGACAAACATGAACTGTCAATTCTAAAGATACTACAGAGGACATCTCAGTGTATATATTGGGTTTGACATCACATTTCGGATTACAAGATAAAACTGGAATAATCTTCAACTCATTTTAATGTATTAAAAGCATATTAAATGCAAGTTTTTTCTAAGACAAAATTACTTTCCTTTCAACAATAAAGGTTATAATGTTTCATACAATGTGTATCTGTCCACCACATGTTCGAATTTGTAGAGATGTCACAAACATTCATTATACATAATAAAATATTCTTATCAGAGGAATCTTTTTAGTAAGAGAGATATTTATATATCCTTACCACTTTGTTAATGGTATTCTGCACCTGGCTGTATGTGTTGTTAACAAGAGTTTTATTGTCTGGCATGCTGATATTGGTTAGGGTGAATGTGAAGATGACTGCATACGATGTGTCTGTAATTTCTGTGAAGTGAGGAAAATGCATTAATATCAATGATGAAGGTGGGATGGCGTAATGGATTGCTGTAGCAAGACTGTGGAACTGAAAAGGAAACATACTCTCATAGGTAACATTGAGCACTTTGACAGAATCGGTGATATTTGTGAATCGTGAGCTGAGCAGATTTCTTGTAGCATTGAGGACCAAACTCTCACTGGGGACAGGAGAGGAGGAGTTGAAGACGAGCCTGGAGGTGACCACAGCTGAACCAGATCTAGAGGGAAACAAAACAATTTTTCAAAGCAAATTCACAATGAACACATCTCTAATAAATAACTTTGAATACCATGACTGAAACATACATTATAGAGGGTCTTGTTTCAGAAGTCACCACCAGACTGCTTGTAGATGTTGGAGGAACTGTTGTAGATGAGGCTGCAAAAAAATAAGTCATTAAGACAGAAATTTTAAAATCATGCATTAATTGTTTAGAAATTAGCTGTGACACCACATAAATGTTCTATAACATACCACTCAGTGTTTTGATCTCATTGAGGAAGCTGACAGGTATTTTGGTATCTCCATCTTGGAAGTGGTACTCCATGTTACCTTTAATGACATTTGCTAAACTCCTATAAAAAAAAAAAAAAAAAGCAAAACTTTTACTGTACAAGTTTTGTCCTAATTATGATGAGAAACAAATGTCAGAAAATAAAACAATAAACTTACGTGAAGCCAGAGCTCTGAGGTTCAATTGGTTGTGCATCAGGTTCATTCAGAAGTGTGTTTAGCTGGAGACAAACATAAACTTTTAGTTCTAAAGAGTATAAAAATTCATATTGTCACCTATAACTGGAATAATGTCTATCTCATTTATACATATCAAAAACATGTTAATTTTAAATTTTTCCAAAGCAAAATTACTTCCCATTTTTAGGATTATTAGAATTCACTCCATTTTGTACCTGTCCAACACATTGGTATATGTAGAAATGTAATAAATATGGATGATACATAATGAGGTATTAATATACCCTTACCACTTTGTTGATCGTACTCTGCACCTTGTTGTATGTGTTGTTTCTGAGATCTATACTATCTGGCATGCTGATGTTGGTGAGGATGAATGTGAAGATCACTGCATAGGAGGATTCTGTAATTGCTGTGAAGTGAGGACAATGCCATTGATATTAAATGAGCTATGGAATTCAGGAAAGTGAGAGGGTGATATGGGTACTTGTAGCAATGTTGTGGAATTGAACAGGAAACTTACTCTCATAAGTAATATTTAGCACTTTCATTGAATCTGTGATGTTTGTTAATCGAGAGCTCAGCAGAAATTTGCTAGCACTAAGGACCAAGCTCTCACTGGGGATGGGAGTGGAGGAGTTGAACACAAGCCTGGTATTGACCACAGCTGAACCAGGTCTAGATGAGAAAAAGCACATAATGTATTGATTTTTCAATTAAAATTCATAATCAACACATTTCTACTGCATAACTTTGAATTTCATGAATTGAACATACATTATAAAGGATGTTGTTACAGAAGTCACCACCACATGACTTGTAGACAATGATGGCCTTTGTTGTGTTGAAGCAATTGTAGATGGCAAAAGTGTTGTTAACATTTTGATATTGATTGGGAGAACTGCACTTGAAGTGGATGGTATTGTAGTTGTTACAGTTTCTGGTGTCATTGGTTCTTCACTTGTTCTGTTTTCAAATGCTTTAGTTGACATTGTTATAGATGTTGCCTTAGGTGTGGATGAATTCATCATGTCCAATTTTGTAGGAGTTAATGATGTTGTGGATGCAGTGGTTGTCTGGGGAGTAGACATAGACAAACTTTCAAATGTTGTTGTTGTGTTCTGAGATATGGTTTCATCAGTTGGTTGTACATCAGTTGATGTAACCAATTTTGTTGGGTGTGTAGAGTTAGTTGAAGATGCCAAAGTTGTTGCTGCTTTCTGTGGGGTGGATGATCTTGATGTCTGTGAAGTAGATGCAGGTGAAGTAGCCAAAATTGACATGGTCATCTGGGGAATGACTGTAAATGAAGATGCTAAACTTGTTCCTGCAGTCTGTAGTCTGGATGGAGTGGATGTGCTCAAAGTTGTGGGAGTGGTTGGTGGCTTGGTTGAACTGGTTATCTGTGATGTGGAACCAGTTGATGTTTTCTGAGATGTGGTGCCAGGTGAAATGGCCCAATTTGTTGCTGTTGTCTGTTGATTTGATGCAGGAGTCGCTTGTGGTGCAGTCAAATTGGCAAGTATTGATGTTAACATCTGTGGTGTAGATATAATTGAAGATGCTAAACTCATAGCTGCTTTCTGTTGGTTGGATGCATTGGATGGGCTCAAAGTCATTGTAGTGACTGTTGGTGTGGATGCTATTGGATTTGACACTGGTGGTGATGTTTTCTGAAATGTGGTTTCAGCTGACATGGCCCAAGTTGGTGCTGTTACCTGTTGTGTTGTTAAAGGGGCCGGCTGTGACATATATGAAGACGAATTGGCAACTATTGAAATTGACATCTGTGGTGTGAATACAACTGAAGATGCTAAACTCAAAGCTGTATTCTGTTGGATGCTGGCATAGGATGGGCTCACAGTTGTTGGAACTCTTTTTAGTGAAGTTATCTGTGATATAGAAGCAGCTGAAGTTGAGACAAGTAAAGTTGTTTTGTGAGGTACGCTTTCAGCTAAAGTGGAGAAAGTTGTGGTAGAGGTTCGAGGGTTAGATGAAGTGGATGCATGTAGAGTGGATGATGTTGAGCTGGACACTGTTGATGTTTTCTGAGGTGTGGATTCAGTTGAAGTGGACATGCTTGTGGGAGATATTTGTGGTGTGGATGAAGTGCTGTACTTTGGTCTAGAAATAGATGAAGTGGACACTGTTGATGTAATCTCAGGTGTGGTGTCAGGTGTAGAGGATAGAGTTATGGGAGTGGTTGGGTTCGATAAAGTGCTAATCTGTTTTGTGGATGCTGTTGAACTGGAACCTGTTGATATAATCTGAGGTGTGGATTCAATTAAAAAGTCCAAAGATGTAGGAGTGGTTATTGGGTAGCCAGAAATGGGGATTTGTTTTGTGGATGCTTTTGAAGTGGTCACTGTTGATGTTATCAGAATTGTGGATTCAGTTGAAGAGGCCAAAGTTGTTGGAGTTGTAGGGGAATTAGATGAAGAGGTGACCTGTTTTGTGGATGGTGTTGAACTAGTATCTGTTGAAGTTTTCTGAGGTGTGGATTCAGTTGAAGAGGCCACGGTTGTGGCAGAGGTTGGTCGTGTGGATGAAGTGGTTAAATCTAGTGTAGAAGATGAGGAAGTGGACACACTTGATGTTTTCTGAGTTGTGGATTCATTTGAAGAGGCTAAAGTTGTTGGAGTTGTAGGGGAGTTAGAGGAAGAGGTGACCTGTTTTGTGGAAGCTGTTGAACTGGAACCTGTTGATGTAATCTGAGGTGTGGTTGCAGTTGAAGAGGCCATGGTTGTGGCAGAGGTTGGTGGTGTGGATGAAATTGATGGAGTCACCACCTTTGATGGAATCTGAGGTGTGGTCACAGGCATATAGGCCAAAGTTGTAGCAGTGGTTGTTGAGTTGGCTGAACTGGTGATTTGTATTGTAGATGCAGTTGAAGTGGTCACTATTGATATTTTCTGAGTTGTGGATTCAGTGGAAGAGGCCAAAGTTGTTAGAATGGTAGGGGAGTTAGATGAAGAGGTGACCTGTTTTTTGGATGCTGTTGAACTGGAACCTGTTGATGTAATCTGAGGTGTGGTTTCAGTTGAAGAGGCCACAGTTGTGGAAGAGGTTGGTGGTGTGTAGAGGGCTGATGAAGGGAACACTACTGATTTAATCTGATGTGTGGTTTCAGGTGTAGAGGCCAAAGTTGTGTGAGCGGATGGTGATTTAGATGAAGTGGTTATCTGGTTTGTGGATGCTGTTGAAGGGGAACCTATTGATGTAATTTGAGGTGTCATTGCAGTTGAAGAGGCCACAGTTGAAAGAGTAGTTGTTGGGTTGGCTGAAGTGGTGATTTGTTTTGTGGATGCTTTTGAAGTGGTCACTGTTGATGTTTTCTGAGTTTTGGATTCAGTTGAAGAGGCCAAAGTTGTTGGAAAGGTAGGGGATTTAGATGCAGAGGTGACCTGTTTTGTAGATGCTGTTGAACTGGAACCTGTTGATGTAATCTGAGGTGTGGTTTCAGGTGTAGAGGCCAAAGTTGTGGCAGTGGTTGGAGATTTAGATGAAGAGTTGAGCGGTTTTGTGGATGCTGTTGAAGTGGAACCTATTGATGTAATCTGATGTGTGGTTTCATGTGTAGAGGCCACAGTTGTAGGAGTGGTTGTTGGGTTGGCTGAAGTGGTGATTTGTTTTGTGAATGCTGTTGAAGCGATCACTGTTGATCTTTTCTGAGTTGTGGATTCAGTTGAAGAGGCCAAAGTTGTTGGAGTGGTAGGGGAGTTAGATGAAGAGGTGACCTGTTTTATGGATGCTGTTGAACTGGAACCTGTTGATGTAATCTGAGTTTTGGTTGCATTTGAAGAGGCCATGTTTGAGGCAGAGGTTGCTATTGTTGATGAAATTGAAGAATTGAACACTTTAGATGTAATCTGTGGTGTGGTTTGTGGTATAGAGGCCAAATTTCTGGGAGTGGTTGGCGAGTTGGATGAAGAGGTGACCTGTTTTGTGGCTGTTGTTGAACTGGAACTTGTTGATCTAATCTGAAGTGTGGTTGCAGTTGAAGGGGACAATGTGGTTGGAGTTTTTATTTGAGTGGATGCAGTGCTTATCACTGATGTGGAGGTAGTGGAGGAAGACAATGATATAGTTGTTGGCCCTGATGTAGGTGCAGACAAACTTTCAGAAGTTGGTGAGGATGAAGTCGAAATTTGTGATATAGCTGATGTCACAGTGGTCAGAGTAGTTGCTGTTGCTGCTGGTGTAGATAAAGTGGATGAATATTGATTGGATGTACTGATAGATGTCAGAGTAGCTGCAGATGTTTCTGTAGGTCCACTGCTCGTCTCATGCTTCGATGTAGTATAAGTGGTCAATGTGGTTGGAGTCGTTATTTGTGTGTATCCAGTGCTTGTCTCTGATGTGGATGTGGTGGAAGAAGACAATGATGTAGATTTTGGCTCTGTAGTAGATGCAGTCAAACTTTCTTGAGTTGATGAGGACAAAATCGTAATGTGTGATTTGGGTAATGTCACAGAAGTCAGAGTAGTTCCTGTTGTTGATGGTGTAGAGGCGGTGGTTGAATATGGATTGGATAGACTTTTAAATGACAGAGTAACTGGAGAAGTTTCTGTAGAACCACTGCTCATCTGTTGCGTGGATGCAGTCGAAGTGGTCATTGTGGTTGGATTCGTTATTTGTGAAGATGCCGTACTTGACACTGATGTGGATGTGGTGGATGATGACAATGAAGTAGTTTTTGGCTTTGATGTAGATGTAGACAAACTTTCTGAAGTTGGTGAGGACAAATTTGTAATCTGTGATGTAGGTGATGTCACAGTGGTCAGAGTAGTTGCTGTTGCTGCAGGTGTAGATAAAGTGGTTGAATATGGAGTGGATGTACTTTTAGGTGACAAAGTATCTGTAGATGTTTCTGTAGAACCACTGCTCGTCTCTTGCGTGGATGCAGTAGAAGTGGTAAATGTGGTTGGAATCATTATTTCTGTGGAAGAAGTGCTTGTCTCTGATGTAGATGTGCTGGAAGATGGGAATGATGTAGTTGTTGGCTCTGATGTAGATATAGACAAACTTTCTAAAGTTGATGAGGATGAAGTCGTAATGTGTGATGTAGGTGATGTCACAGTGGTCAGAGTAGTTGCTGTTGTTGCTGGAGTAGATGTGGTGTTTGAATATGGAGTGGAAATACTTTTAGGTGACACAGTATCTGGAGATGTTTGTGTTGATCCACTGCTCATCTGTTGCGTGGATTCCGTCGAAGTGGTCATTGTGATTGAATTCATTATTTGTGTGGATGGAGTGCTTGTCACTGATGTGGATGTGGTGGAAGTTGACAATGATGTAGTTGTTGGCTCTGATGTAGATGTAGACAAACTTTCTGACGTTGATGAGGACAAATTTGAAGTCTGTGATGTAGGTGATGTCACAGTGGTCAGAGTAGTTGCTGTTGCTGCGGGTCTAGATAAAGTGGTTGAATATGGGTTGGATGTACTTTTAGGTGACAAAGTATCTGGAGATGTTTCTGTAGATCCACTGCTCGTCTGTTTTGTGTAAGCATTCGAAGTGGTCATTGTGGTTGGATTCGTTATTTGTGTGGATGCCGTACTTGTCACTGATGTGGATGTGGTGGAAGTTGACAATGATGTAGTTGTTGGCTCTGATGTAGATGTAGACAAACTTTCTGACGTTGATGAGGACAAATTTGTAATCTGTGATGTAGGTGATGTCACAGTGGTCAGAGTAGTTGCTGTTGCTGCTGGTGTAGATGCAGGGGTTGAATATGGTGTGGATGTACTTTTATTCGGCAAAGTATCTGGAGATGGTTCTGTAGATCCACTGCTCGTCTCATGCTTCGATGCAGTAGAAGTGGTAAATGTGGTTGGAGTCGTTATTTGTGTGGATGCAGTGCTTCTATCTGCTGTGGATGTGGTGGAAGAAGACAATGATGTAGATGTTGGCTCTGTAGTAGATGCAGACAAACTTTCTGACATTGCTGAGGACAAATTTGTCTTCTGTGTTGTTGGTGAGGTCACAGTGGTGAGAGTAGATGCTGTTGTTGCTGGTGTAGATGCAGGGGTTGAATATGGATTGGATGTACTTTTAGATGTCAGAGTATCTGGAGATGTTTCTGTAGAACTACTGCTCATCTGTTTTGTGTATGCATTCGAAGTGGTCATTGTGGTTGGATTCGTTATTTGTGTGGATGCCGTACTTGTCACTGATGTGGATGTGGTGGAAGATGAGAATAATTTAGATGTTTGCTCTGATGTAGATGGGGACAAACTTTCTGAAGTTGGTGAGGACAAATTTGTAGTCTGTGATGTACGTGATATCACAGTGGTCAGAGTAGTTGTTGTTGCTGCTGGTGTAGATAAAGTGGTTAAATATGGAGTGGATGTACTTTTAGGTGGCAAAGTATCTATAGATTTTTCTGTAGATCCACTGCTCATCTCTTGCGTGGATGCAGTATAAGTGGTAAATGTGGTTGGAGTCGTTATTTGTGTGGGTGCAGTGCTTGTCTCTGATGTGGATGCAGTGAAAGATGACAATGATGTAGTTGTTGGCTCTGATGTAGATGTAGACAAACTTTCTGACGTTGGTGAGGACAAATATGTAGTCTCTGATGTAGGTGATGTCACAATTGTCAGAGTAGTTGCTGTTGCTGCAGGTGTAGATAAAGTGGTTGAAAATGGAGTGGATGTACTTTTAGGTGACAAAGTATCTGGAGATGTTTCTGTAGATCCACTGCTGGTCTCTTGCGTGGATGCAGTAGAAGTAGTAAATATGGTTGGAGTCATTATTTGTGTGGCTGCAGTGCTTGTCTCTGATGTGGATGCGGTGGAAGATAACAATGATGCAGTTGTTGGCTCTGTAGTAGATTCAGTCAAACTTTCTGATGTTGGTGAGGACAAATTTGTAGTCTGTGATGTAGGTGATGTCACAGGGGTGAGATTAGTTGCTGTTGTTGCTGGTGTAGATGCAGGTGTTGAATATGGATTGGACGTACTTTTAGATGTCAGTGTATCTGGAGATGTTTCTTTAGAGCCACTGCTCGTCTCTTGCGTGGATGCAGTAGAAGTGGTAAATGCGGTTGGAGTCGTTATTTGTGTGGAAGAAGTGCTTGTCTCTGATGTGGATGCCGTGGAAGATGACAATGATGTAGTTGTTGGCTCTGATGTAGATGCAGTCAAACTTTCTGATGTTGGTGAGGACAAATTTGTAGTCTGTGATGTAGGTGATGTCACAGTGTTGAGAGTAGTTGCTGTTGCTGCTGCTGTAGACAAAGTGGTTGAATATGGTTTGGATGTACTTTTAGGTGACAAAGTATCTGGAGATGTTTCTGTAGATCCACTGCTTGTCTCTTGTGTGGATGCAGTAGAAGTGGTAAATGTGGTTGGAGTTGTTATTTGTGTGGATGCAGTGCTTGTCTCTGATGTGGATGCTGTGAAAGATGACAATGATGTAGTTGTTGGCTCTGATGTAGATGTAGAAAAACTTTCTGATTTTGGTGAGGACAAATATGTAGTCTCTGATGTAGGTGATGTCACAGTAGTCAGAGTAGTTGTTGTTGCTGCTGGTGTAGATAAAGTGGTTAAATATGGAGTGGATGTACTTTTGGGTGACAAAGTATCTGGTGATGTTTCTGTAGATCCACTGCTGGTCTCTTGCGTGGATGCAGTAGAAGTGGTCAATGTGGTTGGAGTCGTTATTTGTGTGGATGCAGTGCTTGTCTCTGATGTGGATGCCATGGAAGATGACAATGATGTAGTTGTTGGCTCTGATGTAGATGTAGACAAACTTTCTGACGTTGGTGAGGACAAATTCGTAATCTGTGATGTAGCTGATGTCACAGAGATCAGAGTAGTTGCTGTTGTTGCTGGTGTAGATGCAGTGGTTGAATATGGATTGGATGTACTTTTAGATGTCAGAGTATCTGTAGATGTTTCTGTAGATCCACTGCTGGTCTCTTGCATGGATGCAGTAGAAGTGGTCAATGTGGTTGGAGTCGTTATTTGTGTGGATTCAGTGCTTGTCTCTGATATGGAAGCGGTGGAAGATGACAATGATGTAGTTGTAGGCTCTGATGTAGAAGTAGACAAACTTTCTGATGTTGGTGAGGACAAATGTGTAGTCTGTGATTTAGCTGATGTCACAGAGGTCAGAGTAGTTGCTGTTGCAGCTGGTGTAGATAAAGTGCTTGAATATGGTTTGGGTGTACTTTTAGGTGACAAAGTATCTGGAGATGTTTCTGTAGATCCACTGCTCATCTCTTGCGTGGATGCAGTAGAAGTGTTCAATGTGGTTGGAGTCATTATTTGTGTGGATGCAGTGCTTTTCTCTGATGTGGATGCGGTGAAAGATGACAACGATGTAGTTGTTGGCTCAGCGATAGATGCAGTCAAACTTTCTGACGTTGGTGAGGACAAATTTGTAGTCTGTGATGTAGGTGATGTCACAGTGGTCAGAGTAGTTGTTGTTGCTGCTGGTGTAGATAAAGTGGTTAAATATGGAGTGGATGTACTTTTGGGTGACAAAGTATCTGGAGATGTTTCTGTAGATCCACTACTCGTCTCTTGCGTGGATGCAGTAGAAGTGGTAAATGTGGTTGGAGTCGTTATTTGTGTGGATGCCGTACTTGTCACTGATTTGGATGTGGTGGAAGATGAGAATGATGTAGTTGTTGGCTCTGACGTAGATGTAGACAAACTTTCTGATGTTGGTGAGGACAAAGATGTAGTCTCTGATGTAGGTGATGTCACAGTGGTCAGAGTAGTTGTTGTTGCTGCTGGTGTAGATAAAGTGGTTAAATATGGAGTGGATGTACTTTTGGGTGACAAAGTATCTGGAGATGTTTCTGTAGATCCACTACTTGTCTCTTGCGTGGATTCAGTAGAAGTGGTAAATGTGGTTGGAGTCGTTATTTGTGTGGAAGAAGTACTTGTCTCTGATGTGGATGCCATGGAAGATGACAATGATGTAGTTGTTGGCGCTGATGTAGATGTAGACAAACTTTCTGACGTTGGTGAGGAAAAATTCGTAATTTGTGATGTAGCGGATGTCACAGAGATCAGAGTAGTTGCTGTTGTTGCTGGTGTAGATGCAGTGGTTGAATATGGATTGGATGTACTTTTAGATGTCAGAGTATCTGTAGATGTTTCTGTGGAACCACTGCTCGTCTCTTGCATGGATGCAGTAGCAGTGGTAAATGTGGTTGGAGTCATCATTTGTGTTGATGCCGTACTTGTCACTGATGTGGATGTGGTGGAAGATGACATTGATGTAGTTGTTGCCTCTGATGTAGATGTAGACAAACTTTCAGATGTTGGTGAGGACAAATATGTAGTCTCTGATGTAGGTGATGTCACAGTAGTCAGAGTAGTTGCTCTTGCTGCAGGTGTAGATAAAGTGGTTGAATATGGAGTGGATGTACTTTTAGGTGACAGAGTATCTGGTGATGTTTCTGTAGATCCGCTGCTGGTCTCTTGCGTGGATGCAGTAGAAGTGGTCAATGTGGTTGTAGTCGTTATTTGTGTGGATGCAGTGCTTGTCTCTGATGTGGATGCGGTGGAAGATGACAACGATGTAGTTGTTGGCTCAGCGATAGATGCAGTCAAACTTTCTGACGTTGGTGAGGACAAATTTGTAGTCTGTGATGTAGGTGATGTCACAGTGGTCAGAGTAGTTGTTGTTGCTGCTGGTGTAGATAAAGTGGTTAAATATGGAGTGAATGTACTTTTGGGTGACAAAGTATCTGGTGATGTTTCTGTAGATCCACTGCTGGTCTCTTGCGTGGATGCAGTCGAAGTGGTCATTGTGGTTGGAGTCATCATTTGTGTGGATGACGTACTTGTCACTGATGTGGATGTGGTGGAAGATGAGAATGAGGTAGTTGTTGGTTCTGATGTAGATGTAGACAAACTTTCTGACGTTGGTGAGGACAAAGATGTAGTCTCTGATGTAGGTGATGTCACAGTAGTCAGAGTAGTTGCTCTTGCTGCAGGTGTAGATAAAGTGGTTGAATATGGAGTGGATGTACTTTTAGGTGACAGAGTATCTGGTGATGTTTCTGTAGATCCACTGCTGGTCTCTTGCGTGGATGCTGTAGAAGTGGTCAATGTGGTTAGAGTCGTTATTTGTGTGGATGCAGTGCTTGTCTCTGATGTGGATGCGGTGGAAGATGACAACGATGTAGTTGTTGGCTCAGCGATAGATGCAGTCAAACTTTCTGACGTTGGTGAGGACAAATTTGTAGTCTGTGATGTAGGTGATGTCACAGTGGTCAGAGTAGTTGTTGTTGCTGCTGGTGAAGATAAAGTGGTTAAATAAGGAGTGGATGTACTTTTGGGTGACAAAGTATCTGGAGATGTTTCTGTAGATCCAATACTCGTCTCTTGCGTGGATGCAGTAGAAGTGGTAAATGTGGTTGGAGTCGTTATTTGTGTGGAAGAAGTACTTGTCTCTGATGTGGATGCCATGGAAGATGACAATGATGTAGTTGTTGGCGCTGATGTAGATGTAGACAAACTTTCTGACGTTGGTGAGGACAAATTCGTAATTTGTGATGTAGCGGATGTCACAGAGATCAGAGTAGTTGCTGTTGTTGCTGGTGTAGATGCAGTGGTTGAATATGGATTGGATGTACTTTTAGATGTCAGAGTATCTGTAGATGTTTCTGTGGAACCACTGCTAGTCTCTTGCATGGATGCAGTAGCAGTGGTGAATGTGGTTGGAGTCATCATTTGTGTTGATGCCGTACTTGTCACTGATGTGGATGTGGTGGAAGATGACATTGATGTAGTTGTTGGCTCTGATGTAGATGTAGACAAACTTTCAGATGTTGGTGAGGACAAATATGTAGTCTCTGATGTAGGTGATGTCACAGTAGTCAGAGTAGTTACTCTTGCTGCAGGTGTAGATAAAGTGGTTGAATATGGAGTGGATGTACTTTTAGGTGACAGAGTATCTGGTGATGTTTCTGTAGATCCAATACTCGTCTCTTGCGTGGATGCAGTAGAAGTGGTCAATGTGGTTGTAGTCGTTATTTGTGTGGATGCAGTGCTTGTCTCTGATGTGGATGCGGTGGAAGATGACAACGATGTAGTTGTTGGCTCAGCGATAGATGCAGTCAAACTTTCTGACGTTGGTGAGGACAAATTTGTAGTCTGTGATGTAGGTGATGTCACAGTGGTCAGAGTAGTTGTTGTTGCTGCTGGTGTAGATAAAGTGGTTAAATATGGAGTGGATGTACTTTTGGGTGACAAAGTATCTGGAGATGTTTCTGTAGATCCACCACTCGTCTCTTGCGTGGATGCAGTAAAAGTGGTAAATGTGGTTGGAGTCGTTATTTGTGTGGATGCCGTACTTGTCACTGATTTGGATGTGGTGGAAGATGAGAATGATGTAGTTGTTGGCTCTGATGTAGATGTAGACAAACTTTCTGATGTTGGTGAGGACAAAGATGTAGTCTCTGATGTAGGTGATGTCACAGTAGTCAGAGTAGTTGCTCTTGCTGCAGGTGTAGATAAAGTGGTTGAATATGGAGTGGATGTACTTTTAGGTGACAGAGTATCTGGTGATGTTTCTGTAGATCCACTGCTGGTCTCTTGCGTGGATGCTGTAGAAGTGGTCAATGTGGTTAGAGTCGTTATTTGTGTGGATGCAGTGCTTGTCTCTGATGTGGATGCGGTGGAAGATGACAACGATGTAGTTGTTGGCTCAGCGATAGATGCAGTCAAACTTTCTGACGTTGGTGAGGACAAATTTGTAGTCTGTGATGTAGGTGATGTCACAGTGGTCAGAGTAGTTGTTGTTGCTGCTGGTGAAGATAAAGTGGTTAAATAAGGAGTGGATGTACTTTTGGGTGACAAAGTATCTGGAGATGTTTCTGTAGATCCAATACTCGTCTCTTGCGTGGATGCAGTAGAAGTGGTAAATGTGGTTGGAGTCGTTATTTGTGTGGAAGAAGTACTTGTCTCTGATGTGGATGCCATGGAAGATGACAATGATGTAGTTGTTGGCGCTGATGTAGATGTAG
Organism: Electrophorus electricus; assembly: GCF_041902795.1. Classification (NCBI taxonomy): domain Eukaryota; kingdom Metazoa; phylum Chordata; class Actinopteri; order Gymnotiformes; family Gymnotidae; genus Electrophorus; species Electrophorus electricus. Next base: position 25,640,049 of record NC_137508.1, read on the forward strand.
ACAAACTTTCTGACGTTGGTGAGGACAAATTCGTAATTTGTGATGTAGCGGATGTCACAGAGATCAGAGTAGTTGCTGTTGTTGCTGGTGTAGATGCAGTGGTTGAATATGGATTGGATGTACTTTTAGATGTCAGAGTATCTGTAGATGTTTCTGTGGAACCACTGCTCGTCTCTTGCATGGATGCAGTAGCAGTGGTAAATGTGGTTGGAGTCATCATTTGTGTTGATGCCGTACTTGTCACTGATGTGGATGTGGTGGAAGATGACATTGATGTAGTTGTTGGCTCTGATGTAGATGTAGACAAACTTTCAGATGTTGGTGAGGACAAATATGTAGTCTCTGATGTAGGTGATGTCACAGTAGTCAGAGTAGTTACTCTTGCTGCAGGTGTAGATAAAGTGGTTGAATATGGAGTGGATGTACTTTTAGGTGACAGAGTATCTGGTGATGTTTCTGTAGATCCACTGCTGGTCTCTTGCGTGGATGCAGTAGAAGTGGTCAATGTGGTTGTAGTCGTTATTTGTGTGGATGCAGTGCTTGTCTCTGATGTGGATGCGGTGGAAGATGACAACGATGTAGTTGTTGGCTCAGCGATAGATGCAGTCAAACTTTCTGACGTTGGTGAGGACAAATTTGTAGTCTGTGATGTAGGTGATGTCACAGTGGTCAGAGTAGTTGTTGTTGCTGCTGGTGTAGATAAAGTGGTTAAATATGGAGTGAATGTACTTTTGGGTGACAAAGTATCTGGTGATGTTTCTGTAGATCCACTGCTGGTCTCTTGCGTGGATGCAGTCGAAGTGGTCATTGTGGTTGGAGTCATCATTTGTGTGGATGACGTACTTGTCACTGATGTGAATGTGGTGGAAGATGAGAATGAGGTAGTTGTTGGTTCTGATGTAGATGTAGACAAACTTTCTGACGTTGGTGAGGACAAAGATGTAGTCTCTGATGTAGGTGATGTCACAGTAGTCAGAGTAGTTGCTCTTGCTGCAGGTGTAGATAAAGTGGTTGAATATGGAGTGGATGTACTTTTAGGTGACAGAGTATCTGGTGATGTTTCTGTAGATCCACTGCTGGTCTCTTGCGTGGATGCTGTAGAAGTGGTCAATGTGGTTAGAGTCGTTATTTGTGTGGATGCAGTGCTTGTCTCTGATGTGGATGCGGTGGAAGATGACAACGATGTAGTTGTTGGCTCAGCGATAGATGCAGTCAAACTTTCTGACGTTGGTGAGGACAAATTTGTAGTCTGTGATGTAGGTGATGTCACAGTGGTCAGAGTAGTTGTTGTTGCTGCTGGTGAAGATAAAGTGGTTAAATAAGGAGTGGATGTACTTTTGGGTGACAAAGTATCTGGAGATGTTTCTGTAGATCCAATACTCGTCTCTTGCGTGGATGCAGTAGAAGTGGTAAATGTGGTTGGAGTCGTTATTTGTGTGGAAGAAGTACTTGTCTCTGATGTGGATGCCATGGAAGATGACAATGATGTAGTTGTTGGCGCTGATGTAGATGTAGACAAACTTTCTGACGTTGGTGAGGACAAATTCGTAATTTGTGATGTAGCGGATGTCACAGAGATCAGAGTAGTTGCTGTTGTTGCTGGTGTAGATGCAGTGGTTGAATATGGATTGGATGTACTTTTAGATGTCAGAGTATCTGTAGATGTTTCTGTGGAACCACTGCTAGTCTCTTGCATGGATGCAGTAGCAGTGGTGAATGTGGTTGGAGTCATCATTTGTGTTGATGCCGTACTTGTCACTGATGTGGATGTGGTGGAATATGACATTGATGTAGTTGTTGGCTCTGATGTAGATGTAGACAAACTTTCAGATGTTGGTGAGGACAAATATGTAGTCTCTGATGTAGGTGATGTCACAGTAGTCAGAGTAGTTACTCTTGCTGCAGGTGTAGATAAAGTGGTTGAATATGGAGTGGATGTACTTTTAGGTGACAGAGTATCTGGTGATGTTTCTGTAGATCCAATACTCGTCTCTTGCGTGGATGCAGTAGAAGTGGTAAATGTGGTTGGAGTCGTTATTTGTGTGGAAGAAGTACTTGTCTCTGATGTGGATGCCATGGAAGATGACAATGATGTAGTTGTTGGCGCTGATGTAGATGTAGACAAACTTTCTGACGTTGGTGAGGACAAATTCGTAATTTGTGATGTAGCGGATGTCACAGAGATCAGAGTAGTTGCTGTTGTTGCTGGTGTAGATGCAGTGGTTGAATATGGATTGGATGTACTTTTAGATGTCAGAGTATCTGTAGATGTTTCTGTGGAACCACTGCTCGTCTCTTGCATGGATGCAGTAGCAGTGGTAAATGTGGTTGGAGTCATCATTTGTGTTGATGCCGTACTTGTCACTGATGTGGATGTGGTGGAAGATGACATTGATGTAGTTGTTGGCTCTGATGTAGATGTAGACAAACTTTCAGATGTTGGTGAGGACAAATATGTAGTCTCTGATGTAGGTGATGTCACAGTAGTCAGAGTAGTTGCTCTTGCTGCAGGTGTAGATAAAGTGGTTGAATATGGAGTGGATGTACTTTTAGGTGACAGAGTATCTGGTGATGTTTCTGTAGATCCACTGCTGGTCTCTTGCGTGGATGCAGTAGAAGTGGTCAATGTGGTTGTAGTCGTTATTTGTGTGGATGCAGTGCTTGTCTCTGATGTGGATGCGGTGGAAGATGACAACGATGTAGTTGTTGGCTCAGCGATAGATTCAGTCAAACTTTCTGACGTTGGTGAGGACAAATTTGTAGTCTGTGATGTAGGTGATGTCACAGTGGTCAGAGTAGTTGTTGTTGCTGCTGGTGAAGATAAAGTGGTTAAATAAGGAGTGGATGTACTTTTGGGTGACAAAGTATCTGGAGATGTTTCTGTAGATCCAATACTCGTCTCTTGCGTGGATGCAGTAGAAGTGGTAAATGTGGTTGGAGTCGTTATTTGTGTGGAAGAAGTACTTGTCTCTGATGTGGATGCCATGGAAGATGACAATGATGTAGTTGTTGGCGCTGATGTAGATGTAGACAAACTTTCTGACGTTGGTGAGGACAAATTCGTAATTTGTGATGTAGCGGATGTCACAGAGATCAGAGTAGTTGCTGTTGTTGCTGGTGTAGATGCAGTGGTTGAATATGGATTGGATGTACTTTTAGATGTCAGAGTATCTGTAGATGTTTCTGTGGAACCACTGCTCGTCTCTTGCATGGATGCAGTAGCAGTGGTAAATGTGGTTGGAGTCATCATTTGTGTTGATGCCGTACTTGTCACTGATGTGGATGTGGTGGAAGATGACATTGATGTAGTTGTTGGCTCTGATGTAGATGTAGACAAACTTTCAGATGTTGGTGAGGACAAATATGTAGTCTCTGATGTAGGTGATGTCACAGTAGTCAGAGTAGTTACTCTTGCTGCAGGTGTAGATAAAGTGGTTGAATATGGAGTGGATGTACTTTTAGGTGACAGAGTATCTGGTGATGTTTCTGTAGATCCACTGCTGGTCTCTTGCGTGGATGCAGTAGAAGTGGTCAATGTGGTTGTAGTCGTTATTTGTGTGGATGCAGTGCTTGTCTCTGATGTGGATGCGGTGGAAGATGACAACGATGTAGTTGTTGGCTCAGCGATAGATGCAGTCAAACTTTCTGACGTTGGTGAGGACAAATTTGTAGTCTGTGATGTAGGTGATGTCACAGTGGTCAGAGTAGTTGTTGTTGCTGCTGGTGTAGATAAAGTGGTTAAATATGGAGTGAATGTACTTTTGGGTGACAAAGTATCTGGTGATGTTTCTGTAGATCCACTGCTGGTCTCTTGCGTGGATGCAGTCGAAGTGGTCATTGTGGTTGGAGTCATCATTTGTGTGGATGACGTACTTGTCACTGATGTGGATGTGGTGGAAGATGAGAATGAGGTAGTTGTTGGTTCTGATGTAGATGTAGACAAACTTTCTGACGTTGGTGAGGACAAAGATGTAGTCTCTGATGTAGGTGATGTCACAGTAGTCAGAGTAGTTGCTCTTGCTGCAGGTGTAGATAAAGTGGTTGAATATGGAGTGGATGTACTTTTAGGTGACAGAGTATCTGGTGATGTTTCTGTAGATCCACTGCTGGTCTCTTGCGTGGATGCTGTAGAAGTGGTCAATGTGGTTAGAGTCGTTATTTGTGTGGATGCAGTGCTTGTCTCTGATGTGGATGCGGTGGAAGATGACAACGATGTAGTTGTTGGCTCAGCGATAGATGCAGTCAAACTTTCTGACGTTGGTGAGGACAAATTTGTAGTCTGTGATGTAGGTGATGTCACAGTGGTCAGAGTAGTTGTTGTTGCTGCTGGTGAAGATAAAGTGGTTAAATAAGGAGTGGATGTACTTTTGGGTGACAAAGTATCTGGAGATGTTTCTGTAGATCCAATACTCGTCTCTTGCGTGGATGCAGTAGAAGTGGTAAATGTGGTTGGAGTCGTTATTTGTGTGGAAGAAGTACTTGTCTCTGATGTGGATGCCATGGAAGATGACAATGATGTAGTTGTTGGCGCTGATGTAGATGTAGACAAACTTTCTGACGTTGGTGAGGACAAATTCGTAATTTGTGATGTAGCGGATGTCACAGAGATCAGAGTAGTTGCTGTTGTTGCTGGTGTAGATGCAGTGGTTGAATATGGATTGGATGTACTTTTAGATGTCAGAGTATCTGTAGATGTTTCTGTGGAACCACTGCTAGTCTCTTGCATGGATGCAGTAGCAGTGGTGAATGTGGTTGGAGTCATCATTTGTGTTGATGCCGTACTTGTCACTGATGTGGATGTGGTGGAATATGACATTGATGTAGTTGTTGGCTCTGATGTAGATGTAGACAAACTTTCAGATGTTGGTGAGGACAAATATGTAGTCTCTGATGTAGGTGATGTCACAGTAGTCAGAGTAGTTACTCTTGCTGCAGGTGTAGATAAAGTGGTTGAATATGGAGTGGATGTACTTTTAGGTGACAGAGTATCTGGTGATGTTTCTGTAGATCCAATACTCGTCTCTTGCGTGGATGCAGTAGAAGTGGTAAATGTGGTTGGAGTCGTTATTTGTGTGGAAGAAGTACTTGTCTCTGATGTGGATGCCATGGAAGATGACAATGATGTAGTTGTTGGCGCTGATGTAGATGTAGACAAACTTTCTGACGTTGGTGAGGACAAATTCGTAATTTGTGATGTAGCGGATGTCACAGAGATCAGAGTAGTTGCTGTTGTTGCTGGTGTAGATGCAGTGGTTGAATATGGATTGGATGTACTTTTAGATGTCAGAGTATCTGTAGATGTTTCTGTGGAACCACTGCTCGTCTCTTGCATGGATGCAGTAGCAGTGGTAAATGTGGTTGGAGTCATCATTTGTGTTGATGCCGTACTTGTCACTGATGTGGATGTGGTGGAAGATGACATTGATGTAGTTGTTGGCTCTGATGTAGATGTAGACAAACTTTCAGATGTTGGTGAGGACAAATATGTAGTCTCTGATGTAGGTGATGTCACAGTAGTCAGAGTAGTTGCTCTTGCTGCAGGTGTAGATAAAGTGGTTGAATATGGAGTGGATGTACTTTTAGGTGACAGAGTATCTGGTGATGTTTCTGTAGATCCACTGCTGGTCTCTTGCGTGGATGCAGTAGAAGTGGTCAATGTGGTTGTAGTCGTTATTTGTGTGGATGCAGTGCTTGTCTCTGATGTGGATGCGGTGGAAGATGACAACGATGTAGTTGTTGGCTCAGCGATAGATTCAGTCAAACTTTCTGACGTTGGTGAGGACAAATTTGTAGTCTGTGATGTAGGTGATGTCACAGTGGTCAGAGTAGTTGTTGTTGCTGCTGGTGTAGATAAAGTGGTTAAATATGGAGTGGATGTACTTTTGGGTGACAAAGTATCTGGAGATGTTTCTGTAGATCCACTACTCGTCTCTTGCGTGGATGCAGTAAAAGTGGTAAATGTGGTTGGAGTCGTTATTTGTGTGGATGCCGTACTTGTCACTGATTTGGATGTGGTGGAAGATGAGAATGATGTAGTTGTTGGCTCTGATGTAGATGTAGACAAACTTTCTGATGTTGGTGAGGACAAAGATGTAGTCTCTGATGTAGGTGATGTCACAGTAGTCAGAGTAGTTGCTCTTGCTGCAGGTGTAGATAAAGTGGTTGAATATGGAGTGGATGTACTTTTAGGTGACAGAGTATCTGGTGATGTTTCTGTAGATCCACTGCTGGTCTCTTGCGTGGATGCTGTAGAAGTGGTCAATGTGGTTAGAGTCGTTATTTGTGTGGATGCAGTGCTTGTCTCTGATGTGGATGCGGTGGAAGATGACAACGATGTAGTTGTTGGCTCAGCGATACATGCAGTCAAACTTTCTGACGTTGGTGAGGACAAATTTGTAGTCTGTGATGTAGGTGATGTCACAGTGGTCAGAGTAGTTGTTGTTGCTGCTGGTGAAGATAAAGTGGTTAAATAAGGAGTGGATGTACTTTTGGGTGACAAAGTATCTGGAGATGTTTCTGTAGATCCAATACTCGTCTCTTGCGTGGATGCAGTAGAAGTGGTAAATGTGGTTGGAGTCGTTATTTGTGTGGAAGAAGTACTTGTCTCTGATGTGGATGCCATGGAAGATGACAATGATGTAGTTGTTGGCGCTGATGTAGATGTAGACAAACTTTCTGACGTTGGTGAGGACAAATTCGTAATTTGTGATGTAGCGGATGTCACAGAGATCAGAGTAGTTGCTGTTGTTGCTGGTGTAGATGCAGTGGTTGAATATGGATTGGATGTACTTTTAGATGTCAGAGTATCTGTAGATGTTTCTGTGGAACCACTGCTCGTCTCTTGCATGGATGCAGTAGCAGTGGTAAATGTGGTTGGAGTCATCATTTGTGTTGATGCCGTACTTGTCACTGATGTGGATGTGGTGGAAGATGACATTGATGTAGTTGTTGGCTCTGATGTAGATGTAGACAAACTTTCAGATGTTGGTGAGGACAAATATGTAGTCTCTGATGTAGGTGATGTCACAGTAGTCAGAGTAGTTGCTCTTGCTGCAGGTGTAGATAAAGTGGTTGAATATGGAGTGGATGTACTTTTAGGTGACAGAGTATCTGGTGATGTTTCTGTAGATCCACTGCTGGTCTCTTGCGTGGATGCTGTAGAAGTGGTCAATGTGGTTAGAGTCGTTATTTGTGTGGATGCAGTGCTTGTCTCTGATGTGGATGCGGTGGAAGATGACAACGATGTAGTTGTTGGCTCAGCGATAGATGCAGTCAAACTTTCTGACGTTGGTGAGGACAAATTTGTAGTCTGTGATGTAGGTGATGTCACAGTGGTCAGAGTAGTTGTTGTTGCTGCTGGTGAAGATAAAGTGGTTAAATAAGGAGTGGATGTACTTTTGGGTGACAAAGTATCTGGAGATGTTTCTGTAGATCCAATACTCGTCTCTTGCGTGGATGCAGTAGAAGTGGTAAATGTGGTTGGAGTCGTTATTTGTGTGGAAGAAGTACTTGTCTCTGATGTGGATGCCATGGAAGATGACAATGATGTAGTTGTTGGCGCTGATGTAGATGTAGACAAACTTTCTGACGTTGGTGAGGACAAATTCGTAATTTGTGATGTAGCGGATGTCACAGAGATCAGAGTAGTTGCTGTTGTTGCTGGTGTAGATGCAGTGGTTGAATATGGATTGGATGTACTTTTAGATGTCAGAGTATCTGTAGATGTTTCTGTGGAACCACTGCTCGTCTCTTGCATGGATGCAGTAGCAGTGGTAAATGTGGTTGGAGTCATCATTTGTGTTGATGCCGTACTTGTCACTGATGTGGATGTGGTGGAAGATGACATTGATGTAGTTGTTGGCTCTGATGTAGATGTAGACAAACTTTCAGATGTTGGTGAGGACAAATATGTAGTCTCTGATGTAGGTGATGTCACAGTAGTCAGAGTAGTTACTCTTGCTGCAGGTGTAGATAAAGTGGTTGAATATGGAGTGGATGTACTTTTAGGTGACAGAGTATCTGGTGATGTTTCTGTAGATCCACTGCTGGTCTCTTGCGTGGATGCAGTAGAAGTGGTCAATGTGGTTGTAGTCGTTATTTGTGTGGATGCAGTGCTTGTCTCTGATGTGGATGCGGTGGAAGATGACAACGATGTAGTTGTTGGCTCAGCGATAGATGCAGTCAAACTTTCTGACGTTGGTGAGGACAAATTTGTAGTCTGTGATGTAGGTGATGTCACAGTGGTCAGAGTAGTTGTTGTTGCTGCTGGTGTAGATAAAGTGGTTAAATATGGAGTGAATGTACTTTTGGGTGACAAAGTATCTGGTGATGTTTCTGTAGATCCACTGCTGGTCTCTTGCGTGGATGCAGTCGAAGTGGTCATTGTGGTTGGAGTCATCATTTGTGTGGATGACGTACTTGTCACTGATGTGGATGTGGTGGAAGATGAGAATGAGGTAGTTGTTGGTTCTGATGTAGATGTAGACAAACTTTCTGACGTTGGTGAGGACAAATATGTAGTCTCTGATGTAGGTGATGTCACAGTAGTCAGAGTAGTTGCTCTTGCTGCAGTTGTAGACAAAGTGGTTGAATATGGAGTGGATGTACTTTTAGGTGACAAAGTATCTGGTGATGTTTCTGTAGATCCATTGCTGGACTCTTGAGTGGATGCAGTAGAAGTGGTCAATGTGGTTGGAGTCGTTATTTGTGTGGATGCAGTGCTTGTCTCTGATGTGGATGCGGTGGAAGATGACAACGATGTAGTTGTTGGCTCAGCGATAGATGCAGTCAAACTTTCTGACGTTGGTGAGGACAAATTTGTAGTCTGTGATGTAGGTGATGTCACAGTGGTCAGAGTAGTTGTTGTTGCTGCTGGTGTAGATAAAGTGGTTAAATATGGAGTGGATGTACTTTTGGGTGACAAAGTATCTGGAGATGTTTCTGTAGATCCACTACTCGTCTCTTGCGTGGATGCAGTAAAAGTGGTAAATGTGGTTGGAGTCGTTATTTGTGTGGATGCCGTACTTGTCACTGATTTGGATGTGGTGGAAGATGAGAATGATGTAGTTGTTGGCTCTGATGTAGATGTAGACAAACTTTCTGATGTTGGTGAGGACAAAGATGTAGTCTCTGATGTAGGTGATGTCACAGTAGTCAGAGTAGTTGCTCTTGCTGCAGGTGTAGATAAAGTGGTTGAATATGGAGTGGATGTACTTTTAGGTGACAGAGTATCTGGTGATGTTTCTGTAGATCCACTGCTGGTCTCTTGCGTGGATGCTGTAGAAGTGGTCAATGTGGTTAGAGTCGTTATTTGTGTGGATGCAGTGCTTGTCTCTGATGTGGATGCGGTGGAAGATGACAACGATGTAGTTGTTGGCTCAGCGATAGATGCAGTCAAACTTTCTGACGTTGGTGAGGACAAATTTGTAGTCTGTGATGTAGGTGATGTCACAGTGGTCAGAGTAGTTGTTGTTGCTGCTGGTGAAGATAAAGTGGTTAAATAAGGAGTGGATGTACTTTTGGGTGACAAAGTATCTGGAGATGTTTCTGTAGATCCAATACTCGTCTCTTGCGTGGATGCAGTAGAAGTGGTAAATGTGGTTGGAGTCGTTATTTGTGTGGAAGAAGTACTTGTCTCTGATGTGGATGCCATGGAAGATGACAATGATGTAGTTGTTGGCGCTGATGTAGATGTAGACAAACTTTCTGACGTTGGTGAGGACAAATTCGTAATTTGTGATGTAGCGGATGTCACAGAGATCAGAGTAGTTGCTGTTGTTGCTGGTGTAGATGCAGTGGTTGAATATGGATTGGATGTACTTTTAGATGTCAGAGTATCTGTAGATGTTTCTGTGGAACCACTGCTCGTCTCTTGCATGGATGCAGTAGCAGTGGTAAATGTGGTTGGAGTCATCATTTGTGTTGATGCCGTACTTGTCACTGATGTGGATGTGGTGGAAGATGACATTGATGTAGTTGTTGGCTCTGATGTAGATGTAGACAAACTTTCAGATGTTGGTGAGGACAAATATGTAGTCTCTGATGTAGGTGATGACACAGTAGTCAGAGTAGTTACTCTTGCTGCAGGTGTAGATAAAGTGGTTGAATATGGAGTGGATGTACTTTTAGGTGACAGAGTATCTGGTGATGTTTCTGTAGATCCACTGCTGGTCTCTTGCGTGGATGCAGTAGAAGTGGTCAATGTGGTTGTAGTCGTTATTTGTGTGGATGCAGTGCTTGTCTCTGATGTGGATGCGGTGGAAGATGACAACGATGTAGTTGTTGGCTCAGCGATAGATGCAGTCAAACTTTCTGACGTTGGTGAGGACAAATTTGTAGTCTGTGATGTAGGTGATGTCACAGTGGTCAGAGTAGTTGTTGTTGCTGCTGGTGAAGATAAAGTGGTTAAATAAGGAGTGGATGTACTTTTGGGTGACAAAGTATCTGGAGATGTTTCTGTAGATCCAATACTCGTCTCTTGCGTGGATGCAGTAGAAGTGGTAAATGTGGTTGGAGTCGTTATTTGTGTGGAAGAAGTACTTGTCTCTGATGTGGATGCCATGGAAGATGACAATGATGTAGTTGTTGGCGCTGATGTAGATGTAGACAAACTTTCTGACGTTGGTGAGGACAAATTCGTAATTTGTGATGTAGCGGATGTCACAGAGATCAGAGTAGTTGCTGTTGTTGCTGGTGTAGATGCAGTGGTTGAATATGGATTGGATGTACTTTTAGATGTCAGAGTATCTGTAGATGTTTCTGTGGAACCACTGCTCGTCTCTTGCATGGATGCAGTAGCAGTGGTAAATGTGGTTGGAGTCATCATTTGTGTTGATGCCGTACTTGTCACTGATGTGGATGTGGTGGAAGATGACATTGATGTAGTTGTTGGCTCTGATGTAGATGTAGACAAACTTTCAGATGTTGGTGAGGACAAATATGTAGTCTCTGATGTAGGTGATGTCACAGTAGTCAGAGTAGTTACTCTTGCTGCAGGTGTAGATAAAGTGGTTGAATATGGAGTGGATGTACTTTTAGGTGACAGAGTATCTGGTGATGTTTCTGTAGCTCCACTGCTGGTCTCTTGCGTGGATGCAGTAGAAGTGGTCAATGTGGTTGTAGTCGTTATTTGTGTGGATGCAGTGCTTGTCTCTGATGTGGATGCGGTGGAAGATGACAACGATGTAGTTGTTGGCTCAGCGATAGATGCAGTCAAACTTTCTGACGTTGGTGAGGACAAATTTGTAGTCTGTGATGTAGGTGATGTCACAGTGGTCAGAGTAGTTGTTGTTGCTGCTGGTGTAGATAAAGTGGTTAAATATGGAGTGGATGTACTTTTGGGTGACAAAGTATCTGGAGATGTTTCTGTAGATCCACTACTCGTCTCTTGCGTGGATGCAGTAAAAGTGGTAAATGTGGTTGGAGTCGTTATTTGTGTGGATGCCGTACTTGTCACTGATTTGGATGTGGTGGAAGATGAGAATGATGTAGTTGTTGGCTCTGATGTAGATGTAGACAAACTTTCTGATGTTGGTGAGGACAAAGATGTAGTCTCTGATGTAGGTGATGTCACAGTAGTCAGAGTAGTTGCTCTTGCTGCAGGTGTAGATAAAGTGGTTGAATATGGAGTGGATGTACTTTTAGGTGACAGAGTATCTGGTGATGTTTCTGTAGATCCACTGCTGGTCTCTTGCGTGGATGCTGTAGAAGTGGTCAATGTGGTTAGAGTCGTTATTTGTGTGGATGCAGTGCTTGTCTCTGATGTGGATGCGGTGGAAGATGACAACGATGTAGTTGTTGGCTCAGCGATAGATGCAGTCAAACTTTCTGACGTTGGTGAGGACAAATTTGTAGTCTGTGATGTAGGTGATGTCACAGTGGTCAGAGTAGTTGTTGTTGCTGCTGGTGAAGATAAAGTGGTTAAATAAGGAGTGGATGTACATTTGGGTGACAAAGTATCTGGAGATGTTTCTGTAGATCCAATACTCGTCTCTTGCGTGGATGCAGTAGAAGTGGTAAATGTGGTTGGAGTCGTTATTTGTGTGGAAGAAGTACTTGTCTCTGATGTGGATGCCATGGAAGATGACAATGATGTAGTTGTTGGCGCTGATGTAGATGTAGACAAACTTTCTGACGTTGGTGAGGACAAATTCGTAATTTGTGATGTAGCGGATGTCACAGAGATCAGAGTAGTTGCTGTTGTTGCTGGTGTAGATGCAGTGGTTGAATATGGATTGGATGTACTTTTAGATGTCAGAGTATCTGTAGATGTTTCTGTGGAACCACTGCTCGTCTCTTGCATGGATGCAGTAGCAGTGGTAAATGTGGTTGGAGTCATCATTTGTGTTGATGCCGTACTTGTCACTGATGTGGATGTGGTGGAAGATGACATTGATGTAGTTGTTGGCTCTGATGTAGATGTAGACAAACTTTCAGATGTTGGTGAGGACAAATATGTAGTCTCTGATGTAGGTGATGTCACAGTAGTCAGAGTAGTTACTCTTGCTGCAGGTGTAGATAAAGTGGTTGAATATGGAGTGGATGTACTTTTAGGTGACAGAGTATCTGGTGATGTTTCTGTAGATCCACTGCTGGTCTCTTGCGTGGATGCAGTAGAAGTGGTCAATGTGGTTGTAGTCGTTATTTGTGTGGATGCAGTGCTTGTCTCTGATGTGGATGCGGTGGAAGATGACAACGATGTAGTTGTTGGCTCAGCGATAGATGCAGTCAAACTTCCTGACGTTGGTGAGGACAAATTTGTAGTCTGTGATGTAGGTGATGTCACAGTGGTCAGAGTAGTTGTTGTTGCTGCTGGTGTAGATAAAGTGGTTAAATATGGAGTGGATGTACTTTTGGGTGACAAAGTATCTGGAGATGTTTCTGTAGATCCACTACTCGTCTCTTGCGTGGATGCAGTAAAAGTGGTAAATGTGGTTGGAGTCGTTATTTGTGTGGATGCCGTACTTGTCACTGATTTGGATGTGGTGGAAGATGAGAATGATGTAGTTGTTGGCTCTGATGTAGATGTAGACAAACTTTCTGATGTTGGTGAGGACAAAGATGTAGTCTCTGATGTAGGTGATGTCACACTAGTCAGAGTAGTTGCTCTTGCTGCAGGTGTAGATAAAGTGGTTGAATATGGAGTGGATGTACTTTTAGGTGACAGAGTATCTGGTGATGTTTCTGTAGATCCACTGCTGGTCTCTTGCGTGGATGCTGTAGAAGTGGTCAATGTGGTTAGAGTCGTTATTTGTGTGGATGCAGTGCTTGTCTCTGATGTGGATGCGGTGGAAGATGACAACGATGTAGTTGTTGGCTCAGCGATAGATGCAGTCAAACTTTCTGACGTTGGTGAGGACAAATTTGTAGTCTGTGATGTAGGTGATGTCACAGTGGTCAGAGTAGTTGTTGTTGCTGCTGGTGAAGATAAAGTGGTTAAATAAGGAGTGGATGTACTTTTGGGTGACAAAGTATCTGGAGATGTTTCTGTAGATCCAATACTCGTCTCTTGCGTGGATGCAGTAGAAGTGGTAAATGTGGTTGGAGTCGTTATTTGTGTGGAAGAAGTACTTGTCTCTGATGTGGATGCCATGGAAGATGACAATGATGTAGTTGTTGGCGCTGATGTAGATGTAGACAAACTTTCTGACGTTGGTGAGGACAAATTCGTAATTTGTGATGTAGCGGATGTCACAGAGATCAGAGTAGTTGCTGTTGTTGCTGGTGTAGATGCAGTGGTTGAATATGGATTGGATGTACTTTTAGATGTCAGAGTATCTGTAGATGTTTCTGTGGAACCACTGCTCGTCTCTTGCATGGATGCAGTAGCAGTGGTAAATGTGGTTGGAGTCATCATTTGTGTTGATGCCGTACTTGTCACTGATGTGGATGTGGTGGAAGATGACATTGATGTAGTTGTTGTCTCTGATGTAGATGTAGACAAACTTTCAGATGTTGGTGAGGACAAATATGTAGTCTCTGATGTAGGTGATGTCACAGTAGTCAGAGTAGTTACTCTTGCTGCAGGTGTAGATAAAGTGGTTGAATATGGAGTGGATGTACTTTTAGGTGACAGAGTATCTGGTGATGTTTCTGTAGCTCCACTGCTGGTCTCTTGCGTGGATGCAGTAGAAGTGGTCAATGTGGTTGTAGTCGTTATTTGTGTGGATGCAGTGCTTGTCTCTGATGTGGATGCGGTGGAAGATGACAACGATGTAGTTGTTGGCTCAGCGATAGATGCAGTCAAACTTTCTGACGTTGGTGAGGACAAATTTGTAGTCTGTGATGTAGGTGATGTCACAGTGGTCAGAGTAGTTGTTGTTGCTGCTGGTGTAGATAAAGTGGTTAAATATGGAGTGAATGTACTTTTGGGTGACAAAGTATCTGGTGATGTTTCTGTAGATCCACTGCTGGTCTCTTGCGTGGATGCAGTCGAAGTGGTCATTGTGGTTGGAGTCATCATTTGTGTGGATGACGTACTTGTCACTGATGTGGATGTGGTGGAAGATGAGAATGAGGTAGTTGTTGGTTCTGATGTAGATGTAGACAAACTTTCTGACGTTGGTGAGGACAAATATGTAGTCTCTGATGTAGGTGATGTCACAGTAGTCAGAGTAGTTGCTCTTGCTGCAGTTGTAGACAAAGTGGTTGAATATGGAGTGGATGTACTTTTAGGTGACAAAGTATCTGGTGATGTTTCTGTAGATCCATTGCTGGACTCTTGAGTGGATGCAGTAGAAGTGGTCAATTTGGTTGGAGTCGTTATTTGTGTGGATGCAGTGCTTGTCTCTGATGTGGATGCGGTGGAAGATGACAACGATGTAGTTGTTGGCTCAGCGATAGATGCAGTCAAACTTTCTGACGTTGGTGAGGACAAATTTGTAGTCTGTGATGTAGGTGATGTCACAGTGGTCAGAGTAGTTGTTGTTGCTGCTGGTGTAGATAAAGTGGTTAAATATGGAGTGGATGTACTTTTGGGTGACAAAGTATCTGGAGATGTTTCTGTAGATCCACTACTCGTCTCTTGCGTGGATGCAGTAAAAGTGGTAAATGTGGTTGGAGTCGTTATTTGTGTGGATGCCGTACTTGTCACTGATTTGGATGTGGTGGAAGATGAGAATGATGTAGTTGTTGGCTCTGATGTAGATGTAGACAAACTTTCTGATGTTGGTGAGGACAAAGATGTAGTCTCTGATGTAGGTGATGTCACAGTAGTCAGAGTAGTTGCTCTTGCTGCAGGTGTAGATAAAGTGGTTGAATATGGAGTGGATGTACTTTTAGGTGACAGAGTATCTGGTGATGTTTCTGTAGATCCACTACTGTTCTCTTGCGTGGATGCTGTAGAAGTGGTCAATGTGGTTGGAGTCGTTATTTGTGTGGATGCAGTGCTTGTCTCTGATGTGGATGCGGTGGAAGATGACAACGATGTAGTTGTTGGCTCAGCGATAGATGCAGTCAAACTTTCTGACGTTGGTGAGGACAAATTTGTAGTCTGTGATGTAGGTGATGTCACAGTGGTCAGAGTAGTTGTTGTTGCTGCTGGTGAAGATAAAGTGGTTAAATAAGGAGTGGATGTACTTTTGGGTGACAAAGTATCTGGAGATGTTTCTGTAGATCCAATACTCGTCTCTTGCGTGGATGCAGTAGAAGTGGTAAATGTGGTTGGAGTCGTTATTTGTGTGGAAGAAGTACTTGTCTCTGATGTGGATGCCATGGAAGATGACAATGATGTAGTTGTTGGCGCTGATGTAGATGTAGACAAACTTTCTGACGTTGGTGAGGACAAATTCGTAATTTGTGATGTAGCGGATGTCACAGAGATCAGAGTAGTTGCTGTTGTTGCTGGTGTAGATGCAGTGGTTGAATATGGATTGGATGTACTTTTAGATGTCAGAGTATCTGTAGATGTTTCTGTGGAACCACTGCTCGTCTCTTGCATGGATGCAGTAGCAGTGGTAAATGTGGTTGGAGTCATCATTTGTGTTGATGCCGTACTTGTCACTGATGTGGATGTGGTGGAAGATGACATTGATGTAGTTGTTGGCTCTGATGTAGATGTAGACAAACTTTCAGATGTTGGTGAGGACAAATATGTAGTCTCTGATGTAGGTGATGTCACAGTAGTCAGAGTAGTTGCTCTTGCTGCAGGTGTAGATAAAGTGGTTGAATATGGAGTGGATGTACTTTTAGGTGACAGAGTATCTGGTGATGTTTCTGTAGATCCACTGCTGGTCTCTTGCGTGGATGCAGTAGAAGTGGTCAATGTGGTTGTAGTCGTTATTTGTGTGGATGCAGTGCTTGTCTCTGATGTGGATGCGGTGGAAGATGACAACGATGTAGTTGTTGGCTCAGCGATAGATGCAGTCAAACTTTCTGACGTTGGTGAGGACAAATTTGTAGTCTGTGATGTAGGTGATGTCACAGTGGTCAGAGTAGTTGTTGTTGCTGCTGGTGTAGATAAAGTGGTTAAATATGGAGTGGATGTACTTTTGGGTGACAAAGTATCTGGAGATGTTTCTGTAGATCCACTACTCGTCTCTTGCGTGGATGCAGTAAAAGTGGTAAATGTGGTTGGAGTCATCATTTGTGTTGATGCCGTACTTGTCACTGATGTGGATGTGGTGGAAGATGAGGATGATGTAGTTGTTGGCTCTGATGTAGATGTAGACAAACTTTTTGACGTTGGTGAGGACAAATTTGTAGTCTCTGATGTAGGTGATGTCACAGTGGTCAGAGTAGTTGCTGTTGCTACAGGTGTAGATAAAGTGGTTGAATATGGAGTGGATGTACTTTTAGGTGACAAAGTATCTGGAGATGTTTCTGTAAATCCACTGCTCGTCTCTTGCGTGGATGCAGTAGAAGTGGTCATTGTGGTTGGAGTCATTATTTGTGTGGAAGAAGTGCTTGTCTCTGATGTGGATGCGGTGGAAGATGAAAATGATGTAGTTGTTCGCTCGGATGTAGATGTAGACAAACTTTCGGACGTTGGTGAGGACAAATTTGTAGTCACTGATGTAGGTGATGTCACAGAGATCAGAGTAGTTGCTGTTGTTGCTGGTGTAGATGCAGGTGTTGAATATGGATTGGATGTACTTTTAGATTTCAGTGTATCTGGAGATGTTTCTTTAGACCCACTGCTTGTCTGTTGCGTGGATGCAGTAGAAGTGGTCATTGTCGTTGGAGTCATCATTTGTGTGGATGCCTTACTTGTCACTGATTTGGATGTGGTGGAAGATGAGAATGATGTAGTTGTTGGCTCTGACGAAGATGTAGACAAACTTGATGACGTTGGTGAGGACAAATTTGTAGTCACTGATGTAGGTGATGTCACAGAGATCAGAGTAGTTGCTGTTGTTGCTGGTGTAGATGCAGTGGTTGAATATGGATTGGATGTACTTTTAGATATCAGAGTATGTGTAGATGTTTCTGTAGAACCACTGCTTGTCTGTTGCGTGGATGCAGTAGCAGTGGTAAATGTGGTTGGAGTCATCATTTGTGTTGATCCCGTACTTGTCACTGATGTGGATGTGGAGGAAGATGAGAATGATGTAGTTTTTGGCTCTGATGTAGATTTAGACAAACTTTCTGACGTTGGTGAGGACAAATTTGTAGTCTCTGATGTAGGTGATGTCACAGTGGTCCGAGTAGTTGCTGTTGCTGCGGGTGTAGATAAAGTGGTTGAATATGGAGTGGATGTACTTTTAGGTGACAAAGTATCTGGAGATGTTTCTGTAGATCCACTACTCGTCTCTTGCGTGGATGCAGTAGAAGTGGTAAATGTGGTTGGAGTCGTTATTTGTGTGGAAGAAGTGCTTGTCTCTGATGTGGATGCCGTGGAAGATGACAATGATGTAGTTGTTGGCTCAGCGATAGATGCAGTCAAACTTTCTGACGTTGGTGAGGACAAATTTGTAGTCTGTGATGTAGGTGATGTCACAGTGGTCAGAGCAGTTGTTGTTGCTGCTGGTGTAGATAAAGTGGTTAAATATGGAGTGGATGTACTTTTGGGTGACAAAGTATCTGGTGATGTTTCTGTAGATCCACTGCTGGTCTCTTGCGTGGATGCAGTAGAAGTGGTCAATGTGGTTGGAGTCAATATTTGTGTGGATGCAGTGCTTGTCTCTGATGTGGATGCGGTGGAAGATGACAACAATGTAGTTGTTGGCTCAGCGATAGATGCAGTCAAACTTTCTGACGTTGGTGAGGACAAATTTGTAGTCTGTGATGTAGGTGTTGTCACAGTGGTCAGAGTAGTTGTTGTTGCTGCTGGTGTAGATAAAGTGGTTAAATATGGAGTGGATGTACTTTTGGGTGACAAATTATCTGGAGATGTTTCTGTAGATCCACTACTCGTCTCTTGCATGGATGCAGTAGAAGTGGTAAATGTGGTTGGAGTCGTTATTTGTGTGGAAGAAGTGCTTGTCTCTGATGTGGATGCCATGGAAGATGACAATGATGTAGTTGTTGGCTCTGATGTAGATGTAGACAAACTTTCTGACGTTGGTGAGGACAAATATGTAGTCTCTGATGTAGGTGATGTCACAGTGGTCAGAGTATTTCCTCTTGCTGCAGGTGTAGATAAAGTGGTTGAATATGGAGTGGATGTACTTTTAGATTTCAGTGTATCTGGAGATGTTTCTTTAGAACCACTGCTTGTCTGTTGCGTGGATGCAGTCGAAGTGGTCATTGTGGTTGGAGTCATCATTTGTGTGGATGACGTACTTGTCACTGATGTGGATGTGGTGGAAGATGAGAATGAGGTAGTTGTTGGTTCTGATGTAGATGTAGACAAACTTTCTGACGTTGGTGAGGACAAATATGTAGTCTCTGATGTAGGTGATGTCACAGTAGTCAGAGTAGTTGCTCTTACTGCAGGTGTAGACAAAGTGGTTGAATATGGAGTGGATGTACTTTTAGGTGATAAAGTATCTGGTGATGTTTCTGTAGATCCATTGCTGGTCTCTTGCGTGGATGCAGTAGAAGTTTTCAATGTGGTTGGAGTCGTTATTTGTGTGGATGCAGTGCTTGTCTCTGATGTGGATGCGGTGGAAGATGACAACGATGTAGTTGTTGGCTCAGCGATAGATGCAGTCAAACTTTCTGACGTTGGTGAGGACAAATTTGTAGTCTGTGATGTAGGTGATGTCACAGTGGTCAGAGTAGTTGTTTTTGCTGCTGGTGTAGATAAAGTGGTTAAATATGGAGTGGATGTACTTTTGGGTGACAAAGTATCTGGAGATGTTTCTGTAGATCCACTACTCGTCTCTTGCGTGGATGCAGTAAAAGTGGTAAATGTGGTTGGAGTCGTTATTTGTGTGGATGCCGTACTTGTCACTGATTTGGATGTGGTGGAAGATGAGAATGATGTAGTTGTTGGCTCTGATGTAGATGTAGACAAACTTTCTGATGTTAGTGAGGACAAAGATGTAGTCTCTGATGTAGGTGATGTCACAGTAGTCAGAGTAGTTGCTCTTGCTGCAGTTGTAGACAAAGTGGTTGAATATGGAGTGGATGTACTTTTAGGTGAAAAAGTATCTGGTGATGTTTCTGTAGATCCATTGCTGGACTCTTGAGTGGATGCAGTAGAAGTGGTCAATGTGGTTGGAGTCGTTATTTGTGTGGATGCAGTGCTTGTCTCTGATGTGGATGCGGAGGAAGATGACAGCGATGTAGTTGTTGGCTCAGCGATAGATGCAGTCAAACTTTCTGACGTTGGTGAGGACAAATTTGTAGTCTGTGATGTAGGTGATGTCACAGTGGTCAGAGTAGTTGTTGTTGCTGCTGGTGTAGATAAAGTGGTTAAATATGGAGTGGATGTACTTTTGGGTGACAAAGTATCTGGAGATGTTTCTGTAGATCCACTACTCGTCTCTTGCGTGGATGCAGTAGAAGTGGTAAATGTGGTTGGAGTTGTTATTTGTGTGGAAGAAGTACTTGTCTCTGATGTGGATGCCATGGAAGATGACAATGATGTAGTTGTTGGCGCTGATGTAGATGTAGACAAACTTTCTGACGTTGGTGAGGACAAATTCGTAATCTGTGATGTAGCGGATGTCACAGAGATCAGAGTAGTTGCTGTTGTTGCTGGTGTAGATGCAGGTGTTGAATATGGATTGGATGTACTTTTAGATGTCAGTGTATCTGGAGATGTTTCTTTAGACCCACTGCTTGTCTGTTGCGTGGATGCAGTAGAAGTGGTCATTGTCGTTGGAGTCATCATTTGTGTGGATGCCTTACTTGTCACTGATTTGGATGTGGTGGAAGATGAGAATGATGTAGTTGTTGGCTCTGATGTAGATGTAGAAAAACTTTCTGATGTTGGTGAGGACAAATATGTAATCTCTGATGTAGGTGATGTCACAGTAGTCAGAGTAGTTGTTGTTGCTGCTGGTGTAGATAAAGTGGTTAAATATGGAGTGGATGTACTTTTGGGTGACAAAGTATCTGGTGATGTTTCTGTAGATCCACTGCTGGTCTCTTGCGTGGATGCAGTAGAAGTGGTCAATGTGGTTGGAGTCGTTATTTGTGTGGATGCAGTGCTTGTCTCTGATGTGGATGCCATGGAAGATGACAATGATGTAGTTGTTGGCTCTGATGTAGATGTAGACAAACTTTCTGACGTTGGTGAGGACAAATTCGTAATCTGTGATGTAGCGGATGTCACAGAGATCAGAGTAGTTGCTGTTGTTGCTGGTGTAGATGCAGGTGTTGAATATGGATTGGATGTACTTTTAGATGTCAGTGTATCTGGAGATGTTTCTTCAGACCCACTGCTTGTCTGTTGCGTGGATGCAGTAGAAGTGGTCATTGTCGTTGGAGTCATCATTTGTGTGGATGCCTTACTTGTCACTGATTTGGATGTGGTGGAAGATGAGAATGATGTAGTTGTTGGCTCTGATGTAGATGTAGAAAAACTTTCTGATGTTGGTGAGGACAAATATGTAGTCTCTGATGTAGGTGATGTCACAGTAGTCAGAGTAGTTGTTGTTGCTGCTGGTGTAGACAAAGTGGTTGAATATGGATTGGATGTACTTTTAGGAGACAAAGTATCTGGAGATGTTTCTGTAGATCCACTGCTCGTCTCTTGCATGGATGCAGTAGAAGTGGTCAATGTGGTTGGAGTCGTTATTTGTGTGGATGCAGTGCTTGTCTCTGATGTGGATGCGGTGGAAGATGACAACGATGTAGTTGTTGGTTCAGCGATAGATGCAGTCAAACTTTCTGACGTTGGTGAGGACAAATTTGTAGTCTGTGATGTAGGTGATGTCACAGTGGTCAGAGTATTTGTTGTTGCTGCTGGTGTAGATAAAGTGGTTAAATATGGAGTGGATGTACTTTTGGGTGACAAAGTATCTGGAGATGTTTCTGTAGATCCACTACTCGTCTCTTGCGTGGATGCAGTAGAAGTGGTAAATGTGGTTGGAGTCATTATTTTTGTGGAAGAAGTGCTTGTCTCTGATGTGGATGCCATGGAAGATGACAATGATGTAGTTGTTGGCTCTGATGTAGATGTAGACAAACTTTCTGATGTTGGTGAGGACAAATTCGTAATCTGTGATGTAGCTGATGTCACAGACATCAGAGTAGTTGCTCTTGTTGCTGGTGTAGATGCAGTGGTTGAATATGGATTGGATGTACTTTTAGATGTCAGAGTATCTGTAGATGTTTCTGTGGAACCAATGCTCGTCTCTTGCGTGGATGCAGTAGCAGTGGTAAATGTGGTGGGAGTCATCATTTGTGTTGATGCCGTACTTGTCACTGATGTGGATGTGGTGGAAGATGAGAATGATGTAGTTGTTGGCTCTGATGTAGATGCAGTCAAACTTTCTGATGTTGGTGAGGACAAATTTGTAGTCTGTGATGTAGGTGATGTCACAGTGGTGAGAGTAGTTTCTGTTGCTGCTGCTGTAGACAAAGTGGTTGAATATGGATTGGATGTACTTTTAGGAGACAAAGTATCTGGAGATGTTTCTCTAGATGCACTGCTCGTCTCTTGCGTGGATGCAGTAAAAGTGGTAAATGTGGTTGGAGTTGTTAGTTGTGTGGATGCAGTGCTTGTGACTTTTGTGGATGTGGTGGAAGATGACAATGATGTAGTTGTTGGCTCTGTAGTAGATGTAGACAAACTTTCTGATGTTGGTGAGGACAAATTTGTAGTCACTGATGTAGGTGATGTAACAGAGATCAGAGTAGTTGCTGTTGTTGCTGGTGTAGATGCAGTGGTTGAATATGGTTTGGATGTACTTTTAGGTGACAAAGTATCTGGAAATGTTTCTGTAGATCCACTACTCGTCTCTTGCATGGATGCAGTAGAAGTGGTAAATGTGGTTGGAGTCGTTATTTGTGTGGAAGAAGTACTTGTCTCTGATGTGGATGCGGTGGTAGATGACAATGATGTAGTTGTTGGCTCTGATGTTGATGTAGACAAACCTGACGTTTCTGAGGACAAATTCG